>NC_142168.1:46922939-48122939 GCF_029865625.1 Vigna umbellata | reverse complement strand
AGCATATTGTGAACAATTTTTCTTTTTCCTAAGCGCTGCCCTTTCAGTAAGATAAATTAATCATTTTTGTACTATAAAAAACTTTTGTTGACTTGACTTTCAAAGGCCACCTTCATATGAATTGAGACCTGAATGCGGCACTTTGAAATTCAAGTGAGCAAATTGCAATTTGAGGAACAAAAATGCTTCGAAATCTAAGGAAAAGAAAACACAGGATATAAAAACCATGAATCCTAATATGATCAACAGAGAAACAGGAGAGCAAGGATTACGCAAAATTTAAGCTATATTTATAGATGAAATGATGACGTCAGACTGTCTAAGAAATAGACGTACATTATATCATGAATAATGCTTAGCAACTGCCACAGTCCATCATCTGTAGCCACGTCGAAGCCCAACCGTAGTTGACGTTCAAACATCATTCAGTGGAAAGTAATACATCTCCTTTGATTCAGATAAGAACTAATTGACGTCCAGCCCCAAACAAATGACGTGAATTAGATTATCCGCTGCTCCACTACTCCACAATGTCGGATGTGCTATTGCATGATTAAAAATTAAAAACAAAAAAATATTAAAAATTAGATGATCCACTAACGAAGATCAAATCATTATAAAAGCAGTACATCGTGTAATTATGATTAGTAACTGCCAGATTGTATGAACGTCCAAACCCGCCGAATTCACTGAAGAAGTAAAAAATCTCTTTGGATTCTAATATGAACTCCTTGTGACTAAACGAAGACATTTCTATGAGGAATAATGATATAGGACGTCATTGATCACAGATATTTGACAAAATCTCCAGACTTTTTCATTGAATGCACTCAACACTTGACGTCAACAGTATAAATTTAATTTGTATTAAAGTTGTTTCCACTATAAGAACTAATTGACTTCCAATCCCCAACAAAAGACGTTAAAAACATCGTTGGAAACAGTAAACCATTAGTGTCCCACTACTCCACATAGTCGGACGTGTTATTGAATGATTAAAAATTAAAAAGAAAAAAATATTAAAAATTAGATGATCCGCAGACGAAAATTAAATCATTATAAAAGTAGTACATCGTGTATTTATGGTTAATAGCTTGAACGTCGACGCCCCTCCGAATTTGACATATTGTGAGAACGTCGAAGCCCCGCCGATTTCGACGTTCAAACATCATTCACTGAAAAAGTAATAAATCTCTTTGGATTCTTATGAACTCCTTGCTGACTAAATATAGACATTTCTATGATGAATAATGCTATAGGACGTCATTGAGCACAAATATTTGACACAATCTCGAGTCTTTTGCATCGAATGCACTCAACGTTCGACGTCAACTTTATAAATTTAATTTGTGTTGCAGTTGTTTCCACCATAAGATATCAATAGCTCTGAAATCTAATCGTAGAAGACAACTCCTTTTAGATCTCAAAATTGTTTCAGCATTAAACATATTGTGAACCATATTTCTTTTTCCCAAGCACTTTCCTTTCAGTAAGATAACTTAATCATTTTTGTACTATAAAAAGAATTTTGTTCACTTGAATTTCAAAGGCCACCTTCATATGAACTGAGACATGAATGAGGCACTTTGAAATTCAACCGAGCAAATTGCAATTTAAAGAACAAACATGTTTCGAAATCTAAGAAAAGGAAAATGCCAAGGAGATAAAAAAACATGAATCCTAATATGTTCAATACGGAAACAGGAAGCAAGGGATTACGTGATGAATGCAATATTTATAGATGAATCAATGACGTACATCGTGTAATTATGCTTACTGTCTATCTTGTCTGGACGTCGAAGCCCCTCCGAATTCGACATTCAAACATCACTCAGAAAAAAAACAACAAATTTGAGTTTGATTCATATAAGAACAAATTGACGTCCCGCCCCCCAAGAAATTGTCTACTTTTGAATCACCCGCGAAGAAGGTGAGATTTGGAGGGCTTGAAGTTAAAAAGTTTGATGTGCCCCTCTATATTCATATAATTCCACCCTCAATTTTGCTAAGTTAATATAATTGATTATAAGTAATAAAGAATCGATTCAAAGCGTTATAAATTAAGAAATGAAAATAATGTTATTCATAGTATTTTCCTAATAATGTTATTGATAGTTATTTTTTATATCATAATAATTTATACTAATAACTAATTATAATTATTAAATTATTCAAAATAATTTATCTCAATGTGGCCAATAAAATTTGTTCTAAGAGTTCGTTTGATCTTTGATCGTCGTCGACTTTTTAAATCATAATCATTTATACTAATAACTAATTATAATTATTAAATTATATAAAATAATTTATCACAGTGTGGCCAATAAGAGTTGCTAAACATATAGTTGGTCCCTAAGAAAACTTTTGTTGTTCCAAGAATTCTGACAAATCTCTTTCATGACCTTGCCCGTTCGTCTCGACTTTTTTAAATTTTACTTATGGTTCATAAGACAAAGATGGAAACGCCACAGTATAGGTATAAATGTTTAAGGGACCTAAGAAACCCTAAAAGAAATATTTGCCACAAAGATGTTAATCTTTGATAAGAATCAGAGAACCAAGAACCAAAAGAATCCTCTCTCAACATTGCAAATGCAAATTTATGACTTCCAAAATGTCTACATATGTATTTGGTGTCCCTATATATAGGTATAAATGTTTAAGGCACCTAAGAAACCCTAAAAGAAATATTCGCCACAAAGATGTTAATCTTTGATAAGAAAAATACAATTTATTTTATTTCCTATACTAATTATTAATAAGGAGATAGTCCTCTATCCTACCTTTTGCTCGGGTCAGCCCATCCCGACATTCAACTTATGTTAGTTTGTCTGGACCTTTAGCCTTAATCTCCGAACATTCATTTTGAGTCAACCAGTCTCCACCGTCAAACCTAATCTGCCTTAATATTCGACCCAACCCATTCTGCTTAATTTTTGGTCTAGATCTACCTGACTATTCCCCATACACGCTGTCTCATCCCGATATTTGACCTGGTGTGATGCATCTCTGTTGTTAACTTGTCTAAATACTTTTGGATAATTATACTTTGACAACATTTTTTTCTAATTGACCTATCTTCATTTTTGTCCACAATATTCTATCCTAACACCGTTAGTTTATCAGTCAACTTAATTTTTTCTCAAACTAAAGGTATTATAATTTCAAAATCAATCAAAGTCTTTTAGTATAATAATACCTATCTTTAGCCTAAAACATTCATTTCAAATTACTCTAATTATTGTGATCTATAACTAAATTGAATTCTCATAAAATATTATTATTATTATTATTTTCCATATGAAATTAAATTAATATTTTAAACAAATAAAATTTTATTATCTTTAAATTTCACTGACAAAAGGACAGAAAAAGGGCGGGAGGCTGAAGATAATGTTTGGTTAGATATTGCTCGACTGAAAGCTGAAGGTTTGGATTCTCATATCCGTGATTCTGAGTCAAACAGTTGGCTAACAAAGAGAGCTATATATATAAACTACTTAAGATATCCAGGAAGGTACAGGGTGGATAAGAAGTACCTACATGATGGCTTAAACAAGGAGGAGAAAATGATTGCTTATGTCCTGACTTGGCTACTATTGCCTGGAAGATTGAACGAGGACAGAATGTCAACAAAAGATGTATTTCTGTTGAATGCTATCAAGACTAGAATCCCAACCAATTGGGTTGCGGTACTAAAACACCACATGATTACTACAGGAGATGATTATGCACGCAAATTGTCATATGGAGTATTTATCAACAAGGTGCTAGAACTCCAAGGAGTAGATGAATCTGAAGAAGAAAGAAGAATTGTGTGCAAAAGGTCAGAAGAAATTGGTATACCAAGTCTGTCATCTATTGGCCTGAAAAAGACTGTGAATGGATGGTTCTTCATTGATGAGCAAACTTTTGAAAGTCCACCTACTCTTGATCAAGATCATACTGAAGATTCTGATGATGAAGATTCAATGGAATCTTCTTGATAATTATTTTAGAGCCTACTTTTCTATGTTTTTTGTTTTTTATTTTGTAATTATGGCTAGTAAGCCACCTATGGTTTCTGTATTTCTTTCGGTTTTAGATTGAAATGAAATGGATTTATTTTAGTAAACGATCTGTGAATTGTGAATGTTGATTGCATTGTATGTAGACTAACCCTCAATCTAGTTGAGAATAGAAGATTATGTTATTTTGATATTGATCAAAAATTGATCACTAGTTAAAAGTGCAAATTTCAATACACTGCTAACTTGAATCAATTAAGGAAGAAGTAAAAAGAAAAAATTTCATGTCTGATTTTAAAGAAAAAGAATCATAAGAGCGCCACCTTTTGCTATTGCGGAAGAAAAAAACGTCGAAGTCCTATCAAATAAGACGTTTTATTAATGTGAATTTAAGAGCTCACCATTAATGCTCCCATTATACTGCAATTCCCTTAACGTCATTGTCCCGCTGCCTTCGACGTTCTATGAGAAGGGGAAAACAAAATATATCCAAATATACTTCATCGAAATGTACTTTTTGATCCAACGAAATGCCACATTCGACGTTAAAACATCATTCAGTGAAAAAGTAATAAATATCTTTAGATTCATTTTAGATGTTATGTTTTAAGGGGGTATAGGACGTCGTTTATCACATAAAATGGATGAGAACAATGAATAAACTCCAGGTCTTTGCATCAAGGGTACTCAACATTCAACGTCAACTGTGTAAATTGATTCCAAATTTAAATTGTCCATAAGTTGTATCCTCCCTTAGAAAAAAGATAGCTCTAAAATCTAACGGAGGAGTGCAACTTATGGACAATTTCAAAAAGAATCATACAATTTTAAATGATGAAGTTGAACAACATTTTTATATAATTATTTTAGATCTCAAAATCCTTTCAACATTAAACATATTGTGAACCATATTTCTTTCTCCTAAGCACTTCCCTTTCAGTAAGATATGTTAACCATTTATGTACTACAAAAACATTTTGTTAACTTGAACTTGAAAGGGCTCCTTCATATGAAATGACGATGAATGAACCACTTTCAAGTTCAAGTTATCAAATTGCAATATGAAGAACGAAATTCTTAGATATCTAAGGAAAGGAAAACACCAAGGATATAAAAAACATGAATCCTAATATGTTCAATACGGAAACAGGAGGCATGGATTATGTGAAATGCAAGCTATATTAATAGATGAATCGATGACGTACATCGTGTAATTATGCTTAGTAACTGCCACACTCCACCATCTTGTATGAATGTCGAAGCCCCGCCGAATTCGACGTTCAAACATCATTCAGAAGAAAAGAAATAAATTTTGTTTGATTCATTTAAAAACAAAATGATGTCCCGCTCCCCATAAATTGTCTACTTTTCAATCACCCGCGAAGAAGGGGAGATTTGGAGGGCTTGAAGTTAAAAAGTTTGACGTGCCACTCTATATTCATATAATTCCACTCTCAATTTTTCTAAGTTAATATAATCAATTCTAAGTAATAAAGAATCGATTCAAAGCATTATAAATTAAGAAATGCAAATGAGTTTTTAATGATTATTTATGGTCATAGTAATAACAACGTGGTTGGATATTGATCACACGTTTGTTAAAATACTAAAACGCAAAGAAATAATGCATGAGAGGGGCCAAATTTGTTTTTCTAATAATGTTAATCATAGTATTTTTTTGATATCATAATCATTTATACTAATAACTAATTATAATTATTAAATTCTTCAAAATAATTTATTTCACTATGGGCAATAAAAGCTTTTCTAAGAGTTCGTTTGATCGTTGCAAATGCATATTTATGACTTCCAAAATGTCTACATATGTATTTAGTGTCCCTATATATAGGTATAAATGTTCAAGGCACCTAAGAAACCCTAAAAGAAATATTTGCCACAAAGATGTTAATCTTTGATAAGAAAAATACAATTTATTTTACTTCCTATACTATTTATTATTCAGGAGATAGTCCTTTATCCTACCTTTGCCTCGGGTCAGCCCATCCCTACCTTTGGCTCAGGCCGACCCATTTTGACCTTCAACTTATGTTAGTTTGTCTGGAACTTAAGTCTTAATCTCCAAACATTCATTTTGGTTCAACCAGTCTCCACCGTCAAACTTAAACTGGCTTAATCTTCGACCACCCATTCTGTCTTAATTTTTGGTCTAGATCTGTCTGACTATTCTCCGTACACGTTGTCTCTTCTCGATCTTTGACTTGGTGTGATGCATCTCTATTGTTAATTTGTCTAAATATTTTTTTTCTAATTGAGCTATCTCAATTTTGGCCACGATATTCTATCTTAATCTTTAGTTTATCAGTCAACTTAATTTTTTTCACAAACTTAAAGTATTATAATTTAAAAAACAATCAAAGTCTTTTAGTATAATCATACCTCTCTTTAGCCTAAAACATTCATTTCAAATTACTTTTAATAATATAAAAATATTTATTATGATTTTAATTATTGTGATCTATAACTAAAACAAAATTCTCATAAAATATTATTATTATTTTTCATATGAAATAAAATTAATATTTTAAAGAAACAAAATTTTATTCTCTTTAAATTTCACCGACAAATCGTTCTTATATTTTATAATATGTAAATATTACAAGATAAATTTAAACAAATTTATATAATATAAAAATTAAAAAAATTGTAAATCTTATCTTAAAATATAAAGGTAATGGTGGGTTATGGGAGGTTTATAAAGGAAAAAAGCACAGAAAAGGGCGGGAGCCTAAAGAAGAAAATCTCAAATATCCGTAACGTTACATTTCTAATGGGAGGTTATCTTAAAATGTAAATCTTATATTAAAATATATAGGTACTGGGAGGTTATGAGAGGTTTTAAAAGGGAAAAAAGAGGCGCGAGGATGAAGAAGAAAACGTCGTATATCCGTAGAATACGACGTATCCTTTGTCTTTTGTAAACTCTTTGTCTTCTGGCTGACAATTAGTACGTCAAAGCCTAGTAAAATTCAACATAACCATTGTATATTTTAAGTTTCGAAGTTGAGAAGTTAAAAACTACTAGATTGTGAAAGACGTTCCAAGAATTCTATCCAGCCATCGCTTCTTCATCATCATCATCTAGAAGAAAAGAGAACGTTGCACGGGTTACAAGAAACGCAAACCCATCTACATGGATAAGTGATGAAGAGATCCGAGGAAAGTTTTTATTCTTGAGAGTAATAAAATATATAGTTCCTCACAAGTATCTGGACCTGCAATTTTTCAAGAAAGAAGGGTTCCTTTTTCAAGAATGGATTGCATATCAAGGGCTTACTGATTTTGTCAAGATGAAAGAAGATTGCTATCCAGATTTGGTAGAGGTTTTCTACACAAACCTGAGGGTCGTAAATGGGGTCATTCACTCAAGGCTCAAAGGTGTTAACATTACTATTGACGATAATGTTTGGTCACATATTGCTGGACTGAAAGCTGAAGGTTTGGATGCTCATATCCGTGATTCTGAGTCAAACAGATGGCTAACAAAGAGAGTTATATATATAAACTGCTTAAGATATCCACAAAGGTACACGATGGATAAGCAGTACCTACATGATGGCTTAAACAAGGAGGAGAAATTGATTGCTTATGTCCTGACTTGGCTACTGCTGCCTGAAAGATTTGTCGAGCACAGAATGTCAACAGAAGATGTATTTCTGTTGAATGTTATCAAGACTAGAATCCCGACCAACTGGGTTGCGGTACTAAAACGGATATGAGAATCCAAACCTTCAGCTTTCAGTCCAGCAATATGTGACCAAACATTATCGTCAATAGTAATGTTAACACCTTTTACCCTTGAGTGAATGACCCCATTTACAACCCTCAGGTTTGTGTAGAAAACCTCTACCAAATCTGGATAGCAATCTTTTTTCATCTGGACAAAATCAGTAAGCCCTTAATATGCAATCCATTCTTGAAAAAGGAACCCTTCTTTCTTGAACAATTGCAGGTCCAGATACTTGTGAGGAACTACATATTTTATTACTCTCCACACAAATTGGCATATGGAGTATTTATCAGCCAGGTGCTGATACTCCAAGGAGTACATGTGTCTCAAGAAGTCAGACTTTGTGTTCAACAAGTCACAAGAAATTGGTATACTAAGTCCGTTTTCTATTGGGCTGGAAAGGACTATGAATGGATGGTTCTTCAGAGATGAGCTAACTGTTGGAAGTACACCTACTCCTACTGCATATCATATTGCCTTCATTCCACAAACTGATTTTGAGAAATATGTTGTTGATCAATTTAGGAAGAACTCTGAAAGGGATGAGAGAGTTGAAGATACTTTTTTCATATGGGAGAAGAAGGGAAGCAAGAATGGCATTGGCTTTGAAACTAAAGATTTTGATGATGAGTCAATTGATGAAGATTGAATGGAATCTTCTTCGTAAGAATAGGGACTACTTTTCTATGTGGATTTTGTTTTATATTTTGTAATCATGGCATTAAGTCACCTCTGGTTTTATGTACTCCTTCAGTTTTATTTTGAAATGAAATGAAGATTTATTTTAGTAAACGATATGTGAATTGTGATTGTTGATTGCATTGTATGTGGACTAACCCTCAATCTAGTTGAGAAGAGAAGATTATGTTCTGATATTGATCAAAAACTTATCACTGGTTTAAAAGTGCAAATTTCAGTGCACTGCTAACTTAAATCGATTAAGGAAGAAGTAAAAAAAAATTTCATGTCTGATTTTAAAGAAAAAAGAATCATAAGAGCACCACATTTTGCTATTGGCGAAAGAAAAAAAACGTCGAAACCCCATCGAATACGACGTTGTATTAAGCACACAATTAATGCTCCCAAGTACTTCAATTCCCTTCACGTCCCAGCCCGGCAGCCTACAACGTTCTATGGGAGGGCAGAAATGAAAAAAGATCCGAAAGTATGGTACTTTTTGGCGAAAGAACAAAACTTCAAATTCCAACAAAACTCGACGTTCTATTAATGCTCTCGTGTTTAAAAGAAAAATCTAAAAAGAAATAAAAAGGTACAAACTTTTGGCTTCCAATACTACATCTAAGCCCCTTAAAATTCGACGTAACGTTTGCAATTTATAAGAAAAAATTAATAAAAAAGGCGCGCTGTTTTAAGAGAAAACGTCGTATTGTTTGGGACTTGGACGTTGTTTTTAAACATAACATCAATTTTTTGTTGTATGCGATGTGAAAGTTTTTTATTGAATGTAAAAACAAAACATAGTCTCATTGTTTGTTCGCGGTTCCATTTCTGCTTGAACTTTCTTCTTGGTGGACGACTGCGATAAAAAATGAAGGTTATTTTTAAGTCGTTTTTGTCTTTGTAATGTCATTTGGTTCTCATTTCTAAGGTTGACCGATTTTTTTCATTTATCTTTAGGCTATTTTCGTACGGGGTCAGCGAACTTCATCATCTTCTCCAGTGACACAATTTGAAGTATGTTTTTTTTTTCTTAAAATACTCTTACGTATGATGTACGTGCCCATGTTTGTGTTGTGTTTGTCGATTCTGGACGTATGATATCTATAAGTATAACGATACTATGATAGTTTTTTCTCCTTCAACGTATCATATTTGTGTTCGTTCGTTGTTAGCGAACTTCGTGATCTTCTCCAGTGACACCATTTCAAGTTTGGTTTTTTTTTCATTCAATATCTCTTACGTATGATATATGTGTTCGTGTTTGTCGATTCTGGACGTATGATATATGTATAACTATAGATATTTGTGTTTGTGTACGTATACTATGATAGTTTATTTTTATCCTTCAACGTATGATAGGTATTTATATTTGTTTCTCTACGTAAGTTAGTTGTTTTTTTTCGTGGATTCTTTTCGTTTAGTGTAGTAGTATGGATCGAAGTTGGATTCTTCAGTGTCGTATTAGTGAAGATTATGAGCGAGGGGTTTCTGAGTTCATACAATATGTTAAAGAACACGCAAAACCAGTGAACGGGGCATATTTTTGCCCTTGTGTTCGTTGTCTCAATCAAGTATATGAAGACTTGGACAACAATCGTGATCATCTGTTCATCTATGCAATAATGAGAAGTTATACAGTTTGGACTTGGCATGGGGAAGTATTATATAAGCCAACAACTTTCAGAGGTTCGGATTACGTCGACGAATGGATGAGTGATCATTTAGACGAAATGGTACGTGACACTGTGATGGACGAGCCTCCAAGGAGATGACGAATGTGTGTGTCGCGAGCTCATTTGAAGCTTCCTCCAGAGATCAACGTAGCGGAATATGAAGACGAATCTCTAGATCGAGAGAGAAATAGGAGAAGATAGGTTGGAAACCCTAAACGAACTGAGAGAATCAAAATAGATTTGAGAAAACCCTAAAATCATGAACGAACCCTAAAAAAGAGGGAAAACTAAAATTGGACCGATTAAACGGTTCAAACGCAAGATTGATCGGTTCAAAAGCGTTTAAACGATGCAAATGGAGGTTTAATCGGTGGAAATCAAAGAAAAAATGGTAAAAAAGGGTTTCAATCGGCTAAATGGAGGAAAATGGTCTGAGAAGGAAGAAACCCTAATCTGTGGTTGGAGATTGAAAAAGAAGAACGAAGATGTGGTTATGTGATGAAGAAGCAGTGAGAAGATATGAAAATGTGGTGAGAATGAAACTTACCGAGAGGATGAAAACCTGAAGATGCGGCTTGCGAGATGGAGAAATGCTCTCGCAAGAGAGAAAATGTGGAGAATGGTGTGAATGACGTTTCGGGGAAAGAAATGCTGAATGATGTGGGTGAAAGGCGCTGATGCGTGCACGTGGCTGCTACTGATGTGCTGAGCAGCTAATTGGAGCAATGGTTATTCGATAGAGAAGCACGGTGGGAATATGGAAAATGGAAGTGAGAGAGTGTGCTTGGAGGGTGGCTAGAGGAGGTCCTTGGACTCTCTAGCCTGACTTTGAAGAGAGAATTATTTCTGAAGGTCAAAAAATCAAATTCTCATTAAGCTCAAAAGTGCCATTACAAGAGAGGAGCTGGGTTTTTATAGTAACCCATGCTCCTTGCAAGCTAAGCTACGTATACAATGAAATGTAAAAATACAAAAAGAGAAAACTAAGAAAGGTACATCAGGCAGGATTCCATCATACCCTCCCTCTTAAAAAAAGATTTGTCCTCAAATTTGGAAATCGCCTTATGAATCCTTATGGAAACTTAAGTAGCAAACATAGTTCATGGCCAGTTATTTTGATGATTTACAATCTATCTCCTATGTTGTGCATGAAGAGAAAATACATGATGTTGTTTATGATGATATCGGGTCCTAGACAACCTGGAAATGACATTGATGTTTATCTAAAACCGTTAATTGATGATTTCAAAATGTTGTGGGAAGAGGTGTGATAACAGTTGAAAAACTGTTATTTTCATGCTTGTGGACTATGGAGGAATTCCATAATGTGGTAGCTTGGCCAGAGAAGCCGGTGCAAGGAGGAGGAGCTGAAGCAGCTGAAGCTTCAGTTAGGGAGATGGAAGAAGATGAAGATGATGATAATGATGCATTTGAAGATGATGAAGATGAGGAAGAAGAGAAAGATACAGAGGACAACTCAGATTGATGAGGAGCTGAGATAGCATTTACTGATGAATGCTATCATGAACTTATGCTTTTGTTGGTTTAAGTGTTCTGAACTTATTTACTTTTGTTTTAGACTAGGGTTGATGTACTCTATTGGAAACCTGGTTTGTTATGATGGTTTGCTATTGACTGTGATTGTGTGATAAGTAATGCTTGATGATGATAATTGATTGATTGATGTTGAGATAGATGTGCACATTAAATGCTTATACAGGTGATTCACTAGCTTTGTGAACAAATGCAGGATATTATGATTGTGATTGTGAGATTAAGCAGGATGTGTATGTCAAATTTGAATGAGCCTATTTGTGAGGTTTTGAGCTCCAGAGATTTTTATTGATTGAATGATATTACTTTGAAAGCATGAATGATTTTGCCCAGGTTTTCTATGATTGAATCAATTGCTTATTTTGCATTATATGATCAAGGACGTTTGTTGGAACCCTTTTTATTGGCCAAATTCATGAAGTTAGCCCACTAAAAGAGAACACTTTGTGTTCTATCCTTTGAACCCTTATCCTTGAACATAAATTGAAAACCCGTGTTGAAAAGCTTTACCTTGAGTTAAGTAGAAAATCTTTTGTGGTATTGTTAAATGTTCAAGTTTGGGGTTGTTGGGAAAGCATGAAAAAGAAAAAGGAAAAGCATTGAGCTAAAAGTTAAGAATAAGAATGTGAAAAGAAAAGAAAAAGAGAAAGAAAAGAAAAGAAAAAGCAAAGCTCAATGTAAAGGAAGTTGGGAAAAATAAGAATAATTGTGTTGTTATGATTCTCTTAACTCAAGGATTTTGTGATCCAGAAAAACCAATTTTCTTGTTAGCCCAGCCACGTTATAAGCCATTGAAAAGTCCTTGTGATAATGCATGCTTGTAAATGTTTTGATTGTGGTTAAATGAAAGGCAAAGTTGATTCATGTGACATTGTGGTAGTGGAGTGAATGAGTGATTATCTCTTATACACTTGTGTGTGAGTGAAACACTTTACCTGGTGAGGAAGTATCCCATGAGCACATGAACATCCATGCTTAATTGATTGATCATTCATGAAAAATAGCATTTGTTTGATATTAACTGACTTTGTGAACACTAAAGCATGTGCACATCTTGATTGAAATCTTGGTCAAAAGTTTGATTGAAGTCTTTGCTTATCTTGAAAAGAAATTTTTGAATGAGTGAACCATCATATGAATTGGTAGAAGATTGAGTTACATCTTGTTTGCTTGAGGACAAGCAAAGTTCTAAGTTTGGGGTTGTGATAACAGTTGAAAAACTGTTATTTTCATGCTTGAAATTGATACTAAAAGCAACCTTTAACACTTAGAAACTAGCTTGAAATCATGCTTTTATTCATATTTTCAGAAATAAGAGAGCTGGACAGGTTTATGCTTGATTTCAGTGTTTTTGTGCAGGTTTTAAGGTGAATTTGGTGAAAGAAGTGAAGGAGAGAGATGAAATCAGAAAAGACATCAAAAAGTGCGAAAGGAGAAGTCGCAACTGCCGCTCAGCGGCAGTTTACCGCTGAGCGGCACTCAGAAGCTCACGGGGGATCCGCTGAGGGGCAAACTGGCCTCTGAGGGGAAGAAACCAACTCACGTACTTACCGCTGAGCGGTACTTTACCGCTGAGCGACACACTTATGGGCTTGGGCCTAAATTTTCTGTAATTTTAGAATAGTATATAAGCTTTAGGACGTCTTAGGGTTTGTATCTCATATATGGAATTAGTGTTTAAACATCTTATTTGAGATACATGCTTTCTTTCATCATTAGTTAGGGTTTTTCCTCTTTGCTCAATGCTTGCTTTGTTTAACTCATTCAATGCATGATTATTGATTTTGTCGATACAGGAACGTACGGGGAAGTCTAGATCCGGGGAATTTCTCCCAATAGTATATTGGTTGCCGTTAAGCTCCTGCACTAAAAGAACTAATTATTAGGAATGCTAGGAATCGTATGACCTCGTAATTAGGGATAGGCCTTCTTGCAAGGTAATTTAGAGAGTGGCATTAACAATGATGAAAAGAATGTTGAATTCCTAAAGTATATGAGAGTGGATAAGATGAAATTGATAACCCCAACAACATACTCATCCATATATTCCATTGAAGTGTTATATTTTGTTTTAGCCATTGATCAAATTCATGCATACATGTTTATTTTCTGTTTTGCATATTAAACTCCACTTATTTCGTTATTAAGTCTTAAATAATCAACGAATCACATAACTAAACTAGGCCGTGAGTCCTTTGGGAGAACGATACTTGGTCTTATCGAGTTTATTACTTGAAACGATTCGGTCACACTTGCCGATTGTTCAACAAGTTTGTGGTGCCGTTTTTCGGTGTTCATAAATTTGTCATCAGGCGTTGAGGTCTTCGATTCATATTCAGAAGAAAACTTTCGTTTGCGTGCAATGTTGTTTTGCACCATAAATGATTTCCCAGCATATGGAAACTTGAGTGGTTACAGTGTTAAAGGTCATTTTGAATGTCCGATTTCTGAAGAAAATACTAGTTATCTTCAACTTAAGCATGGGTAGAAAACTGTATACACAAGACACCGAAGATTCCTTCCTCGAAATCACCCTTATTGTAGATTGAAAAAAGTGTTTAATGGAAGTCCTGAGGATGATGAAGTGTGCAGACCACGTAATGGGGAAGAAGTATAGGATCAGGTGAGGAACATTGATGATGTCTTCGGAAAACATAAAAAGAAGACCGTTGAGAAAAACATTTGGAAAAGGCGATAAATATTCTTTAATCTTCCATATTGGTGTAAACTTGATGTGCGACATTGCATAGACGTGACGCATGTTAAAAAAATGTATGTAATAGTGTTGTTGGGACTTTACTAAACGTTAAAGGAAATACAAAAGATGGAGTGAAAGCACGACAAGACTTGGTTGAGATGGGAATCCATTATGAGTTACATCCGCAATCCATAGGAAGACGCACCTATCTTCCTCCAGCTTGTCACACTCTTTCAAAAACAAAAAAACAAATTTTTTGTCAATGTTTACATAGTGTGAAGGTTCCACAAGGTTATTCGTCGAATATTAGTAGCCTTGTTTCTATGAAAGATTTGAAGTTGGTTGGTTTAAAGTCTCACGATTGTCATGTCTTAATGCAACAACTTTTAACTTTTAACAGTAACTATTCGAGCCATATTACCTACCTCTGTTAGAGGTATTCTCACACATTTGAGTTTGTTTTTCAATGCCATTTGCAAGAAAGTTGTTGATCCTCGACAGTTAGAAGATTTGCAAAATGAGGCCATCAGACTATTGTTCCAATTGGAAATGTATTTCCCGCCCTCATTTTTTGATATCATGGTTCATTTGATTGTCCATCTAGTGAGAGAGATTTGAATATGTGGGCCGGTTTTCTTGAGGTGGATGTACCCGGTTGAAAGATACATGAAGATCTTAAAGGGATATGTTAAGAATATTTTGAGACCGGAAGCTTCGATTATAGAGCGCTACATTGCAGAGGAAGCCATTGAATTCTGCTCAAGTTATATGCCAAGTTGTGACCCAATAGGAATTCCAAAGAAAAGACATGAAAACAGACGTGAAGGAAAGGGAGTTCGAGGAGTAAGGATTGAAAGTGTTAGTGGAAAAGAAGTTAATCAAGCACATTTGTACATTTTAAACAACATAGAGGGTGTTATTCCTTACATTTCACAACACATTGATGAAATTAAGTCAGCACATCCACGTATGAGTGAAAAGTGGACACTTAATGAACATAACAAATCCTTTTTAGCTTAGTTTAAGAAAAAGATTTATGCGACTCCGAATGTTTCTAAAAATCTATTGAGACTAGCTCGTGGACCTAACACTGATGTGATCACTTTCGGCGGCTATTACACAAACAATTACTTGTTCTATTCAAAGGAGGAAGACGATAAAGGTAGAGTTCAAAGTAGTGGAGTTACCCTACAAGCTGAGGCTGTACACTTTTACAGTTCCAAGGATAAGAATCCAATTACAGCATCAATCAGTTATTTAGGAATAATACAAGAAATTTGGGAAATTGATTATGTCACATGAGAGTTCCAGTTTTCAAGTGTAAATGGGTTGACAATAATTTTGGTGTGGTGACAGAAGACCTCGGATTCACTTTGGTGGATCTTAACAAAATGAGTTACACGGATGAACCATTTATTATGGCTAGTCAAGCAAGACAAATATTCTATGTCACTGACCTAGTGAATCATAAACGGTCAGTGGTATTGGAAGGCAGAGCCATGCACCCAACTGATAATGAAGACTCTCTAGATATACTTGAGACAAGCTCCTTCTCATCAAGAACCATTGAAAATAAGGTTGATGATGTACCCGATGAAATACATGCAACTCGATGTGATCACAACGAAGGCATACGGGATAAATACGTGTCTTAACATTGTTTTAAATATTTGTACAATTTATTTATTTTATCTATTCTAACTATAATTTACTAACACTTTGTAAACAAGTATGACGAGCTCTGGATCAGGTCCGACGGGAGGAGGGGGTAGATCTGTGACTCGGATGCCTGATGTCACATCCCGTTGGGTTAATGAGAAACCAGTGACGGTGGAGTTTGATCCCCGAACATTTGTGACTATTGGGGCACATGCAGCATCGTTCAGGAGTTACTTGGGCGTGATGGCAAAATATCATGTCCTCATTGTCGCTACCTGTTGGGATAATGTCCCACAGGTTGACAAAACTCTACTATGGCAGGATATTTTGGTATGTTTAAGATGTTTTACTTCCATCATTGACTTATTTTTGTTGATCATGCTTTAACATTAATTTTGTTTTTAACAGGAAAATTGGGATATCCCTAATGATGAGAGGATAAGGAAGAAGATTTTATCCCACATTGCAGTCCGGTGGAGGGACTTCAAGACGAGAATGACACGTCAATACGTCTTTGGCTCTAAACAAAATGACATTCCTTGTACAAAATATAAAATAACTGAGGAAGAGTGGGTGCAGTTTAAAGAATCTAGACTTACTCCTGAGTGGCAGGTATGTTTTTTAATATTTTTCTCTAGTCACACAAGATGTTAACTTGTGATTTATGCTTAATGATTTTCATTTTTTCATAGGTGAAAAGGATAGTCGCCCAGTAGAGGTAGAAGCTTAATGATACATCACACGTACTGTCACGTGGTGGTTATGCGTTATTAGAGAAAAAAATGAGAAAACGTCGCGTTGAGGAGTTAGGTCTTGAGTCACCTGATCTAGCACCTCCACTAGCCAGACATGAATTGTGGAAGGCTGCACGGACAAAGTCCAATGGCCAGTTTACATCCCAGTCTGCTCAGGAGATATCCCAGAGAATTGTAAGTGGAAACTTTTAACTGATTACCATAGTTCATAAAAAAATTATGTAACAAACTTTTTAATGTGTCTAACTTCATTATGATATGCAGGATGACTTGGTTGACCAACAGAGTCAAGGCACATTTGTGACACAAGGTAGGGAGGACCTCCTAGTAGCAGCCACAGGTCGGCTAGGCCGTCCAGGTCGTGTGCATGTTGTTGGAGGAGCTATTGGATTGAGGGACTACTTTGGCCCTAAACCAAGAAGCACGGAAGCCGTGACTCAGGAAATCGTTAGTAGCATCAGGCAACAGGTGCAAGTCGAATTAAAGGAAAGCATGGGTGAACGCTTCAGAATGCTCGAAGAAAAACTTGCGATGATCACCCAACAACAACAACAACAACAGCAATAACCACAACAACAACACGAACAACAAGAGCAACAACAACAGTCACAATAGGAGGACGCCCCTACAGATGATCCTACTACACCTCGTGTGAGCACCAAAGGCTCATGCTCTACTGCAGATCGCACTGATTACAATATTCAGTATGATTTTTTGGTTTATGAGGATCCTCTACACGTAGTGGCCGTAGGACGACAGATTGTAGGAGGCCAGACTATTCATGGTGCTCCTTTATTACCCACTCATGCACGGGTAATGATTGATGATCCAAGAGACCCCGATGCTCAAGTGCTAGTGCCTACATCTGAAATCCAATTCGTGGGGGAGGCCTTAGGCACATTTATAGCTTGGCCTAAGGCTATGATCATGTCATATTTTGGCCCACCCGCGGTATTATATTCTTCTTTTTATTATCTTAAATCTTCAAGTTATAATTAAACGATTCCTAACTTTTGTAAATGTGAGTTGCAGGTCTACCGTCCTGAAACAACCAATTGCTCAACCTATGAATGAGGCTCGTGAGGAAGCAGAAGACCATGATGTTATATCCATATTGACCTCCAGATTTAATAAGTTGAGAAAAGGATCGATAGAGATGGTGTGGGAGCTAAGAACATTTGGCCTCGAGTGCCATGTTCCATTGTATATTAATTTCGATGATGCATATGAGATCATTGGTGGAGAAAAAATGCTCAACATTTCATGCATACAACTATGGTGCATGTAAGTTTTTTATTTGCTATTTTCTAATTTGTATATTAGTATTATTACTTTTTAATAAATATACTTAACTTTATTCTTATAGGTACATGGACACCATCGTAGTTGAATCAGGTCAGGCGTCAGTTTATGGATTTCTTGAACCTCAAACCATTCAACCATCTGAAAACACATTAGATTTCAGAAAATCATATATTCAAACATAGATGATTGAGTCTAACAGAGAGATATATATCGCGCCATACATTGATGCATATGTGTTTCCCAATATTGTTAACTTTTATCAAATTTTAATCAATAAACTAACTCACTAGTTGTTGGTACATGATAGGGGCCATTGGCAACTCATGGTGATCATTCAAAAAAAAGCACAAGTTGTATGGTTTTGTTCTCTTCATAGGAAGATTAAAGCGGAGTTAAAGTCCTTGATACAAACATAAGTATTACATTTATTCTTATCAATTCATTAAGATATTAATATATTAACTTATGTTTCTAATGTTTCAAATGTTTCAAATTTGTTTAAAGTTGTGACTAGGACCAGAGGACAACAACTTGAAATTAAATATCCTAAGGTTGGAATTCGTTGATCTTTAACCTTTAAATTTCGTAGTCAAATTTAAACCATTACATTTGACTAAGTTCTTTCACGTGTTTAGTGTAATAAGCAAAATGATTCATGGGCATGTGGCTACTACATCATGTCATGGATAAAGGCAAGCTTCCAAGCAGAAATCAGAGGGGAATGGACTGAGGTAGAAATTTACATTTGAAAATCTTACAAATATCAATAAACTTTTGACATTAAAATGAATATAATAGTAAAGTTTCCTTTATTATGCAGTGGTTCAACACTACCTCTTCATTGTCCACTTCAGTAATAAAGACGATAAGAGAGGATTGGGCAGGATATTTGAATAAACATTTTAAATAGCTATAGCTTTAGGTTTTTCCTTTCATGATAGTAGCATTTGCTTACTTGTGCAACTTTTAAACTGTTAATAGATTATTGTGAATAGATGAATACTGTGAATACATGAATGCAAAACTGGGTTCTTTTAAGTTTTGATGATAGCATTAGCATCTTTTAGTTTTACTATTTAATTAGAATTGATGAATTGATGATAGCATGGTTTAAATTAATTAATTATGTGAATATATATGAATTGGAAAACTGGTTTCTGTATTTCAGGTTTGGTTAAATGAGCTAAACCAAATCAAATCTAAAAACAAAAACACTGAAGGTAACGTCGAAGTATACACCGTTCGACGTTCAAACATCGACAGTAACGTCCAATATCGACAAGTTCGACGTTAACCTTACGTCCATCACCTTATACTTGACGTCAAATATTCCTTTAAATATAAATATTTATTCAAATATTACTCAAAAATTGACGTCCTCTTTGAACTTCGACGTGAACATTACGTCCGTTATCTTCCGTAACGACATTAACTTTACGTCCCTTCCCTCTTACATTAGACGACAAATCTTACTATAAATATAAATATTTATTCAAATATTGAACGTCATTCTCTTTATTAACGGACGTAACCTCACGTCATTGCACAAAATCGACGTTAGGTTTACGTAAATTCTCGATCGACTCAACGTCAAATTGTCCTATTAACGTCGCATAGTGATATTCGACGTAAAATTTACGTCACCCGCTATGATGTCGGTTGCGAATTCGTCGTTAAAAGCCAAAAATAATCGACGTAATACGCTGTTTTTGTACTAGTGACATGACGCAGGTCAGCCTATATTTCATTTGTGATGCTAATATGTGCAAGGCTTTCCGTACCACCCTAAAGGAAGAAACCCTAGAGTGGTGGACCAATTTCCCACCATAATCCATAGATTGCTTTGATACCTTAACCCATGCTTTCACCGCACAGATTGCAACCAGCTGCCTCCATGACCTCACCTCATTCACCCTCTTGAACATCTGTTAGGAGGGTGACAAGTTCCTCCAAGCCTTTATTGATTAATTCAACAAAGTGGTTTTAAACGTGAAAAAATTAGAATCCATAGGTCGTGCTCACTTATATGGTCATGACCTTGAAGCCATGATCGTTCATTGATGACTTATTGATCGAGGTTGTACCCGAATCCAATTAATATGCAATGGAACTATAGTATAATGCGGAGTGATCCCTACGTTGTCTCTTAAGGACCAAATCTGGTTCAGGCAATACGTCAAACACGTAGTTGGGTGGGGGTTTTGAACAGATTTGTGAATGGAAATCAACTAAACAACTAACGCAGATTAAACACATAGAGCTTGGCATTAATTCGATTGAAATTGTTTCCAATCCTTAATTAGAAATAATAACCCGCTCCTCTCAACCCTAATCCAACGCAAATTAACTAACTAAACTAAGGTTAATCCCGTTTATAAAAATGTGAATTAAGCAAACACAATTGAACATGATTAGCCAATTCTGCGCACACAAATTAGGAAACTAAGCATGTACCTAATTTGAAAAGCACATAACAGATTAACATTATGTAAGGCAACCATAGTAGAATAACAAATACAGTGCAGTAATCTCATGGAAACAATGCAGCCTCACTAATCACCATGCAGTAGCAACAGCACAAGAAAGCAAAGTCCAATAGAAAATAAAACCCTAAACAAATTCAAACATAAAATGAAATTCGAACTAGAATTGATATTCAACTAGAAAATGAAATACAATTTGAAATTGCAATCAGAAATGAAAATGAAGTGAAAACTATAGAAAAAAAATTGTAAACGAATTGGAAAATCACATTAAAAAGGTACAGGAGAAGAAAAACGCACAATATCTAAATGAAACCAAAATGGAATTCAAATAGAATGTGTTCATACAGAGATGGAAAACGAAAATCAAACCTAAAACCAGAGAAACGTATTGTTCACGTCCCAAGCTTCTAAAAACGAAAATGATAGAATGATAAGTTTGTCAAGGGTGGTTGATGCATGGGCAGCAAAACCTAGGTCAGCACCTAAAATGGGCCCTTCGAAATCTACCCAAAAAATGGGTCCAAAACCTAAATCTGTTCCAAAAATACATACAAAATAAAAGACTGGATAAATAAATCTGAGGTGGATAAATGACGTGGCAACTGACGTAGTCGGTCTCTTTATGTCCCAAAATACATTTCCTAAAACTTCCCCGAAAATACTAATATAAATAAATAAGCTCAGATAATTCAAATTAATTAAAATAAGAATTACTAGTCAAATTAAACCTAAATATCAAAAGTGATGACATATTAGACAATTAAGCATAATTTGCTAATTAAATCTAGTACAAGAAGCTAAGTGAATGGAAGAAAATATTGATTAGTCACTTATGCATGAAGTCCCGACTAGCATGTAAGAGATGAGGCTTAGGCAGAAAAAGTATATGCATCTAGAGGCGGTCGAGCATTATCGAAAAAGGGAAAGGATGACAAGCGTGCAAGCTACCGTGTAACCTATCAAGAAGAAGGGGAATGACTGGGAGCTATCCCTATCCAAGGAGCACAGGTCGATAAAGTTCTCGTAGTATACCCCGCTCCACGCCCCAAGGTCCTAGGTTTTGGAGGAAGCACTACAGGTAGACCTTACCCCCTAGCTTAGAAAATCTCAGCATCCACCCAATGCACACATGACCAATTATTGCAAGTTTAATCACAACCACAATCGTACCACCAATAAATGTGTTGAACTACGAGATAAAGTAGAAGAGTTGATTCGTGCTGGTCAGGTTAGACCTTTTGTGCAACGTGAGGATGAGGGGAATTCCTGTTCAGGGTATTGAAGGTACCACAACTGAAGGGACGATCGTAGAGAAGGGTGAAAAGATTCATATCAATGTAAAAAAGGTGTACCATATGTGGCACAAGACCCATCGGTCCTACTAAATATAATCTTTGATTGAGTTACTTAAAGTAAAGTGGTACTGTTTACCACATTCCTAGTGTTGGGTAGCCCATAGCCAATAAGACGACTACTCGATGATCTATGAATAAATCAGCTAGCTAGACACAAAAAATCGGGTACCATTCCTACACCAAATACTGCACCTACCTGAATAACAACATTGGTCATTAAGTCAGGGTACCGCCTGCCGATATCTCCTTGTGCCTGTCAAGAACATTATCGTGTTGGATAACTTAGTCAAAAACAAGTTTAGTGTCTTCGAGGTAAGTTTGCCATTAGGCCTCTAGGCCAATGAGCCCATAATTGTGGCCATTCAAATGGGCCCATGGTTAACGAGGTATGCCTATAAATATTATTTTAATTGTTATTTGACTTTTTTTTTTTCACTAATTCAGATTTGATCAGAATCTCTGACCAAATACTATTTTGAGCGTTGGAAAATCATCTATCGGTATCCCACTATTCGGATGGAGACAAAGAAGGCTTTGAGGACAAGTATATATATATATATATATATATATATATATATATATATATATATATATATATATATATATATAAATATATATAGGGGTTGGTGTTAACAGATTGGCAAGTGTACCAAATCGCACAAGTAATATAAAATGTTAAAACCAAGTATCGTATCTCAGAGGACTCTCGGCACTAAACAGTCGTGTGATAAATTAATTAATTAAGACTTAAAATAAACGAGATCATTGGTTTGCGATGCAATAACATAAAATAAAATATGAATGCAAATTGATCAATAGTAGAGTAACACAAAGATGAACGGATGTTGTTTAATATGAGATGAATATGTTGTTGGGGTTAGATTTCACCAGGTTTCCTCTCATGTATATAAGAATTCCTCTGTATGCATTAATGTTAACGTCACTCACTAAAGTACTTAGAACCCAATCCCTTGGCGCAATAAGCCTGCCTTAATTCCTAGTTCGTACAATTCCTAGCGTTCCTAAAAAATTAAGTTTGAAGATCAAGAGCTTAAGACGACCAAGTACTCATACCCTCATCCTTGAGAAATCTTACCCTTGGGAGAATTCAACAAGAACCTGAATTGTAAGGAACCTCCCGGCACTCATGCAATTCATAAATCATGCAACTAAGTGAGTTAAATAGAGCAAGCATTAAAACAGATGAATTCCCTAACAATTAAGGAATAAAGCATATATGATTAAGAATCAATTCAAATACATGAGAGTTCACATGGTTACATCATTCCCAACAACAAATAGAGTTTAGTTCCCCATAGACATGGAGAAACTAGATGTACAATGGAAAAGCATGAGATCCAAGCATCTCTGCTTCCTGTATTAACTCATTTTCTATCAAAACAAAGGGAATTAGTCATAAAATCATCAAATTCAACCTCAACTCTCTTATTCACACAACTTAATGAAAAAGCATGAGTCCAAGAAAGTTTCTAAGTCAAAAAGGGTGTACTTAGAATCAAAATTACATCACAGATAACGGTATTTTAAACCGTTATCAGTTGGCTAACTTGTGCACGCTCTTTTTTCAGTTGTTACATTTTAGCAATGTGTACTAGGTTTTAGTAGACAAAAATACCCTCATATATTATGGATAAGCAATAAGGTCAAGGGTATTTGAATAATTTTCATTCTTTAAACTAAAAAAAAAAAAGAAACCCTCAAACCCTTACTCACCTCCCTCATTCCTCTTAACCCTTTCTCTTTCATCTCTCTCACTATAACATTTTCTTCGGCATCTCTATTGTAGCCCCAACTGAAAAAATCACAAACACTCGCGGTTAAACAATTTGCCTTTGTAAAGAGTTGAGTCATTGGCATATTTGCCTTTAGGGAAAGCTTCATTCAAGATCTCTTCAATTTCATCATCTTCACTAACCACTCCAATTTCATCATTTGCGGATGTTGAATCATCATCTCTAAAAAAACACTCCAGGCCAATTACCAATTCCTTTGGATGTCATTATGCTTGTGAAAATTAGATAAGACAAGAATTATAAAATGAAAACTCATTACAAAATCATTTTTTGTAAGAAATCGTTTAACAACGAGTGTATCTGATTTTTTTTCCAGGCGAATTACCAATTCCTTCGGATGTCATGCTTGTGAAAATTAGATAAAATTAGATAAGACAAAAATTATAAAATGAAAACTCCTTATAAAATCATTTTTTGTAAGAAATTGTTTAACATCGAGTGTTTTTGATTTTTTTCAGTTGGGGCTACCATAGGGTGACAGAGAAAATGTTGGAGTTAGAGAGAGGAAAGAGGAAGGGTTGAGAAGAATGAGGGAGGTGAGTAAGGGTTTGGGGGTTTCTTGTTTTGTTTTTTAGTTTTGAGAATGAAAATTATTCAAATACCCTTGACTTTAAACCTTAGAATCCATAATATATGAGAGTCTTTTTGTCTATTAAAATCTAGTACACATTGATAAAATGTACCAACTAAGAAAAGAACGTACGCAAGTTAACAAACCCCATATATATATATATATATATATATATATATATATATATATATATATATATATATATATATATATATATATATATTATTTAAAGATAATAAAAGAAAATATATGTTTGTATTAACAGGGATCGAACAAAATTGCATGTAAAGGATTGTGTGAGAAATGCCTTTTCTTGTATGTAAAAAGACATTTAAACATATAAATTATAATGTTGTTAACAGCAGACGATGAAGCATTATTTGTTCAAGTATGTTTTAACCACTAATGCAGTAAAAGGAAACGACACCGGTTATTTTCGTCTATACGCAGCGGTTCATGAACCGAGGTATATACAGGCGAGGTAAAAAGAGATAGCCTTTTTGCCTCGGTTCTGAACCGAGGCAGTATGTGGGGCTCTTTTACCACGATTGGATTCGAACCGAGGCGGTAGATGCTTTTTTTAAAAAAAAAAATATGGTGACCTTTGGCTATTCAAAAAAAGGGCGATTGACAGTGGAGTCGCCCTAGTAGGTGTCGGGGACGACGGTGGGGAGGGAAATCTGATGGCTACGGTAGGAGGCGTGGAGGTGGAGTGCATGTTAGTAGACACTGATGCGGGAGTTAGGATTGTGGGCGGATAGGGTGACCTGCATGGTGAGAGAGAGAGTGTTGGGGATGGGGGAAGAGAGGTTAAAAGTGAAGAGGGTGACGTCTTGGAGGGTGAAGCGGAGCTTGGTAGCGCGGAGGATGACCCATATGAGGAAGACAAGGAAGAGGACTAGGAGGATGAAGGCGACGATGCCGTAAGGATGAAGCGGAGGAGACAATGACCAATGGTGGAGGCAACAACGATGACCAGTGGTGGAGGCAATGATGGCGAAGCAACAAACTGTTCAGGCAAGATTGGAAGCAACAGTTTGTGTTCTCTGGCGGAAGAAGAAGAAGAAGAAAGACCGAAAATGTGCTTACTATGTTTACGCTTCTGGAATTTAAATATCAAAGAGGTTATTACCTTGGTTATAGAAATAACCGATGCGTAAACCTTCCAGAAAAAATTCAAAATAAAATTGAAAATGAAAATTTTGAAAATATCTACTAACTATAGGCCTCGGTTCGCGCCTAAACCGAGGCATAAAGGGCCTATGACATCGGTTAAAATGGAACCGAGGCAATAAAGGTTGACAAGATGGATTTGAAATGTTCAGAATCAGTTTCTAGCAGGACATATTGCCTCGGTTGGTCAGAGAACCAAGGCAGTAGACCTATTTCGAAAAAGCTGTCAGAGTTTTTTGCCTCGGTTGGTCAGAGAACCGAGGCAGTAGACCTGTTTCAAAAAAGCTGTTAGGTGAAAAGTTTGATTCAGCAGGGTTTTTGACCTCGGTTGGTCAGAGAACTAAGGCAGTATACCCATTAGGCATCAGTTCAAATTGAACCGAGGCATATAGTGTCGCCAAAATTACAAAATTACCACCGCTTTTTTATATGCTTCGGTTTTTCTAAAACCGATGCGTAACGCGCGAGTTAAAAAGCCGTTTATTTACTAGTGAACTTGAGAAGAGTCAGCTCTCACATTTTTACAACTCACGAATCCAAGAATAAAACCGGACTATTTAAGCATCATTCAAACACAAAACAAAAACATCATTTAATTACAAATACATTCCCCTTTCCAATTAAAAGAAATACGGGATAAAAAATAAAATGCCAAAAATACCGAGAACAAATAAGGCAAAGGATTAATTAGATTTTTATATGAAATGATAATTCTAGTTTACTAAACAGAGTAGGCTTATGGTGACATATAATGAGGATCAGAGTAGCCTTAATGAGTAATAGCGTAGAGCATGTGTCCAATTTATAGAACTTTACTTATCATAGAGTTTTGATCGATTTAGAAACAATTCAAAATCATCCACAATTTTTAATAATATACTGAATAAGTGTTCAAAATTGGACTAGATTCATGTAAAGAGAACAATATAGAATTTAAGTACCTGTTATACACATATTGTCTAAATTAAAGAAAGAATTTATAATTCACAAAGATTTTATAATATTTGACATTTGCTAAGCAAAATAAACATAAAAAGATTGTGGAAAAAATCTTGTGTGGATGACCAATAACCAAATGTATATATATATATATATATATATATATATATATATATATATATATATATATATATATATATATATATATATATATATATATATATATATATATAAGACTAATGAATCCTTAGATAAATTAAAATTGAAACTTTAAATCTCCTCATCAAGCCTAACCTATCAAGAATTCACACACCTTTCTTTCCTACAATGAGGAGTATTTAATAAGCAAATTATCAACAACAGGCAAGTTAAGTTAGCTATCCTTGAATTGGGTTTCAAGTTCCTTGTTTCCGCAAGATATTTCGAGCTAAACAAAGGTGCAAGAACCACTTCAGAATCTTCCGTTGTTTATCCAAAAGAAAGCACTAATTGCATTTTGTAGGGGACCCCAACCATGCTTACATAAAATAATGACCCCAACAAAAGGGATAGGCGTCCCCCACTGAAGGCTCCCTTGTAGTTTCATAGCAATTATGTTAATTAAACTCCCCATTTTCTTGTAATAAATAAATAAAATAAATAAATTTCCATGTTATATTATTATGTACACAACAAAGCGGGTCCCTATTATTGTCTGTCCAATATTTGAGCCAGATCATATACTAGCCGTTGAATTCCCTTTCCCCCACAGACCAAAATCATGCTATTACAACCCATAAAATACTCTCTTCTTTTTCTATCAACTATACCCTACAGGGTGGTTTTGAGCTTGCATTTCAACTCAATACATTCAACTACTGTACTTAAAGCGTTCAAATATTTCGATTTTGATGTTATGATTAATATTATACATAATTATTTTTTGTTTTTTATTAATATACCGTTATAAAAGCAGAATTTAATTATCATACACTGTTAAGTAACAAAAAATCAGGTTTTGAATGACATCTAAGACCATCATTAATATTTTATTTTTTTGTAATTTGAAGAATATTTGAATTAATTATAAAAGATGTTTAAAGAGGACAGCAAAAGTTTATCTGCTTTTATTGTAAGAATAACATGTTCCCACATTGAAATGATGTTAATAACTGTTGTTCCAGCATAATCTCATTTATTGTTAACTTCAATTATATATGTTTGAAACGTATAGTTGCTTTTTCTGTGTTTTCTTTTTCTTGAAATCTTGTGTGGAAGGAGCGGTTGTTGGGTCCAGTTTTGAAAACACACTTCTATTCACATGGCTTCTCCAGCACTTCATCATGTCTTCTACTTCCTATATAACCCTCATGCCTTTGCTTCCATTTTTTCTCATCAGGTTTTCTTGTTTCTGCGAGGCTTAACAAACCTCGCAGAACAGAAGAAAACTCACGCTTTTGCTTCACAAAAATTCTTCATTTTGTTCTCTTTCTCAGTTTTTTCCAATATTGCAGGAACCCCTTTATCTCAAGTTACTAAAAACCTTTAGTGCTTGTCAAATATTTGATTTTTTGTTTGCGAGGTTTAAGAAATGGAGGTACACTCTCCGGTTATTGCCAAGAAGCTGTGGAATGTGCTGAGGATCACCTTCTTCATGATCAGAAAGGGTTTGGTGTCAAAGAGGAAGCTGATTATGGACATGAACTTGATGATGAAAAAAGGGAAACTTCTCAGAAAATCTATGAGAAACTTCATGTCATCTCATCATAATCATCATCATTACTCAAAGAGTTTGGTACGTGGCTATGGCATACAGGAGTATGAATTCTCTTGCAGCAACAGTCCAAATCCTGTTTTTTTCCATGTGCCAAAGAGGAAGCACCATTTCAACTTCCCTTGCATCAACACCCCAGATGTTGTTGAAGAACCTAAGCCTGTTATGTTGGTGCCTATGACACCTGAATACACTTTCAACCTTAGGTTTGATGCATCTGATCTTGCTCCTGGAGAGAGGAAGAGCCCCCTCCTCTCACCCTTCTCTGTGAGGATATCCAACTACTCATCTGAGGATGAGAATGAAGAGGGTGCCAATCAAGTTGATGATGAGGCTGAGGATTTCATCAGAAGGTTCTATGAACAGCTTAGAATGCAAAGCCGCATGCAGTTGCTTCAGTACCAAGAGATGTAATTTGAAAGAAAAAGAATAACTGTGTTGTTTCTCAACTTGATGCTCACCAACAAGTTTAGCTTAGCCAAATCTGGGAATATGTTATTTCCTCTTGTTGATCTTTCACCTGTCATTGTTCTCCCCAGGGAAATTTGGCTGTTCTGTTGGTGGTCCTTGAACTATATTTGATCCTCTATGTAAAGTTTTTGAGCATTGGATATACTTTCATCTCGTGATTATATTACTATTCATGTTATAAAATTCAATCTTCATGTTTTCCTGGTAACATGTATTCAGCATATTCATGGTGTGTGGTGTGTAATAAAAAGATATGCAGAAGGTTGTTCTGTACCTTTCTCCATTCTGCTTTGGTGTTACATCATTTGTAGGTGTGGTGGTGGACCTGGTGATGGACCCTTTGGAATAATATTGCTTTTTCCTTTCTTAGATGTATGTTAGTTTAGGCTTTCTGAACTCACCCACCAGCATCTCATTCACAACTACCATTTGCAGTTTTGCTACTTTGGGGTGTGTAAAACACTATTTGCACTCTGGAACAGTTTGACAAGCACATTAGTCATTCATTCACTCTATATTCAAATATGCAATTACCATTCCTTTTTGTTAATTATATTCAAAAGTGTTAATACACAAATAGGTGATATAACTTGTACTGAACTTGGTTCTTTCAAAATGTCATTAGAAAAGAAATCCCACTGAGATTTATTACAGACAAATATTCTGTCGCCAACAGCCGGGTTATGAATATGCATTCAATGTTCTAATTTTGTTTTTAAGCGGATATATAAGAAAGTATTCAGAAGAATGTGAAAACTATTTCGCAATTCAAGAGCATTATATTATCTGACGTTTTTTGGTGTTATTTGGATATCTCAGGGTGTGTTTATAAAATTTACATTCGACAAAAAGGTACCTTCGATTTACTGACAGAAAAATACTCTTTGCTTCTTACATTAAAACGAATATATTTAAACTTCTTTATTTCTTACCTTAAAATGCATAAATATTTATCTAATAAAGTTTAAGCGGAAAATCAAACACACATTCAGTATAAAGAAAACAAGTATATGATCATTGGTGTAAAGGACAAATGATTGTTATAAAGCTTACATGATAAAGGTTACACTTACTGATAGTCTATAATTTGATTGAAGTTTCAAATATATTTATTGGCTTTTCATTAATCTGTCCCTTATGACCACTCGTTAATGTTGGATCCAATGGGATAGTTCTGAATTCAATTATACCCATGATATGAAAGAACTTCTGAAGACAAGCCACAAAGAAAAAATGGTATGAAGGAGTTAGAGTGAGTAACAGGGGAGTTGAGGTTAGCCTTCTAGAGTTTGTTGATGATACATTATTTATATATGAAGCTAAGATTAATAACATTTTGGTTATAAAAACTATTTTGAGGAGCTTTGAATTGTTATATGGACTAAGGTTAATTTCTACAAAAGTAATATAGGTGGAACACGATCAAGATGGATGTATTGGAGAACTTTTCTAGGATCCTAAACTGTATCCCCTTTAAGCTTGTGTTCGCATGAACAGAATTTACTGTTCATGCGAATCTGAAAGCGACGATTTATCACTCCTGTGTTGTTCCTTTGAGCTGAAATGGAAGGATGTTCGCGGACGGATTTGCGGGATACACCCCATTTTCATCACTCGCAAAATTGGAGAGATTTGCGTGGATTGATGATAAAAAGTCCAGTGTGCCCTTCAGATATGAATTAAATTCTAAGCGTGTACGTTGCTCAGAAAGTGCAGTTCAAACACTGTTGAACCACGAGAGTGCATGGCTTGGCGTGGTTTTAGAAATATTCGTGTGCTTTGCTTTTCCTCAGTGATGTTACCTTGCCTGATAAAAGCAATGAACAGCAAAGATTCCTGCACTGTATCAGAGTCAAAGTGCAGTGTTGAATATGAAAGCTCCATTGACCATAGGACCTCATACGCGCATGGTAGTGGGTAGGTGTGGTTCTTTTTATTGAGGGATGAGAAGCATAATAAATTGGTTGCTAGTTTGAGAGCTATCTGCGAATGTGTGGAGAGTGGTTGCTGATGTTCAACAGAGTCTTACGATTTGCTGAGACGAGGAAGAGGGTGCTGAGGTAAGTTCAAGACATTATCATGTATGTGTTCGTTTGCATTAGTAGGTGTGTAGACTAGGACGAAGAATCAGAAAGTACGTTGTCATGTGAAGAAGAAGCAAAGGGTTGAAGAAGAAGATGAAACGCATGCGTGAGAGGCGGAGAAGATGATGAACAGTGGACGTGGAGGCTGCGTAACCGGTTAACTGTGCCCGTAACCGATTACGCTGTTGACTGAAAAATGAGTGATATTGTGTTGGGTGCTTGGCTGGTGTCTGGAGCAGGTTATGGGGTGCACGACGGTTGTTCTTCGACGCCACCGAGGAGGAGATGATTAACCGGAGTGGACAGGTATGGTAGTGGTAAGTGGTTTTGAGTGGTTATACCAGAGTTATGTTATAATGGTTGTTATTGATTGGCATTGCAGGGAGTTATGGAGGAGATGAGGGTGGCGGAGGCCATGTGAGAGATAAGAAGGTGGAGAGGGAAGATAGAGTTGTGTTGAAACAATGGTGGAGAAGCAACCATATGTACTGATTATATGAGGAATGGATGGTACTGGGTGATCTATCCTGGTCTGACAGTGGGTTTCTGATGCAAGTGTTCACTGGGAATTGAGGTGTTTATCGTGGTGGAGCAAGAAGCCTGAAGGTGGTGGAGATTTGGAAGTCCAAAGGTAGGAAATGTGGTGGAGGTGAAGGAACAACATCGTTTTGTATTGCATGAAATAATGAAATGAATTGCTATTTTGGTTTTGTTTATTAAAAATGAAAGCAAAGTGTTATGAGTTGGATTGGAGAAGTATGACTTATTGACCCATTTTTTTTTACTTGCTTTCATAGGAAAGAGGTGCCTGTGTGGTTGCTTAGTTGTTGCTGAAAGCATCTTCAAGTGTGCATATAGGTTTATAATTATTTGGGTATAATATAATTATTTGAATGATTTATTGAGTTATGGACATGTGTACCTTAGGAGTATAAGATTATTTATTTGATATATTTTATGTTCATTTATATTTGTATTTTATTGAATATATTAACGTATTAATATTTCAAATATTAATTTAATTTGTTATACGTATATGTACCTAGTTAATAAGAAAGATATTAAATGTTTTTGTGGTATTATGTTATTTAATTTTTTTTTATAATCATTAGTTGAATGTATTAATGTATATTTGTATTTTATTTAATGAATATATGAATTTTAAACTTTTATTGTAGTATGTTTAATTGTTTAAGTAAATTTAGATGGAAGAAATTATAGATTTATCATATTTGGACCGCGAAGAGGTAGATGACGATGTGGTTGGTGTAAACTTCAATATTATAGCAATGATTCGTCAACACTTGCAAATAACGACTTCATTGGCGGCACTAACAATGTTATGCATTGTTGCACACGCGTTGAGTATCTTGAATATGTACTCTACTGATTGCAGTAGTGTAAGCAATTACCTACCTGATAGAGATCGTCGTAGGGAGCAATTAATGTCATATCTTGTTCACACTAATCGATGTCGCGACATTATTAGGATGGGTCCAGAGGCATTTATTAATCTCTGTGAGAGACTAAGATCAATAGAGTTAGTTAAGGATGCCATTCGTTCGACCGTGGAACAACAAGTTGCTAAATTTCTTCATATAATTGGCCATAATGTTAAGAATCGAAGTGTTGCATTTTTCTGGCATCGCTCAGGCTCGACGGTTAGCAGACACTTTCACAATGTTCGGGACGCTATCTTAAGTTTAGAATCTGAATTTCTAATTCAACCATCAGGAAATGAGGTACATCCACATGTGTTGAACAACAATCGAGTTTATCCTTACTTTAAGGTAGTTATTCCCTGTTATTGTAAAAGTTATTTGAACCAAGGATGGTAAAAATTTCATGTTATGAAATGATTAGTTCTGATTTTTTTGTTTAGGATTGTCTAGGGGCCATAGACGGTACTCATGTTAGGGTTAAGGTGCCAAGAAGTGAAGCTGCGAGATTTCGAGGAAGAAAAGATTGGCCAACACAAAATGTGTTTGCGGCGTGTGATTTTGACATGAAATTCACATATGTTCTTGCTGGGTGGGAAGGCACTGCATCTGATTCAAGAATTTTAAAAAATGCTCTTGATCGAGATGACCCATTGGTTATCCCGCAAGGTCAGTGTTTACATAGCGATGTCGAGGATTTTCAAATTGTATGAGTGACTAATTATCTTTCTCTACGCAAAATTGTAGGAAAATACTACCTCGGTGATGCAGGATTCATGTTGAAAACCACAATTTTGACTCCGTATAGAGGCGTAAGATATCACCTTAAAGAATATACACGCAGAGGACCCCAAAATGCAAGGGAGTTGTTTAATCACCGGCATTCATCTCTGCGAAATGTTATCGAAAGAACTTTTGGTGTTTTGAAAAAACGATTCCCTATCATTGCAAGTGGCACTGAACCACACTATGGGTTGGAGACAATGACAGACATCATACTAGCTTGTTGTATATTACACAACTTCCTTCGTGGCGTGGATAACGATGAGTCATTACTTGATGAAGTTGATAACGAGTTGAATGAAATGGAAGACCATAATGTTTCATCATCTCAAGATAGAGAAGAGGACCATAGGATTGGTAGTAATATTAGGGATTCTATAGCCGATCATATGTGGCGAGATTATCAAAACTCGTAGTTATTGTATTTTAATGCATTGTATGACTATTTCATGTTATGTGTATGACAACAACATTATATTAAGGATGTTTCTATTTAACTTCTTACAAATTTGTTGATGAAATAGGTTTAAAATGAATAGAGGTAAGGCAGCCGTCATTGAGTCCTCTGCTCCTATTAGAGAGTTCATGAAGTGGACAGAGGACATGGACGCACATCTTCTACATTGTATGATTGAGGAATCACGAATCGGTAATAGGGTTGACGGTAGCTGGACATCCCAGGCATATAGCAACATAGTTGATCATCTTCATAGCTCTGGGTATGTCGCAGTTACGAAAAATAATGTAAAAAATCGTCAGAAAATCTTGAAAGATAAATAGCGTGAGGTACATGACTTGTTTTCTGGATTAAGTGGATTTGTGTGGAACCCGGTTAGTATGAAATTTCATGCTGAGGACGAAGTTTGGATGGACCTGATTCAGGTATTTATACCAACACTAACATTTATGTCGTCTTTATTAAAAGTCATATCTTCATAGTTTGTTTCTTGTACATGTTTCAGTCCAGACCAACTGCGGCAAAGTGGAGAGTTAATAGCATAAAACACTATGATTTAATGGTTGAGTTATGGGCAGCTGATCGAGCTACAGGGAGTGGTGTGCGAGCCGCTCGTCAAGCACTAAGACAGCGAGTTGGGCCTCGTGTAAGTGTTGATTTGAACCAAAATATTGAGTACACTCCAGAACAGCCTGATTGGACGAGGTATAGAGACCCAACCCCACCATCTCCTCCTCCATCTATAGATGAATATAGTCCAGGACAGACTCAATCTGTGCCTTCTGTCCCATCCGGTGGTACTTCATCTTCACGCGGCTCAAAAAGAAAGGTGCCTATGGTCGATGTTATTGATTCTCAATTTGATAAGTTGATGACCAGCCTGGATGGTTTTGCTTGTGTGCTTAGCTCATCAAATGTTCATTTTGGTGTGATCTCTGATGCAGCCGTGCATCAAGTAACAGCTATGGAAGACAGAAATCAAATACTCCGTCGCAACTCCAATTACACATATACAGAGGCGGACATTTATGAAATGCTTAGTGCTATGAACATTGCTGATGAAAATTTGCTAGAGCAATGTTATGATTTCTTATGTGGGAACCCCACATGTACAAAGAGGTTGATGGGACTTCCACCACACAAGCGGTGGAATAAATTATGTAAAATGATATCGGGCGGTGACTGTTAGGAAGGCTTATATCACTACTATTATGACGATTATGTGTACTGATGTCATAGTCACCTTAATTAAGAATTATCTTTATTTTATCCATCTGTGATTTTAAAATTATGTTTAAAAATACGATGTAGCTATTTGTTCTTATTCACTGTTATTGTTAAATATAAGTAATTTATTATCACTAACTTTTTTGTTGCCTCATGTATTACTTTGTTCAAGAACCTGTGAAATGGCCTCATCATCAACCAAAAGGCCAAGAAAAAGTCGTAAGGAAAAAGAAACCCTCACTGAGGCAGAAGATGCAGCCCATGTAAAACCATCTGTACAGGAACATTTAGATCAGAGTCGTTTCTTCACGCACAGTCATCAAATGGAAAACTATGCAGCAGATTTCTATAAAAGGAGTATAGTTGTTCCCAAGATAATGAATTTTGAATCATTTACCGGTTCAGGGTTATATTTTCAACAGCATCTTCTATTTCAAGGGGTGGTGGAATTGCTTACATTGTAGGGACCCTACTATCCAGATTTAATCGAAGTATTTTATTCCAATCTGAACATATATGGAAATGGATATTTGATTAGTGAGGTGAACAAGAAAAGAATTAGATTGAAACCTGCTGATTGGTTGAATGTAGCTAACTTGAAGTACCAGGGTAAGAAATTGTGTTATTCAAATATCGCAGAGGACTTTCCATATGACCGCGACATGGCATTAGCTACTATGGTTATACCAGATTTGGAGGGTGGTCACGGTGTTTTAACAGTTGGTTGTTTGAATATGAATGACAGGCTTCTGCATTATGTTATTGTGCATATGTTGACTCCACGACCTGGGAATTTTGCTAGGTTATTGCAAGAAGATATTTTTATGATATGGGTGCTTAAAAATAATATAGCTATAAATTGGCCTCATCACATCATGCAGCATATGCTTAAATGCAAGGCCAGTGACACACCCCTCCCATACGGTGTCCTTATCACACGGATCTTGCAATATTGTGGAGTTCATGTTGATGCCGACGCGTGCACTCAGATAGGGTCCCGACATCACTTTTCAATCAATTCTTTGAAGAGGATGCATATTGTTAATGTCAACGGTGTTTAGCAACACGATCATGCTGATGATGATGAAGAAGAAGACCAAACAGACCATCATGAATACCCTGTGCAGCCTCCTCCACCTCCATCAAATCCTAATATGATGACTCAAATGTGGCAAGGTGTACGAGACTTGCAACATCGAATGCAGGGTATGGAACAAATGTAGGTTCGGGTTCAACATATTGAAGATAACTTGGCAAACCTTTCTTTGGACATGAACCGTCAATTTGCTAACCTCAATCAGAATGTTAACAAGATTCTTCACCGTTTCGATGACTAAGTTAATTTTTATTCCGATTATGTATTACATTACTTATTTTTCCTTAAGTTGAATTGTGTGTTTGATATATTACCTTACCTATTACTCCATATATTTGTATGTTAAATTGTTGCCACTTATTTGACGTACTTGAATATTTCAACTTCATTTAATTATTTGTTTCTTTAACATTAATCACTCTCACTTACCTATCGAAAAAAATTTTTACGACTTCGTAGTAAGTTATATTACAAACAAATACTAAATTTTGAAAAAAATAAATTCATTTTATATTGCATTATAATTTATATCATTTAATAATTATTATTTTATAAATTCTTTATATTTTTTGTCTCTATATAAACATTTATACAAAGAAATATAACATTAATAAATTACATTTTATATTATATTTATAACTAGAGACATTTTGGTAATCTTTCATTTCTAACAATTAAACGATTTTTTTAAATCTATCACATCAATCAAATCCTACATTAATTCTCACAAACTTTACTTCCAAATCCACTCTCAATTACCCACAAATCCACTCAAAAAAACAACTACAAAATTACCCTCAAATCCACCCAAATCATCTCCCCCGATTAACCTCAAGAGAACAAAGCCTAAATATTTAACAGTTCCGATAAAGGGGAATTCAAGGAAAAAGTTTTGGCGAGAGGTGGTGGAAAAGGTTAGTAATAGGCTGACTATTTGGAAAGGTAGATTGTTATCTTTTTTGTAAGTCGTGTATTTCCCATAAAATCTGTCATTTTAACCCTTCGATTATTTTATTTGTCCTTCTTCAAGGTGCCAAATAGTGTATGCAAAAAGTGTTCACAAAAATGCAAAAAAAAAATTCTTTAGAGTTGGGGATATGAGAACAAGAAGATAGCTTAGATAAAATAGAAAAATCTCTACAAAACAAAGCAAGAAGGGGCTGGGAATAAGAGACTTATAGGAAGCTTAACTATCTCTATTAGCAAAATGGAAAAGGAGATTACGCATGAAAAATAGTGAGTCATGGAGGAATTTAAATGTCAACAGTAGACTAAACTATGAATCATGGTGGTCGAGACACTTACATAATGTATTGGGGAAGCTTAGCAAGGCAATTGGTTTGAAAACAATGTTATTTGAAAAGTGGGTACAAGAAATAAATCTATGTTCTAGGAGGACAAATTGGTAAGTGATTGATAACTCACTTTGTATAGGTTTCCCACACTAAATGTAATCAAAGACAATATGGTGCTAAGAAAGGTAGAAAATCCTCCATTATAATTGGTATGAATTAAGAGCTTGCATGAGAATAAAGTTTGTTTCTCCTTCGTAGGGAAATAGAATTTGGAGCCCGACTTAAAGAACTAATGGATAAGAAAAGAGAAAAAGAGATTAAAAAAAGAGAGCAAGAGAGAAAAGAAGAGAAAGAGAGAAGAGAGCAAGAGAGAAAAGAAGAGGAAGAGAGGAGAAAAGAAGTAAAGGGAGAGAGAGAAGAGAAGAAGAAGAGAGAAGAAAATCATAAGAGAGAAAAGAAGAAGAAAAGAGAATAGAAGAGGAAAAGGGAAGAAAAGAAGAAAATAAGAGAGAAGGGCAAGAAAAGGAAAAGAGAGAAAAGGAGAAATTGCTTCTGATGGCAAATTTTACTCCTTCAAAGACCATGGACCCAAGACATTTAAGGGGAGGTTTTTCATCTTTAAACTTTTCTATACTTACCCTTGAATTTATAAATATAAACTTCTCCTTTGAAAAAGTTTCCTTTTCATTCTCAATACAAAAGTTTTCAAAACTTGGCGACTTCAAATTTGATGAGTTATTGTTACCTTTATGGTTAAAATTAGATCAAAACAAAAATAAAAATATTTGTGAGTAATGATTTTTAATTCTATTAAAAATAAGAATTTCAATATTAGGAAGCTTACTTCTAAAAAAATCTTTTTACATCTCTTTTTAGTAAAAACAAAACTAATTAGAGATATGTTTGATGCATATTGTAGATTAATATTTGATTGAGGAGGAAGTCATTTAGATCTTAAGAAATAAAGGAATAAGGTCATTTCAAGATGGTTAGCTCCTAAGATTATGACGAGTCCCATAAGGTGACTGCAAGATTTGAGGACAAATCATTTTTCAAGAGGGAGGGAATAGTGGCATACTGCCTAACGAACCTTCCTCAATGTCCTCTATTTGTATATTTGTATTTCTTGTATGACATTTTAGCTTGCATGGAGCATGAGTCACCATAAATACACAACTTTATACCATTGTATTTGACACTTTTGAGATACTTGAATTGTGATTATGTAAAGAGCACTCCAGATACAATTATCTTTGAAAGTTAAGGCTAGAATATCCTAAGGATCCTCCTCTAGCCACCTTCCACTCACACTCTCATTTCTTTCATTCTTCCATTTTACACATCAGACTCTATCTCCTCCACGAAGTGCCATTTCACTCAATTCGCTTCAGCATTATGGCATACGCGTAATTCTCCAACATACTCTCTCGTAAAGCATCTTTATTCGCAAGCCATTTTTCCTTCTTCGAGCCACATCTCATTCTCTTACATGATACACAACTTCATTTCATTCTCTCTCGCGAGTTTTCAGCATCAAACAACATCACAACTCATCATCTTCATGAAGCTCCACATAGGTTTTTCTATTTCCTCTATCTGAACCACATCTTCTAAATTTCTCACGATTTCACTCTTCCATCACTGCACCATGAATCTTTCGCTAGGGTTTCCTTCTTTCTTTTCCATTTTCCTTCGTTTTTTACCGATTAAATCCTTGTTTACACCGATTAAACACCTTTTCTCCATTCATTCTTCATTTCTACCGGTTAGTTTCACTTTTTCCAGCGATTAATCGATTTACTTAGGTTTGCTTCATCATTTAGGGTTTTGCACCGTTTATTTTGTCTCCAACCACCAAACCTTGATCTTACTCCAAACAAACTTCTAGCTAGGGTTTCCGCTACGTTCTTTGTTGAGGAAGCTTCGAGGAGCCTTGTAAGATCTGAAAAAATAGGAGATAAAATTTTGGTGGATTTAGATATTTAAGAGATATTATTATTATAAGGTATTGTAGATATTTTAAATGATATATTGAGATATCATTATATATAATTAGATATTATAGCTAGATAAAAATAATATATATTATTGATAAACTCATTGTAATAAATTAGAATAAAAAGTATTTTATAAGTGAGAAAATATTAGAGATAGAGTTGGGTGGATTCATAAATATTAACATATAGAGAAAGGGGTGATGTTGTGTTTAGACACCCTAGAAACTATAAATCAAAGACAGAAAACAGAGGAAGAAAGGAGATTGGCGTTTTGAGAGAAGAAGAGAGAGAGTGACAGGAAACTCTTAGTGTAAAGGAAAATTGGTGGTGTTCTTGCCTTCAAATTTGAAATTTCTAAAGGAAAAAGTTCAAAAATAAATGATGGTGATGACTTTGATGATGAGGAAAATATGAGCCTCATGATAAAAAAGTTTGCTAAGTTCATGAGAGCAAAAGGAAAGGACAAATACCAAGCAGAAAGAAAGGAAAATCAAGGATATCCGTCAAGCATTAAGTGCTATGGATGTGGAGAAAGAGGACATGTTAAGACCGATTGTCCCAAGAACAAGAGAAGTGAAGAAAAGAAAGAAAGAAAATTTCCCAAAAAGAAAAAGGCTTACATAGCAAGGGAAGAAAATTATTCCAACTCTTCAAACTCAAGTGATACTGATGAGGAAGCAAATATTTGCTTAATGGCTTATTCTGATGATGTTGGAAGTCAAGTAAGTGATTCTAGTTTTGAGTCAAGTGAATTAGATCTACAAAAAGCTTTCTTTGAATTGATGAATGAGTCTGAAAAATTGGATGTTTCACATAAGAAATTAAAGAAGGAATTTCATGAATTGAAACTAAAATATGATAGTGCATTAGATGAAGAGGTCATTCTAAGAAATAAAATTAGCAATCTTGAAATTAAAGTGTCCAAATCTAATGTAAATGAAAATCCTTTTGAATGCTTTTCTTGTAAGAGTCATATGTTTTGACATTGATATACTTGAAAACTTGCTTGCAAAAGCAACCAAATCTACCTCACATGCTCAAAATAATTTTAAAAAGAGCAACTTTAAAAACAAGAACATGCATCAACATAGGAAAATTAAAGCTAAAAAAACTCGTAGAGTTTGGGTTGAAAAAGGCACCTTTGTGAAAAATAAAAAGCCTAGTGTTTGTTGCTTTTATTGCATGAAGCATGGTCATACATCAAACAAATGCAACATTAAACATGTTGGAGTGCCTAATGGAAAGTATGCATGGGTTAAAATTGTTAAATGATGTTTGCTTGATTATACTAATCCCAAGGACCCATAATGAGATTGAGGACCTAAAATTCTTGCTCAACCTGTTTTGCAGGAACCTTCTAAGTCAAAGAAATCATTGTGGTATCTTGACAGTGGTTGTCCAAGACACATGACTGGTGATAAGAAGAGATTCATCTCCTTTGAAAAGAAGAAGCAATGATTTGTTACATATGGGGATAACAATAAAGGAAGAATCATTGGAACTGGAGACATTGGAGAAGGAAACACTTTGACAATAAAAGATGCGCTATATGTTGAAGGTCTCAAACACAACCTCCTAAGCATAAGTCATTTATGTGACAAAGGTCTCAAGGTAACATTTGAGAGTGATAAATGTACTATGTATTTTAAGAATTCTTTTGATATTTCTTCACAAGGTGTTAAGCATAATAACATTTAGGCTTAATTACCTACTTAGTCCCCATGTTCGGAGGTAATTTGTTGTTTAGTACCCGATTTTAAAAATGTAGGCATTTGATACCTATGTTTTGAAATTTGTATCAATTGAATCCTACCCACTTAACGCCGTTATAAATCTAACGTTTTTCTGACTGTGTATGTGATTTGTGGACGAGCGTTTGTGGACGAGCGACGAGGACGATCGTCCAGCGAAGAGGACGCTCGTCCAGCGAGGCAGAAGAGGACGCTCGTCCAGCGAAGCGAACGCCCAGTCAGGCAGAAGAGGACGCTCGTCCAGCGAAGCGAACGCCCAGTCAGGCAGAAGAGGACGCTCGTCCAACGAAGCGAACGCTCGTCCATAACCGCTCGTCCACAAATCACATACACAGTCAGAAAAAACGTTAGATTTATAACGGCGTTAAGTGGGTAGGATTCAATTGATACAAATTTCAAAACATAGGTATCAAATGCCTACATTTTTAAAACCGGGTACTAAACAGCAAATTACCTCCGAACATGGGGACTAAGTAGGTAATTAAGCCTAACATTTATTTGATTGACATTGAAAGTGAATCTAGTCATAGCATATCATGTTTAGTTGCAAAAGAGAAAAATCCCTGACTATGACATAAAAGGGTTGCACATATTCATATGCAACATTTGAACAAATTGATTTCTAAAGACCTTGTGATTGGTTTGCCTAAGCTAAAATTTGAGAAAGATAAACTTTGTGCTGCATGTCAAAAGGGGAAACAAACCAAAACTTCTTTTCCATCCAAAAGTATGATTTCAACATCAAAGCCTTTAGAACTTTTGCATATGGACTTGTTTGGTCCGTCTAGAATTAAGAGTTTTTTGTGGAAACTATTATGCACTTGTAATTGTTGATGATTATACTAGGTTTACTTGGACATTCTTTTTTACTTTGAAAAGTGAAGCTTTTAAAGCATTCAAAACTTTTGCAAAAATGTGTTCAAAATGAAAAGAATTTGGAAATCAAAACTTTGAGAAGTGATCATGGTGGTTGGGGTTTGTAATGAAGTTAATTGTGACTTGTTCTAACCCCAAAGTTGTACATTTATAAACTAAAAATGGTATAATTCAATTTGGGTCCATAAGTTGAGATTTCGTAGATTTTTAAGTCTAATTTTGGTAGTAAACACTTTAAAATGAGTTTAGGATGGGTTAGGCACAATCAGTTAAGTGTGTTTGAGTGTATAACACAATCTAGGAGGGTTAGAAGTTGGGAAAAATATGTTCATTTGGTCAAGAGTGGTTTGGGGGTAATAATTCTGCAGTTTTCGTGTTGTAGAATTATGCAGACTCATTGAGTGACTCCACTCGCTTAGCGAGAGGTCAAGGAGTCTGGGTCACTGTCTCGGGTTTTTCGCTCAGCGAGTTGGGTTGCTGAGCGAGAGGTTGAAGTTTGGGAGCACTGGAAGTTTTATTCGCTCAATGGACTGTGTCGCTGAACGAGTGGTTGGAGTTTGGGACCACTGTCTCTTTATTCGCTCAGCGAGTGGGGTCGTTGAGCGAGAGGACTTTGTGGTCGCTCAACGCGCTTGGTCGCTGAGCGACTAGTTTAGGGGGTGTTTTATTCTTTCTATTCTTGTTTTCTTAGGGAGTGAAGTTACATGTTTATTCATTGTGGATGATGTACAAGTATTTATGAGATTATATGATCAGTGATGTTATGTGTGGAATTCAATGTGAAAGTATGCAGTGTGGTATGGAAATAAAGTTGTGAATATGATTATGTATGAGATGTGGTGATGATGTTTGAAACAATGTATGAGGTATGGATTTCAAGTACCATGTGAGAAAAGAATTCCAAGGAGGAATATCCTAAGTTGGTTATGTGGTGTTATGTATTGATGTAGGGGCTCCTAGATTGGGGAATGATCCTGACACTCTCAATAACCCCATTTCATGTAGAGATGGGTGATTATGCCGTGGAGAGTAGCAAGAGGTCCTAGTCTATGGTCACTGGTTAGGGCCATAGATGTTTGAGGGATTAACCTTGGTGTATGATATTATTGGTGGTGGTTGAAGGTGTGGTTATTGTTATTATTTCTGAGCTAGGTTGCTTCACCATACACGGGTGCAGGTTCCCCATGAGTCCGATATCAATGCATCTATCCGGATAGTAAAGGGTTTCAAGTGGAAGGGACAAATGTTTGTGGTGTTTGACTCATAACATGCAAGTATATGATCATTATTTTAAATAGTATGTATAAATTTTTGATACTCTAACTTATCCTTGCTTTTGCATGTTGTTTGTGTTTGGGTATGTTTTCTCTTTTGCAATGATCACCTTATTGGAGTAAGCTTAGGAAGACATTCTTTTTAGTTACTTCAGCAATAGGTGATCGAGGGAAAACAATTGAGAAGTTGGATGAATCTCAAGTGTAGATATTATCTTTCATAAGTTTGTTTTCTTATAGTAGTTTTTGTCATTATTATAATATTTTTTAGTAGTATTTTAATTTAAAAATATAATATTATTTAATATATTTTCATATTTTAATAATTATTAAAATATAATTTGTATTATTATAATAGTTATATTAAAAAAATTAAAATTAAAATAATTAAAATAAAAAAACAAAAATAATAATATAAAATCTGATTTAATATATATAAATATATTAAATTATATTAAAATATTAAATTAATGAGATAAGATTACGAAATTTTTAGATTTCGCAAGTACTATTATTTTTATTTTTTTAATATTAGTATTATAATAATATAAATTATATTTTAATAGTTATTTAAATATAAAATATAATAAATAATATTAAGTTTTTAAATTAAATTAAATAGTTAATAAATTATAAATAAAAAATTTTAAAAACTTTTGTTTCGGAATTGGAAATCAGATACCAATCCGATGATTGTTTTTTTAAAATTTAATTTTTTATTTAAAATTTACTAATAATTTAATTTAATTTAATATTTCAATATAATTTAATATATTTATATATATTAAATCAAATTTTATATTATTATTTTTGTTTTCTTATTTTTATTTTTATTACTTTTATTTTAATTAATTTTATTTTAATTTTTTAATATAATTATTTGTAAAACCCTATATAATTAGCAATAATAATTCTGTGTTAAATCAAATTGATGCACACTATAATCAATGCTTATCTCATTAAAGCCACTTCAAATCTGCTAAATCCCTCTGCTGTGCACTGAAAACCGTGCCACATCATTCTCTGAAAACACGCACCACGTCACACACTCAGTGCATTAAAAACGCACCAAGCGCTGCATGCACGCATGCCATCTGTCACGTTAGAAGCTTCTAAAAGCTGTAGTGGGATCCAGGTGGCAGTGTGGGAGTGCACGACCGTTTGACGAGGAAGAGAAAATGATTTCTCTGAAAACACTTCACTCCATTCTATGCATTCACCTTCTTCCTCACGAAACCCTGGCCATTTCTCTTCTCCAACTTCTCTCTAAAACCTTTCGTCTTCTCTCTAAGATAACTCACCATCAACATCTCTGCTTCCATTTCAGAAACCGTAGGATCGTTCACGGTGTCGTGAGCTTTCACTGGAACCGAACATATTAGAATTCTGCATCCGGTAAGCTTTCAAACCCTAGAAACCCTTTTCTGAGTTGCATGCGAACTTGATGCAGCTGCATGTTAGAATATACACTAAGTTCTCCTTCGTTCTTTTTGGTTAGAGTTAGTGAAACACTTGAGAATCACGTTGCGGGTAGGAAATTTTGTTTGGGCAAGTTAACAAACGTGGCGTAGGGAGTTCACTGCTAGACCAGGTAAGGGAAGCTTATATGTTTAATTTATACTGTATGTTATATGTTCTGATTTGCATGTATGAGAAAATCTGAAGTTTTAGCTGTTATGGAAGATTACTAATATCTGATATGATTTCTGGTTTTGGTTGATCTGTCATGAACAAGCACTGTTTGTATGTATTATATATGTGTTGATTTTGATTGAAATGCATGTTGATCTGATTATGTATGAATGGAGTATGGTTATTGTATAGTTGGAATGATTAAAATGTTGAAATCTGTATGATGATGATGTTTACGGTGAATTAAATCTGGAATGAAAGTTATGAAGTTTATAAAATTGGAAATCTGGAAAATTCTGTTAAGATTTAAAAATCTGAAATTTCAAATCATCCCCTCTGATAAATGACGCTCGTCACTGTACGGTCTTAGACCGTTCGGTTTTCAGTAAAATAACTTAGATTGGGATTTCCTTCATTTGGAAGGAATTCTGCTCGAGAACGAGCGTCCCCAATTGAATTATCTGAGCGTTCGTCTAACTCAGCAGTATTTAAATATTTAAAACTTTATGAATAAGTAATGCTCGGTCTTATACCGAAGCGTTCGTCCTTAATCTCGTTCGGCCTTATGTCGAACGTTCGTTCTACAGGGCGTTCGGTCTTATACCGAAGAGTTCGTCCCAAATAGCGCTCGGGTTTTGCCAAGCGTTCATTCTGATTTATGCTCGGTCATACACCTAGCGTTCGTCCAAAGCAGGGTTCGGTTTTATAACTGAACGCTCGTCCTTATCATTGAATTCTGAGCGAACGTACTTGGCGTTCGTCCAAAGTTAATTATTGAACGTTCGGTCATTGACAGTAAGTGTTGTTTTCTGAATTAAACATACTCTGCTTATTTATCTAAGTTATCCTGTAAGGTATTTATCCTCTTGATTCAACCTAAATTCTTCGTACTCAAAATTTTCTAAGTATTATTCTGATCTTCTAAACTCAATCCCATTTAAATTATTTAAGTATTCTTAACGTCCGTAAGTGGACAAGAGTTCGTTTCTTTTGTTCAGAAACGTGTAGACAAAGGTACGTTAATAATTTCGTTCTTATTTGATTAAAGGAGGCATGTTGTTAATGTTACGAGAATGTAACACTGAATGAAAATGTGAATAAGAGAACTGGTTAATATGGGCGAATGATATTTTGAATGAATTAATGGAAGTGGATTTTAACGAGCGTTCCAAGGAGGAACGTCTCAGATGTGTTGAATGTGAAATTTGGTAAAGTATGAACCTGGATAAGTTAAGCCTCGCGGTCCATCCTGATATTCCGTGATACTCCTCTTCAAGTAGAAGGGGGTAGTCATGCGTGGGAGTGGCAGGAGGCCCTAGTCCATTGAGTACTTCGGACAGATAGGGTTAACCTCGAGTGGCAGCTGGAAGATTTGATCAGTTACTACACCACTCGGGTGCAAGGACGCTTGTAACTACATGGTTCATACAGTCCGGACGGTCTGTCTTATATATGTATTTCTATGCTTGATAATTGATGAGTTACATGTTATATGTTTGGATTTAACTGTAAACGTATGTGTTGATTGTATAAATTAAATATTATAAGCTTACCCTTGCATTTCCATTGTGTTGTCTACTGTCCATGTACTTTCGTCTTGTCAAAATGCAATGATCATCCGTTGTGGATGTGAGCAGATGGTGGTGCATCCCTTGAGCAAATGCTGGAAGAAGAAAATTTGGATGAAGCTAATCTGGTAGAGGTTGAAGTGAAGGCCGAGCCTTAGAGTGCTCGTTAGAATAGAATTGTAAATGTTAGTGTAGCGTGAACGTTCGGCCAAGTATTTTGAAAGGCCGTTCGTCTTAATCAGCTATCATTCTATTTTGGCGTACGTTGTTTTATTTATCTAAGAACGTCTGTTCAAGGTTTTCCCTTGTATGCGTTATGCGCGTTCTTTTGTACTGATGCCGTTCGGCTTTTAATCCTGATTTAATGCAAAGACTGTTTATGTTACTGTTAATTGTAATTAATTCTCAATTATGGTAATTCCTGTATTTTGGGATGTTACATTATTATAATAATACAAATTATATTTAATAATCCTTAAAATATGAAAAAATATCAAATAATATTAAATTTTAAAATGAAATTAAATAGTTATTAAATTATAAATAAAAAATAAAATTTTAAGAATTTGTTAGAGGATGGAGAGATAAAAATGTGTATGATTATTTTAATAAGAAAGAGAAAAAGTTAAAAATATATTTACTTAGGTTAAAAGATGATTTTTCTAAAAAAATTAAAGATGATAGATGAAGTATTAGAGATGCAGAATGAAACACCCACTAGTAACCCGTCATATATTACAAATTTAAGCTCATATTGACTTGACAAGCCAACCCGACCCAACCAAATTTTGACATACTAGAAACAAAGCAAGCCGAAGCAGACAGTTCTCACAGTTTTTCCACCACACTTTGTCTATTTCACCACTTTAATTAATATGCTACCCATTATAACTTGCATATATTATCAACAAATTTGAAGAGATTTTTTCCCTTTCAGTGTTCAAACACATTTAGAATAATTGGTTGTTTGTTCCAAGATATAATTTTATATTTCCGGAGAATATGTTCGGTTAACTTTTCATATTTCTAAACATAAGTTTTTTTATTAGTTTCAGGTAAATTAAAATAAAAAAGTGGAAGTTACAGTGGAGATTAAATCAATTCTTAGTTTTATGTTTCAGAAAATACAGAAAAGTTAACGTGTATGATATAAGCAATTCCTTGTATTTGATCCTATTTTACTTGAAATCCAAACTTAGTCAAATCCCATTATTCAACGTGAAGACAGATAAAATCGATTTCTTCGTCTCACCCTAAAACCCGTGCAGATTGATATAAAACCCCTATAAACTACACCCGACATAGAAAAGAAAATATAAAAAATATTAATAAAAATAGAAAATAAATAAATAAATAGCCCGAATCCAAACAAAGCTAATCAAGATTAAATGTTAAAAATAATTAAAACCTAAGACCTGTTAATTGGGCAAACACGTAATGTACCAAATTATAGGTTGTCTTGTGTATGAAATACTCACCATACACCTGGAAGTTGCTCCAAGTCATATACAACCAAATCTTTGAAAAAAAAAGAAAAAATTAAGCAATTGTGCCTTGGTTTGCTTTTTCTGGCCTCGTTTGTCTCGTTCAACTTCAGTTTTAGATTTTGATGTCTCTTTATTCAACCAATAAAATTGTGGTCATCCTGAGCTATCGTTTTTAAAGACTAAATGAATTATATCTTATTATATTAATCCTTTAAATTAAAATAAAATTCTTTAAGAATTTTGTCTAACTCCATACAACTATAAATTTTTTACTATTTTATCCCAAGACTAGAGATGGTGTAATAATAATAATAATATATGTTTATAGATAAATAAATATTAATATTAGAAACTTGAACAGTTGAAATGATCAAGAGCTTTGATGTTCTTTAGTTTCAAAAACTAAAATAACAACAAATATATAATTCAAGAATTAAATTGCTCATTTAGTCTAAATATATAATAACAGAAACGTGCGATGCCGTACGATGGTTATAAAAATATTGCATCACATATTCTAATGATAATCAAACAGAAAGATAGATCAATGTCATACAAAGGGAAAACAATTATGCAAATCACTTAATAGACTGAATTTGATGTAGAAACAAAAAAAAACATGGATATATATATATATATATATATATATATATATATATATATATATAAAGAATACATGTCTTTTAGTACCTAACATATCTAGCCTTCGAATTCGCAGATACCAATCCCAATTTACAATTTTGTAACCTCACTAATAATACATAGGAATTGAATAGTAATTTGTCTGGCAAAAATGAATATCAAGCATAAAACTTCCATAGATTTCTTTTTTTCTTTTGAATTTCAATTATGCAAGAAAAAATTTACAATATGTATATACAATATACAACAAATTTTTTATACTTTTTTTTTCCTATTACATGAATTCTAACAGCAAATAAATTGAATCATGATGGTTTCGTATCTCAACTATTCCAATCAAAAGAAAAGGAAAATCAAGGGAAAAAATCATACCGTGGGACATCCTTTGATTGTCAACAACCTTTAAGGGCTAGGAGGAAGAACTGAACTAGCATCAAACAATTTTTGAGCATCTTCATCATCCATTGAGATCTTGCTCCAACCAGAATTTCTCATGGACAAAATTCTTGCTCGCTCAAGTCCGTTACCTCTGAATCCAGTCATTCTCGATGACATCATTGGCATCACAAGAACTGATGAAGCATTAATGGTATCCTCCCCAAAACCAAGAGATAATGCGCAAGAAGTCTGCAAAGATATAGCAAAAATTCATTTATCATCATAACAAGTGGCACAATTTGCAATTAATGTTAATGCAACACGTAACAATACCTTTGCCTTGACCAACAAATCTGTTAACTTTATGAGCACTGCTTTGACAAATGATCTTGGGTCTTTGTTTTCTGCTTCTTCAGTAGACACTACCAACCTATAATATACAGGCAATATGCATCAGGGAAAGCTTGCAACATTAACAAGAGAGTCTGACTCTCAAGAAGAAACAAAATAAAACAAACAAGAAAATATAGTCATATATGATTGTATCAACAAGTTTTAAGTGGCCTTCGGCTGTTTATTTCGAGCAATACTAGAATCTTAACCTTTTTGTTCTCAAATACAAGCATATTTTAACTCAAATACTTAACTTGAATTAATGTCTAAATTTTGGTTACACCATCATAATATGTATTGTTTATTATGATAAGGGCATTTTAAGAAGAATATTAAGAGATAAATAAAATTCAATACATTTAACTGATTTCTTTAATCGGTCTATATGAAATTAGTATTTTTTTTCTTATAAATGAGGATGGAGATAGTAAATTTTTATGTGTGATATTGTTAAGTTGAAACAGACCTACGGAAGAAATGTAAGATGATACCATTAACTAGTAGCAGTACATCAATCATTTTGCTTCCACATAAATGTAGTAAACTATGCGGCTACATGTCCTGACTTTATTTAAGTCATACAAAGGGATTATACTCTACCTGTTCACTTCTGTTGAAGTGGCAGAAGACGCCATAGAATCCAAAGTACCATCTTTCGGCTCAGGACCTGAAAAAAATAGTTCCGTATTATCCTCTGCATACTTTGAATTATATAAAACCTAAAACAATTATAAAGTTATATTACCCTTTGATTCATCTGGTGCCAGTAAAGAAATGCCAATAAATACACACATCATTCCGAGTATAAACATTGTTGTCCGTAACGCATCAAATACCTGCTTTCAGGAAGGTAAGCTTTACATGACACCTAAAATTCATTATGTAAACATATTCATCTTTCACCAAAGTAATGACACAAACACTCATCATACAAAAATAAAATATAAAAAATACTAGTGATACAAGAATCAAAGGTTTTGAAACATTTACTTCTAGATTCGAGAAGGTACTAGATGACTCTGTCTACTTATAGACCAAAGATATGTTAAATAAATGGAGACGAGCTGCAGTTATCAGCTGCATATCTCATCATTTGGTAGAAATTTTTGCAATCAAACACCACTGATTATTCACAAGTTTTATGTCTTTTCAATTAAAAATATAATAAACGCATCCAGTTTCGAAATATTGAATAAAACCTGAAATGTTCAAATCAGTTGATTCTAGGGGCAATAATTCAAACCATATAACACTGAATCTGATAACAAAAGAAGAAAAACAAATTGGATCCTTCAAGAGTGGTTCAGCTACAATTTATATTCTCCCAATTGATCGCAATAAACTTTCATTTTATGAACCTGGTTAATTAATGATGTGGCAATCAAGCCCTATAAACGAAAGACAAGGTTTTTTCTCAACATATAGTCATTTCTTCTCAATTATTCTCTTGTACCTAACATACACATCTTCAGTTCCTGGCAAATTTTAAATTTTGAAATATACATTTCTTTTGTCATCCTAAATAGTCCAGCTTCAATTAATTATGCAATACTCTGCTATATTTCTGTTTGAACACTTGGTATGTTGTTCACATTGAGAATTTTCAATCTATTCGCAACCCAAAATACCTAGGTTCCAAACCCCAAATTGGCACGTTTTACCACCATTTCCACCCATTCTTAGCTGAAAACCCGGTCAATGCTGAATCTCTTTTCCATTCATTTCCATCTCTTCCATGGTTGTTCTCCTCTGCACCTCTGTTTCCTGAGTTTGCTGGGTGATTCACTTGTCACCTGTCTTTTGCTGGCTGCTGGGTTTTCTGTTTTCCTATTCTCTTCAAAGTCTAGATCCCTGGTATAGGGAAAACCCAGGTGCCGCTGATCTAAACTGAAATGTCCTCTTTGCTTATTTATGTTATTTTCTGTGTTTGAGTTTATGAATTCTGTAGGATCATACAATAAGTATTAACATCCCAAGATTTGTGATGTTGTATAATTATGATTTTAACTACCTCTTGTTGCTAGTTTCTATTTTATTTAAATTGCACAGATTTTCATGCATTTTCTGCAGTACTTTTGGAACTTGGAAGCTCGCATCCTTCCTCTGCAGTAAAAGCTATAAAACGCAGTTACACTGTGACATACGACTTCTTCACAACTTAGAAATGTATATAGAAGCATGATTAAGTTAATTATCTGAGATTGACTTACATTATCTAGACTAGGTCGTGTATTGTATGTTGATTGTTGAACCCATGATGTTTTCTAAACGATGTAACAGATTGGATTTTCTGAAATATGTACTTAAGTTACTCCATTCTATCAAAGTAGGAGTTGATATTTAATTTTTAATCTTTAATAATATAATTAAAACTTCTAAGAGTGCCTGTGCAAAGCAAACTCTACCAGTGTATATCATGTGAAAGAGAAAGTACCTGATATTCCTGAAAATATATAAATCCTGTACAGATTGAGAAGAAAGTCCATGCTATCTGAAACATGGGAACAATAAGAATTGCATCAAACAATGACAGTCCTTCATTCAACCTGGTCATCTGCACAAATTAAAAAGATTGGGTTAGCATTCGCACTTGTCATCACTTAACTTCAAAGAATTAAAAAAGCCAAAAATAAATCACTACCCAAGAAAAAGCCTTACCCAAAATCCAGCAGTACTAAGAAATAAAAGAAGCATGGAATATGTGAACCAGCTGTGCAACTGATAACCATTGGACATAGCCAGTCGTAATAGGTTAGAACTGCAAAAAAAATTACATTAGGTACAAATTACATGGACATTGTGTCAAGAAGCATGGCAATATGTTGGAGTAGCTCACTTACAGCGATTTAGCAAACAACACTGAGCATGAACCCACGGCACCTGAAACTATGGCATATGAGAAAGGCAATAGCATGCTCCAATAGGGTCTGAGATCATGTGATACTGCAAGCAGAAGTTCCCCTCTCCTGCGTATTCCACATATTAATTACAAAGAATAAAATTTGTTTGATTAAACTACCAACAAGTATTTAAATCCTACAGATTACTTGTAGATGGAGTGATGCAACGCAACAACTGAGATCAAAGCTAGAAGGTATAGAAGGAATGCCATATTGGTATATTTTTCTGTCAACTGCTCTGGCGTATAAACTGAAAAGCAAGTACTTAACCGAAATTAGTTTGCAACATTGAAATCTATTGAAGGAATTTGTAATTGTGTGTAGTGTACATACATGAGATAGTAAGGAATAAAATCAATAATAAAAAATGAGAAATATTTGCTAAAATATTTCCCTATATCATATCATATCATATCTTTGTAGTCCCCCCTCAAGCTAGAACATGTGTATCATGAGTCACATATTGCTAATGTGATCAACACACGAGACTTATCGAACATGTAAGTGAATTCGTTGCTAAAGTTAACAAAGTTAATAATGACAGATTCATGCATCAATTTGGTGCAAGTGTGCGAAGATGACTTCCCAAGGAACTGGTGGCACATGGCGGTGGTTGGCTGTGACCTAATACAGACACATATACAACACGGAGACAAAAATACAGCTAAATTAGAAACTATAAGACACGGGACAGGACACACACATATTTCTATAAATTATATGTCCGTATAAATTATATATTTATGTAAGTCATATATTTACATTTCATGATTATAAGATTATTCAAAATTACTGATCCTATTTCATAATAAAAAAAATTAAGTCAAAATAAATCTTAGGCGTTTAACAAATTTATTTCATTTTCTTTTAATTTCAAAAACTAATGAATGAACAAAATATTGAATAATACATATGAAAAGACAAACAAGGGTAATAAATGTAAATAAAAGAGGAATTCATGGGCAAAGGGATATCCAATGGTGGCAACCCACTATCATTTCTTGCTCTGACAACCCCGCAGCCGCCATGAAGTCCTTGGTCCCTCCGGCCCGAACTCTGGCAACAAGCCCATTGAAGGCCTATCTGCGGATATGAGGACACCACTCCACCCCCACAGGGAGAACAAAATGTTCGTCAATGACATTAAAGAGGAGTGACAACAGTGCTGCTGCAAAAACTCATTAACATCACTTCCAGCACCGATGCAAAGGCTCATTGCTATCACTTCCAGTGCTGCAGTGCCACTACAACGCATTCAAGAGTTGGGATGCGTCATTTGGGCACCTTCAAGAACTGGGCGGCTTCACTTCCAGAGCTGTCAGAGGCACGTTGGAAGCGAGCAAATGATTTCCCATTGATGTATCCGAGCTTCACTCATACAACATAGCAGTTTCCATAAAAGGACAGCTTCAATCCTAGGTTTGCATAAGAGGTCAGAGGATGTAGCAGCCTCCAGAGAGTAGACAATGCTCGAAGGACGCTGCAGCGGCTGCTAGAGAACAAAAAGTATTTGAAGAATGCAGTGGCTGCCGGAGAGAAAAAGGGTCAGAGGGCACAGTGGCTGCGGAAGAACAAAATTGCTTAGAGGACAAAACAACTGTCAGAGAGCAAACAATGCCCACATAACACAGGGGCTGCCACGAAGCAAAATTTCTTGAAGAGGATAGCAGCTACCAAGGAGAAAACATGGTCAAAGGGCACAACAATTGAAGGAGAGCAAAAATGTCCAACAACTGCCAGAGAGCAAATTTGCTCTGAGGGCACGCAGCTGTCAAGGAGTGGGAAGCACAGAGTGTGTTGGCTATCAATAGCAAAAACTAGTCAGAGAGTGTGGCAATTACCGAAAGGCAAAAATGATTGAAGGGTGCAGAGGCTGCTGTAGAGAAAAATACTTGAAGGACACAGTGAGTGCAAGAAAGCACAGTGGCTGCAGGAGAGCCAAAATGTTGCAGTGATTGTTTACCCGAGAGTGAGAGTGAAAGAGTAACGCATTCAGGGCCAATGCGTCTAGAAAAAAGTCATGGCCTAACAACGAATTAGTGACAAAACAGACCATGGAGGATGGTATCTGTCTGATACCCTATTGAAAGGATTACTAGTAATTATGAGTAAACACATCTTTTACAATGAAGAAGATATCCAATAAGAAAGAATAAAACGAATGATTAATAATGAGAAATATTTGCCTAGATATTTCCCTGTTTGATGTAATCAAATCAAATCACTTCATTGTTTCCTATTAATGTCATTAAATCATATCTTCCACAAAATTGATTTATAATATGATTGAATTGTTTAACAGCAATGAATGGTAACATTCAGTAAGCACAGAGAACATATTAAACAAAAGATCAAATTAAGTTGCCACATACAGAAGTCTTGTATAAAATGCTTCTTACTTTTTGAACATACAAAAGCCTAGTTGCTGTTTTCCAAATTAACAAGTCATTGTATACATATCAGCTTCATGTTAATCAACATTGTTTCCACAGGTATACTTAGAAGCAAAGGTCTAATTTAACTAGAAAAATGTTACATACCAGGCGATTGATGATTGCCAAATGCAACTAGAAAAACATTTCCAAGAACAATGAAAGCGGTGGCAACCAGTACCCTGACAAAAGTCCACTAATTAAACCACAAGAACTCTCATCTCTGAATTAGAGTTGGCAAAAAAGCAAAATTAAACTGCAGTCTCAGTTCAAATTTAGCATACTTGACTGTCACCATTTTGTTCAAGACAAAGTAAGCGAAGGCGATGTTAGATACAAACTGAACAGAACCAAGTGCGGCAAGAAGTGACTGCACATCAAAGAGAAGAATAAGAATGAGTAATCACAGTGAATGGAAATACATCCATCAAAATCAACCAAAAGAACTTGCAAATTTTACTACACCCAACCAAACAAAAAAAGAACAAGACTACTACATACTATCATAAAAGTACACGATATGTTACTTAACAAAAAATCCCAATAACATCAAGGAAACGTACCTGAGCAGCATATCCAAAGGAAATGAAGTTAAGGCAATTTCCAAGAAAGAAAAATACGATACCTGCAATGAGAGCAAATATCAGGAACCAGCCACCCAGATAAAAGGAGCAAAAACCCATATAAAAATGCAATTGGAATATACCAATTCTCCAACTCTGGAAATATATAATAGGCTTCAAAGTCACCTTTCCATTTACCCCATCGCTTCCATGTAAATGTCTTTCTCTCTGCAAAAGAAAATAAAAATTAGGTTTCCCAAATAATTTGATAATGCAAATTGCAACTTTCAAGAAATAGTAGTACAGACTGCAGTTAATATTGACCCTCAAAGATGTAATATGTCACGAAACTAAACAACTCTAAAACTCAGAATCAGATGGAAATATCTATGAATTTCGGTGCTTCACTATTATAACGTATGTCCGTAACCCAAAATATCATGCATACAAATTCAAAGCAATAATGTAATACGATACAGATGAATACAAAAAAGATACATGACTCCATTAATTCAATAAACATTTATGAAGTCAGCTGAAATCTGAAAAGGAATACTGTTACGTATCCTAGTCTCCAACCCCTAACAAATACAATAGCAAAGCCAATCTATGTACCTCATTAATCATTATAATATAAACAGAAACATGTCCATAATAATAATAGAGGAACTAAACAAACGGTTCCATCCATAAAAAAGACTTCGGACATACCTCATTGTGCCCTAATTTGAGCAGATTGGTCCCAAAGTTTATTGCAATACTTCCAAATAGGTTGATGAAAGCTCCAACAATCCACTCCCCCATGAATAAAATAGTGTTGCACCACGAAGGAGAAACCACATGCAGCAGAAAAACAATTTCAAGCACAGTCTACCAGATGTTAGTTCTCAAACTTTGCACAGAATGCAAAACACGCGTAGCAAGGAAAACAGCCTTTCTTCTATACCCCAAGACTCAGGACAACAATACTCCTGTGTCACCAACGAAACAAAAATAATAAAACCATCAAATCAAAATCCACAGCTTCAACAATACTATTAACTACTAATACTTCGGAGATCTATGTGTAAAATTAATGAAGCTTAAAGGGGTGTAGGGAACAAAGGCATAGCACCAAATACACAAACATATATCAGAAAAAACAAACCCAATAGATTCAACTCCAACCCATAAAAAGTATAACTAATTTTGTGCACTGAAAACAAAACATTAATTTTCTTTTACAAGGGAGCACAAAATATAAGCAATTGAGGGAATATACGAAGCAATGTAACTCTTTCGACCTTCGGATCTTTCACCATTTCATTGAGACCAAACATTCCAACAAAACAATCAAAAGGAAAGAAAAACCAAAAAAGCAGCTCCTAACCTTGAAGAACCCAGATCTGCTGTGTTTGCAAGAAAATTGAACCCCCGATACCGATCCAACTAAACCATTGCAAGAAAACAAATTAACTAAATTGAATTAAAGTCAAAATGCAATGTGTAGGAGGGTCCATTGGGAAGCGCGAAAGCTTGAAAAGGGTGGTTGATTACCTGAGAGAAAATCAATCAATTCCCTCTTCTGTTGGAACAGAAAATTGAAAGTGAGGTTGGACGCGTGGGTTGAACGGGAATACAGAAGAAAAGGTAGATTCAGAGGGAAGGAAAATAAAAATTTAAATTAAAATGTTAATAATAAAGGTTTAAAAACTATAAAAACTGAAATTGTGGATAAAAACAAAAAACGGATTTATGAAAATTATTATTATTATTATTATTATTATTATAGGAATAAAATAAAATAAGAAGGGAAGTGGGACTTTTGTTTTCTTGGTCCGAAATGAAGGGGGAGATTTGTCTAACATTCGAGAAGGGAAAGGAAGAGACAGAAGAAGAATTAAATGAAAGAAAGAAAATTTTATGAAAAATAATAAAGAAAGAAAGAGAGAGGAAGTTGTCGGGTCGAGGTCATTAAAGAGAAACAACGTGAGACTTGAGCGACCGCTGTTACCGCCGTCTTATAATTTCGGTCAAAGTGTGGTGGATATAACTTAACTTACCAAAAATGCATTGTCATTGATTCTTTGATTTCAATAACCAATTTAAAGTTAACATTTCACATTATTTTACTAATATATTAATGTCCCAATTTGGCTAAGAAAAGATGAATTCAAGAAGAGATTGCGGAACTAGAAATTGAATGTTGTGCAATTATTTAGAAGTATATGTTGTCAGAGTTAAGCCGAGTGTTAGTTAGTTGGTCAGGACAGTTGTTGATTAACTGTCTTTTGGCGGTTGCTTTTCATTTTATAAATAGTGGATCTCTGTACTTGTAAATAGTTGATTTTTAGATATCAGTGTAATTAATACATTTTTCTGTGCATTTGAGCTTTGCTCTTTTCTTCTCTCCTCACCTCTCGACCGTTCGGTACAAAGTGTTTAGTCGTTCGGTGTTGCTCGTGTCCTATTGGGTCGTCCTCTGGCGTCAGTGCTGCAGTACTCTGTTGGTGTGTGTTCGTAGCGTTTGGTCAAACGCTCGTTCTCCAGACGCTCGTTCTCTTCCTGTTCTAACAGTTCTATCCAAAGCTTCAGGTTCGTGACTTGGGAGCATCAGAAATCATCAAGGGCTTGGCGGAGGCTTGGCGGAGAGGTGATTGAAGCGTGAAGAAGATCAAGACTGTGTTTCTTGGTGAAAGATCGAGGGTGTAAAGAATGGCTAGCACAGATATGCCTGTTAATCTACCTGTTCTCACAGACAAGAACAGGAGCAGGTGGAACACACATATGCATGTCTTGTTTCGTGTTCAAGATGTCAGTAGCGTAATGGAAGGAGTGGTTTCTGCGTCTGATTTGCGCGACACAGAGAAAGAGGAGTTTAAGAGGAAAGATGATAATGTTTTGCTGATTATCCATCAATGTGTGGACGATATGCATTTTGAGAAGATACAAAATGCGGATTCAAGAAGAGAAGCATGGAACATCTTGGTGGGCTGCCATGCCGGAGGGGAAAAAGTGAAGAAGGTAAAGCTTTAGGCGTTGAGGAGACAGTACGAGCACCTACTTATAGAGGACGGTGATAAGGTGAGTGAATTTTTCAACAAAATACTGTCAATTGCTAACCAGGTGAAAGGTTGTGGTGACATTGTTACTGATCTCATGGTGATTGAGAAAGTTATGCGGTCACTGCCTCCGATGTTTGATCATATTGTGGTAGCAATTGAGGAGTCGAGAGATCTTGAAAAACTAAAGATAGAAGAACTTCAAAGCTCTCTGGAGGCGTATGAGATGAGGATGCGGGAAAGAAATCCCATCAAACTCGAGGAGCAGGCGTTGAAGGCTCAGCATGTAAAAAATGTAGAGAAGAAGACATTCAAGAAATGGAAAGGGAAACATGGTAAAGGAAAGTGGAGAAATGATAGCAACAAAGATGACCAAAATGGGTCTTCAATAGAGGAGGAAGGCAAACCAGAGAAGAATTTTCGCAAAAAGGACAAGAGATATATTGGATGTTTCAATTGTTATAGGTATGGGCACTACTCTAATGAGTGTTATGCTGAAAAGGAAGAGCAGAAGAAGGGTCAAGGAAAGGAGGCCTATGCAGCTTAAGTGGAGTCTGATTCAGAATAACCCATCATATTGATGACAACTACATCTAAAGTAAGTTCACATTCTCAAGATAAACTGTGGTATTTGGATTCGGGATGTTCGAATCATATGACTTGCCATAGAGAATGGTCTGTAAATTTTGATAAAACCAAGAGGAGTATGGTGAAATTTGCTGATGATAGCACTTCAAAGGTAGAGGGAGTTGGTGATGTGGTTATCAGAAGGAAGAATGGCTCGCGTGTCATTCTAACTGGTGTGTTGTTTGTGCCTACAATAAGGTACAATCTTCTGGATATTGGCCAGTTTATTCAAAAGGGTTTTACAATAGTAATGAGAGGCTTCAATAAGCTTGAAGTGTTTGATAAAAAGAAAAACCTGATCTTGAGGAGCAAGATCTCGAAGGATAAAACATTTCAGATCAACCTAGTGAAGTCTACAATGTGTGAAGAATCTGGCAAGATGAATACTAATACACGGACTGGTAATGAAGAAGGTCTGGTGCATGTAGCTATGTTTGCAAGTGCAGAACCGTTCGGTCAACCAGAAGCCTTGAATATAGAAGGCGCAAAACCGATCGGTTCAGCTAGGGAAGAAGAAGAAAAGCGTTGAAGGGAATGCTGCCAAAGAAGAATAGGGAGTCACTGGTGAACCGAGACATGACGAACACCGTTCGGTCACGTCATTCAGTCTAGGAGTCACAGGAGAACCGAGACATGGCAAACACCTTTCGGTCACGTCATTCAGCCACACTCGACCACAACATTCATTCAACCGAGCGAGGCGTCACTCAAGAGCGTCAAACTGGCAACCGCACTCAAACCGTCCGGTCATGTCACTCAGTCGCTCTTTCGAACCGTTCGGTCTTGGTCCCACAACACGCGCAAGTTGGCATCTGCCTTCGTCACGTGATTGGCAAGAATCGTTGCTCAATGGACTAGCAAGTGTGAGTTCTATGAGTCCCAAACACATCGTTCGGTCACACACCGTTCGGTCTCAACGTAGTGCGCGAGATAGGCTGGCAAGGATGGGTGCTACCTCTAAGTGCTCGGCTTAGAGGGGAGTGTTAGAGTTAAACCGAGTGCTAGTTAGTTAGTTGGCCAGGACAACTGTTGATTAACTGTCCTTGCCAGTTACTTTTCATTTTATAAATATTGGACCTATGTACTTGTAAATAGTTGATTTTTAGAGATCAGTGTGAATATACGCTTTTTTTTTGCGTTTGAGTTTTGCTCTTTTCTTTCTCTGCTCACCTTTCGGTACAAAGTGCTTAGTTGGTCGATGCTGCTCGTGTCCTGTTGGTCGTCCTTTGGCGTCAGTGCTACAGTACTCTGTTGGTGTGTGTTCGTAGCGTTCGGTCAGACGCTCGTTCTCTTCTTGTTCTAACATATGTTATAGAAAACTTGTGATCTAGATTGCTTCACACTACATGTAACCATACGAAAGTTGAAAGTTGGAAATTTTTGACTAAATTTAAGAGCAAGCATCCATCTTATATCACTATTAATGATCAAGATAGTTGGTGATGTGGAGATATTACCCACAAGAATGACTATGTAATTGGTTGACAGATCAGTCAAACATTCTTAGATCTACTAGTAAGGGTGGACAAGTTTTATTTCCCAATTGATTTTGTGATCATGGACGTAGAGGAAAACTCTGAAGGGCCATTGATTTTAGGCAGACCATTCATGAAAACTACGAAAGTCATAATTGATGTGGACAATAGGAAATTAAAGGTTCGAGTGCAGGATGAAGATGTGAACTTTAATGTATTTTAGGCTTTGAAGTATTTAGTTGAAAGGAAAGATTGTTTCAAAATGAATTTGCTGGATAGGATTTGTGTAACATCCCAAAAATACAGTCTAAAACTATATAATAGAATAATCACATTTAGTAATATTACAGCTCAGTCTTACATTAAAAAAGAACGTACGCTTGTGGTCGAACAACCTTAAAAAAAGAGCTACAAACTTAAATTGTACAAGATAAGCAATTCTGACCGAACGGTTTACAAAAGCCAACACCGGACGATCATACAAAACAAAAGGAGAAGGTGATCGAACGACCACCTTACTATCAAACTAAACTACTGACCGAACAGTTCTACTGTTCCGTCTTAACTTCTACCTCTACTAAGTTTTCTCTTCCAACGCCTCTTCCAGCAGGTCGTCTCCTTCTACTCACATCCACAACGGATGATCATTGCAATGATAAAGACGAACGTACAAAACAGATAAGACAGGAAACACAGGGTAAGCTTATATAATTTAATTCATGTATAAACATACATTTCACACAATCAACCAAACAATATAATTCATCATACGTTTCATGCAAAGCCTAATACTAGACTGACTGTCCAAACTGTATGAAATCTGTGTAGCTACGACGTTCGTGCACCCAGGTGATGTAGTAACTAGGATACCCTCAACAGCTGCCACCCGAGGTTAGTCTTATCTGTCCAAATTAACCATAAGGACTAGGACCTCCTGCCGTTCCCACACATGACTTACCCTCCTCTACGTGAGGACGAGTAATCACGGAACATTAGGATGAACCGCCAGCTTAGCATGCCTACATTCATATTTTACCAATTCTAATATACAATCATGAGTCATTCCTCTCCGGAACGCTCGTCCATAATTCAACACATTTCATCCATATCATATTCTCTTCATCTTTCATTATTAATCATCTCCATTAAACCATTTGTACAAGGATCACTAAGGGTACCAAATACCGAACGTTAAACTTTAACTTTTAACGAGACCGAGCACTTGGAGTGAGACCGATAGGTCTCCAGTTCCAGAACAGATTAAGACCGAGAGGGTTACTGTCGGGTTGAGAAAGAAACCGAGTACAACTATATGTATCAAAGGAACGACTAGAACGAACGTTACTTACAGAGTGAACCAATTAGATGAACTGACCCTTGTGAGCTCAGACCGAACACCGAAAAGACCATGCCAAGTACTAAGACTCTAGGCCAGAACCAATGGATGCAGACACTTCAAGACATTCAAAGAATAATACTTAGAAGAATTCTCATTGATGCAAGCGCCTTTTAACCAATTGATGCTCTGTAAAAAGCTACAATAAATGTTGACCCAGTGCTGCAGCCACGGTGTTCTATCACTTAAGCAGAGATGTAGCTTCAAAAACCAGAGTTAAAGAAACTACCACCTCATCTAAAATATGCATTTTTAGAGAAAGAGTGTAGTAAGTCAATTATCTTAAAGTAACTCTCTCACACTTGATGAAGAGAAAAGATAGCTTAAAGTATTGAAAGTCAATGAAAAAGCCATTAAGTGGACCTTCATAGAATTAAAAGGAATTAGTCCATCATATCGAATGCATAAAATTTTAATGGAGGACAACTACAAGCATGTGGCTCAGCCACAGCGGAGGCCCAACCCAACCATGAAAGAAGTGGTCAGAAAATAGGTGATTAAGTTACTTAAAGCAAGTGTGATTTACTCAATCTATAATAGTCCATGGGTAAGTCGTACCCAAGAAAGAAAGGACAACAATTATTTGTATGAGAAGAATTAATTAATTTCCTCTAGAATTGTCACTGGATGGAGGACGTGCATTGATTATAAAAAATGCATGGAAGGATAATTTTCCACTTCCATTTGTAGATCAAATGCTAGAGAAATTAGTTGGACAAGAATATTATTTCTTCCTTGATGGATACTTAAACTATAATCAAATAGTTGTGCATCCTTAAGGCCAAGAAAAGACATCATTCACATGTCCTTTTGGTATCTTTACATATAGGAAGTGCATTTTGGACTGTGTAACGCTCTAACCACGTTTTACAAATGCATGCTAGTTATTTTTTCTGAATTGGCTCAGAAAAGAATTGAAGTCTTCATGGATGACTTCTTTGTCTATGGTGACTCATTTGATACATGTTTGAGAAACCTCAATATTGTTCCAAGAAGGTTCATAGAAACAAACGTAGTGCTCAACTAGGAAAAATGCCTCTTTGATAGGGAATAACATGCTTAGAGAGAACTATTTTAAAGACAATTAAGGAATGAAAAGAATTAAAAATTGGAAAAGAGAAAGGATAGGGAAAACTTATGAGATGTAGACACGCCACTTGAAAAGGATTCCAAGATAAGTGCCCATGAGTAGATCGCCACTTGATTTGCTCAAGATAAGATCCTTAGAAAGACTATGAGACAAGTTACTATCTCAAAGAAGAAATGCAAGAATGCAATTCACTCTTAAAATTGATTCATTCAAAGGTGTGTACAAAGGAGACCCCTAGGTTGCTTATATAGCCTTAAGGATGAGTTAAGTGGAGAGATTTAAGGGATGTGCGACTTGGAATGCTTCCAAGTATGGAAAACCACGTCTTCATGGACTCTTAGTCCCACATCTCTTAATTCTTCCATTTCTAAAGGGTTTGTAAGCTTCCTAGCAAGTCTAGAAATCAAAAACTACAAACTATGCATGATTACTTGCACTACAAGCAACAAAAGGAGAAAGCTTATTTATTTTTCTTTTCTTTTAAGTCCAAACTATGTGAAGTCCCACATTGCTTGTACTTTAAAGAAAATAACAGTTTATAAACTTCTCTACAACCAAAATAAACGAAAGAAGACAAAAGAGGCAAATACAAGTCAAGAAACCTATTATACTCTTTTTGTGCTTTTTTGTCACTCATAAACTCTTCATTGTTGCCCCATTTATGATCATATCACTCTTTATGATTAAAAAAGGTATTATTCTAGGCCACAAGATTTCTGAAAAAGGTATAGAAGTGAATCCTGCAAAGGTGGAGGTCATTTCCAAACATCCTCTCTTTCTAAACTTTGTTTAAGCTTCATGGTTGATGCAAGGCACAAGATGCCCACACGAAGACGTACTGGTGGTGCATCCTCCTCTCGTCCATGTTCTCCCCGTCCTGCCACTATTGAAGGATGAATCTTCGATCCGGAGAAACAAGCCGAGTTTGCTCATTTTTTGCAGGAGCGACGCATCATAGGTGTTAAATTTGTCCCGTTAGAATATTACCGATTCTATGGGTTTCAATTTCCCAACCTATTTGCAACTCAAGGTCTCACAAATTTGGTTGAGCAAAAGGGATGCATTTATCCCGATCTCATTAGAGTAATCTATCACAACCTCCCTTATCGTGAAGACATTGTGACTACTAAAGTCAAAGGAGTTCGTATAATTCTTGATGACTATATCTGGACAAATGTAGCTATGCTTACCATATGGGATGATGTTATGAAAGTTCATCTTGGCATTCCAGATTTCAATCGCCTTCTTGCCTTTCAGTCTTTTCTGCGAAATCCCCAACAACAATCCAATCGATGTCAATTACTATTGGGTGGCTTCAAAGTGGAGAAGAGGATGATCTGTTACCTGATTGTTCGGATCCTTTGCCCTCATGCCACAAATCATGCTCAATGCCTTGAGCAAGATCTTCTCCTTCTCCATGGTATCTTGAACCATGTTCATATTGATTGGCCTGCTCTCATTACTGATACCATGCTCAAGGCCTAAAAATTTGTAGCCTATCATCTCCCACATGCTCTCCTCATTTCTTGAATTCTTGAATTTAAAGGAGTAAATGTTAAAGGTGAACACACTCAAGCCATTCAGTCCATAGGTATTGAAATTGGAGAAAATACCCCTCCGCCAAATGGGCTTTGTAGCTCGTGGCAATATCTCTCATCATAAGGATGAAGAAAATCCAAGTGATGAAGATCATGATGAAGATGCTCACATGGCAAAACCTATAGGAGAGGCTGCTCCATCTACTGATGGTCCCTCCACTATTCCTGCATCTTCAACATTCTTCATGAAAGAGTATTTTGCAAATCTCTCGAAACAAATGGAAGATATGAGTTTGGCTCATCAAGCAAGATTTGATGAAATATCGAAATGCAGCAAACTCATCATGATTATGTTTGTGAGAGATTTGAAGACTTTGATATGCGCCTGGGCAACATTGAGGAGCGCTTAAACCTTCAACCTTCGTATTATCCTCCAACCTCTCCTTTTTAAAGTCTTACTTATATTTCTTAATTAGAATTAAGTTTATGATTTTCCTATATTTCATGATGTGCTGTGTTCCTTCATGTTATGACAATTTAAATTCCATTCTATCTTGAAATACATTTATTCTTTTGTTGAAGGGGAGCAAAATTTGAGAGGGAGACTTTATCATTTACTTTTTGCTTATGATAAAAAAGGGGGAGAAAACTTCTAAATAGTGGAGTTATTACTAACACGTTTGTATGTTTGTAAGTCTGAAATATGTGCAGGAAATTAGAGATTTTAAATAAGAGATGTTTTATCATCATAAAAAAAGGGAGAGATTGTTACCAATGAGGAGCATTGGTATCTTGAAGATATTATAGTTTTGATGATGTTACAATATGAAGACCTAAAGACTCTTGTTGTATTTACATTTAAAGCATTTTGTAGAACTAATTGTATAGGAATAACTTTATTGATGTAAGAACACTTAAAAGTTTTCCTGTATAAAGAAAGTTTGTGCAGATAATCGATTATTTGGTGTAATAATCGATTATCACGAGCCTAATTGGAAAAGAGATGATTGCATAGATAATCGATTATTGCTCAGAATAATCGATTATCTCTGTCTATTTCAGTATTTCCCAAGTCGCGCAAATAATCGATTGTTCCTCAAGATAATCGATTATCACTTTTTTAAAACCACATAAAGGACACGAATAATCGATTATCACTTGATATAATCAATTATGACTGGTAGTTGGGAGTTGGCTTTTCAGTTTCTGACCTTTAGGCTATATATACATTTTACTAAACCTCTTAGAGGTTTAAATAAGTCATTTGAGAATATAGAAAAAGTCTGAGAAAATTCTCAAGTGTTAGTGTTGCTCGAATCAAGTCTTTTGAAAAGGAGAAGCTTGCGCTTTGTGGGTCTAAGGTCGAAGCGGTTCTCTTCAAGTTGATTGAGTAGGTTCTTCCGTTCGTTTATCGAAGGAAGGTGTTTTCTGTTTTTAATAATCTTTATTTGATCTTATTGTAATTTGTAAAAGATATTTTAGTGAAAAAGTTAATCACTGTTTATAGTGATTAACAACTAGACGTAAAATCTTTTGATCTGAACCAGGATAAAACATCTTGTGTGATTTTCTCTTACTCTACGCTTTTAATTTACCAACTAAAAGTTGTTGAAATTGTTGATGGGGGAGCACATGCTTAGCTTAACCCACAATCTCAGTGATATCTGAGTTTTTGATGATGACAACACATAATTAATAACACATGTATATTCTGTGTGACATGTTCTATGTTTACATGTTATATGTTTTTCCTTAATACGTTAAATATGTTAAAGCATATTTGAGAACATGTTTGTGTTGTTCATTGCATATCATTGTGTGAAATATGTGATTTTATATGTGTATGCATGACATATGTTTTTGGAAAAGGAAAATCACAAGCACTATGGTTGCACTTTAAATGTGTGGCAAAACAACAGTTTTAAGTCGATTACACTATGTGGTGAATCGATTAAAACTCGTGTGTTTGCACAAACTCTTTTGATGTATGCTGTGAGTTTTTTTCAAAGAGAAAAGTTTTCAAAACTGTGCAAAAAGATTTCACTTAATCGAATGCATGCACTATGTATTCGAATAAGTTAGTTGATGTTTTGAAAATCTGTTAAATGTTGGTAACAACTAACATAACGATCATATTTTTAAATATGTTGACCAAACATTAAATGATAGTCGATTGCATTAGTTGTAGATTCAATTATTTGTTTGATTGCTGCTAATTCTGTTATAACTGATTGTTATATTCGATTATGTTAGTAACTCAATCGATTAAAATGTATCTGATATGTGTTATATTATAAATTGACGCAAATTTGAATTCTGTAAGAACTTTTTGGTAATTCTAACAATTTCATATCATTTATAAAAAGTTGTGATCTTATAGAAAGAGAGGAAAATCTCCAAGAAATAAGATTGACCGTGGTGATCAACAACTTCTGATTTCTTGAAGAGCAAGACTGTTGTGTTTCAAAGACTGATCAAATCTGCACATTTGGGTGTTGCTGCGTGATCAAATTCTGCAATCTCTTGAAGATTGGTTTGAGTTCCTGTTGTGACTACATGATTCATGTGTGTTCTTAACTTTGAGGGTGCCTCAAAGGGGTTAGACAACAGAAGATGAGATTCTTGTTGCTGGTCTTGTTGTTGACTGCCTATATTAGATTAAAGGGTTAAAGAGGTGTTTTATATTTTTGACGTGAGGTCTCTAAAAAACCTTGTTGTAAAAACCTTGTTGTAAAAACCTTGTTATAAAAACCTTGTTGTAAAAACCTTGTTGTAAAAACCTTGCTGTAAAAACCTTGATCTTTATAGTGCATTGGCTTCTTGTGGTTGGAAGGACACTGGATGTAGGCTTGGCCAAACCAGTATAAAAACTCAGTGTTTGAATTTTCTGATCCCTACTCTCTTTTATTCAATCGATTACTTTCTACACTTATTCGATTAAGTTTCCGCTGCATTGAAAAATCTTTTATCTTGCAATTCAAGAAAAGTATAAAGGCATCAATTTTTGTGGAAAAGATTTTAAAAGCTTTTGTTTTTTACACTTCACCAATTCACCCCCCTCTTGGTGTGAGAAATTGAGTCATTCTATTTTAACAAAAGTCTTAAAAGAAAATCACGATTTTTAAAAGCATCAATTCACCCCTCTTGTAACACCCCAAATTTTGAGGTGTCATGATGCAATTTTTTTTTTCAAAACCTTTCTATAAAACATTTATGAAAATTAATAAACTTTATTCGATTAAAATTTCAGGAAGCTAAACATAATCATAAATGTTGTCTGAAAATCTCAGAATATCACTATTACATAAAAATACTAAATTAGAAGACTTTTAAATAATAGAAAATAAATTATAAATCCCCGAACATAACATCCCAACGCTCGTCAACTACTCAGATCCGATCTTATCTGCAAATCATCTACTCCCGTACAAGTACGATCATCGTAGGTGGAAACCACAACCACAACATTTTAGGGTGAGCAACCAGAATTATTATATCACACAATATACAATAATCATATTAACTACAATAATAACCAAATCATAAACATATATTATCACAACATTAACATCACAACTCAAATGGTTTATTTCCTCTACTCTACCACACCACCTAATCACCATAATTAATTAATTACGAGTCACACAACATCCTCTTTCCAAATCACACGACCAAAATAGAACCTCTTTCCCGCATCACCCGGATGAAGAGTCATTACTACTAAACCACCCTCTTCTCGCATCACACGACCGAAGAAACATCACCACCAAACCATCTCTTCCCGCATCATACGGCCGAAGAGTCATCACTATCAAACCATCATCTTCCCGCATCACACGGCCGAAGAGTCATACTATCAAACCATCATCTTCCCGCATCACACGGTCGAAGAGAATTTTTTTCCCGCATCACACGGCCGAAAGAGCCATCACTATCAAATCATCATCTTCCCGCATCACTCGGCTGAACATAATTTATTTTCCACATCACACGACCGAAAGAGTCATCACTCCTAAATCATCATCTTCCTGCATCACACGGCCGAAGAGAATTTCTTTTCCGGATCACACTCATTACACATTCTCAATAACAAACATTGCTCACCAATCACAAGAAAAATAATATAATCCTGCCATCTATGATCAATATGCATTCTCAATAATATAAATTTCTCATCAATTATAAAGTTTATATCACAATCTCAGTACATAATCTCATTACATGTAACCAATCAAACTCATGGTATAAAACGAACTAAGATAATTATTTATCTCCAAGAATGACAAGACAATACCAAAACTCAAATTAACTCCGCCTACCACCGTTTCTCAACAAGAGAAATTCAAGCCAAAAAGATCAAAAACCTAAATCTGCAACAGGACCTTTTATCATCCAAAACAAATGATAGCAAGAAGCTTTTACTCGAAAACCTACACTTGGGCCCATACCATACCATCCTTCAGGTAAGCCTCACTTTATCATATATATATATATATATATATATATATATATATATATATATATATATATATATATATATATGGACCGCGATATTCCAACAACGCATATTTAACACTGTTTTGACAACGCCACGTGTCGTTGTTTGATTGGTTTGTTTTAAAAATAAATTTTTTTTAAAACCTACGAAACGGAAGTCCGTAACCCTTATTTTTACTGAAATTCCGAAAATAGCCCTTTCTCTGTTCCATTGGAAACGAAGGTGCGTTCTCTTGGAAGGTCGAAGGTCGCGTTTCGTGGCGCTTCACTTTGTTCTGTGTGCGTGGTGTTGTCTCCGTCCAGTTTCGTTTCCTGTTATCGTGCGAAATGGCAAGTTCCGGTGACGATTGTCCGACGACGAAGGTAAGTGGTTTTCCATTCCATGTCGTAGCGTAGTTATTCGGTTTGGGCATCTCGTAGCATGCTTATTTGGTTTGGGTTAAGGTTTGGGGTTCGTATCCTTGTGTTGTGGTTCTTGGGTTATTGGGTTTCGTTGTTTTGATGAATTTATTTTGGTTTATGCAGTTGAGTGTTCGTCACTCTTTTTCGACAAAGTATATATGTACTTTGAACGAACGCTTGACAGACGAGAAATGATGCTAAACCAAGAGGAAAGAAGAAACAAAAAAGAATTCGCAGAGAAACTTTTATGCGTGCCTTAGAGGAACAAGAATTTCTAATTGAAGAACTTAAAAGGAGGGTTGCAAATTTGGAGGCACAATTGGCTGAAGAGAAGGCAAGAAGGCAAAATAAAGATGACGTTGGACAAAGTGTGCCTCGTACAGAAGCATCCGTGAACACTGGTTTTGTATCCCCTACTGACATTGACGGAAATGAACAACCTTTGAAGACGTATGTTAGGGTTAGATCACGAAGGCGTTACAAGGGAAGAGCACTTAGGACTCCATACACCGGAACCGTAGTGCTTAGAATAAAAAATGAGTGATCTGTGTATTTTAGTTGATGGAAAATGTTATTTGAAAAGTAATGATAATTGTAATCATTGTAAATAGATTAAGAAAACAAAGTTTAATGTATCCGATTTAGTGCAATGAAATAAAATTTGAGTTTTGGTTTGAATTGGTCTCATATTTTATTTATTCACTACCATTGTTATTATGAGTTGTGAGTTTGTGGATTTCAGAATGTGGTCATTTTTTTTTGTCTCGTAAGTTGCAGGCTTGTTTGTAAGATGTTGGTGTTTGAGTGGTCATTTTGGATAACATGGTGACCAATGTCAAAACCAGTTAATTTGAAGGACAATTTCAGTGGCAGGAGAGGGTGGTTGGTGATGTGATGTGAGTCCAAGGAGTGTGGGGTGACCCCTGATCAGTTGGAGGAGCAAGCTCTACAAGGGATGAGTGAGGGTGTTGAAAAAAGGGTCTGGTAATCGTTTACAGCATCCCTGTAAACGATTACCCGAGACAAAACTGGATTTTGTACAGAAAGTCCAACACAAGTAGTCAGTCAGGTGAACAGGGGTCACCATTGGCCAAAAAACTGACTTTTAGGCAGTTTTGCACCTGTCTGAGGCTGGTCCAGGTGTTTCAGTGGTGGGAGAGGGTGGTTGGTGATGTGATGTGAGTCCAAGGAGTGTAGGGTCACCCCTTATCAGTTGGAGGAGCAAGCTCTGCAAGGGATGAGTGAGGGTGTTCAAAAAAGGGTATGGTAATCGTTTACAGCATCCTGGTAAACGATTACCCGAGACAAAACTGGATTTTGTACAGAAAGTCCAACACAGGTAGTCAGTCAGGTGAACAGGGGTCACCATTGGCCAAAAAGGTGACTTTTAGGCAGTTCTGCACCTGTCTGAGGCTGGTCCAGGTGTTTCAGGGGTGGGAGAGGGTGGTTGGTGATGTGATGTGTGTCCAAGGAGTGTGGGGTGACCCCTCATCAGTTGGAGGAGCAACCTCTACAAGGGATGAGTGAGGGTGTTGAAGAAAGGGTCTGGTAATCGTTTACAGCATCCCTGTAAACGATTACCCGAGACAAAACTGGATTTTGTACAGAAAGTCCAACACAGGTACTCAGTCAGGTGAACTAGGGTCACCATTGGCCAAAAACGTGAGTTTTAAGCACTTTTGCACTTTTCTTAGGCTGGTCCTGGTGTTTCAGTGGTGGGAAGTGATGTTTTGGCACCCCATGATGAAGGAAAAAAACAATGTTTATGAGATGAGCAACTTGGGTGAGATAACATGCTGTCAACTTTGACCTTTGCTGGCTATTTTACTGATAACTTTTCCCACCGACCTCCAAATGATGTGATTCTTTTTTTATTAGAAACTAGACTCAAAAATCTTTCCAATGACTACTAATTTGTATTTTTTGGACATCTGAGTTGGTACAGTTTATTCTTTCAAGTTAGCGTTTCATATATTTTTGCCAACTCTGACCTTTGCTTGTTCTTTTGCTCATAACTTTCTCCACCGAACTCCAAATGAGTTGATTCTTGTTTAGTTGGAATCTATACTCAAAGACCTTTCAAATTATGCCTTAGAAATCAAGTTTACACCTTTTTTGACACTGTAATCGATTACAAGGACACTGTAAACGATTACCCGAGACAAAACTGGATTTTGTACAAAAAGTCCAACACAGGTACTCAGTCAGGTGAACTAGGGTCACCATAGGCCAAAAAGGTGAGTTTTAAGCACTTTTGCATTTTTCTTAGGCTGGTCCTGGTGTTTCAATGGTGGGAAGTGATGTTTTGGACACCCCATGATGGAGGGAAAAAACAATGTTTATGAGATGAGCAACTTGGGTGAGATAATATGCTGTCAACTTTGACCTTTGCTGGCTATTTTACTAATAACTTTTCCCACCGACTTCCAAATGATGTGATTCTTTTTTTATTAGAAACTAGACTCAAACATCTTTCCAATGACTACTAATTTGTAATTTTTGGACATCTGAGTTGGTACAGTTTATTCTTTCAAGTTAGCGTTTCATATATATTTGCCAACTCTAACCTTTGCTTGTTCTTTTGCTCATAACTTTCTCCACCGAACTCCAAATGAGTTGATTCTTGTTTAGTTGGAATCTATACTCAAAAACCTTTCAAATTATGCCTTAGAAATCAAGTTTACACCTTTTTTGACACTGTAATCGATTACAAGGATACTGTAAACGATTACCATAGTGTTTTTTCTGCAGATTGGGTCTGCACTTGTCCAACTTGGTCCCTTCAGTAAGAATGGCTTCTTTCCCACTTCTTGGGGTCACCTCCCATCACCTACCACCCTCTACCACCAGTCAAACACCAACACCAAGTAAATACAAGTGGACTTGTGCTTTAAATTAACAGTTTTTGCCAATGATCACCCAGGACACTACAACTGACTACTTCAGTTCAACTTTCTGTACAAAACAGTGATTTCTCTCGTGTAATCGTTTACGAGGCCACTGTAAACGATTACGACAATGTTTTTTCTGCAGATTAGCTCTGCACTTGTCCAACTTGGTCCCCTTAGTAAGAATGACTTCTTCCCCACTTCTTGGGGTCATCAAACATAACCTCTCAACCAGTAATGACCCTTAAATTCACTTGTATGGTTTTTTGGTCAACAAATCCCTTGCAGAGCTTGCTCCTCCAACTGATGAGGGGTCACCCCACTGTCCTTGGACTCACATCACATCACCAACCACCCTCTCCCACCACTGAAACACCTGTACCAGCCTCAGACAGGTGCAGATTTGCATAAAAGTCACCTTTTTTTCCAATGGTGACCCCTGTTCACCTGACTGACTACCTGTGTTGGATTTTCTGTACAAAATCCAGTTTTGTCTCGGGTAATCGTTTACCAGGATGCTGTAAACGATTACCATACCCTTTTTTGAACACCCTCACTCATCCCTTGCAGAGCTTGCTCCTCCAACTGATGAGGGGTGACCCCACACTCCTTGGACTCACATCACATCACCAACCACCCTCTCCCACCACTGAAACACCTGGACCAGCCTCAGACAGGTGCAGAAGTGCCTAAAACTCAGCTTTTTTTCCAATGGTGACCCCTGTTCACCTGACTGACTACCTGTGTTGGACTTTCTGTACAAAATCCAGTTTTGTCTCGGGTAATCGTTTACACGGATGCTGTAAACGATTACCAAACCCTTTTTTGAACACTGAGTCATCCCTTGCAGAGCTTGCTCCTCCAACTAATGAGGGGTCACCCCACACTCCTTGGACTCACATCACATCACCAACCACCCTCTCCCACCACTGAAACACCTGGACCAGCCTCAGACAGGTGCACAACTGCCTAAAACTGAGCTTTTTTTCCAATGGTGACCCCTGTTCACCTGGCTGACTACCTGTGTTGGATTTTATGTACAAAATCCAATTTTCTCTCGGGTAATCGTTTACCAGGATTCTGTAAACGATTACCAGACCATTTTTTCAACACTCTGACTCATCCCTTGCACTACTTCGTCCCCCTACTCATCACGGGTCACTCCACACTTCTTGCGTTTACATCAATGACCAACACCCATCTCCCCACTCAGAATTTGATCAACTCCTTCCCATTAATTACCATTAATTTTACTGAAAATGGTCTCGTACTTTTCAAATTCTTATTATAATGTTGCGTTCGTTTTTCAATCACTACTTTTGTCATTATAAGTGAGATTAACACAAAGTAAAAATGATAGAGCGAGAGAGCGAGACAACGACAGCAAAGATGGAAGCTTCGAAGACGAACGACAGAGCGAGAGAGCGAGACATAATATGAAAGGGTTGAACGAACTTCTTTCCCACCCTAAACCGCCCAAACCCAATTCTTTAAATTTTACCTTGGAAATCCCAAAATACCCCTCGCCCCGTAATCCTTTCTCTGTTTTATTTCCAAATTATTTATCCAATGCAGAGGTGACACGTGGCGTTGTTAAATGTGTGTCAAAATTTCGTTGTCCAAATAACATTTTCCTATATATATATATATATATATATATATTATTATACGTACTTTTATACATATATAACTATATCATATTAATAATATATTATAATATATAAAACCTTATATTACAGAAGTTGAATTCACGTAAATAATATAGTTATATATATAAAACCTTAGGTTACAGAAGTTGAATTCACATAAATCCCATGCAAATTTCTCCCCCATCTCTCTTCAATAACTTCACGGGCCCACCTCCATACTAATGCTACAGTCTATACCTGCAAAATCTTTCCCTTTAACCCTAGGAATCCATACGCTACTCCCCTTCCTCAAAGCCGAGATGTTAAGACCTCCATGCAAAAACTTTCTGCTATTCAAAGAACCCAAAACTAATTATATGATCCTTCTTCCTCCCACGCCTACAAAATAAACACATAAAGGTCTAACGTTCAATGCTACCACTACCCTAGGATGCTAAGCTCAAAGTTTCCACACTCTCCAACTCCTATACAATATAATCATCACTCACTACCACTCACTCCCCCTTCTTTTTTAAACGAGATATGACCATGTAACTTTCTTTCTCCGCCTAACACTCTTTGCTCTCAAATACTACCATAAACAAATTCGCATTCTTCTAACTACGGGACCCACCCCTTTTTATATTCTACAACAAACACACTAAGTGTTCTCTCTTTCTCTTTTCCAGAACCACACACCAAAACTCTACCGCAAACCACAGTAATGAGCACAGACTCGATAACCTTACCCCAGCACGTTCTTTTTGCAAGAGTGGGATAGCCCGTAACTCTGAAACGACACCACTACCCAAGGAGGAAAACCTCCCAGTCTCATGTATAGTAAAAACCACCATTAGTGACCAACCCGAAACCATACTCACAAAAGATTAAATAGGACCAAGCATACTATATAAACATGCAACCATCATCAAACATATTCACACGAGATAAATATGGTCACTCTCCTTACCTGGTGTTCACGGGGTCACACGCGTGCTTGGAAGATCTCCCCTCACTCGTGGCAGCAACTACGATCTCTCCCCACCGTCTTGGCTTTCAGGGTGAGCAAAGAAAATACAGAATTAGGCTAATGAGCTTGCGACACGTGGCACCCAAGGGAAAGAGAAAGTAATTAAGCAAAAGCCTAGTAAAGGTGTAGAAATGATTCGAACCTAGAAGCGTTTAACGCACAAACAATATGGATCACCATAACAACATTAATCGGATCATAACTTGTTGATAGTTTAATGCAAGGATTTTCCTATATATAATACTTTAACCCCTTTCAGAAATTAGAATAAAAAATAATATTATTAATTCACTTCCATACAACTCCTAAATACTTTCATCATCCAATATCACACCCTAAATAAATATTTGTTATAAAAGGAAATAAAAATAAAAATAAAAGTTATTTCCCTCTTGGCTTTTTACCGTTACACGCTCTTTCGCTTTAAACATTATACAAGTTGTTCCAACAATACATATCTAATAGAGTTAATAGATATTAACATGTGTCTATCTATATCTTTCATCGACAAATTCTCCTGTTCAGTAACAAATATGTGTCTATTGAAAGATTTCGGCCACATGTACTAAGTGACCAAGATCTTGTGATTACAAACAAAATATTACTTAACATTATTGTAAACTTTATAAAAGTAGAAATAAAAAAAATGTACATGTCATATTAAACGAATAACATGGTCATACACACTAATAGATTCTCCATTGTGCAAACTACCACCCTTCTCAGATTCCTGATTCTTCTTAGCCATATCACACTTTTACCTATAAAGTGACATGTTCCACTTCTCTAGAAGATCATTCCAAACATTATCCCCGTCCAACCAAGTTTTTTTCCTTCTATTCGAGCTTTTTTAAATATTTCTAATAGTAATGAGATGCTTGAAGTGAATTTTTTTTCACCTTCTCCTCATCTTCGATCTTCCATGAAACCTTTCTCTATTATTACAATTAATAGGTTGTTAGCTTTATTGAAAAAAAGATAAACACAAAACACACTACAAAAAAAAGGTTATTTAGAGGAGGTTTTTTTTTCGCTTTGCGGGGGTTTTCACCTTTCGCAAAATAAATTCCGGGGGTTTTTCAAACCGCCGAAGTTTGAGTCGCCACAAACTATCTGCGGGGGTTTTTTGCGACCCCTGGTATCGCGTTCAATTTGCGGAGGTTTTTCTGCGGAGGGTAAAAACCTCCTCTATTACTGACTATTATTTTGTGGGGGGTTTTAACCTCTTTTATTTTCAACTATTTGATCACAAAAGTTTTCTATATTTTTGTCAGTTTTTTTATTTAATGATTATTAAAATATATAATATCGTTTTTTGTTTAATGATTATTAAAATATATAATAACTACCTATTTTCACCAATTTCTTTCTTTTCTTCTTTTTTTTATTTCAAAATTAAGTAAATTTATTTTTTTTAAATTATTAAATACCAAACAAATATGATACCTCTGAATAAAAAATTGATACCATAGAACAAAAACCCCTGAGTAGGAAGGAATTTAGAAAAATAAATGGAGAGACAATTGTATGTTACAGAAGGATAGGCTAGAAGTCAATGTAATCCTATTGCAGAAATAGTTACAAAGAAAGAAATGTGATCCCAATTCATAATAAACTAAGTATAGTTTTATCCTAAAACAATATCATAAATTTCCTAAAGGTTACTTCCATCAGATGATTGTCTTGTTCCCAAAGGAGACTCTGGCTCATTTGCATCACGAGCTTGCTGAAATAATATAAAATATATTAATAAAATAAACTCAATTACATGTGCTCACATTTTGAAAATAATATATAAAAAATCAATCAAATAGAATAAACATGTTCTATCAATCAAATAGAATAAACATCTTCTATCAAATAGAATAAACATGTTCTAAAAAATCAATCTTATGTATAACCAATTTATAACTTGAGGACAACAGCTACAGACTATAAATATACAGATATACATACTTGAGTCAAAATCATCTTATGTATCGACATTAAAATACAGTACAATAGAATTTAAGTTAAAGTAGTGACAATCTCTGGGCCCAATGTTTGTTAATATTATAACTACAATCAGACCAAACCCATAAAAAAGGGGTTTCCAAAATGCAAATGGTATAATTTCACAACATCACAAAGGACAATCCAACAGTTTCCGTGTCTGTTCGAAAGCTCAATTTTCCTTGGCTACTGTAGTTACTACTTTACACCATATATAAAATGCAATGGACCAGTACTTCTCACACTGCATATAAATCTTACTGCAACAATCAATAAAGCTAACTACAACACAGATACAAACAATAACTAACTACCTAATCTCACACTATGCATATAAATCTTACTGCAACCATCGTACTCAGAACTTGAATAATGAATAATATATTGGAAAAGCAAGACTTATCAACATCTGTTAAACTAATTTCCAAAACTCAATTGCATGTGCTCACAATAATTATAGTAAATCAAGCATATTACTTATACTTATTTAGTAACTTACTTGTGGTTGAGAATCAAAGAAGGTAGCCAATTCATCAGGAATCTTTCCTTCCTTCATTATCATATATGCTTTCAACGCACCCAAGGTGGTTTGAACTTGGGATTCTAAATTCATGTACTTTTGTTCCCACTTATTAGAAGATGTTGATGATGTGGCACTACTAGATGAACCAATGCTTAAATCTGAAAGTCGCATTCTTGTATTTCTGAATGAGTTAGTAGGCGCTGCTCCCAAACCCATGCATCGCACTCTCCCAGAATGCTCTGGGCCTAACACTCTACCAACAACATCTTGAGGGGAAACCTGTGATTCATCAGCAGTGCTTTGACTCAAACCCACTTCAATTTGTTCCTATAGGCATATAACAAGTTGTAGTCAAAGATCTAAATATTGAAGCATAATGTTTGAAAATATCATATTATAGTAAAACTAACCGCTATAGCCTTTGCCGCCTCATTTACAAATGAGCCATCTTTTCTTTTATGAGTTTCAATATACAACATTCCACGACTAGGCAACTCTCCACTCTCCAAAAGCTAAATAAAAGGATAAGTTAAAATCAATAGTAAATTTTGAAAAATACTAAAAACCGTCATGTGTACTAATACCATCTCATGTCTTCTTCTTGAGATAGGTTTAGAGCCACCAGTATGAGGAATTACTTGCTTCTTGCGATTTTCTCTATTTTTTTTACAAATCTCCTATGAAAAAAACAATTGTAAGTTGACATAACAATCAAAATAACAATATACACAAACAATAATGAAACTTGTACCATTGTCTCCGGTTTTAGACGATATGTAACAAAGTGAGCCCATTGAGTTCTGTCTATTCCGGTTGGCACATTACATATGATTTGATCTTTTGTTTTTGTTGGATCATAGAACTCATTCCATAAACTTTGTCTATGTGCAGCCCACTTCTTACCCAAAGTTAATTTGCAATATCGTTGGGCAATAGCTTCAGTAGTCTTAAAACAAAATCGAAGCTTTTGAAAAAAAGAAAACATTGGTTAGTGAGTAAAAAGTAAGTGTGCGGCATTTGAATACATGAATGATATATATACCTGTAACACTTCCTTAAAGCATTCTAAAAAATAGGTGTTAGGCATGCCTGTTTTGCCAGACCACCTTTCAAAATTAATTGGAAATAAATTATCATCTGTTGCCAATATCCCACAATATCCCGCAAGTACTCCTTGTCCTTCGCCTATAGCCATGCCTACCTCATCAAACTCTACAATGATGCGTTTCCCATTAGGTAAGTTATTTACTTCTCTGACCTTCACCTTTATTTTCTTCATAACTCCTTCTAGATCTTTAACAATAAAAAAAACTTACTCAACCATAAGTAAAATTTAAAAAATTATGCATGCAGAAAAATAAATGGCTTATACCTATTGTATCGACATTCCAATATGATGAAGATTCACGTCCAACATGTTTTTTGGATGTTGTAGGTTGCTCTATGTTTTCTGTGGGCATCGATGGTGTTGAGTTCAATGAATCATGTAATGAGGTCTCATTTGTTGGTGAAGGACTTATTAAAACATGTGGTTGTACTTCAATGGATTCAGACATTGTAGGATTTGTTAATGGTGTAGGATTTGTTGATGGTGATTGGTCTTCAATCAATGGAGAAGTCACTGTAGCATTTGTTGATGGTAAAGTACCTAAAGATTCAGGTTGAGGTGATGATTTTTGTAGATTTCGAAATCGCTTGACCTTTGGCATGGCTACATATTCATGACAAATATTAAAAGAAAGAAATATAAAAAACACAATCATGAACAAAAAAAAGAACACAATAAAGTGGCTAAAGATTATTCAAAGACTACGCAAACTTAAGGGTTTGTTGTGACTTTTTCTCCTGTTGATTTTAAGACTGATTATGGTGGTTGTACCTGGGGTGTATAAATTTGTAGATGGGGGGCTTTATATAGGGACATGGAGTAAGGGCCTAAAGGATGGAAAAGGAATATTCTATCCTGCTGGTAGTAAACAACCATCGCTAAGGAAGTTGTGCTGTCTTAACAGTGATGATAGTGTCAAGAAATTAATTTAGTATATATATATATATATATATATATATATATAGAATGTAGAAAAACGAGTACCTATTTTGAAAAAATGAAGAGTTACTTCCATCATAAATTGTAAAAGGCTAAACAATATATTGAAATTATTTACTAAGTCTTTGTAACTTTCCACGAGCTGGAGTGTAGAAATAGTTATCTCAGAACAATATGTTAAACTGATTAAGCACGTGACACAAAAAATGAATATACTGCATCTTAAGCTTAGTTTTGTTACTAGGATCTTAACGTTAATAATATCAAAAACATGAAAGAGATTTGGGAAAGATTTGTTTCCTTATAAAATGTCTTTTCCAATTGAAGATTCTTGGAGAGGAAACGGAAAGAAACAAAATACAAAAAGGGAAATTAACAAAGAAAGTGAATCATCCAATGAGACCAATGCCTAGAACAAGATTTCTGTTCTCCAAAGATCATTACCTAGGAGTTTTCACTTGCTGTGTCATCATATGATACGTGTTACAAACAGTGTATATACTTTCTTTCTAGACATCCTCTTTCAAAAAATTCTGTATAGTTTTTGAAATGGGAAGCATCAAAACAGAGAAAAGGGTGTTGAAACTAGTACATCCTGGTAAACATGTTGCGGTTCACAAAAAGCCAGTGAGAGCAGAAGAGGTAATTAATGGGTTCAAATTTTAGCCTTCACAATCCTTCTGTAGATTGCATATGTCATGACTCTTTGGTTTATGAAAGGGAATATATGCAAGGAGTTCTAAATATGGAGAGAATCAGGCATTATTCAGAAATGCCACATAAAAACAAACGGCAAAATAAGCAACATGTAGATGCCACATAAAATCATCAAATTCACATAAACCATCGAAGCATGAAACTTTAAAAACAGCACTAAACAACATGTAGATGCCCTCTATCAATGTAACTTGAACTTGGCCAATATTAATATATTTTTTATATTGATATTTGGCAATGATCTGTCAAATGTAACTTTGTAAGTACCTAAACTACACTAACACACATCTGTCAATGATCTAATAACTGATAATTAACTTTGTAAAATTTACAAGTTCATCTCATGCAATCAGATTCAAGAAAATCAATTCTGAAAAAACAATAGCACATATGAATGAGTTAGGATCTTATTACCTTTCCAAATGAGAGAACAAGCTAATAAAGAGTCAATATTCAGAAAAGGTCACTTCTTCTTAACCTGAAACTGAGAAATCAAACATGTGGTACATATCATCACCTTAAGAATTCAACCATGAGTCAATTATACATTTGACTAATTGATATCCTCGTCTAAATGGTTTGTAGCCAATTGAACATATTCATTGTCATTACTATAAAATTTGTCCAACTCTTGATCTTGGTATGGTTCGTTTTCATATAACTCTTCTTGTACCTCTTCTCCAATTTCATACAAATCTCTTGGCTTTACATGCACAGCAACACTCCATCCTTTATTAACCACATCATCAACATAATATACCATTTGTGCTTGAGATGCCTCAATATAAGGTTCATGTTCTTCACGGTTTCCAAGGTGAATAAGTCTATCAAAGTTAACACAATTAAAATTCCATTCATCCTTTTTATATCCTCTCTCTCGTGTAGTATCTACCCACTTACACTTGAAAAGAACAACTTTGAATCGACCATAATAATTAAGCTCAATAATATCCTCCAACTTTCCATAATAGGATAAGTCTGCTTGCCTTAAGTTCCTATCAACAGCACTTGAAACACAAGCTGTATTAGATGTTAAAAAGACACCACTATTTTGTGTTCTCAATCCCTCATCACGACTCAATGTTCAAAATTTGAACCCATTGATGTTGTAAGCAGTAAATCTTCTAGCATTATCCAATGGACCTCGTGCTAGAAACTTCAAGTCAGTAGACATTGAATTTATTGTTTCTGGATTCATCATCTAAATAAGGAAATAATGTTAGATATAATTAAAAGAAAACTTGTTAAGTAAGAGAAAGTGTTCTATTTGATCACCCACCCGCCTTTGAAACCAATCAACAAACTCTTTAAACACTCTAGTTTCTATCTCAGTAGTTGAAGGTCGCCTTCCTCTTGATCTTCTTTTCATTAGATCTCTAAATTCACTACAAAAATTAATTACATTATATGCATAAAATACAAGAATAATGTAGTTCAATTTGTTGAACTATAAATCACACACTTAATGTAGTGTACTTACTCAACAAACGGTGTGACTATCGCACAATTTAAAAGCACGTATCGATGGGCTTGTAGCTTTTGCATATGAGTTAAAGTAAACATTGAGGAACCTCCTACCACCTTCCCACCTAGTGGGAATATAGATGAAACAAAACACTCATTATCATCTGGGTTATCACAAACACGTCGTTGTCTATTGAACCTTGTCTCTATATCTTCAATGTATCTAGAACAAAATGTAAGAGACTCTTCAGCTAAGTATCCCTCAGCTATAGAACCTTCTGGTTGTGCCTTGTTTCGTACAAAGGTCTTTAAATGACCTAATTCCCTATAATAATGATAAATAATTACATTAAATAAATTGGATACTATAATATCATACCTTGAACTAAAAGTAGTTAGCAATTACCTCTCTATAGGATACATATATCGATAATGAACTGGACCTCCAAGCTTTGCTTCCTCTACCAAATGGATAGTTAAATGAACCATAACTGTGAAGAATGATGGTGGGAATAACATCTCTAAGTGGCAAAGTGTAACCACAATACGATTTTGAAGCATTTCAAGGTCTTCAACAGTTAAGCTTTTACTACAAAGAGCCTTAAAGAATGAGCAAAACTCCACCAAGGTTGCAGTGACATGGTTTGGTAACAAATTACGTATTGCCAATGGAAGTAATTGCTCCATAATAATATGACAATCGTGACTTTTTAGTCCTGATATTTTTTGTTGAACATCATCAACACATCTAGAAATGTTACTTGAGTAACCATCAGGTACTAAAACATTTTTCAAAGTTTTGAGAAACAACTTTTTCGTATCACGAGTTAGTGAAAACAAAGCAAGGTGGTATTTTCCATTATCATCTGGCCAAAGATCCTGTCTTATGCCCATTTCCTTCAAATCTTTCCTTGCATTAAGATTGTCTTTGGATTTAGGCTTTTCATTCAACAAAGTATAGATTAAATTGTCAAATACATTCTTTTCAATGTGCATGAAGTCTAAATTGTGACGTAACAAATTAGACTCCCAATATGGAAGTTCAAAGAAAATGCTTCTTTTATTCCACTGTTTAACTTCTTGTCTACATCTTTTTCCTCTACCATCCAAATGAATTCCTCTCCCGAATGTAACATTAATATTTTCCACTTGCCTAAAAATGTCAGATCCAAATAATTTTAGTGGTGGATTTCGTTCTTCAGTGCTTCCATCAAAGCGAACACGATTCAATCTAAATCTATGGTTTCTACTTAAAAAGCGACGATGTCCCATAAAACACCACTTCCTACTATGAGGAAGACGACAAGGTTCTGCATCAAAGTTACAAGTAGGGCAAGCTAAACCTGTGTGTGTGTTCCAACCAGATAAAATACCAAGGCCAGGGAAGTCACTAATTGTCCACATAAGAGCTGCTCGCATTCTAAAAGTTTCATTCAATGAAGAATCAAAGGTCTCCACCCCATCATTCCATAGCTCACGTAACTCATCCACAAGGGGTTGTAAGTACACATCAATACTATTTCCAGGCATCTGCTTACCTGGAATGATCATGGACAGGATCAATGAGGTGTGCTTCATACAAAGCCAAGGTGGAAGATTGTATGGAATTAAAAACACTGGCCAAATACTATAAGTAGAACTCATAGTGCCAAAAGGATTAAAACCATCACTGGCAAGGCCTAAGCGAACATTTCGAGGATCTAAAGCAAATTCAGGATGCATTACACTAAATGTCTTCCATGCCTCACCATCCCTTGGATGCCTTATAACTCCATCCTTGTTCTCTGAAGAATGCCATCTCATATGCTCTGCAGTCTTAGAGCACATAAACAATCTTTGCAATCTTGGTTTCAAAGGAAAGTAACGTAAAACTTTTGCAGGTTGCTTTTTTTTCTTCTTTGGGTTCCATCTAGATGTACCACAATGTTTGCATGTTTGCAAATCTTTTTCATCATCTCTTAAATATAACATACAATGATTCGGACATGCATCTATTTTGGTATAGTTAAGACCAAGTTTGTTGATGATTTTCTTAGCCTCATAAAAAGAAAGAGGCAACTTTGCTTCACTAAATGCATCTCTTAGCAAATCTAGGATCATAGTCATTGCCTTGTCACTTAATCCACACAAAACCTTGATATGATATAATTTGATTACAAATTCTAATTTTGTGTACTTGCTCCCATCACACAATATTTGATTTCCGTCATTGACAAACTCATTAAATTCATTATGATTCTCCCTTGGCCTTTCATTACTAACATCATCTTCACCCAATGGTTGTGATCTGCCTGTATTAGTACCTTCTTGCCTATAATGTCCCAATGCTTCATTTATCATTGTTTCCATTGCATTTTCAAAATGAAATGCCTCTTGTGACTCATCTTCATTTCTAGAAATATCTTGTCTTTGCCTTTCACCATGAAGATTCCAAATAACATAATTTATGGGAAATTGTTTTAAAATCAAGTGCTCTTCAACTATGCCTCTAGTTTGCCATTTCACAAACCCACATTTGGGGCATGGACATCGAATTGTGTCTCCAGAAGCTCCATTCTCAAAAGCAAAATCTAAGAATTTTTCTAAACCAATTGAGTATTCAACTGTATTTCGAGGCTTAGTTATCCAAGACTTATCCATTCAAAAATATTCCTAAACAAACTTAAATACACTAACACATAAGAAATAATACAATATTAATGGAAAATAAAAACAAATAATGAATTAAAAAAAATTAAACACTTGTTTCTACTAACCTTGATAACTGTGAGATTGCAATACTTAAAAGAGAAACCTACAACATCAATTAAGTAGTTTTTTGTTATGACAATTTCATTCCCAAAATATAACAAAAAATACACAATCATATAACAAAAGATACAAAAATGCGTATTGTAAACATTACCAAATGAAAGTATCATTATATCCCACACCCATTCTTTTATCAGTTTGAATAATGCATGCATACTTTAATTAATCTTCAATATATCTGTTCTCCCAGAATAAATTTCCCTCAAATTTATTCTAGCTCAGATTCAAGGATAAACTATTTCCTCTGTTATTTTCTAATTCTCTCTTATCTTTCTGCATACATAACCTTTAAAAAAAATGCATTTTTACGTAAATCATTCATGTATATCAATATTGTGAATCTGTGACTACTGGCACAAAACATAAGCACATGTGCAATTATACCTACCACCCCACGAATCATATGAATATTGGTTATTAATTAGAAAAACAATTATTATTTAATATAATATGCTTGCAATATTAATTGTTTTTTAACAATTACAAATTTTCATTTCACTCTTCCAAAATAAATTCTGAATCCCAATACGGGAGAATGGGTTTCTAGACATTGGACATTGATACATGAAAAACGACCATGGTTTTATGATCACTGGGCTACCTAGATTATGATTTGCCTTCCTTCAACACGTGAACTTAAATCCGTTCACACCAAGGTTGTCTCCTTTTTTAACATATTTGCACAAATCAAAAGCACCAGTTTCATTGACTTGGCAATAGCCAAAGGGCTTTTGGTCAACTTGACCTTGTAACTATTATTATCCATACAGGATTCCATCAACACGTTATTATGTCAAATATATTTGTAAGACTAAATATTGATTTAATAAAAAAGCAACATAGTTAACTGATATATCTGTAAATTAAATATATTAATTGAGATGGAATGGAACACCCATAAAGTATTTTAAAATAAAAAATAGAAGTGTAACATAGAGTTTAGGAAGGTTGCTCACATCACACCCATCAAGGATTGTAAGTACATCAATGGTAGTGGTGATGGATAGTGTATCAGTAACATGATCAATGATAGAATCTACCACAAGATCATTATAAAGGACAATATAAATGATAAAAATCAGTATATTTAAAATATTGAAGCCTTGGTGTTTGAAGCTCAAAGACACAGTCACCTTGAAACTTCCCAGACACTCTACAATCTGATATATTTAAGTCTACAAGGTGGGAGACACAGATTTTGAAGGTATTGAATTCACCATAATACGTACAACTAACCAAATACAGAGATTCCAAATTGACACAACCCTTAAATGGATCAAAAGGGCTTTCCGATTCACACACAAATTCACAACCATAGAGGTATAGGTGGTTAAGAGAAGGAAGATCGAAATTTGTGATCTCACTGAATATATAAGAAAGTTTGAGAGTAGTGAGAGATGTACATACAGAGAGTTTAGGAAGGTTGCTCACATCACACCTGTAACATCCCAAAATATAGTGATAACCATAATCAGAATTAATTACATTAATCATTAAAACAGTGCAGTCTTTACAAAAAGATACGAGGTCCAAAACGTCGAACGTTTTAAAATACAAAAATGTAATGTAGCCGGCGGTATCCAAATTCTAAGACTAAACAAAAATACTATCAGCTACTACATGTCGAGCACTCTAGGGCTCGACCTTAATCCCTACTTCAACCGGTCCAACATCTTCCGAAATTTCTTCTGCCAGCGCCTCTTCCAGCAGCTCACTTCCATCTGCTCCCATCCACATGGATGATCATCGCAAGGACAAGACGGACGTACAAAGACAATCGACAACACAAAGAAGAGAACACAGGGTAAGCTTATGTAATTTAATTCACACATTAAAGTATCAATTCAATCTAGTCAAACATACCAGAATGATTCAACATAAATAAATAAACAAATATCCAACAACTATTTCTAGACGGACCGTCCGGACTGTATGAATCTGTGTAGCTACAGGCGTCCTTGCACCCGAGTGGTGTAGTAACTGGGATACACTCGACAGCTACCACTCGAGGTTAGTCCGTTCTTACGTCGCCCATGTTAACTTATGGACTAAGGACCTCCTGCCATTCCCACACATGAACCACTCTCCTCTAAGTGAAGACGAGTGTCACGGAATATCAGGATGGACCAAGCCAGCATTAGCATGCCCACAGTCATACTTTACCAAATTCCACATTCAACATATGTGAGTCGTTCCTCCCTGGAACGCTCGTACAACATTCATAAACGTTTAATCATCTCATATAATGTTCATCATTCAAAATCTTTCACTTTTATTTTCATTTTTGTCTTTCAGTCCGAGTATGTAAATAATCAAACTTTCAGCCCTCTTTATAACGAGGACAACCGTGAGGAACGAGACTGAAGAATTTACCCTGTTCCAAAATAAAGTAATACTGACTACCAGATAGATGAACGACCTGTATTAACACGGTGTTCGACACTGTCGGTCGACACAGATGAATGATCTGAATTACAAGGGTGCTCGACACTGTCGGTCGACACAGATGGACGATCTGTATTATCAAGGGTGCTCGACACTGTCGATCGACACAGATGAATGATATGTATTTCAAGGATGCTCGACACTGTCGGTCGACACAGATGGACGATCTGTATTATCAAGGGTGCTCGACACTGTCGATCGACACAGATGAATGATCTGTATTTCAAGGATGCTCGACACTGTCGGTCGACACAAATGGATGATCTGTATTATCAAGGGTGCTCGACACTGTCGATCGACACAGATGAATGATCTGTATTTCAAGGATGCTCGACACTGTCGGTCGACACAGATGGACGATCTGTATTATCAAGGGTGCTCGACACTGTTGATTATAAGTTCTAAGTAAAAGACCTACATAGCTCATGCTCGACCAGAATCCTTCCCAATGAAAGTATTCCAATTCAAAGAAGTTTACTAGAACACCAAACGGTCGAGAACCGTTTAATGTCGGACATACGTTATCATAGGGAAGTTGATATTCAAGTTTCACTTACATTCTCTCGTTCCTAAGCATGTATATTTCGTATTCATACACGTCACTCATATCATACATTTCAACCAACATATATCATATTCATTTAGTAAAGCAACGTTCGACCATGCATACTCAATCGACATACATCTCATACATTCAGTTCATATCATGTTTACATACAACATACAAGTATAAATTAAATTACTAAGCTTCCGTTACCTGGATAGCAGTGTACTCCCGAAAAGCAAGGTTTTGTTCGACCTCTAACAGCGTTCTACCCTCAGGTTTCGCTCAACAACTTTCCCTTAATCTAAAACACCAGAAATCAGAAACAACTCAGACCTCTACCCCATGCCTGCAACTGAATCTTAGTTTGCATGTACTACAGAACAAACGTTCAGATCAACGTCCAGAGTCGAGTGACTTACCGGTTACAGAACTAGGATCTGTTCGGTTCGGATTGAAGCTCACGGTGCCAGGAACGTTCCTACGGTTCTGAAACGTGATCGGAGAAGAAGGTGATGAGTTACAGTAAAGAGAAGGTGAGGGTTTCTAGAGAGAAGTTGGAGAAAACGAAAGGTTGGGTTCTGAGGAAGAAGATGAATGGTGCAGGTGAGAGAGAGTTTTCAAAAATTCTAAGTGTGTTAAACTCACGTTCGTTCGAACGAACGTCTCCCAAGTTGACACCTGCACACCAATTCTGAAATGGGAAGCTTCTCCCGCGACAGGTTGCGTGTGTGCATGCAGTGTTTGGTACGTTTTTAATGTTTCAGAGAAATGATGGGCGTGGCTTTCCGTGTATGCCAGAGAGGGAGGGGATCAGATTAGGTAGTGGGTTTTAATGGCTGAGAAATGATGTGGCGTGCATTAATGGTGAGGATGTCAGAAATTATCTTTGCTAAATATCAAGGGTCTTACATTCTCCCTAACTACAAAAATTTTCGTCCTCGAAAATTAAAAACTTACCCGTAAACAAGTGTGGATACAAGTCCCTCATGGCGCTCTCCACTTCCCACGTTGAGTCACCAGTTCTTGCGTCCCATAACACTTTCACCATTCGAACAGCTTTCTTCTTGTAATATCTAGTATTGCTTTCTTCAATTCGCACAGGCTGCAACTCCAACATTCGATCTGGGCGCAATTGGACGTCTTCCAGCTCCAAAACATGAGAAGGATTGGGTATGTACTTCCGGAGTTGGGAAACGTGGAAGACAGGATGAAGATTCGAGAGTTGAGGAGGCAATGCTAGCTCGTACGCTACTGGGCCAATCTTCCTTAGTATTTGATAGGGTCCGACGAACTTCGGGGATAATTTCTTTGGCCGCATAGCTCTGCCGACTCCCGTGGTTGGATTCAGTCTAAGGAATACGTGATCGCCAGCTTGGAACTCTAACGGTCTTCTTCTCTTGTCGGCATAGGACTTCTGCCTGCTCCTCGACGTTTTCAACCTCTCCTGGATTAACTTCACTTTTTCTGTCGTCTGCTGGATAAGTTCGGGTCCAGTTAGCACGTTCTCTCCTTCCTGGAACCAGCAAGTGGTGTTCGACACTTCCTCCCATAAAGTGCTTCAAACGGTGCCATTCCAATACTCGCCTGGAAACTGTTGTTGTACGTGAACTCCACTAGCGGCAGGACCTCATCCCAGGCGCCTAAGTGATCTAGGACGCACGTTCTCAGCAAATCTTCCAGCGTTTGGATGGTCCGTTCAGACTGGCCGTCCGTCTGAGGGTGATAAGCCGAACTCATTTGTAACTTACTACCGAGCTCGCTTTGAAGTGACTGCCAAAACCGTGAAGTGAACCTTGTGTCTCGGTCAGAAATTATGCTCGACGGCACTCCATGCAGACGAACAATTTCTTGAATGTAGAGCTTGGCTAGATTGGTCATCGACATCTTCAAATTTACTGCCAGGAAATGGGCGCTCTTCGTCAGTCGATCCACGATCACCCAAATTGAGTCATGATTTCTGATCGTACGTGGTAGGTGAGTCACGAAGTCCATGGATATGCTATCCCACTTCCATTCGGGAATCTCCAACTGCTGAAGTAAGCCGCCTGGTCGTTGGTGTTCAACCTTTGCACACTGGCAAGTTAAACATGATGCCACAAAACGAGCGACATCACTCTTCATTCCAGGCCACCAAAATGATTTCCGGAGGTCTTGATACATCTTGGTCATGCCAGGATGCATGTTAAGATGGCTGTGATGACCTTCCTCCAGAATAATTCTCTTCAGATCTCCATCATTCAGAATGCACGTCCGGCCCTGATAACGTAAGAAACCGTCCGTTCCAGTGTTAAACTCTTTGGCCTGATCCGTACCGAGGGCATTAAATATCTTCACTAACTCTTCATCCTCTCGTTGCTTCGTTCTGATCCGCTCAAACACGTCGCTGGATATTCTAAGGTTACAACACTTGATACTGTTCGACTCCAGCTCGAATTGTAACCTTAGGTCTCTAAAGCTTTCCACCAAACTCAGCTCGCGCACCATCATGGACGACACATGTACCACTTTTCTGCTTAGAGCGTCCGCTACCACGTTCGCCTTTCCTGGATGGTAGAGTAGCTCGAAATCATAATCCTTCAAGAACTCAAGCCACCTCCTCTGCCTCATATTCAACTCCTTCTGATCAAAGAGGTACTTGAGACTCTTGTGATCACTGAAAACTTGGAACGTAGGTCCGTACAAGTAATGTCTCCAAATCTTCAGTGCAAAAACGACCGCTGCTAACTCCAGGTCGTGCGTTGGGTAGTTCTTCTCGTGACTTTTCAATTGTCGAGAGGCGTACGCCACTGCTCGTCTCTCTTGCATCAGCACACAGCCCAAACCTTGATGAGAGGCATCGCAATAGACTTCGAATGGTTTGGCAGTGTCTGGAATCGCTAAAACCGGAGCGCTCGTCAACCTCCGCTTAAGCTCCTGGAAACTCTCTTCACACCGATCGGTCCAAGCGAACGGGTGATCCTTGCGTGTGAGCTGTGTTAGTGGTGCTACTATCTTGGAAAATCCTTCAATGAAGCGTCGATAGTAGCCCGCGAGACCAACGAAACCCCTTACTTCCGTGACCGAACGCGGACTTTCCCATTCCATAACTGCTAGTACCTTTGCCGGGTCCACAGAGATTCCTTCAGCCGACACAATGTGCCCCAAGAACTGTACGCTTTTCATCCAAAATTCACACTTTGATAACTTGGCGTACAGTTCCTTCTCCCTCAACACGCCAAGTACAAACCGCAAGTGTTCTTCATGCTCTTCATGGCTCTTGGAGTAAATCAGGATATCATCAATGAAGACCACTACAAACTTGTCCAGATATGGTCGGAATATCCTGTTCATGTAGTCCATGAAGATTGCTGGCGCGTTCGTCACACCAAACGGCATCACTACATATTCGTAGTGTCCATAACGAGACCTGAAACCAGTCTTCTGGATGTCGCTCTCCTTCACCCTGATCTGATGATATCCCGAACGCAAATCAATCTTAGAAAACACCGTCGCCCCATGCAGTTGATCCAATAAATCATCTATCCTTGGCAGTGGGTACTTATTCTTGATGGTCAGCTTGTTCAATTGTCTGTAGTCTATACATAACCGAGAGCTGCCATCCTTCTTTTTCACCAAGAGCACAGGCGCTCCCCATGGTGATACGCTCGGCCTGATAAAGTTCTTCTTCATTAGCTCTTCAATCTGCTTTTTGAGTTCAACCAGTTCTGCAGGCGCCATCCGATATGGTTGAACAGAGATAGGTGCTGCTGTCGTCACCAAGTCAATAGTGAATTCAATTTCACGAACCAGAGGCAGTCTAGGGATATCTTCCGGAAAAACATCAGGGAATTCGTCCACTACCTTGGACGATCGTTCCTCATTCGCATTCACAACTCCACTGTCTTCGTGCGTCATGATGAGGAAACAGCTGGCGCCTTCCATAATATCTTCCTTCAGCTGACCGAACGTCACTGAAAGAACTTCCTCTACTTCACCAGGAAAGATTAATTTCTTCGCTCCACAATCTATGAGAATGCGATTGGTATTCAGCCAATCCATTCCCAAAATTACCTCTAATTCTTTTAGAGGCAAACATATGAGGTTCACCTTGTATCTATGTCCTTCTACCTCAATAGGACATCTAACACACACAGTAGATGTCCTGATCTCACCAGCTGCTGGGGTCGACACCACCAGATCAAACTGCATCTCGCTCTCAGCTATTCCCAACTTATCAACGCACGCCTTCGAGATGAAGGAGTGTGTCGCCCTCGAATCAAACAATACACAACATTGCTTTCCATAAATCAAGCAGGTACTGGTGATGAGCGTACCTGAACTCGCTGCTTCCGCTCCAGTAATGGCATACAGACGCCCGACAACTTGGGCTCGACCACCTCTCCCTTGTTGGTTCCTTCGAGCGTTCGGCGGCCTCATAACAGCGCGTCCGCCCATATTGCATTCACTCTCCAGATGTCCATTTCTTCTACATCGAGTGCAGAATTTACCTCCCATCAGCTGTGGGCAGGAAGAACGGTAGTGTGGTCCCCCACACTGGAAACAAGTTACGTTCACCTGTCCAGACTATCCGACAGGAACGATTGCTTGTGATCCGCCTGCATGAGATGGTTGACTAGGACGAGCGTACGGAGTCCTCCTCTGAACCATACCTCCCCTGGACACTATCGGTCCCCTACTCACTTGTTGTTGTTTCTTATGTCGTTCAGCTTCCGCCATGTTCTTCTCCAACACTTTGGCCCTCTCAACCATGGCAGGAAACGTTCTTATGCACAAACTTGAAATCATAACTTTCAAATCACTCCTTAGGCCGTTCTCAAACTTCCGACATTGCCACTCTTCACTGGTGGCCATAGTATTGAACCTCACCAAGTGCTTGAACTTATTTGTATATTCTGAAACCGACATTCCTCCTTGCACCAGTTGCAAAAATTCCACTTCTTTAGCAAAACGGACGCTATCCGGGAAGTACTCCTCATAGAATTTGCTTCTGAAAACTTCCCAAGTAACAGGTCTGTGAGCGTCCGTCAGTATAGCTTTCGCGTTCGACCACCAATGGCTTGCTTCTCCAGTAAGCAAATACTCCGTGAAAGCCAAACGATTCTCATCTGGACACCTCTTAGCATTGTAAATCCGTTCCATATCCTGCAGCCACTGATCCGCCTCATCCGGAAGACCCTTCCCACTAAACTTGGCCGGATGGTGTTGAAGAAAATTTTCCAAACTCCACTCGGTATGATGAACAGCATTGGAAGAGGACGCTCCCGGCGTGCCTCTGGTGGCGGCAATGAGTTCCATTAATTGTCTCTGAGTAGCTTCGGAGTTCTCGCGTGCGGCCTCAAGACTTCTTAAAGCAGCTGTGTTCTGCTCCATTAGTGTAGCATTTTGTTGTTGCAACCGTTCGATCACGGTTTCCAACAATCTGGCACTGTAGGTCGTATCCGATCCATTGGGTGGTGGAGGAGGAGGAAGTCTAGGCGCCATTTGTTCTCTGAGCCAGAGAAAAACGAACGTTAGTGATGTGTAAGAGTTAAAACAATAACTCACCAAACATATAATAAGCACACAGCAAAAACACAGTGCACTCATATCCTACAGTGTCCTTTTTATAGAACAAAACTGCTCTGATACCACTAATGTAACATCCCAAAATATAGTGATAACCATAATCAGAATTAATTACATTAATCATTAAAACAGTGCAGTCTTTACAAAAAGATACGAGGTCCAAAACGTCGAACGTTTTAAAATACAAAAATGTAATGTAGCCGACGGTATCCAAATTCTAAGACTAAACAAAAATACTATCAGCTACTACATGTCGAGCACTCTAGGGCTCGACCTTAATCCCTACTTCAACCGGTCCAACATCTTCCGAAATTTCTTCTGCCAGCGCCTCTTCCAGCAGCTCACTTCCATCTGCTCCCATCCACATGGATGATCATCGCAAGGACAAGACAGACGTACAAAGACAATCGACAACACAAAGAAGAGAACACAGGGTAAGCTTATGTAATTTAATTCACACATTAAAGTATCAATTCAATCCAGTCAAACATACCAGAATGATTCAACATAAATAAATAAACAAATATCCAACAACTATTTCTAGACGGACCGTCCGGACTGTATGAATCTGTGTAGCTACAGGCGTCCTTGCACCCGAGTGGTGTAGTAACTGGGATACACTCGACAGCTACCACTCGAGGTTAGTCCGTTCTTACGTCGCCCATGTTAACTTATGGACTAAGGACCTCCTGCCATTCCCACACATGAACCACTCTCCTCTAAGTGAAGACGAGTGTCACGGAATATCAGGATGGACCAAGCCAGCATTAGCATGCCCACAGTCATACTTTACCAAATTCCACATTCAACATATGTGAGTCGTTCCTCCCTGGAACGCTCGTACAACATTCATAAACGTTTAATCATCTCATATAATGTTCATCATTCAAAATCTTTCACTTTTATTTTCATTTTTGTCTTTCAGTCCGAGTATGTAAATAATCAAACTTTCAGCCCTCTTTATAACGAGGACAACCGTGAGGAACGAGACTGAAGAATTTACCCCGTTCCAAAATAAAGTAATACTGACTACCAGATAGATGAACGACCTGTATTAACACGGTGTTCGACACTGTCGGTCGACACAGATGAATGATCTAAATTACAAGGGTGCTCGACACTGTCGGTCGAGAGAGATGGACGATCTGTATTATCAAGGGTGCTCGACACTGTCGATCGACACAGATGAATGATCTGTATTTCAAGGATGCTCGACACTGTCGGTCGACACAGATGGACGATCTGTATTATCAAGGGTGCTCGACACTGTCGATCGACACAGATGAATGATCTGTATTTCAAGGATGCTCGACACTGTCGGTCGACACAGATGGATGATCTGTATTATCAAGGGTGCTCGACACTGTCGATCGACACAGATGAATGATCTGTATTTCAAGGATGCTCGACACTGTCGGTCGACACAGATGGACGATCTGTATTATCAAGGGTGCTCGACACTGTTGATTATAAGTTCTAAGTAAAAGACCTACATAGCTCATGCTCGACCAGAATCCTTCCCAATGAAAGTATTCCAATTCAAAGAAGTTTACTAGAACACCAAACGGTCGAGAACCGTTTAATGTCGGACATACGTTATCATAGGGAAGTTGATATTCAAGTTTCACTTACATTCTCTCGTTCCTAAGCATGTATATTTCGTATTCATACACGTCACTCATATCATACATTTCAACCAACATATATCATATTCATTTAGTAAAGCAACGTTCGACCATGCATACTCAATCGACATACATCTCATACATTCAGTTCCTATCATGTTTACATACAACATACAAGTATAAATTAAATTACTAAGCTTCCCTTACCTGGATAGCAGTGTACTCCCGAAAAGCAAGGTTTTGTTCGACCTCTAACAGCGTTCTACCCTCAGGTTTCGCTCAACAACTTTCCCTTAATCTAAAACACCAGAAATCAGAAACAACTCAGACCTCTACCCCATGCCTGCAACTGAATCTTAGTTTGCATGTACTACAGAACAAACGTTCAGATCAACGTCCAGAGTCGAGTGACTTACCGGTTACAGAACTAGGATCTGTTCGGTTCGGATTGAAGCTCACGGTGCCAGGAACGTTCCTACGGTTCTGAAACGTGATCGGAGAAGAAGGTGATGAGTTACAGTAAAGAGAAGGTGAGGGTTTCTAGAGAGAAGTTGGAGAAAACGAAAGGTTGGGTTCTGAGGAAGAAGATGAATGGTGCAGGTGAGAGAGAGTTTTCAAAAATTCTAAGTGTGTTAAACTCACGTTCGTTCGAACGAACGTCTCCCAAGTTGACACCTGCACACCAATTCTGAAATGGGAAGCTTCTCCCGCGACAGGTTGCGTGTGTGCATGCAGTGTTTGGTACGTTTTTAATGTTTCAGAGAAATGATGGGCGTGGCTTTCCGTGTATGCCAGAGAGGGAGGGGATCAGATTAGGTAGTGGGTTTTAATGGCTGAGAAATGATGTGGCGTGCATTAATGGTGAGGATGTCAGAAATTATCTTTGCTAAATATCAAGGGTCTTACAACACCCAACAAGGATTGTAAGTACATCAATGGTAGTGGTGATGGATAGTGTATCAGTAACATGATCAATGATAGAATCTACCACAAGATCATTATAAAGGACATTATGACAATCTACATTAACATTAAAAACATTGGTGGAAGTATCTCTGCAAGACAAAAAATTATCTAAAAAAACCTCAAATGACATAGCATCTTGGAATGATGAGTCATCCAAGTCTTTTGTTAACTTGAAAGTAAGCATTATTATGAAGTAACCAAAATAGGAAAATTAATACCAAATAAATTCCTAGAAGTAGCTTGAGCGGGAAAGGGGCGAGTAGGATCAACCACAATTACGAATACAACAAAGTGAAATATGAACATTAAGCAATAAACACGTTCTACTTATCTAGAATATAGTTTCATTCGTAAATTAAAAACTGATAATCAAAGTTTTGTTCTGTATTGGCACTCTTGGTTCCCAACTGTTCTATTAGAAAGATTAATTGCAATATCACAAGACGTGGAGGAAACAACATGGACTTTGATAAACCCTAAGATGTTGACTTTGCCGGAAATCCTCACAAAAGTATTTAGGGGCAATGTACCAGATGTGACATCAGAGAAAAGTTGGGAATTGGAGAGCATCATTTTGCTAACAATGCACTTACACAGATACCAAATTTCATTACTATACGTATAACCAAGAGAAATTTAGTCTACACTCCTCAACTAGAATCGGTGAGCTTTATGTAAGGCAATTCAAGGTATGTACACCCATAATCATTGGGATAAGCTTTTTAGCAATTAACTAGGAGTAAACGACCAAAGCACTTGGTGTTAGAGTTAAACCTTAGGAATTGAGGATTCTGCAGAACCTAGGTGTTGCCGGTGCTGGTGCTTTTTTGGCTGGTCATGGCGCTGTTGGTGCTTCGGCTGGTGTGGGGGATGCTGTTGGAGTAGGTAATAGTGGTGAGTCAGCTGGTGGAGATGATGTTGGAGATGAGACCTTGGGAACCGCTGATTTCACAGGTGCAGATGATGTTGGAGATGAGACCTTGGGAACCGCTGATTTCACAGGTGCGGATGATGTTGGAGATGAAACCTTAGGAATTGGGGATTTTGCAGAACCTAGGGTTCAGGTGAGCGGAGTGAGCAGAGTGAGCTGAGCAGAGTGAGCAGAGTGAGAAGACTGAGCTAGGGTTCAGGTGAATTGTAAGAAGATTTTTAGAAGAAAATTAACTTTTAGAAAAATAATGGTTTTAGGCACAGATGGGTTTTAAATCCGGAGGGAATAAAATTTTAGAATTGTTAAAATGAAACTTAGTCTAAAATTTTAGAGGGAAAAATGTAAAAGAATTAGAAGATGATGAATAAAAATATATTTTTATTTAAAGAGGTTATAAACCTCTCTTGAAAGAAATTAAAACCCCCACAAATATTGTCAGTTAGATAATTTAAATTAAACATCTTAAAGTATGTTAATTTGAGGGGGTTTTTTATAACCTCCCCAAAATAACCTCCTCTAAATAAGGTTTTTTTTGTAGTGACAAAAAAAGAAAAACATAGATGTGTAGTACTTATTCCATGACTTAGACATTTATCAACCAATCAAATTCTAGTGTTCAACCATAAATCAACGTGACCCTTACTAATCAATTCTTATACTAAACACTGAACCTTTACCCAATGCTTACAGCAGTCTCACCCGTCCTGCATCTTTACCACTCATGCTAAAGTAGTAGACAACATTAAAACACTAAGAAAAAGTCATAGCCAAGACGTGATCACAATTACCTATCAACCATGTACAGTATGAGCCAAATGCTAGCACTCAGAAACTAAACCACCCCAGAAGTGAAACTTAGAAGAGAATCAAAGTGCTTACTGCCACTCAACACAACCAACCATATGAAAGAAAGATTTATAAAGAAAGCAAACTGCTTTGAAATAAGCATATATTATACCAATGAATAATGAATAGTTACATAATCATATTATCTACATGGAGGAACGAATACCAAAGAGTATAGTACCATATTAAAGAATGACAATTATCATATATATATATATATATATATATATATATATATATATATATATATTACTCTGCCAATAAAAGAGGGGGGAATTTTGAGCCTCTAAAGAAAAAGTATTTTAGGTGCAATGCTAGGTGCATGCAAAATACATAAAAATGTAGAATTGGGTGAGAAAGTTGTAGATGAACTATTTGAGTTAGACCTAGATGAGGGAGGGTATCATGTGTTGCTTGCCAACATGTATGCATGAGCTTCAATACGGGAAAAGGTTGCCAAGGTGGGGACACCTATGGAGAAGAAAGGGATCCAGAAAACTCCTGGTTACAGCTGTTTGGTTGAGTTGAGAAATGAAGTTCATACATTCTAATCAGGAAGTACTAATCATCCTAAATCCAAAAGAATCTATGCATAACTTGACACTCTTGGAGATGAGATCAAGGCTGTTGGGTATGTGCCCGACACAGATTCAATTCATGATGTAGAAGAAGGTGTGAAGGAACAATTTGTCAGAGTGAGAGGCTTGTCATTGCATTTGAACTTCTGAATATAAGTCGTGGCACAACAATACACATTAGGAAGAATCTAAGAGAAATAATTGGGTGTGACTTACGACGGTTCCATCATTTCAAGAATGGAAATTGTTCTTGTTAGGATTATTGGTGAATCAATCGAAACCTTTGTCATCATCAATTTTTGTGTTAATTTTTTACGATGAACTGCAATTTGATTTTATGCAGCTTTTCAACATTATTATTCTGTTCCCTCTTAATGGAATAAATTGTTGTATTCCTACGTACGATACTCATTAACATCTTACAAATAAATTAGTGTTCTCTACACTTTTTCTTGTACCAATTGAATTTTGTTGAATCAACACACCAAACATAAAACTGATCTTGAATATTATCTCACACACCAAACAGACACGACTACTATATATAGGCTCTAAAGCCTTCTGTTGAAGCAACAAAAATAGAATACTAACATATACGGACTACCTTTAGCATTTTTGTAGTAAAACAGTAGGAAATTCTCGTTCCTAAACCATAAACAAAACGAAGCAGTATTATATTGCTTCCCCCACTTAATTTATTGGACGATTCCTAGTAATTTAGGCTACCGATAAGGCTTAGTACCTAGGTATAGTTTTCAAATGCGATTCCTAGTAATTTACTGTTCTACTTTAAACTAATGAAGAATAGTGTACAGAGAACCCCATCAGAGTTTTCCAATGCTACTTGGAATACAACAATATTTTATGTAAACAACAAAAGTAATCTGGTGAAAAGAAAAACAAAAGAACAAAGCGTATTAATACAATAGGAGATATATAACATATGATATGAAAGAAAGTAATATAAGATTTAATAACACGGAAAAGTCATCATATGGTAAGGTATATAGTTTGATCATGGAAATAAGACAAGCAATAATGGAAATAATATAGAGGGAAACCAACACCAAAATATCGACAAATGGTTATTTATTGGTATGAACTAATATGTGGGTCTTGTTGATTTTGACCTGCCAAATAAGATGCCAAATGAATAAATCTGGTCATCCAAGCTCTGCCTTAAGGAATTATAAAATTGGTATAGTAGTAAAAATTGAAAGAATCAGTGGTAAAAATTGTAAGTTTAATTCTTTTTATTAGGATTTAAAAAATATAAGGTTGATTTAAAAGATTTGAAACATAAGTAAAAACAGCACCACTACTGCAGCAACGTCCATATATAGTAACAATTCTCACCATAATCTTAGACCACCAGTACCAGAAGGACACAACACCAGCGAAGGAGGATCCAGGAGATGATTCGTTTCTTGACTCTATGCTATGTTAAAGGAATAGAAAGGGTTTGCCTTAGGACTCTTTGCTATGTTAAAGGAATAGAGCCATAATCAGAAAGAGGAGCCTAAAGTACCTTTTTCAAGCTATCTTTTTTTTAATATCATGGAAGCAGCAGTGATTAAACTTTTATGACTTGGTTTAGTTACACTTGTTCTATGTTTCAAACCAATTCTGAAGGGTTATCAATGTTTAAATATCTGACAAAGCTCACGCCACATGTTTCTACACTATAAGAGGTTGCTTTTCAATCACAATTTTAAGTTTAAATATAACCATGTTCTTGACGAAGAAAACTTGATGGTCTTGCATTAGTGAGACCAAGCCTAGATTTTGTATGTTGTGTGTATTTTGGTCGGGAGAGGGTTCTGAAAGGGCGAATTCAAGTGTTCAAATTCTGCTTGTAAAGGAAAGTTTCTTACTTTTAGCACATAGCTGGACTTTCTTCAAGTGAACATGTTCTTTGCCAGACAAACTTCCACGACCTATGGTTTAATAATGATATTCTCTGAGACATACTAAGGAATATAAAACAAAGGAAAATGTTTCTTTAACAACTTTGTTTGACATTTTTTTACAACAGCCTAGCTCGTGATTCGTCCGTTTTAAATAGGCTTAATATCTCTGATGGTCCCTATTTTCGTCAAGTGTGTTCGATTTGGTCCTAATTTTTTTTTCTGTTCAATGTTGTCCTAAAAAATGTAATTTTTGTTCAAATTAGTCATTTTTGCAGACGACGTTTAAATCGTTAACGGCCAACTGTCCAGTTGTGTATATCATTGCTGACCTGCCTTGACTGAAACATGACTCAACCAATGAGAGACTGCCACGTGGTAGTCCCTTCCCCACCCAAAAAATTAGGGTTTCTGAATGTATGGGGGAAAGACTTCCTTAGGCCTACGTCGCCACGAGAGGAAAATTGAATGGGTTTCGAAATGTAGGAGCGTCGCGATGCGAATCTAGCTCATGGTTGCGTGTCTGCGATTTGGTTTCTCTGGTTTCTTTCTACTTGCAGGTATGAAGAGTAGCTTCGCGATGGCTGGAGAAGATGAAGATTGATGGAGAATGGTGCTTTTGCGGCAGCGATTCTGCTTTAATTGGCTTTTTCGTTCTCTGTATTTCCCTTTGCAGGTTGAAGACTTGACGGAGAAGATGAGCTCGCGCATGGCTCGTTGTCTCGTTGCGGTGGTCATGGTTGTCGCGAGAAGATTGTTGAGAGGGTCGCACCTCACACAAAAGTTGTTGCAAAATTAATGCAGTATATTACTAGGAAGTGACTCCTAGGTCGTCTCTCAAGGACCAAATGTGGTTCGAGTCTTAGGTCAAACACGTAGGGGGGGTTTTGAAAGTGTTTTTGTGATTGTAATTAAACTAAATTAAAACTGGAAATTAAATTCAACCGAACATAATTGAAAACATTGAAATAAATGAACAAAGCATGATGACCAAACGATCCTACATTGTGACCAAACGATTTTTAAAACAAGTGAGGAAATTGGAAATGCAAAAGGATAAAGAAGCCGAACAAAACCGAATAGACAACATTAAAAAGACAACATTAAAGTGAAAATTTCCAATTACCAAATTAAAATGCAACTGAGTTTAAAAGTGAAAAAGCTAAAAGGCAAATCCATCACATATAATATAAAAATAACTTTAGTTCAAGTGTGAAAATAATGAAAATAAAACCTATTGGACTTTATCTCTTCCGGACGAAACCATGTGCACATTCTAAAAAAAATAAATTTTCATCAATAGCAGAAATGAGCATGGTCCACCGAGTGCACCAGCTCCTAGCTTCACCTTTTTTTTTTCATTAAAACAACATCCTATTCTATAAAAACAATGAAAACCGAGAGTTGCTTCCCGTTTGCACACCGCTTTCTCTACTGGAAACAAAAACCATGATTAAAAGCAAAATAAAGTTTGTGCTGCTGGAATGAAAATCACCACATCACCACTTCTTTCAGCCAGGCCGTGACACTTGTGTGCTTACTTTTCCTTGATTCCATCACCGTGAACTCCTCAGCCGTAACCAACACAGTGCATGTGTCTTGATGGGCCATGACGTTCTTTTCTTTCTCCAACTCTTCCCCCCTCTTTTTAAGCTAAAGAAAAATCCTCCAACTTAGGTGGCGGCTGGACCACCCTTTCTTCCAAGCCAGCTGGATCGTGGCATTGTTGGACGTGCAATTCTCCAAGGACGCTCCCCTCTTCTAATTGATGCACCCCCTTTCATTCAATCCCCTTCAGCCCGTGAAGTGCTTCCAAGTGTTGCTGGACACTCCCAACGCTGGACCCATACGCTGTTAAAAATTAAAAACAAAGTATTCTTCTCCAAAAGGTGCTAGACGTGGCAGCTTAATGCTCTCCATTAATCACCGTATGCTTCCAAGTGGTGGTCCCTTTTTTCTATTTTGGTGTCTCCCACTTCCTTCCAAAAAGAATAAAAGATTCCTCCATTTTGTCTTAGGCCGTGAGATGCTCCTAATTAATTACTTCCCAACAAAATTTAATCCCCAATAATTTCCCTATAATTAAAAATGCAAATAATTAGTCATAGATAATTCAAATTAATTAAATAAGAATTTCTAGTCAAAATAAGCATAATTAGGAAAAATGGAAAATATTGGACATTTAAGTAGAATTTCCTGATTAATTATAGCAAATTAAACTAAGTGAAGTGAACAAAATATCGATCCATCAAAGATGTTGATGGCGATTCACGGTGGAGGAAGGGGAAGATGGTCATGGTGGTGTTTTTGGGTGGTTGCTGGATGGAGAAGATGAACAACGGTGGTGGCGGCGCGACCATCTGATTAGGGTTTCGAAATGTTTGATGATGGAGGTGCAAAGATGGTGGCTGGTTGAGAGCGTGGCGGCGGCAGTTAGGGTTAGGGGGAAATTAGGGTTTCAGGAGGTAGGAGATGATGATGAAGTGTCAAGGGTGATGTGTCACTTATTGCACAGCTGGACAGTTGGCCGTTAACGATTTAAACGCAGTTTGCAAAAAGGACCAAATTGAACAAAAATTACATTGTTTAGGACAACATTGAATAGAAAAAAAAACTGGGACCAAATCGAACACACTTGACAAAAATAGGGACCATCAAAGATATTAAGCCTTTTAAATATTTGGACCAATATTTTCAAAAAGTTGTTAAAATTTTTTTTAACAATGTTATAGTCCTAAAAGAAATCTTAATCTCTCTCTTCAAATCAGAGGCAAAAGGGTGAACTTCCAACCAGACACTGCAAAGACTTAGTGGAACTGAGCATTCATATATACTGACAGTACCCTTAAGCACTAACAATGGATTTTTCAGAAATATAATTTTAAGGTATAAGATATAAATATCGTTATTGACGTTAAAAGTTGAGTTATAATCAATAACTTTTATACTCTAAATCAACAACAACAACACTACCTTGAGTTAAAAGTTTTGATTATAACAAATATCGTTAAACTACAATTCTACATACAACTATAAATCTACAATTTAAGAAAAAACTTATAAGTTTAGATCTTCAATCTTTACTTTTTGTATGGTTGGAGATCTTCAATCTTTACTTTTTGTATGGTTGGAGATAGAAATCTAGTTTTATTGTTCCTTTAGTTATAACCTTGTAAGGAAGTCTTCCTTTTATATCGTCTTAGAAACAGTTATTCCTTAGGTTTAATTTTATTTTAGCCTCAACAGGATCTTCAGTTCTTAGTTTTAGGAACTGAAAATTCACATTTGAAATGTCTGCTCATGCAAGTGGTAAGGGGTTATGAAGACCCATATTGACACATCATGCATGAATGAGATAATTTGCTTCTGTTAATGATGACATTTTTAAATGTTCAACAACTGGATTTTCTGTATTCATTAATTGAGAATAATGCCTGGATCAGCCATGCCAATAATACTTCTATAACGCGATAGTGATTTGCATGATGACTGCTATCATGGAATTTATATATAGATGGTCACATTTCTGACGTTTTATCAAATGCAGAAAGAAATGGAACTGTTCCTTGCTTGCTTGGCGAAGATGTGTTTCTGTTGTACGACAATTATGGATATCCAATGGACATATCAAAAGAAGTAGCTGACGAATGTGGTGTGAGTATTTATTACAGTGTAATGCAAATTCTAGAAGAATATAAAAGCTCCTCAGATAGAAGAATTGAAATGTAATACAAGTTCTAAAATATTGTAGAAAAGCCTAAGATAGGAAGAAAAATCAAGAATATTCTACATATATGTGAAAATCTAAAACATTCCACATAAGTTATGGCTAGTATGTTTTAGAATAATCTATGAGTCTATAAATACCCATGAACTCTACCATTTGATGGATGTAGCCAACATCTATCATTTGTAAGAAGTCAACATCTACTACAACTAAAGACAACTACAACACTTCTTCCAACTACTACTTCCACATTTCACTTATCTCCACATTTTCTCTACATTCAACTATCTCTACATTTTACCTATCCCATCAACTACTCATTTCACAACCTCAAAATACCAACAGTCGTATTAGAGCTAAGTTCGATCATTTACTGGGCGTAGATAAAATTTTTCAACTACCTCAAACAAAACTATAATTCCATTCTATACTACTTCCAAAATATTTTCTCAACTCATGACTACTACCAATCAAATATCATCAATTCCAATACCTATTTTCATAGGAGAAAATTATGATTTATGGAGTGTCAAAATGAAGACATTCTTCCGCTCTCAAGATTTATGGGAAATTATAGAAGAGGGATTCACTATTCTAGAAGACATCTCTACTCTTACTGCAGCTCAAAAGAAGGAGTCGAAGGAAAGAAAGCAGAAGGATTTAAAGGCTTTATTTACTCTTCAATAAGCAGTTGATGACACAATTTTTCCAAAGATAATTGGTGCCACCAGTGCAAAGCAGGCTTGGAACATAATACAAGAGGAGTTTCAAGGAAGTGATAAGGTACGCAATGTTAAACTTCATTCTCTAAGACGAGAGTTTGAATTAATAAGAATGAAATAATCTAAGACCATTAAAGAGTACTATTCTAGAATGAAAGAAATAGTTAGTCATATGAGAGCCTATGGGGAAAATATTCTTGACAAAAAGATTGTTGAGAAAATTTTAATTTCTATTCCCCAAAAGTAGGATGCAGTCGCAACCGCGATTGAACAAACAAAAGATTTGGTTACATTGTCAGTAACACAACTAATGGGCTCTCTTAAAGCTTATGAACAAAAATTGAAAAGACGTGAAGAAGACTCAGTTGAAAATGCCTTTCAATCAAAACTAAAATTATGGTCTCAGAATAAAGAATATGAAGGAAATAAAAGTAGGGAAGAAATTTCTAGAAGCTTCTCTAGGACTCGTCAAGGAAAATATCCTCCATGTGACATCTGTAAAAAGACAAGTCACTTGGAAAAATATTGTTGGCATCATGGAAAATCTCAATGCCAGTATTGCAAGAAATTTGGTTACGTAGAGAAGTATTGTTGTAATAAAAATAAACATCAAGCAAACTTTGCGGAAGAAGATAATCAGGAGAAACTCTTATTCTACGCCAATCAAGAATCTCTTGGTGGAGAAGGAAGTTGGTACTTGGATAGTGGATGTAATAATCACATGGAAAAAGATAAAAGTATCTTCAAAGACATTGATAAATCTGTCAATGTCAAAGTTCGGCTAGGAAATGGCACCACAGTGGAGTCTCGAGGCAAAGGAACTGTCATGGTGGAGACAAAGAAAGGTACGAAATTCATCAAGGATGTTTTACTAGTTCCTAATCTTAAGGAAAATCTTTTAAGTATTGACCAAATGATGGAGAATGAATATTCTCTTCATTTTGAGAAAGATACATGCAAAATTTATGATAGTAAAATTATAGAAATTGGCCAAGTAAAAATGGAGAAGAGAAATAGAAGCTTTCCTATAAGCTTTTAACCTAGAACTAATATTGCTATGAAGGTAGAAGTTGATGACTCATGGCTTTGGCCACTTCAACACACATGCCTTAAAGCTTCTATATTAGAAAAACATGATGAAAGATCTTCCCTGCTTAAAGGAGAATAATGAATCATGCGAATGATGTCTCCTTGGCAAACAACACTGATTATCATTCTCAATAGACAAAGCATGGAGAGCAAAAGACTTCTTGGAGTTGATTCATACCGATGTTTATGGACCAATGAAATTCTTCATGAAAAATAGAGTTGTTGATCCGAGGCTGTTTTTTCCCAAACTAGACCTTTGATTTATGATCTGAACGGTCAGAATGAAAAACCATACATTTGGAACACATTGTCCAAAAATTAGTTTGATCTAACGGTAAACGACTTCACAACATTGAAAACACTAGTGCAGGTTTTATGAAATTCTCCACATAGGAATGGATCCCAATAAACCAATACTTACAACATATATTTGCATGGAAACCCCTAAGCATCATAACTTTGTTCTCCCTTAACAGCCAACCCTCTATTGGGATAACCCAACAAGTGATAACGGTTGAAAAATCGTTATTTTTATACTTAATTTTTACCTTAAAAACAACCTTTATGATTCAGAAACTAGCTTGAAATCATGCTTTTGCTTAAGTTTTGGAAATAAGAGAGTTGGATGGGTTTTATGCTTGATATTCCATGTTTTGACAGAAATTAAGAGGAATTAGATGAAAGAAGTTGAAGTAGCAAGGAGTTGGACTGAGGAAAGGAAGAAAAATGCACAAAAGAAGAACCGTTGCCATAGCTTAGCGCCATTTGCACCGTTGAGCGCCAATCTGGCTGATGAGTACACTATCTCATGCTTAAGCGCTACCGCCGAGGGCCAATTCAAGTATCGCACCTATCGCTGAACGATATTTTCACCGCTGAGCGCCAGACTATGCTATTGAATACACTGTTTTGCGCCTAAGCGTCAACACTGAGGGTCATTCTAAGTGCCGAACTTATCGCTGAGCGCCAAACTATTGCTGAGCGCCATTTAATTGGGCTTAGGCCTATTTTTCTGTATTTTTAATAAACTATATAAGGGTTTAGTCGACCTAGGGTTGATATCTTTGGACAAAAAGAGGCGAAATTACACTCCTTCCACCCCTTGGAGGCGGATTTTGGATGCTAAAGCTCCGATCTTCAACTTTTAGGGTTCTATCTTTCATTCTTTTCATTATTTTCATCTAGTTTCACCATGTCTATGGTGAACTAAACCTCCATTGTTGTTAGGGAAACAATGTAATCCTTTGAAACTCTCATGTATTGATTTGATTCTTGATTATATATGCTTTAGTTCATTAATTGTTACAGTTTTTCCTCTTTACCCTATGCATGCTTTGTTTAACTCATTCAATTGCATGATTATTGATTTTGGCGATATGGACACATACGGGGAAATCTAGAACTGGGGAAATTCTCCCGGAAGCAATATTACCTAGACATAGGAATAGAAGGATCGGTTGCCTTTAAGCTTCTGTGCGAATGTAATGCATAAATAATTGTTAGGGAGACAAGACATTGTAAACTAGTGATTAGGAGTAGGATTTCTTCACCGAGACATCGGGTTTAAGGTAAATTAGAAAGTGACATTAACATTAATGAAGAAAGATGAATTCATGAATACATGAGAGTTGATAGGATAAGTCGGAAACCCCAACAACAACATCATCATTCCATATTTTACATCAATCACTTTTGCATCTTTCAATCCAATTGATCAAAACTTGCATTCATGTTTATTTTTTGCAATTCAACAACAATGATTTTGTTTACAAGTCTAATTTTATCAAGAAATCACATAACTGTTTAGGTCGTGAGTCCTTTACACTAAGAGTTTCTTGTTGCTCTCTATCTCTCTTCTTCTCCCAAAATGCCCATCTCCTTTCTTCCTTTGTTTTCTCTCTTTGATTTAGAGTTTCTAGGGTTTCCAAACACAAAACCACCCATTTCTCTATATCTTAATATTTATGAGTCCACCCAACTCTATCTCTAATATTTTCTTATTTATAATAATACATTTTATTCTAATTTATTATGAGTCTATCAATAATATATATTATTATTATCTAGCCATAATATCTAATTATATATAATAATATCTCAATATATCATTTAAAATATCTACAATAACTAATAATAATAATAACTTTTTTTTAATATCTAAACCCACCAAAATCATATCTCATATTTTCTTTCTACCACTTTATTTTTAAAACCCTTATTTTCTCATATCTTACAATAGGTTATATCCCTTTTGTCATTAACAAATGAGCTCCAATTAACAAACAGGGATACAACCACATGAAACAATGAAAAAGTATACTCTAACAGTTTAGTAAGCAATGCACTATTTCCAAATTTAGAAGGAAATCAATGGCTTTCTCGAATCTATACTTGCCTATGTTAATCCTAGTGAAGAAGAAGATTTGCATGTATTTGCATTATGCTTTTGACTTCTCAGAAATCACGGATAAGCAGTTGTGCCTATGGTGAAGACTATATATAATTAAAAATCTTATTTTTATTGATTATGACACTCAGATATGTTAAGCAAGTTGTTAGATAAAAATGGTAAAGTGAAGAGGACAATCAACTCACATGCTGGAGATGTTAAGCATGTTATGGAGCTTCTTTAGGCCTCACATTTAGAATTGCAAGGAGAAAAGATATTGGATAAGGAAAAAAATTGTGCCTTAAATTCTCTGAAGAATATTTTTTCTCAGTTCGAAGAACAAGGACCAACAATATCACACTATAGATGGTGAAAGAGTGGTCCACTCTTTAGAGCGGTCATCCCATTGGAGAGTATAGTGGTTTGAAGTATAATGGCACGTGAAGCAATATAGCAAGAAGAAAAATATGAACCCTGTTTTACATTAACTATCTAAATTAAGTTTCAATATGATTCAAGCAACACTTCAGTTGAAGTTGAAGGAATTATTTTTAGCTATGATAAAGAAAATGCATAGGCTTTTAATTATATGTTGTTAATACATGCCTCGTTTCAAGAGTTGAACCTTTTCACAATGGCGTTCGAGAGCTTTGTTATGATTGCAGATTACACCTAATTAAGCTTACTTATATATAGGTTTAGAGTTAGTTAATAGAATCTGATGAATGATAACGATTGAAAAATCGTTATTTTTATACTCAATTTTGAAATTAAAAACAACCTTTATGACTTAGAAACTAGCTTGAAATCATGTTTTTGCTTAAGTTTTGGAAATAAGAGAGTTGGATGGGTTTTATGCTTGGTTTTCCTTGTTTTGGCAGGAATTAAGATGAATTAGATGAAAGAAGTGAACGTAGTAAGGAGCTGGACTAAGGAAAGTAAGTAAAAGTGCACAAAGGAAGAGTCGCAGTCACCGCTGAGCGTAAGTTACCGCTGAGCGGCATTTTGAAGCACTGTAGTCACTGCTGAGGGCCAAAATTGAAACTGAGCGTCATCTTGAAGAGCCGCACTTACCGTTGAGCGCCATTTAATTGGGCTTGGGCCTATTTTCTGTAATTTTTAATAAACTATATAAGGGTTTAGTCGACCTAGGGTTGAGATCTTTAGACAGAAATAGGCGAAATCACACTTTCTTCACCCCTTGGAGGCAGATTTTGGATGCGGAAGCTCCAATCTTCAAATTCTAGGGTTCTATATTTCATTCTTTCAATGTTTTTCATCTAGTTTCACCATGTTTATGCTGAACTAAACCTCCATTGTTGTTGGGGAACCGATCTAATCCTTTGAAACTCTCAAGTATTGAATTAGTTCTATATTTTATATGCTTTGCTTCATTAATTGTTAGGGTTTTTCTTCTGCACTCTATGCATGCTTTGTTTAACTCATTCAATTGCATGATCATTGATGTTATCTATATGGACACATATAGGTAAATCTAGAACTGGGGAAATTCTTCCGAAATCAATATTACCTAGACATAGGAATAGGAGGATCAGTTGCCTTTAAGCTTCTGTGGGAATGTAATGCATGAATAATTGCTAGGGAGACAAGACATTGTAAACTAGTGATTAGGATTAGGCTTTCTTCACCGAGACATCGGGTTTAAGGTAAATTAGAAAGTGGCATTAACATTAATGAAGAAAGATGAATTCTTGAATACATGAGAGTGGATAAGATAAGTCGGAAACCCAACAACATAATCATTGATATTATACATCAATCGCTTTTGCATTTTTCAATCCAATCGATCAAACCTGTATTCATGTTTATTTTTGAAATTCAAACACAATGATTTTGCTCACAAGTCTAATTTAATCAAGAAATCACATAACTGTCTCGGCCGTGAGTCCTTTGGGAAACGATACTTGGTCTTACCATTTTATTATTACTTGATATGATTCGGTACACTTGTCGAGTGTTAACAAGTTTTTGGCGCCGTTGTCGGGGACTCGTGGTTTAACTATTCTATTTGTGTGATTATGGATTAACTTTGACTTGATTTTTTTATCCTTTTATCTTTTTCTCTTTTTATCTTTTTGTTTTATTTTTGTTTTATTTTTTTTATGTTTTTATCGTTTCTATCTTTTTATTTTTTTTATCTTTTCAATCTTTTTGTGCTAACAATTGTTTCTAGGGTCTTGTTTTCTTTTGTATGCAGGATACAATTTGGACTAGGAGCAAGAAAACAACGGAACCTCTTCTTGAAGGATTGGACAAGAGTAGAAGGAGGAGGAAAATTCAAACATCTAGAGAATTATTTCCTTCTTTGGAAACACTTTTACAACCCTCACCACAAAGATCTAACCAAAGTACTGAAGAGATGGCCGGAGAGAACAATGGTAGATGTACTCTGGTGGATTACACCAATGTTGTTGGCCCTCATCACTTTAACAACATTGCTAGGCCGAGGGTCAATGCAGCAACCATGGAGGTGAAATCGGCGTTGATACAATTGGTGATGAGCAACCAATTTAATGGACTGTCACATGAAAGTCCATATGAGCATCTAACCACATTCAACGAGATTTGCAACACTATAAAGATCAATGGTGTGTCAGATGACGCTATAAAGCTTAGTTTGTTTCCTTTCTCATTGAGAGGCAATGCTAAGTTATGGTTGAATTCTTTCCCAGAGGATAGCTTTACTGAGTGGGAAGTCGTGGTTTCAAAGTTTCTAAACAAGTACTTCCCACAATCCAAAATCAACAAAGGGAAGCAAGAAACTTCTTCTTTTAGACAAGGCATGGAGGAGACGTTAGGTCAAGCATGGGATAGATACAAGAGCTTGTTGAGAAAGACGCCCACTCACGGCTTTGACGAAGCAACAATAGTCATTCTTTTCCTTGGAGGTCTTGGTTCACAAACCAAATTGATGCTAGATGCCTCCGTTGGAGGTAATATTAAATGCAAGACTCCAGAGGAGGCTTTTGAATTGATAGACAACATGGCTACTAATGACAACGAGATGCATAGTGAAAGAGGAGCTCCACCTCAACAAAAGGGAGTCCTACAGTTGCAATCTCAAGATGCCTTGCTTGCACAAAATAAAACCATAATTCAATAGTTGGAGAATTTGACAAAGACACTCGCTCAGTTGCCAAAGGAGTTGAAGAACGTTTCACAGGTTCAACAACAACTCTGTGAATTGTGTGGTGGTGACCATATTAATGGTCAATGTGCTTTTCCAATGGAGGCCTTAGAAGATGTCAATTTTATGGCCAATCAATTTCAGAATCAATCCCAATACCGCCAAGGGAACTTCAACCAAGGGTGGAAACCTCACCCAAGCATGGGTCAAGGTCAAAATAGACAAGCTGGACAAGCAGGACAAGTTAATAGACCACAACTGCAATAATCACTATGGAAACAAGTATCTGCGCTAAATGAGAGATCAACAAAGCTTGAAGAAACTCTTCAACAATTTATTCAGGTGACTATCTCCAATCACAAGAGCACTAAAGTTGCAATTAGAAATCTGGAGATTCAGGTTGGCCAAATGGCTAAGAAGTTGGAGGATATGCCTGATAGGAGCTTTGGGGCTAATACTGAGGTTAACCATAAGGAAGAGTGTAAAGCTATTGTGAGTATATGTGATGAGATGGTGAATGAAAAAGAGAGAGTTGAATTACAAAAGAGAGACGAAAAAGAAGAGAGAAAAGGTGAGGATGAGAAAAAAGAGAAAGAAAAGAAGAGGGGGTGAAAAATTGTGAGAAAAGTGAGAGAGTTCTTCCTTATCCTAAGGGGAGTGAAAAATTTGATAAAGAGAGACAATATAAGCATTTTAAAGAGATCTTCAAGAAATTGGAGATTAATATACCTTTGACTGAAGCACTGCAACAAATTCCTACTTATGCAAAGCACATGAAGCAAATCCTCGCAAAGAAGAGATATCTAGAGGGGGAAACTAGTGATAAATAGGGAGAATGCAGAGCTATTTTCGAGAAACCATTTCCTCCAAAAGTGAAAGATCCAGGAAGTTTTACTATTCCTTGCTTCATTGGGAAGGAGAATATAAGGAAGACCTTAATTGATTTAGGGTTAAGCATTAATTTGATGCCCTTATCTATGCTTGAAAGGATTGGTGATCTTGAAGTCAATCCAACCAAGGTGATGTTGCTCATGGCGGATGGATCTTCCAAGAAACCCTGTGGTGTAGTGGAAGATGTGGTGGTTTGCATAGACAAACTTAAATTCCTGGTGGACTTTGTGGTGATGGAGATGGAGGAAGATGAGAAGATCCTAATTATTCTTGGAAGACCGTTTATGAAAACGGCAAAGGTAATCATCAATGTGGATGATGGGATGATAGTGCTTCAAGACCGAGAAGAAAAGGTGATCTTTAGTGTCTTCAAAGTGGAGCAGCAGATTCAAGAGAAGGAGGCTTATCATAGAGGTGCATGTAAGGATGCACTCATGACTAGCCCTAAAGCTACAAAGCCGGTCACCAAAGGTAAAAATTATTTTTTGTCACAGGTTAAGGAAGAAGAAAAAGATGGCAAAGGAAGAAAGGTTCATGATGACTTGATGGATGCACAACTTAAACTTGGTACACCGGTAAGATTCAAGAACAAGTTGTGGGTTGTGGGTTGTGAAAGATTTCAAAGAGAATGGAGTGATAGAATAAGCTCCATATTCAAGGAGAGTCAAGAAGGTGGACCGAAAGCAATTGATGAGTTGGTGTGATGAAAGCAAGAGGAACACCAACATTGAAGAAGGAACATGAGCTTTATTGGGTCAAGCTAGTGATGTTAAAAGAGCGTTTCTTGGGAGGCACCCCAGTAATTTGAGAACATTAATTTCTTTGAATTTATTTATTTTGGTGATGTAATTTGAAACTTTGGAACATTGTTATATTTGGGTTTAGCATCTAATGATGGATGTTAGGTTGGTGAGTATTTACCGAAGGATATCAGAAGGTACACCTACTGAAGGGTGATGGTAAGATTTTCACCTACTGATGGGTGCTGGAGGATTTTGGGTCAGGCTCGTGACGTTAGACAAACGCTACTTGGGAGGCAACCTAGTTGATTGAATTTATCTTTGTTTATTTGTTTTGATTTTGTTCTAGTTGCATTATAGGGATTGATTGTTTGAGTGATGTGAGAGACTAAATGAATTGGGTAAGTGAGAGGCATTGGTAAAGGACACATAGGGCAAGCTAGGAAGAAGGAGACTTGGTGCCGCGAATGCCGCTCAACGATAATTATCGCTGAGTGCGAACGCTGCAGTTTTGCTGACTAGTCTTGTTTTAATTGAGCTTAGTGGGATTTGTCCCATTAAGTCTCTTTTATACCCTAGGATGTGTCTTGACCGCCACTTTTAGATCTCCCTCTTCCCACACACTCTCAAGCACTCTCCAAAGAGTTCTCTACACTTTTTCCTTCTTCCCCCTTCATAAAATCTCTCTTGAAACCACTTTTGCATCAAGTTTCCATCCAAGTTTGGGGTTTGGTGAGAGCATTGCTGTTAGAGGCTGATTTTTGAACATTCCTAGAGCATTCTACACATATTCAACATCTCCACCCAAGTAAGTACAAGCATTTTACATTCTAGGGTTTTTGAAAGCATGAATTGGTATGAACATGGTTGTCTAGGCATGATTCTTGAGGGATTTTGATTTTTATGCATGATTAGATGAATTAATCACTGTTTGGACCGACTAAATTGCTTGATTTGGGTCTGGAACTAGGAAGAATGCATATGGGTGGAGATTGGAAGAATTTTTGGGTGATTTTGAAAAATCTGATGAATCGCCGCTCAGCGGAAATTTCCACTGAGCGCGATTTCTGCAAAATGGTGTTTTGAATCTATTTTGCTTGCTGGTTCTATACACAGGATGCGCTGAGGGGTTATGTTTGCCCTCAGCGATGATAGGAAGGTTTTTAAGGAGTTGTTTGTGGATTACTAATGCTTAACAATGTGTCTTGTGGTTTTGTGAATTATGTTTGATGCAGGGATGGCCTCGTCGTCGGGAAAAAGAATCAAGACCATATCCAAGAGGAAGGATAAGGAACCAGAACGCTCCTATTCCAGCAAGTTCCTTTCCCGCAAACATGAGCGTCATTTCAATATTGTCCAAGATAGAAGGCTACTAATGGAAAGGAAGGCTAGGTTGATACTTGATTTTGCTCCACAGTTTGGAGAGCAATTGGAGAACAGGAATTGGGAGAGACTAGCCACTTATCCTGCTCCAGCTAACAGAGTAGTGGTAAAAGAGTTCTACACCAATGCAAGGCGGTTGGGCGATTATCCCACTAAGGAATATATGAGCTATGTTAGAGGACACACCATTCGGTATGATTCTGATGCCATTAACAGGTTCTTAAATACAGAATGGGCTGGTGAGCAGTGTCAGTTTGCTCTGAGTATGGAAGAAGGAGCAGACTTTGTTGATGTGGAGAGTGTGCTTTGTGTGCTTGGAGGGCACTTTCAGAGAAATAGGAATGGTGCTGTTGTGAATATCAGGAGAGCTGATCTGACTCCTTTAGCAAAGTACTGGATGACATTCTCTCATGCCAACATCCAGCCTTGTTCGCATGTCTCTGATATTACTGTCAGTAGGGCTCTACTTCTGTAGTGTGTGCTGAGAGGGATGAGCATTAACAATGGTCAAGTCATAGCCAATGAGATACAGGTGTGTGCAAATACTATGAACAACAAGGCACCTTTGGGGCATCCTTCTCTGATCACACACCTCTATGAGCTAGCTGGAGTAAATATTTTTATACCGCCGTTTGAGAGGCCTAGGAAGGCGATTGATGAGGTATACTATAGGCAATATTGTGGTGGAGATGAGGCAGCTCAGCCAGTACCACCACGCCAGCCTCTAGAAGGAGAAAACCACCATAGGCACTTGCTGATAATAGTTGAAAAACTGTTATTTTCATGCTTAAAATTGATACTAAAAGTAACGTTTAACACTTAGAAACGAGCTTGAAATCATGCTTTTGGTCATATTTTTAGAAATAAGAGAGCTGGACAGGTTTATGCTTGATTTCAGTGTTTTATGCAGGTTTTAAGGTGAATTTGGTGAAAGAAGTGAAGAAGGATAGAGATGGAATAAAAAAAGACATCAAAAAGTGCAAAAGGAGAAGTCGCAACTACCGCTTAGCGGCAGTTTACCGCTGAGCGGCACTCAGGAACTCATGTTGGATCCGTTGAGGGGTGAAAATGCCGCTAAGGGGGAAGAATCAACTCACGCACTTACCGCTGAACGGTAGTTTACCGCTGAGCGACACTATTTTGGGCTTGGGCCTAATTTTCTGTATATTTTAGAATAGTATATAAGCTTTAGGACATCCTAGGGTTTGTATCTTTGGCTGAGACGAAGCAAACACTCACTTTTCCACCCCTTTGAGGAAGATCTTGGAAGCTGAGGCTACCTGCTCATCCTTCTAGGGTTCTATCTTTCTTTCATTCATTATTGTTCATCTAGTTTCACCATGAATATGGTGAACTAAACCTTGTATTGTTGTTGGGGAATCAATGTAGTCTTGTGAAACTCTCATATATGGAATTTGTGTTAACATCTTATTTTAAGATACATGCTTTCTTTCATCATTAGTTAGGGTTTTTCCTCTTTGCTTAAAGCTTGCATTGTTTAACTCCTTCAATGCCATGATTATTGATTTTGTCGATATGGGAACGTACGGGGAAATCTAGATCCGGGGATTTTCTCCCAATAGCATATTGGTTGCCTTTAAGCTTCTGTGCTTCAGAATTAATTATTAGGAATGCTAGGAATTGTATGAACTCGTAATTAAGGATAGGCCTTCTTGCAAGGTGATTTAGAGAGTGGCATTAACATTGATGAAAAGAATAATGAATTCCTAAAAGTATATGAGAGTGGATAAGATGAAATTGATAACCCCAACAACATACTCATCCATGTAATTCATTAAAGTGTTTGTATTCCTCTTTTCCATTGATCAAATTCATGCATACATGTTTAATTATTGTCTTTTGCATTTAAAACCTACAATTAATTGTTCATAAGTCTCAAATAATCAACAAATCATATAGCTAACTAGGCCGTGAGTCCTTTGGGAAAACGATACTTGGTCTTACCTAGTTTTATTAATTGATACGATTCGGTCACACTTGCCGAGGGTTAAACAAGTTTTTGGCGCCGTTTTTCGGTGTTCATAAATTTGTCATCACTTGCACAGCCTCATGATGCAGAGCCGTTTCAGATGAGAGATATGTATCTGTCTCTTATGGATGCTAGGCAGTCTATCCACAGAGGGCAAGTTGCCACATCAGAGATGATCATTGGGATTTATGATACACCCCCATGACATCGGTGGACCATGGATGAATTCAACAATGTGGCGGCATGGCCAGAGGAGCAAGCTCAGGCTAGTGGAGCTAGAGCAGCTGAAGCTCCAACTATGGATGATGATGAGGATGATGATGATGACTTTGAAGATGTTGAAGAAGAAGGAGAGGAGGAAGATTCGGATGATAGCAGGGGTTGATGAGGAGCAGAGATAACATCTACTAATGGATGCTATCACCTCTAAAGTAGGAATTTTTCTATCTTTTGTTTTGTACTATTGAACTTATTTGCTTCTGTTCTTATAATAGGTTGTGATGTACTCAGTGTGAAACATTATCTGCTATGATGGTTTGCTTGTTATTTATGCATGATGAGTATTGCTTGATGATGCTTGGATATTGATTTATGTTGAGATTGTGCACTATTGTTGATATACAGGTGGTTGTTCATAAGCTATGTGAACAGATGCATGATGTTGTGATTGTGATTATGATGCTAAGCAGGATGTGTATGTGGAATGTTGAATGAGCCTATATGTGAGGTTTTGAACTCCAGAGTTTTTGTGAATGAGTGTTATTACATTGAAAGCATGAATGACTTTGCCCAGGTTTCTATGATTGAATCACTTGCTTGTATGTGTCATATGATCAAGGCCATTTGTTGTTAACCTTGTTTAGCCAATGCATGATTTTAGCCCAATAAAAGAGAGCACAATGTGTTCTATCCTTTGAACCTTTAGCCTTGAATATGATGTGAAAACCCTTTTTGAAAATCTTTACCTTGAGTTGAGTTGTGAATATTTTGTGGTATTGATAAAGGTTCAAGTTTGGGGTTATTGGGAAATATAACAAGGGGATATAAAAGGCATTGAGCTAAGCACGTGAAAAGCAAAATAACAAGGAAAGAAAAGAAAGAAAAAGAAAAGCTCAGTGCAAAAGAAAGTGGGAAGAAGTAAGAATGGTTGTGTTTAAATGATGATTCTCTTAACTCAAGGATTTTGTGATCCAGAAAAACCAATTTTCTTCTTAGCCTAGCCACATTATAAGCCATAGAAAAGTCCTTGTGATGATGCTTGTTTGTGAGTGTTTTTAATTGTGGTTAAATGAAAGGCAAATTTGATTCGTGTGACATTGTGATAGTAGAGTGAATGAGTGACCTCTATATACACTTGTGTGATTGAGTGAAACACTTTATCTAGTAAGGAATAATTCCATGAGCACATGATTACATCTATGCTTAGTTAATTGATCATTCATGAGAATAGCATTTGTTGGATACTATGTGACTATTTGAACACCACAATGAGCTTAATTGAATCAAAGCATGTGTGCATCTTAACGGAATTCTTTTTGATAAGCTGATTTAAGTAATTACTTGTTTTGAAAGAAAGAGTTTTTTTTAATTGTGGTGAACCATTGTATGGATTGGTGGAAGACTGAGTTACATCTTGTTTGCTTGAGGACAAGCAAAGTTCTAAGTTTGGGGTTTCGATAATGGTTGAAAAACCGTTATTTTTATACTTAATTTTGATATTAAAAACAACCTTTATGACTTAGAAACTAGCTTGAAATCATGTTTTTGCTTAAGTTTTGGAAATAAGAGAGTTGGATGGGTTTTATGCTTGGTTTTCCTTGTTTTGGCAGGAATTAAGATGAATTAGATGAAAGAAGTTGAAGTAGTAAGGAGTTGGACTCAGGAAAGGAATTAAAAGTGCACAAAAGAAGAGCCGCAGTCATCGTTGAGCATAACTTACCGCTGAGCGGCATTTTGAAGCACTACAGTCACCGCTTAGGGCCAAAACTGCAGCTGAGCGTCATCTTAAAGAGCCGCACTTATCGCTGAGCGCCAAAAGTGCCGCTGAGCGCCATTTAATTGGGCTTGGGCCTATTTTCTGTAATTTTTAATAGACTATATAAGGGTTTAGTCGACCTAGGGTTGAGTTCCTTGGACAGAAAGAGGCAAAATCACACTTTCTTCACCCCTTGGAGGCGGATTTTGGATGCGGAAGCTCCGATCTTCAAATTCTACGGTTCTATGTATCATTCTTTCATTGTTTTTCATCTAGTTTCACAATGTCTATGGTGAACTAAACCTCCATTGTTGTTGGGGAACCTATGTAATCCTTTGAAACTCTCATGTATTGAATTAGTTCTATATTTTATATGCTTTGCTTCATTAATTGTTAGGGTTTTTCTTCTACACTCTATGCATGCTTTGTTGAACTCATTCAATTGCATGATCATTGGTCTATCCTCCAAGATTTTAATCTTTTCCTTTGTCTTCAAGACTTGTTATTGCTAATCTATAGTACAAAGATTCATTGTTTTTGAATTGTACGGTAAACCAAGAAACACCAAAGGCAAACATACAAAACATACATGCATCAACAACATCACCATTCAAACCTTATGCATACTATTTGAGAAGAATTGGATACCAATTGTTACATTCAATTCATTTATTAATCTTATCAAAACCATTAAACTAAAAAGGTTTAATTGCTTCCTTTGTCCCCAGTTTGGTTGAATTGTGTCAAATTCATCCTCATTTTTAAAAAAGTTTCATTGTCGTCCTCACGTGGTATAAAAGTGTCAATTGAATCCAAACATAGAAAAAATTTGTGTCAAAGTAGTCATTTTTCCTATATCTCTGTGTCTTCCTTTCATATGTCACTTCTCTGGAGCTATGAAAAGCCTTAAATTGGATAAGGTAAAATGAATATCTGTACTTGATTGTATGAAAGGAAGACACAGATATATAGGAAAAATGACTACTTTGACACAAATTTTTTCTATGTTTGGATTCAATTGACACTTTTACACCACGTGAGGACGACAATGAAACTTTTACACCACGTGAGGATGACAATGAAACTTTTTTAAAAATGAGGATGAATTTGACACAATTCAACCAAACTGGGGACAAAGGAAGCAATTAAACCAACTAAAAAAGATTAGTTGTTTACTCATTAAACTAAACATAATAGTTATTTACCTTTTTGATGTGATTTCCTTTTGAATCCCAAAAGCTTCCTTGACTTATCAATCTTACCCTTTGAATACTTTGTCACTAGTGCAGTAAAGGAAAATGGCACCGGTTCTACAACCGAGGCATATACAAGCGAGGTAAAAAGGGATAAGCTTTTTGCCTCGATTCTGAACTGAGTCAAAAAGGGGTAGGTTTTCGCCTCGGTTCCTTCTGAACCGAGGCAGTATCTTAGACTCTACTGCCTTGGTTGGGACCTTAACCGAGGCAGTAGAGTATTTTTTATTTTATTTTTTTCACGTTCGGTTTCGCCAGCTTTTTTGCCTCTTGCGAGACTGATTGGTTGTGACCTGCGTCCACCTTTTCCGCCTCTCGCGAGACCGATTGGTTGTAACTTGCGTCCACAGTCTAGGTTGCCTTTTCGCTTGCACTGTCAAGAAGCTTGATAACAAGTGCCCACCGATCTTCAACACTCCATTCTCACATCGAACCACCACCCAACAACCGTGCCACCTTTATCAGGCCACCATGCAAAGTCTTCTTCTCCAACTGGCGCAACCATCAACAACCCTCACAGACCAAAACAGTGCGAACGGATCCTCAAAAAGAAATTCCCCAAACTCAAAACCCTAAGTTTCTCAATCTGAACTTTAACCCTAATATCGCAACAATATCGGGCTCAATAAGAACAACAAAACCAATGGCGGATGAAGAACGGTCCCAACCACGACAGTGGTGCACTTGGCAGTGGCGACGGCGGTAGTGGTGCAGTCTAGAGAGCAATGCAGGCAGCCTAAAAAGAAATGGAGGTGGATGTTTCGTTCACGAAATGCAAGCAACGAGATGGAAGCACCAGCGAAGGTAGCAGCGGCGAAACTAATGATGGGACAACAACATAGACGGTAGCAATGAACACCGGTGGCGACGACCCACGGCAACGGAGCGACAAAGGTACAAGGTCACAAGAACCGCGAGATATGAGCGAGTCCTCGCGAGGGAGGAGCGAAGGAGGTGGTCCGACAACGACCACAAAGGCGGGGCGAGAACGACGAGGGAGGTGCGACGAACGCGGATGGGGAGGCGCGAGCAGTGGGAAGTGCTGGAGAATAGTGTTTGCTTAGAGGAAGAAGAAAGATCGCGTGAAGAAAATTGTTCGCAAAAGTGGAGGTGTAGTGCCAGAAAGGCTCTACTACCTTAGCCGTTCGGTCAACCAATGCGTAATAGTTTCAGTAAATGGCATTTTTAAAAATAATTTAAACCTATATGCCTCGGTTAGGTGCTCAACCGAACCTGTTCGATCAATTACTGCCTTGGTTCTGTAAACAAGCGAGTCTGTTTAGTCTGTATGTTAGTGGTAGAGAGGTTGTTCCGTCTCTTCAGTCCGTACATTATAGTGGCAGCAGAGGGATTTGCAGGAATGACAGGACTAAATGCCTCGGTTAGGCGCTTAACCAAGGCCGTTCGGTCAACTACTGCCTCGATTTTGTAAACAAGCGAGGTTGTTCGGTCTATTCAGTCTGTACGTTAGTAGCAGAGAGGTCGTTCGGTCTCTTTAGTCAGTACATTACATTGGCAGCTGATGACAACTTTATGAACACCGAAAAACGGCGCCACAAACTTGTTTAACAATCGGCAAGTGTGATCGAATCGTATCAAGTAATAAAACTAGGTAAGACCAAGTATCGTTTTCCCAAAGGACTCACGGCCTAGTTAGCTATATGATTTGTTGATTATTTAAGACTTGTTAACAATTGATTGTAGGGTTTAAATGCAAAAGACAATAATTAAACATGTATGCATGAATTTGATCAATGGAAAAGAGGAAAACAAACACTTTAATGAATTAAATGGATGAGTATATTGTTGGGGTTATCAATTCCATCTTGTTCACTCTCATATACTTTAGGAATTCATCATTCTTTTCATCAATTGCTAATGCCACTCTCTAAATCACCTTACAAGAAGGCCTATCCTAAATTACGAGTTCATACAATTCCTAGCATTCCTAGTAATTAGTTATGAAGTGCAGGAGCTTAAAGGCAACCAATATGCTATTGGGAGAAATTCCCCGGATCTAGATTTCCCCGTACGTTCCCATATCGACAAAATCAATAATCATGGCAATGAATGAGTTAAACAAAGCAAGCATTAAGCAAAGAGGAAAATCCCTAACTAAAGATGAAAGAAAGCATGTATCTTAATATAAGATGTTAAAACACAAATTCCATATATAAGAGTTTCACAAGACTACATTGATTCCCCAACAACAATACAAGGTTTAGTTCACCATATTCATGGTGAAACTATATGAACAATAATGAAAGAATGAAAGAGATAGAAAAACCCTAGAAAGAGAAGAGGAGAGTCGTCACCATCTCCCAATCTATCCCCAAGGGGTGAAAAGTGTGTTTCTGCTTCCTCCCAACCAAAGATACAAACCCTAGGACGTGCAAGTCCTTAAATAGGGCATAAAAATAACATAAAACAAGTCCAAGCCCATAAAAATAAAAGAAAACCGGTCCAAGCCCACTTAGAATGGCGCTTGAGCGGTAATACCGCATGATCCATTTTGCCCCCAACTGTTGTTTTTGCCCCTCAACGGGGATTTTGGCACCTGAAAAGTGTCGCTCAGCGGTATTTTACCGCTCAGCGCCACTAGGTCACACTTTTTTTGCGTTTTGGTTGGTTTTTCAGCATTCTGGTTGACTAGTTGACTTTTCTGGTTGACTAGTTGACTTTTCTGGTTGACTGGTTGACTTTTCTGGTTTTTGGTTGACTTTTCAGCACTCCAATCATTCGGTACTTCAATTCTTCTTTCAAATCATTCAATTAGCCTACAAAATCAAGGGAATCTTGCACAAAACCATTAAATTCACTTTCAACTCTCTTATTCACAAAACTAAAGCAAAAATATGAGTTCAAGCTAGTTTCTAAGTCTTAAAGGTTGCTTTTGGTATCAATTTTAAGCATAAAAATAACGGTTTTTCAACCGTTATCAGCAGCAGAGGGATTTGCAGGGATGACATGACTAAAGGTCTCGGTTAGGCGCTCAACTGAGGTCGTTCGGTCAACTACTATCGCGGTTCTGCAAACAAGCGAGGTTGTTCGGTCTGTACAGTCTATACAGGACTAAATGCCTCGGTTAGGTGCTCAATCGAAACCGTTCGATCAACTATTGCCTCGGTTCTGCAAATAAGCAAGGTCGTTCTGTCCACCCAGAAATGGTTATATGCCTCGGTCACTCAAACAATCGAGGAATTATTGTCTTTAGGCATCAGTTCATCAATAATCGAGGCATATAAGATAATTAAAATTGCAATATTTCCACCGCGTTTTGATACGCTTCGGTTTTTCTGAAACTGAAGCGTCATGTGCGAGTTAAAATACGTTTTTTTTACTAGTGTGTAGTCTTGTATTAGACCAATTGCAGTAGAGAAACCCATATAAATTGCACACACTCACACACACATACACACACAGACACACACACACACACACACACACACATATATATATATATATATATATGTATATATATAATATGTTATATTCCTTAATAGAGGAACACTCAACGTACAATGCACCAAAGTCTTCCACAATAGAGGAACCAAACCACACCCTATTTTGTGCACACAATAACAAACAATAAAAGGGTTTAGGATTTTCACATTTTACAAATTATTGTACTTAGGAATGAACGAAATTTACTTACTAGAAGAATCACCAAATTGACCAAATCTACAACAACGAACACTAAGATGATGGTTCAAGGAATAAAGATGATGGTTTTAGACAAGGAGAGGAAAGGCTCGAGAAGAATGGCTCGATGAGAAGAAGGGCTCGATGATAGGGAAGGCTAGAGAAGAAGGGTTGGAAAACACTAGCTCAATGAGAGCAAGGGCTCGATGAGAGGGAAGAAGAAGGGCTCGATAAGAAATTTTCAGGACTGATTCTACCTCTTAGGTTTTGTCTTTAGTTTCATTTGTTTAATTTTTTTTATTACACTACAAAAAAAGTGTTATTTTGCGGAGGTTATTTTCTGGGGGTTATAAAAACCCTCCGCAATTAATATTATTTAAAATAGTTAAAAGGAATTGATGGAGTGATGATAATAACTGGGGTTTTAATGTTGTTTTGAAGAGGTTTATGTTCTTTTCAAATTAAAATACAAATTCTAATTTCCCTCTCAGACTAAAAAATTCTCAAATCTATTTTCCCTCTCACATTTCCCCCTTTCCCAAACCCAAAACTTTTTTTCCATCAAAGTTTCTAAATGCGATGGCAGAAGCGTTTATGCTGAACTTTGATCTTGCAATGCCAACTGCGCTAGATCTTGGTCAGCACAAACATACGACTGTTGCGGCACATGTTACCGAAGGCGGCATGGCCAACACGGTGTGTGCTGCCATCGGGGACGCGAGGGATACGCTACACGGCACAGCTTGTGCCCCATGACTTGGCAGAGGTGTTGTGGCTGGCGCTCTTTCTGACGGCGTATGACTAACGGCTGTTGCGAGAAATATTGGAGTAGACGAAATTAACAATGTTGGGGCATATGGGAGCCTTCATGACATCAGGAAGAGGGACGCTGGGGTTGCATTGCCCTCTAGGGTTTGAACGGAGACGAGAAGACTTGCTACTACTGTTTTCTAGTGACAGTACCCTAAACCCAGGTTTTGTATCGTCTTCTCTGCCTTAACATTCTTCAAGGCCTTCAAGATTTTTATAAATTTTGGCCCTTTCAATGTTAAATAAATTCCCCCTTTTAACACTATTCTGACAATTTTGTATCATCTTAATATGTTCCGGGGTGATAGTGTAGACGATCCTACAACGTTCTTGGTTGCATTTGATGATTCAGAAGCACATTATTTGAGTGAAGCAGTTGTTAGATTGTTTATTTCTTTCTATATCCTTTTTTTTCTTTATTATTAGTTTCATATCTTCATGTTTCTGGTTTGGAATTAGAATGAAACCTGAAATTTATCTCAATATCTTCATATCTTTATATCTTCATTTCCTTCACCTAATTCACCACCATTAACTCATACACCTATGGTTTTGATCTTCACATGAATGGGAATAAGGTCAAGGTATGATGTTAATTTTGATCTGATTGTTATCCTCTATGGTTTTGTAAAATACAGAAAAATTCATAGGGTGGTTGATGGGGCTGTCGCAGCCCATGCAAATTTGATGTGCAAATAAGAATGCAGTATAGACTAGGAAGTGACTCCTAGGTCGTCTCTCAAAGACCAAATGTGGTTCAGGACTTAGGTCAAACACGAAGTGGGGGGGCGTTTGAAAGAGTTTGTGAATGCAATTCAACTGGAAATTAAATAAAGATGTAAGCAGAATTGAAAGCATTGAATTAAATGTGGAAAACATGAAGACCGAACGGTTCTAACACAAGTGTGCCAGATACCGAACGGTTCTGTTCATAAGGTCGAACGGTCCTGATGAGGAGACCGAACGATATTTAAAGCAGAAATGGAAACGAGTTAAAACATAAGAAAGCCGAACGGAATAAAAGCAAGACCGAATGGAAATGAGAATGTAAAATTGGACAAGTCAATGCAGAAGAAAGTCGAAAAGTCTCTAACAGTGAAGCCTGTTAGAGACCGAACGATGTTATTGGAAAACCGAACGGTAATTTCAATAAATGGAGAAACAGTAAACTTGTAGAATTCAAAACACAGTGCACCGGAAATGAAATTGCAGAAACAAAATGCTGGAATAGTAAACGCGCAAAATGCAGAAAACGTAAATGCAGCTGAATGCAGATGCACCAATTGAACTTAAACATGGAATGAACAGTAAACACGAATGAGAACGAAGCAGCAAATGAAAAACGAAATGAATAGTAAGCGTAAAACCAGAACATAGCAGTGAAGAAGACAGTGAATGGTAACGAAGAAGAAGCGAACTATAGCGTGGCAAAGCTTGATAAAATGAAATAAGCGAGAACTGAACGCATTAACGATTTCAATTATTAATTTGCAATGTAAAAGGAGTTCAATACATGAAAATGGAATAAAAGCAAAACCTAAATCTCCCCCAAGGGGAGGAAGAAATAGAAGAAGAAGCTCCCAAGAACTGAAAATCTAAGTGGCGGCTGGGAGAGTGTTGAGAAATCTGATTTTAGGGTTTTTATATAACCGAAAAGACCAAAACACCCTCCTGATGGGCTTGTCCTACAAAATGACCTAAAATTGGGCCCAAAGTCTTAAAGTTTGACCCAATCACCTTCTAAAACGAAATTAACTACACTATTGACGTGCTCATCCTCTTGAAGTCCCAGAATGTGCTTCCAACACTACTGTTGAGTTACTTTGGTTATTGCATCTGACCGTTCGGTCCTTAAGGGCTCTGTAGGCTCAGCCAGTACTATGTAGTCTTCACAACGTCATCCACTCTCAGACAACAGTTGTTTGTCGTTCGGTTCATTGGTGTTCGGCCATTCAGTGTAAGCTTTCACAAACCGGTCGGTACATGCGTCCACAGACCGTTCGGTTTTGGAATACTCGGCCATTCTGTTCAACAGTGCTCAGCTGGTATCTGACCGTTCGGTGGAGGCTTCCAGCAAGGCTTCTTAGCTCGTTTGGTGCAGACTTCAACAAACCGTTCGGTTCAGGGAAACTCATGCATCAAGGCTATGCCGTACGGTTCAATCAGTTGAGCTAGGTTTCCACAAACCGATCGGTAGTGTAGTGCTCGGCCATTCATTGTAGGTTCTCAACAGTTGTTTGGTCAGTCTTTGACAGGCTGTTCGGTCAAGTCTTTGACAAACCAGTCTTTAACAAACCGTTCGATCAAGTCTTTGACAGACCGTTCGGTCAATTCTTTGACAGACCATTCGGTCAATTCTTTGACAGACCGTTCGGTCAATTGTTGGACAGACCGTTCGGTCAGGCCTTAGTTCAAACCTTTTCTCAACCTCTCAAACAGTGACTGTCTTGCACATAATGATTGAAATAATTAAGCTCAAATAATTCAAATTAATTAAAATAAGAATTAGACTTGAAATTGAGCCCAAATAGTGAAAATGCAACAATAATTGAGAATTAAGCACAATTCACTAACACAATATAGTGCGAAAAGCTAAGTTAGTAGTAGAAAATAATGACTCATCAATGTCAATATTCAATAATATTTTTGTTTTTCTTCCTTTAGTACGTTTTTCTTTTCTCATTTATTTTCTTTTCCCTCATTCCCCCTTTCCTCTAAATTGTAGATTATTGAAACATGCCTTGTATCCATTTTAACGTCAATGATTTAATTTGGCTTGCCACTTCTAAGAAAATGTATTCCTTTCCCTGAATCTGATCCTGCATCTGGTGTTGAATGTCCTCAACCTCCTGGAATGTATGGGAATTATGTAAATGTAAGAGCCTTCTTCTATAGTGTTTCTTTGATGTGCTTTATCTTCATATTTATTTTGTTTTTACTAAATTTTAATTATCTATATCCTAATCTTTACATTTATTTTCACTTTATTTATCATCTATTTCTCACCCAATTCTTTCCTTCTTACAAAGCAAACATGTTTTCAGTGTTACCTAAGTGAGAGGGAATGAGAGATTAAAACACCGCTGAAGCACTTTGCTTTTGCTTCTTATTGTGATAAATCATATCTCATGTAGTCTTCTTTTCTTTTTTATAAAAGAACAAATTTATTAGACAAACAAAAATTTGAGTCCTTTGACTAAAAGCTAAAGAAAGCAGTTAACATGAAGAGGCCTTATGTTCGTTACTTTTTTTCTTCTTTGAAAGTTGCGATTAGTAATAGATTCTAAACTAACATTTTATGATGTATGGCTTTATCTTTGGCTAATATAATTGGAAGGTACCAAATTACTTTGATTTTTTATACGATCTTTAGTAAGAAAGACTAGCATATGAACCCCTAGGTAGTATCGTTAGCCACTTTTCTGAAGCCATCTCTTTCTTCCCTTTCTACTAGTTTATCTTTCATTACCACTTATATAAGAACAGGGAAAAGAGAAAAGGTATAAAGTAGGTAAGGTTAACTGGAAATTTGCCACTGTTCATCTTGTGAATTAAAGAAATGATGATTTTATACTATATATACCTCTAATAATAGATATTAAATATTATATTACTTTATTATTGATTACTGACGGCAAATCAAAAGTTGCAGGGGAAGTAAACTTGTGCTATGAATATTATAGTGGTTTTTGTAAGTAATCCTGATGCCCATGTAACTATTGCATTGCAGAGAGGAGTGTTCCATGAACAAGGATTTATAGTGTATCACTAGTACAGTCAGGATTTATAGTGTATCACTAGTAATCCTGATGCCCATGTAACTATTACATTGAGCAACTTCATCATACAACTCTGCCTTAACCTTCTTTGTGATCTCTTGCGTCATCTCTTTTCTTATGTCCTCCTTCATCTTTTCGTATGAATATGGACGCGAGGAAGACCCAAAAAACTGTCATATGCCTATGCCAGTCCCAGCACCACGCACCCGTCCTGGGTGCTCAGGTCGTCCAATAGCTGTGGCAAGAATATATTGATGACCTTCTTGTGTGAATTGACCTTGGGAGCTATGCTCAACCAAGGAGTCCTGTCACATAACAAAAGTTCAAAATCATTAGAAAGATCTATGTAATATATATAACAAAATTAATGTAAAAATATAAGAAATGACATCTTACAATTCTACGCACTTACATTTGAAGAGTGCAACGGAAAACTTAGTGTAATCAACTTCCCATATCTCTTCAATTCTACCATAATATCTCATGGATCCAACTACAGGATTTTGATCTTTGGATGTGGAAAACTGTAGCGACTCAACTTCTAGACTGACGCCACTATTTTGTACTGTGCTTTTATCATCCAAAGTCTTTGTATAGAATGTGCAATTATTAATTTCGTAGCCTGTACAACATACAACATCAAACTTCAAGCCATTTGCTAACCACAACAAAGTCTCATAGGACCGTGATTCTTTCGAAACTTCAGATTTGAACCAGGACAAGAATGTTCTGTTATGCTCCATTAACTGCCATTTCTCTGATTGTCGTGGATAGTTGTCCTTTACAACGGCTTTGTGTGCTTCCAAAAATGTGATCACTTCATCTATGTTGTTTAATATGTATAGATGTGCTTGCATCAATTCTTCACGACTTTTCGTCACCATATTCACACCTCGAATGCTTTTACTTGTAGAATATCTTTTCAACCATGATGTTCGAGGGACTCCTATCGGATTTGCTTTAGTCATATACTCAGAGCAAAACTCAATACTTTCTTCAGCAATATATCTTTCAATCATTGAACCTTCTGGACGATATTGAATTTTGACGTACCCTTTCAAAATCTTCATATAATGCTCAATAAGGTACATCCATCTTAAGTATATTGGTCCACACAACTTTATTTCTCTGACCAAATGAACAAGTAAATGGACCATGATGTCAAAAAAGGATGGAGGGAAAAACGTTTCTAGCTTACACAAGATGATGATAATTTCGCTTTGAAGTTCATCTAACTTTGTAGGATCGATGACTTTACTACAAATTGACGAGAAAAATGAGCACAATCGAGTTATGGTATGCCTAACTTTTTTGGGCAAAATTCCACGAATTGCCACTGGTAACAACTGTTGCATTAAGACGTGGCAATCGTGAGACGTAAGTCCAACAAGCTTTAAGTCCTGCATTGACACTAAGCTCTTGATATTTGAAGAGTATCCTTGTAGTACCTTGATACTCTTTAAACAAAGACAAAAACTTATCTTCTCTTGTTTGGACATTGTGTAACATGCATGGGGCAAATAAGTACGTTTACCAATCTCTCTTGGTGCCAACTCTTCTCGAATCTTCATGTCAACCAAATCCAAACGCGTATTCACTCCATCTTTTGTTTTTCCCTGGATGTTTAGTAGTGTACCAATCAAGCTATCACAAACATTTTTCTCAACATGCATGACATCTATGCAATGTCTAACATCTAACTTTGACAAATATGGAAGATCAAAGAATATTGATTTCTTCTTCCAAGGGGTCGTTACAAAAGACTTCTTCGACGTTTTCCCAAATATATGATGTACTCTATTAACTTTCTCAGCAACTTCAAGTCTAGTAAGTGGAATGGGTGCATTGTCTTTCTCTTGTTCTCCATTGAATACTTTCTTTGACCTTCAATATGGATGATTAGATTGTAAAAATCGTCGATGACGCATATACATTGTCTTCCTTCTGTGTTTTAATTATTGAGCTGCAGTGTTTTCTTCACATATAGGACATGCTTTATGACCCTTCACACTGTACCCTGATAAATTACCGTAAGCTGGGAAGTCATTAATGGTGCAAAATAACATGGCATGCATCATGAAAGTTTCTGAAGCAAAGGCATCAAATATTTCAACCCCATTGTTGAGAGGGTCGTACCTCACACAAAAGTTGATTGCAAAATTAATGCAGTATAGTACTAGGAAGTGACTCCTAGGTCGTCTCTCAAGGACCAATATTTGGTTCGAGAATCAGGTCAAACACGAAGTGGGGGGGGGGTTGTGAATGGTTTGTGAATGCAAATAAACTAAATTAAAACTAGAAATTAAATACAACCAGACATAATTGAAAACACTGAAATAAATGAACAAAGCATGAAGACCGAACGATCCTACAAATGACCGAACGGTTTTACATTGAGACCAAACTATTTCTAAAACAAGTGAGGAAATTGAAGATCCAAAAAGATAAAAAAGTCGAACAAAACAGACATCATGAAAACAGTCAATTGAATTGTCCTAGAGCAAGATGTGTGAACTAATCAACATGCAAGAAATAAATGACAAAACACATCAATGCTCTTAAATTGCAATGTTGAACTAACAATTTAAATGCACATTGGAATAAAGCTTGAAAATTGTAAAACAAAATCACCACCGATTCAACCATCAACACAATGTAAAGAGACACTTTTTTTAACAGCTAAAGCAAATTAAAAAAACAAATCAAGAAAAATGCTTTTCTAAAAAAAAATCAAGTGCTTGAACCAATGTTATAATTAAATGCACACGACATCTGAAATAAGAAAGCAACTTTGGAGTCAAACATTCAATGCAAAGCATTGGAATAAAATTGGAATGCATAGATTTAACACTTGCAATTAATACTATTAAAATGCTATTGAATGAACTAGAAATGCTATTAAAATGCTGGCGTAAAAATAAGAGTGCATGAACAGTAAAAGAGCTAAAATTTCTTTTAGGGCTATTCCCCATGGACATGATGGCTACACTTTTCTTCCAAATCAACGTGAATCTCTAAAGGAGAAATATCACTCCATGTAGCAGCGTTGGAATTCATTTCTTTAAAATTAAAAACTAACTATTGAAAGCATGTGCCTTTTCCAAAATGAAATCAACACTTCCAATTCTCCAAGCCAAAATAAATAAATTTTCTCCACCCAAAACCGCAACTGAAAATAAGCACCATGTGCCTGTATCTTTCCCCAATCAATCATTGTGTGCTTTGGTTCTTTCCAGTCGTGCTTCTGCTCCACTTCCAGTGCACACCTATTGCGTTTTCCTCTCAATGTGCTACCTTCTTAAAGCCATAAATGAATTAAAATGCTCCCTAGGTGGCGGCTGGAACAGCTCCAAGGCGAGACACACCCCCAACACTGTTGGAGCCCTTGCTTTTGTCCACTCCATGAAGCCCCTGGACCGTGTGCCCTTGGATGTGCGTGATGCTGGGCGTTGCCATCTCTAATTCCATGGGCCCGGTGCACTGTTGAACTTTCTCCTTTGCACCGCTTCAGCCGTACTGGACGCGTGGTGGACTTCCTCAAAAGCTTTGGACAACGGACTAATCAAATTTCCTGACGCAACCCCCCTCTTACGTGTGTTGTTGTATCTGCTGGATGCGTCATTGTGTGCTGCACGTGAAGCTTGCTTTTATTGGGCCGTGGCTGCTGCTGGAAAATGAAGCGTGGACGTGTGCTTGGACGCACCCCCTTTTTGCTGCTGGACCGTGCCTTATTCTCCAAGCTGCTGGACCAGAATTTCTCCAAGCTGCTGAAAACACCGCAATGTGTGCGTGCTTCTCCAATTGAAAGTTGGATGTGCACCGTTGCTGCTTCCCATTCTCCGCATGAAGCCCAAGTGTTGCTGGACACATCCCCAATTTTACTGGACGCACCAAATTTATGTGGGCTCCCTTCATTCAATAACCATCCTCTTCTTCATTCACTCCTAAAAATGAAATCCACACCTCTCTTTCATTTTATTTTAAAATATAATTGATGTGACATTTCTTTTCACCTCGAAATGTCCCAAATATTATCCAACAATTTCCCTACAATTAATAATGCAAATAATTAGCTCAAATAATTCAAATTAATTAAAATAAGAATTTTTTGTCAAATTAAGCACAATTAGTAAAAACGGAAAAATACCGGACATTTAAGCACAATTTCCTGATTAAATCTAGCACAATAAGCTAAGTGAAATCAAGAAAATATTGACTCATCACCCATCAACCCACAACAACTTCAAGTCTTCAACTAGTGGCCTTAGATAAACATCAATGTCATTTCCAAGCTGCTTTGGACCAGAATCAACATTGACAACATCATGTACTTTCTTTTCATGCACAATCCAGGAGATAAGTTGTAAATTATCAGTATAACGGGCCAACAACTGTGATTGGTACTTAAATTACCAAATGGATTCATTCCATCAGTAGCTAAGCCAAACCTAAGATTTCTACATTCTTCACCAAATTAGGGAAATTCTTGATCAATAATTTTCCATTGCTTTGAATCAGCTGGATGACGAAGCAGCCCATCAGTTGTTCTCTCATCTGCATGCCATTTTAGGTTTTTAGCGTCTTTAGGATTCGCGAACAAATGCTTAAGTCTGGCAACTAGTGGAAGGTACCAAACTACATTCAAAGCAGAACCATTCTTTTCTGTGTGACCACCATCTGCACCGTTGTTTTTTACTTGTATCGTGATAACCCACATTTTGGACACTTTATCAAAACCTCATTCTCATTCCTATATAATATGCAATCATTCGGACATGCATGTATCCGTTTATATTCCATACCCATCGGACAAAGAATTCTTTTTGCATCGTAATTACGATTGGCTAACGTATTTCCATCTGGCAGCATTTCATTCAACAACGACAACAATTCTATAAAACTCTTATCACTCCATCCATTGCTCGCCTTTAAATTCATGAGCCTTAACACCGCTGACAACCGTGTGAACTTAGTTGAACCCGCATACAAAGAAGTCTTCGCATCAGTGGACATCGTTTCATACACATGCGTTTGGGCAAAAGCTTCTGCACCAACATCGCAGATCATGTCCTCTAAGTTGTCTTCTTCCGGTCGATCTTCCATATCCATGGAGGAATCATATACATTTTCAGTTGGACAGACAGTTGGAAAGTCTTTTGCCTCGCCGTGCCATATCCATGTTGTATAACTTCCTATGAAACCATCACAGATAAGATGTTCCCTAATATCGGTTGCATTCAACTTCCTCCCATTCAAACAGTTCACACAGGGACATCTGAACTTGACTTCATCATCACCACTTGTACTCGCATTACGTTGCGCAAACTCTATAAATTCCTCTACCCCTCTCTCGTACTCGGTGCTGATGCTTGGTAAATTAATCCACCCTCGATCCGTACGCATGTTTACTGAAATTGTTTACAAAATTTCAATAATCTTGAATGATCACTTTGATAGTGTTTGTATTCAAGGTGTGACCTTATCCCATTCAAGAAGATTCACTTTTTTTATTTTATTAAACATATCAATTTTAAACAACATATCTAAAATTTCACGAAATTTTGGCAGAATTTCGCATTGGTCTTCAGGTTACACGAAATGAATGTGATTATAAATCACAGTCAAATATGCACCCGAAGATCAATACAATCCACAACTGCAAGATTTCATGAAATTTAAGACACGTATATTAAAATTGACATGTACTAATAAACTATGAAAAAGTTATTACACTTCTTAAACTGTCCAACCGGACAATTCAAGATTCAATACATGTAAATTATTATCACTATCTCCTCTCTATTCATTTGTAAAACATACATTTGTTAAAAAAAAATCTCGAGATAGTAACTAATTTTTGTATTGAATCTCAAACGGGAAACTAAGGCTAATTCTCAACAAAAGTATATATTCAAACAAACAAATAGTTTCATATACAATATACAATATATTCAAGCAAACAAATAATTACATGTTCATATTAAAAGGAAAATTTTAATGATAGAAACCTGGGAGCGTGAAAGTCGGTCAACTATCGAAAATGTCCGCGTATAAAACCTCACCACAACAATACAATATCTAAACAAAAACAAACAACACATTAGTTAGATTCATAGTTTCTAACCTTAAAGTTTATTTCATCACCAAATAAACCAATTTAATCCAAATATTCCTAGTTCCTATACTCTAATTCAAAATTATACATCAATTAACATCAACAACCAATTCAATCCTAACAATTCAAAATTATATAAAACCTATTTCAAAATTATATAAACATAATTCAAAAATATACAAACCTAATTCTAAATTATATAAACCTAAAAAATATATAAACCAATTATACAAAAACTTACCTAGAAGAATAAATGCCATGAGAAAGATGGCCATGGAGGAAGCCGCCACCGATGTGCAGCGAAGGCGTTTCAACGCGACGTCGTGCAGCAGGGCATCGTGCAACAGGGGCGAACCAGAGACAACAATGGACAAGTGACGGTGCAGCGATGGTGGTTCAGTAGTGGCGGTGCTACGGGCAGCGCAGTGCAGTAGCGACAACAATGGAGCAAACGGAGCACCAACGCAAAAGCAATCCAGGCAGAGGCAATGGAGGGCGGTGCAACAATAGAAAGAAATGGAGAACCGAAGAAAATGAAGCAAAGAAGCAAATGGACTATGCGAGAACAACACCAGGAAGAAGAAGATGGAAGAGGGTTTCTCTATTTCGCGCTGAGAAGAAGATGAATGTGCTGAAAAGATGAAGTGGTTTTGTTTCGCGGAGAAATTTAAACATGTTACTGCCTCGGTTCTCCACCTAACCGAGGCATAAACATCTTACCACCTCGGTCAATTGGACCACCGTGGCATAAACTTAAGAAAAGGCATCGGTCCTCCAACAAACCCAGGCCCAAACCGTGTACATCAGAGGTTGGAAGTCCAATCTGGCAGGTGGAGTAGAGTTTTATGCTTCGGTTTTTATCAGAACCGAGTTAGTAGCACCCCATCATGCCTCATTTTCATCAGAACCGAGTTAGTAGCAACTGGCAGGTTTCGCAGGTGGCAGGTCTGGTAGGTTTGGAGCAGAGTTGTATGCCTCGGTTTTTCCTAGAACCGAGTTAGTAGGATGCTTTAGGCATCAATTTCTGGGCAAGTTAGTAGCTCCCATTAGAGGTTGGAAGTCCCATCAACTGTCAGGTGGAGCAGGTTTGGATAGAGTTTTATGCCTCAGTTTTACGTAGAACCGAGTTAGTAGCATGCTTTAGGCACTGGTGTCGGTGCAACCGAAGCATATACTTTAGCTATATTTACGAATCTGTCACCGCGCTTTTATACGCTTCGGTTTCGCTTAAACCGAAGCGTATATTGCGCTTTCTAATCCTTTTTTTTACTAGTGTATGAAGCATTGCAGGTTCAACTCCCACAAGCAGCTCTGGCACAAGGCCCTTCTCGAAGCCTTCCTTGATGGGAGATTTTCTACGGGAATGGACCCAGCCTTCGTTGATGGGAGATTAATTTGTTTTTTGGCGAGATATAGAACATTATTATGTATTATGTAGTTAGATTTTTTAGTCAATTTTGTAATGTTTCTTAAACGATATTATGTATTTTTTTTATATTTTCATTGTAATCGTTAATGAATGTACATCCTCTTAAATTATCAATAAAATTATTTTTAATTACTTTTTTGTATTTATAATTTTATATATTTTATATATTTATTATAAAATATAAAAGAAATTTAATTAAATTAAAAAATTATGAGCGTAGGTAGGTAATTATAAATAAAAGAGGTTCAAGACCTCCACAAAATAAGTCAATAATAAAAGAGGTTAAAACTCCCACAAATAAACCTCTGCAATACAAATCAAATAGCATGGGTCATTACATTGGATACCAGAGGTTATAAAAAACCTCCGCAAATTGATTGTAGGGACTCTAACTGTGGAAACCTCCGGAGAGTAAAAACCTTCACAAATTGAAATAAAAATCTCCGCTAAATAACACTTTTTTTTGTAGTGTTATTTATTTTAAAATTTGTATGTAATAGTTGTATGTAAGGGAACTGATGAGTCGTTATTTCTTGAATTATATTTAGTTTATTGCACTTAAATAAACCAGAGAATTGTGTTTAATTGTCTGTTATTTCCCCGTTTTTCGAATTCTGCTTAATTTAGTCGGAAATTTATAATTGTGCTAATTTGGGTTTTCTGAGCTGATTAAATGCATTTTGGATTACAGGAAGAATTTTGGAGATATATTTTGGGACATTTGAAGGGTTGTCACATAATTTAAGACTCTCCACAAAAGAAGTGTGCACAAGAAGGAGGGCTCAATGGATTTCGGGTGATTTTAATTTGTGAGTTGTGTGGGGTGACATTTAGAAAAAAAAAAGAGAAGAAGAAATTCATTTTCATTTAGTTGGATTTGCACATGGAGGGCTTCAATCACATGGTCCAGCAGAGAAATGTGTGTGGCTGGAAGCATGAGGTGGGCGTCCATCCAAGAAAAGGGAAGCACATGTTCCAGCCGCAACCTAAAAAAAAAAGGAGGAGGGCTTTTATTTTTACAAGGAAGAGATGAATTGACGAGAATGGAGGGTGATGTAGCTTGAAGTTCTTGGTACCTTCTTCGGTTTTGTACACTTTTCCATTTAAGCTTTTATTCATCTGCTGTTATCATCTTTGTATTCTATAAACTGCACTCTGTATTCTGTTTGTGCAAGTTGTTATTGTAATTTGAAGCTTTGTAATTTCATTTTTGAAGTGTTTCATTTCTTTTCATTTGTGCTGAATAGTCACGGCTGTGTAAGTGTTATTCTCCTTTCTTCATTTAGTTTTCTTTGATGCATTTGGTTGAATGTTTTTATTGTTCAAAGCTTGAAAGTTTCACGGCTGTCCAAGGTAGAGAATGAAGTCTTGTTCAATGTTTTATTTTGATGTTGTTAAGAATGAGAAGAAGCATAGCAAAAGGTGATTAAAATTTGTAAGGAGAAAAGGAGGTTGAATTGTTTTGGATGTGTAGCAAGTGAAGCTTTCGATTGAATTCATTTTATTTCTAGCATCAATGTTTTGAAGTCTCCTTGTTTCTTAGATGGTCATTCATTGTTGAAAAGATGTATGTGTGTACACGTACAAAGCTTTCTCTTTCTAAGAAATCAACACAATTTTTCTTCTAAAATTCCATCAACATTTAGAAGAACATGTGGACCTTTTCTTGCATTTAATTTTGTCCTTCAAATGTTGTTTTTTGAGAAGGAATACCGTGGCCGGAATGGTGTGAATGTGGAGAATAAAACTCAAATTTCTTTTCATTTAAAAAGATGACAAGAAGTGTTAAAAGAGGTAGTAGTCCGTAGGAGTGCTATCACATGTTTTGTTTTCTTTGCAAAATGAATTGATATGTATGATGGAAGCTCACGGTTCTGGATGTCAAATTTATGATTTCTCCTTTCAATGAAACCAAGCAAACATGTCACGGCATTTAGGGAACTTTTAGAAACAATTTCACTTTCAAAAGTTTAATTTTCGTAACTGTGTGTTTTCTTTTTACGGTTTGTTAATTTACTACTTTCAACATTTACATTTTCCTGCACAAAAACAACCATCAAATCCCCCCCACTACGTGTTTGATCTGAGACTGAACCAAAATTGGTCCTTGAGAGACGACCTAGGAGTCACTTCCTAGTACTATACTGCATTCTTTTATGCACAACTTTTGTGGGAGGTGCGACACTCTCAACAGGAACCCACTTATGTACGAATTTTACATGGGGATTTATCCTTGGAAAAGCTCTTGTCAAAAGGCGCCACCATTATATACAGATTTTACATACGAAAAATCTATATGTAAATTTATTTCCCATTACATATGAAAAAATTCGTATGTAACTTATCTGTATGTAAAATTCGTATGTAATGAGCCCCTTGTATATGGATCAGGAAGAATTTGTATGTAACAATTTGCATGTAAATGACATTTTTATTGTAATTTCTTAATTATAAGCATGTACTTTCTTACCAACCTTTTATCCTTTCTTTCATTTAAGGTTTCCATGTTTTCTTTATTTTCTTTGTATTAGTTTATGTTTCGTTTCTTATCTTTTATGTTCTCTTGAAAACCTAAATGTTTAGATGTCACTAGTGCAAAATTTGCATTTCACGTCACCCAATAGACGTTCGTCCACGAAAGCACCAACGTAAATAATTGATCGGTGACATTTTCGTAAATAAGTTTGATGGTAGACGTCCGTTGTGGAGGGGCCCCGACGTGTATAATATCATACACGTCGGGGCCCCTCCACAACGGACGTTTAAGCGGCTAATAGTAGTTGAAGAGCTAATTGTTTCAGCCTCTTAAACGTCCGTTGTTGAGGGGCCCCGACGTGTATAATATTATACACGTCGGGGGCCCCTCCACAACGGACGTTTAAGAGGCTAATAGGGTAGTTGAAGAGTTAAATGCTTCAGCCTCTTAAACGTCCGTTGGAGGGGCCACGACGTCTATAATATTATACACGTTGGGGCCCCTCCACAATGGACGTTTAAGAGGGTGACAGGGTAGTTGAAGAGTTAATTGCTTCAGCCTCTTAAACGTCCATTGGAGGGGCCCTGACGTCTATAATGTTATAAACGTCGGGGCCCCTCCACAACGGACGTTTAAGAGGATGACAGGGTAGTTGAAGAGTTAATTGCTTCAGCCTCTTAAATGTCTGTTGTGAAGGGGCCCTGACATTGATAATATTATACACGTCGGGGCCCCTCTAACGAACGTTTAAAACCCCCCGCGAATATCAATATTTAAATCCAAAACACGTCATATTAGTTATGGCCCCGACGTCTATAATATTATACACGTCGGGGCCTTCGAGTACCAGACATCTAGTGTCATTTATACGAAAACACGAACCCGCGAGGAGTTACGCTCACTGTTCATCGTCTTCCCCGCGATTTCACTCTACTGACATTGCATTTCCAGGTGCGTTTTCTCTGTTTTGGACCGTTTAAATTTACTTTTAATCCGATTAAATTGTTCTGTGATGAAATATCTTTGATTTGAACCGATTAAAAATCGTTTTGGGTGCATTTTGGTGCAGTTTCTTGCGTGTTCTTGGGCGGCATTTTTGACTGTTTTTGGCCTACGTTTTAGGTCGTGCACTCCTCGATTTCCCTCCATTTCATTTGGAATCTGCTTTTCAGGTTAGCTTCTTCGTTGATAATTTTTTTGTACGCATGTTATTGGGTTTTGTGTATGCATGTTTTTGACTTTAAGGTCTGCATGTGTTATTGGCTTTTGAATATGCATGTATTAGTTATGTTATTATAATTGTCATGTTAGATTATAAGTATCAAATCATTGAGTGACACTTAGTTCCCGTTTGAAATTTAACATAAACGTTTAATCTTTTAATCGTTTGTGTTAAATTTTGAATTGTCCGATTGGACAGTTTGAGAAAATTAATTTTCATAATTTGCAATAACATGTAAGGTGGAGTTTATGGATAAGATTGATAAAATTTTGGTTCAGTATTTGTGTTGTTCTCCGGATGCATATTTGATTGTGGTCATCGTTGACTACTCTCATTTCATGTATTTCGGAGACTAATGCGAAATGTTGCCGAAATCTTATCAAAATTATGATGTAGACTTCTTTGCACGTGTCTTAGAAAATTATGAAAATTAATTTTTTGGAATGGGTAGGGCCTAACCTTGTGAGAGTTAAAAACTTAAACTGATGATTTTACGAACATAGAATGGATCGAAGCTAGATGAATGAATGTCGCATCCGTGAAGAATATGATAAGGGTGTTTCGGAGTTCTTGCAATACGTTGAACAAAATGCTAAGTCTGTGAACGGGACATATTTTTGTCCTTGTGTGCGTTGTCTTAATCAAATACGACAAGACTTAGGCAATATGCGTGACCATCTATTCATGTTCGGCATCATGAGGACTTATACCGTTTGAACTTGGCATGGAGAAGTATTGGACCAGCCTACCACGTCACGAGGAACGAATTATGTGGAAGAATTGATGAGTGATCATTTAGAGGACATGATACGTGATGTCGGTGAAGATAATTTTGGAAGAGCTAATTTGTATGATTCTCTTATAAATGATTCAGAGCAACTGTTGTTCCCCGGATGCTCGAACTTTAGACGTTTGTCTGCAACTTAAAGTTGTTTAGTTTAAAAGCAAGGAATGGATGGACCGATAAAAGTTTCACCAAGTTGTTGGAGTTGTTGAAGGAGATGCTTCCAGAAAATAATACTCTACCTATTCGTAATTACGAGGCAAAATTTTTTTTATGTCCAATAGGTCTTGAATATCGAAAGATACATGCTTGTCCTAATGATTGTGTTTTGTACACAAAGGAGTTTGCTTCGCTAAAGTATTGTCCAACATGTGGTTTATCCCGTTTTAAAAAGAAATCTAACAGAAACACTGCTGATGAAGGTAATGATGGTGCACCTGCTAAGGTGATGTGGTATTTGCCTATAATACCTAGGTTCAAACGTATGTTTTCTGTTAAAGAAGATGCAAAGAACCTTAAATGGCACTTTGACGAAAGAAAGTGCGATAATCTTCTTTGACACCCTGCTGATTCATCCCAATGGAAAAAGATTGATGAAAAATTTCCAGATTTTGGTGCAGATCCAAGAAACTTAAGACTTGCACTTGCAACTGATGGTATGAATCCTTATGGAAACTTAAGTAGCAAACACAGTTCATGGCCAGTTATGTTGATGATTTACAATATTTCTCCTATGTTGTGCATGAAGAGAAAATATGTGATGTTGTCCATGATGATATCGGGTCCTAGACAACCTAGAAATGACATTGATGTTTACTTAAAACCTTTAATTAATGATTTGAAATTGTTGTGGGAAGAAGGGGTCGACGTGTTTGATTCACATGTTCAGGAATAGTTCCATTTGCGTGCAATGTTGTTTTGCACTATAAATGATTTCCCAGCGTATGGAAACTTGAGCGGTTATAGTGTTAAAGGTCATTTTGCATGTCCCATATGTGAAGAAAACACTAGTTACCTTCAATTGAAGCATGGACAGAAGACGGTATATACAAGACATCAAAAATTTCTTCCTCGTAATCACCCGTATCGTAGATTAAAAAAAGCATTTAATGGAAGTGCTGAGGATGAGGTTGTGTGCAGACCCCGGAATGGTGAAGAGGTGTACAACGAAGTAAAAAACATTGACATTGTGTTTGGAAAACATCATAAAAGTACCCTTGCAAAAAACAATTGGAAGAAACAATCAATATTTTTTACGCTTCCATATTAGTGTCAACTTGATGTTAGACATTGTGTTGATGTGATGCACGTTTTAAAAAATGTTTGTGATAGTGTCATCGGAACTTTATTAAACGTCAAAGGGAAGAGCAAAAACGGAATAAAAGCACGACAAGATTTGGCTGACATGGGAATCTGATCTGAGTTACATCCACAGATAATAGGAAGACGCACCTATCTGCCCCCAGCCTATCACACACTTTCTAAAAAAGAAAAACAAAGTTTTTGTAACTGTTTAAGAAGTGTGAAGGTTCCACAAGGTTATTCTACAAATATTAGTAACCTTGTTTCTATGCAAGAGTTAAAGTTAGTTGGTTTAAAGTCTCACGATTGTCATGTATTGATGCAACAATTGTTACTTGTTGTTATTCGAGGCATATTACCTCCTTCTGTTAGGGGTATTCTAACACGTTTGAGTTTGTTCTTTAATACCATTTGCAAGAAAGTTGTTGACCCTTGAGGTTTAGATGAATTGGAAAATGAAGGAATAAGACTACTATGTCAATTGGAGATGTATTTTCCACCTTCTTTTTTTGATATTATGGTACATTTGATTGTTCATCTAGTCAGAGAAATTCGAATATGTGGGTCGGTCTTCTTAAGGTGGATGTACCCAATTGAAAGATACATGAAGATCTTAAAGGGATATGTCAACAATCAGTATAGACCAGAAGCTTCAATCATATAGCGATACATTGCAGAGAAAGCCATTGAATTTTGTTCAAGTTATATGCCATCTTGTGAACCAGTGGGTCTTCCCAAGAGCAGACATGAAGGAAAATGTGAAGGTAAGGGTGTTCGAGGTGTGAGAATTCAAAGTATTAGCAGAAAAGAAGTTGACCAAGCTCATTTGTACATCTTAAACAACATTGTTGATGTGATTCCTTACATTTCTGACCACGTTAATGAAATAAAGGCAACAAACCCAAGAATGAGTGAAAAATGGCATCTTAGTGAACATGTGAAAACCTTCTTACAATGGTTTAAGAAAAAGATTTATGCGACTCCACATGTTTCTGACAGTTTATTGAGGTTATCTCGTGGACCGAACACAGATGTCATTACATATGGTGGGTACTATATAAAAGATATTTCTTTTCAGACAAAGGTAGAAGATGACAAAAGTAGAGTTCAAAATAGTGGCGTCACACTGCAAGCCGAGGCTGTCCACTTTGCTAGTTCTAAAGACAAAAATCCAATCACAGCATCCATGAGTTATTTTGGAATAATACAAGAAATATGGGAAGTTGATTATGTCACTTTTAGAGTCCCAGTTTTCAAGTGTAAATGGGTTGATATAAATTCTGGTGTCATGACAGATGACTTTGGTTTCACATTGGTAGACTTGAACAAGATGAATTACACTGATGAACCATTTATCATGGCTAGTCAAGCAAGACAAATATTTTACGTAAATGATCCAGCGAATAAAAAATGGTCAATGGTTTTAGAAGGAAAAAACATGCATGGACATGATGATGACGATTCTCTTGATATACTTGAGACAACATCTGTTGCATCTAGACCCATTGAAGACCCAGTTGATGACGTTGCCGATGTCATCCAAGTAATTCGTAGTGATCACAATGAAGGGATTTGGGAGAAAACAATATCTTAATAGGTTGTGATATTTTTTGTATTGACTTTATTTTTATGTTCATCATAATTAAATTATTACTAACCTTGTATAATTTTTCAAGTATGTCGGCCTCACCCTCAGGATCGGGACAGACCAGACGTGGTCGAGACGTCACACGATTGGCAGATGTGACATCTGGACGCGTTGATGGGCAGAGGAGACATGTTGACATTGACCCCAGATCAGGTCAGGCATCAGGGCCAAATGCTGATAGGTTTAGGAGTTATCTAGGTAAGTTAGCAAAAAGCCATGTCTCTATCCTTCATGCAACTTGGGATGACGTCCCAGAGGTCGACAAGAACCTCTTATGGCAAGATATTTAGGTATGTTTACTTACAACACTGTTGATATACTTATTTCTTTCATCTTTTCAAATCAATAACATGTGTTTTTTTTTAAACAACAACATTATGATATTCCAAACACGATACAAATACGAAAGAAAGTGTTATCGCATATAGCGATAAGATGGAGGGATTTCAAGACAAGGCTGACACGACTATATGTCTTTGGAGACAGACAACATGAAAATCCATGTCAGCAGTATACCTTCACAGAGGAGGAGTAGATACAGTTTCGTGCATCTAGAGAGTCTGAGGAGTGGAAGGTTTGTTTCTTAACATCTGAAAAGTCTTTCATTGAGTTCTTATGATTTTACACTTATTTATATACATGGTTTCATAGGGTAAAAGGTTAGCCGCCCAAGAAAGACAACGACTAAACGATGCATCACACTTGTTAACACGAGGTGGTTATGCAAAACTGAAAAAAAAATTAGAAAGTCTAGAGCGGATGCCTTGGGACTTGAGTCGCCGGACCTAGCACCTGCACCTGCTAGGTACGAGCTGTGGAAGGCTGCTCGGACTAAATCTGATGGGAACATGACATCTTCCTCAGCTGCCTTGATCTCACAAAGAATTGTAAGTTCAAATTCTAAACATTGTTTGATTGTGTATCTATCACAGCATGTCTTCTAAATAACTTCGTTTTTTTATGTGCAGGATAAGTTGGTTGAGCAGCAGACTCAGGGAACATTTTTTGGCCAAGGTAGGGACGACACTCTAATAATGGCCATTGGAAAGCCCAAGCACCCAGGACGTGTACGTGGAGTTCCTGGGGCGATTAGCCTTCGTGACTACTTTGGCCCTACACAGAAAACCACTCAATCAATGAGTCAAGAGGCACTGAGGCAGATGGATCTTCAGTGGGAGGAAAGACTCAACCAAAGCATGAGATCAATGGAGCAACGATTCATGGAGCAGCTACAAGAACAAAAAGAAATATAAAGAGCGCTTGAAGAGAAGCTGCATTCCATGACGTAGGGCAACACGGGGCCCGGTGAAACTCCCATACCACCTCGTGTCAGCACTAGAGGATCATGCTCTGCTGTAGAACCTACTCAGTATAACGGTCAATATGAGTTGTTGGTTGATGGGGATCCCCCACGCATTGTGGCTGTCGGACGAGTGCTTGAGGAAGGGCAGACTATTCATGGTGTTCCCATATTACCCCACCACATGTGTGTGACGATTGACGAGATTCGGGATCCCTAGGCTCAGGTGCCTGTACCCACTCCAGAAATTAATTTTGTGGGGGAGGCCATAGGCTCATTTATAGCCTGGCCTCGAGCATTGATCATGTCACACATCGTTACTCCACTGGTATAATGTATATGTTATTAGTATTTCTATGTTAAGTTTAAAAATATTTGTTGATAACTCTTTGATGAAATTCTTATCTTCAGTTCACACGTCCTCAGAAGCAGTCGATTCATGATAAAGTCATACATGAAGATGATGACATGGCTGAAGCGGAGGATGATCCTCTATCAAAGCTAATGACAAGATTACCCAGGTTGAAGAAAGCACCATTAGAACTATACTGGGATTTGAGAGTATTTGGTCTGCCTCTCCATGTGCTAGTATATATCACATTGTCTGATGCATTGGAGGTGATTGGGAGAGACAGGATGTTGAATATTTCCATCATTCAACTGTGGTGCATGTAAGATAGTTAATTTTGTCTTCCATATTTCTTTTTGTTTGATTCCTATAGTTTCTAACAACTTAACATTGTTGTTTTAGGTACATGGACACAATCGTTGTAGACCAAGGTCGGTCTTCCATGTACGGATTTGTTGAACCTCAGACCATTCAACCTTCTGGTAACACACTTGAAAACAGACAACATTATTTGCAAACATGGATGGATGAGTCAAAAAGAGACGTATACCTTGTGCCATACATTGATGGGTAGGTGTTGTTATATGTAAAAGTTCATTATTAAAGTTTCCTTAATTACTTAATTAAATAACTATTTGTCCTTCGTGATAGGTCACACTGGCAGCTAATGGTCATCATTCCCAAACAATGTAAAATTATATGGTTTTGTTCGTTGCACAGGAAGATGAAAAATGACTTGAGAACCATGCTTCAAGGGTAAGTGTTTCTCCAAAAATGACTTTGAATTTTATGTTCACCTTAAACTTTTATGATAAATATAGTTATGATAATTTTACTTTGTGTTTTCAATCTGTACAGAGTTATTGGTAAATCTCGAGGTCAACTAGTTCAACTTTTATATCCAAAGGTTGTAAGTCATTTATAGTTCTAATTCATTTTCTATGTTATTGAATGATCTAAATTCTTGACTATTTAGTTTGTCATTTTAGTGTAACCAACAGCAGAATTCATGGGAATGTGGCTTCTATGTCATGTGTTGGATTAAGACCATCATTCGAGTTGTCATTACAGATGACTGGAATGAGGTAATGATGCATACCTTGAATACATTACAAATCAAATTCATCTTTAAACATATATGAAACCATAATGAATCTTTCTTCAATTTTGCAGCGCTTCAAGAGTACATATCTTATACCAAAGGACACAATTAGGCAGATAAGGCAGGAGTGGACAGCTTATCTTTTGCAAAGATGGAGTTAGGAACAGTTTTATTTGTTGTTGAACATTGCTTAATTTTAGTTTAAGTTTATATCTTGATAGTTTTGGTATTGGATTATTTTGTACATTAAGTAGAACTTTCTTTATATGAAACGCAAATATACTATACTATATTGTTTTGGGACAATTTTCTGCTTTTCAGGTGTGGTTTTAATGCAAAAGTAAATTGATTTTTAAAAAAAAAACGCCCAGTAGACGTCAGTTAGTGCATTGACGGACGTCTATAGACATCTGGCAGTGCACAAACCGACGTCCAAACCCCCTAATCCCTAAACAACCCGTTCAGGCATATAGACGTCCGGGGTGCCTTCATCGGACATCTCTATAGACGTCGGGGAGTGTGCCTCGGACGTCTATATAGACGTCCGGTCTGACACAACGGACGTCTATATAGACGTCCGGCCTGACACAACGGACGTCTATATAGACGTCGGGCCTGACACAACGGACGTCTATATAGACGTCGGGCCTGACACAACGGACGTCTGACTAACGTCACCCACAAAGACGTCGGGTACATGTCGGACGTCAAAAAGCCAAAAGAACAGACGTCTAAAGCCCTTTCTGCACTAGCGTGTTTATTCTGACTCTTAGGATATAAAATGTGTTCTTTATGCCTATTAATAAGTTGTTATCACATATTCCACGCATACGAAAGTATAATAATAATTTTTTTTAAACATGTAAAAATTTTGTATTATTTTGGAAATTTTTATTTAACTGGATTTGAAAAGAAAAATCATAAATTAAAAGAAAAACAAGTACTGGCCCGTTTCAAGAATCCATATTTTGCATAAAGAATTTCATATATTTTTTTTTATAAAGCTTTAAAAAGTGACTCTTTACTTCTATGTATGTTAGAGGTGATAAAATAAATATGAAAAGAAATCATTCGTGTCGTTAATGGTAAAAGTTTTGGTTAGGTGCTTTTGAAAGATAATGAATCTTTTAAATAATACAAATTGTGAAAAATTATGATTTAAAAAATATATATAAAATACTAATTCAAATGTTTGAAAGCGACAATTTTTTTAGTTAGGTAACGAGGTAAAGAAATCTCGTACCGACCGAACCCCTCCCATGCACATGAAGCCAACGTGAGTATTTGTTTGCAATTTTTTCTATTTAGGTAGCCACGAAAAGAAACTAGTCCACACATCCTGCTCCTGCATGTTCCACGTGTGAAGTCAACGCACATACCGTGAGTATTGTGGTAATCAGATCCAATAACAATTTAAATTGCTACATGTTCGTATTTTTTAAACCAAGTTAAGAGATCTTGTAATATTTTTAATTATATTGAAATAAATTAATTTGCGCGATTTACATACGTTATATTAAAAACTGAGAAAAAAAATCAGGCTAGCACACTCATTTGACTTCCGATTGTTCCCCACTATTTTCTATATTTTCCCTCTATTAGTCTCTTTCTACCTTTATAAATTTAAATAGGAGGACTATAAGATCTGTGAAATATTAAAAAAAAAAATACAGAAAGAAAGTATTAAACTGTGTTTTTAAATTTTAATTGATATTTTCTGCAAATATCATTTGATGAAACAGTATTGAAACGATAATTCTATACATCAAGTAATGATGTTAGTTTTGTGTAGTGAAATTTAATTGTTCTAGCTAGAAAGTTATAAGACCAATCGGTTAAAAACACTAATGATATACCATCTGTGTTCTCCAACTTCTCTCTAGAAAATCTAAGTGAGATAGTAACCCGGAGAATCTAGAGTGTTTTCGAGTAGTTGTAACAGAGAGATCCACATGTTCATCTGAAGAGGATAAGTTTACCTTTTTTTGTTAATGATATTAAGTATGTACATGTTGTGGAAGTGGGCACTTGTGAGTTTGAACAGTGGGATTACTATGAGGTTTTATCTTTTGTATAGTTAGAAGTTTAATTGGTAACCAAGACTCCAGAGTAGACGAAAGTATAGGTAAGGAAAGCTAATATCGGTTTGGTTATTTTATCATATTTTTGTAAAAAGGCATTAAAGTAGATATATCATTTTGAGCATGACAGAGAATTGGACCCGTAAGCATTGGGGAAATACCTGTCAATCAATTGAGGTTATGGCACAAACAATTCCCTGTCTGATTATTAATGCTACTATAAAACTCTGTAGAAAAACATAACCTTCTGCATGCTCATCACATGCTCCCATTTATATAAAAATGTAGAAAATGAATGACTATATGAAAATGGGTCCATAGAGGAAGTGCTCGTCACTTCATGTTCTGTGGGAGAATAAACCTTTCATGCGAGTTTCTTTGTGATAACTTTTGTTCATAGAATGTTGCCCTTTGCGTGACTCATTTTCTTTTTCTTTTTCTGTTCTATTCTCTTTTTCTCTCCTGTTTTCTCTATTATTTCTCCTCTTTTTATACAAATAAGAGAAAAAACTAAAACGGAAGTGGACTTGGGAGGTGGACACTAATACGGAAAAAAAGTCAATGTTGCTGAGAGAAAAGATAGAGAAAAGAGAGAAATACATGTGAGATTGCATTATATTGTTAGTAATAGTTTAAATGACTTATCGTTGATTATAATTCTAAAGAGAATTAAAATAGTTGTTGAAGGGTAAATTATGATTTTGGTATCTAGAAAATAGAAAAATTGATAAAATTGATATTATAAAAAATCAAAACGTGCTGATCCTTCGTATTCAAGGCAGACTGTGAGTTCAGATCCGATCTTCCATAGAGTGAATTCATCCGATGGAAAAAGATATGGGTACCAATGCAGATATTTAATGAATACCTAAAAGAAAATAATAGGCACGACTATTTTAGTTAGATGCACGTCGATTTTCAGTTAGGGCAGATACAGGAATACCTATTCATTAACCACTCTTAGAAATGTTTTTTAAATAATTTAAAAATAAATTATTTTTATTATTGAACGAAATATTAGTTGTTACAAAATATTTTAAAATTTAGGTTTAATAGGTTTTTAAATAATATTCATTGAAATTATTTAATTTTTTATTTTTAATTTAATTTCTGTTTCATTTAAAATCAATCAGTGCAATCTTTCTATTAATATACACATCATTCTGATTACAACGTAATTAACAGAATAAATAATGTCGTGGCAGTACACTGACCTCACTCATTAAAATGTTTCATCCTCTATAAATTTGCAAGAGGACAATAATCTATGGTAACTTCTACAAAGATAAAATAATAAGGATCGCGATATTCCAACAACATTTTCTTAACACTTTTTTTACAACGCCACGTGTCGGATGTTCATTGGTTTGGTTTAAAATGAATATTTTATAAAAACCGTGGAAATGGAAGTCCGTAAGCTCTGTTTTAATTGAAAATCCCAAAATACCCCTCAGTCTGTTTCATTGGAAACGAAGGTCGCGTTTCGTGCCTCTTGATTTTCTTTTCTCTATGATTGTTCTGAGTGCGTCGTCTTGTCTCCCTCCATTTTGGTAAAGGTGGTGTTTTTCGTTCAAGTTATCGTGCGCAATGGCAAGGTCCGATGAGCATTGTCCGACGACGAAGGTAAGTGGTTTTCCTTTCCATTTCGTACCACGGTTTTTTGGTTTGGGTTAAGGTTTGGGGTTCGTATCCATTTGTTTTGGTTATTGGGTTAATGGGTTTTAGTAGTTTTGCTGATTTTATTTTGCTTGATGCAGTTGACCGTTCGTCACTCTTTTTCGACAAAGTATATATGTACTTTGAACGAACGCTTGACAGACGAGCATCGGTCATTGATTGTGAAGACTCCATTTGGGTGGTTTTTAGATGTGAATGTGAATGTTAAACTAGGTAGAAATATATTGAGTGAGTTATTGGGTAAGTGGGACGACTCGAGTAGTGGTTTTGTAGTTGGAAATAAAGTTTTGAATATAAATGAAAATGATTTTTATTTAGGGTTGGGATTGAGTGCAGATGGTGAAAATATTAACTTAAAGGAAGAAATGGGAAATATTGAATGTGTGAAATACATAGGCAAAGGAACAAAGGAATTGAATTCGATATACAAAATTCTAATGCGAAAACACAAGAAAAAGATCCCTTGTTCTCATTTTTGTAGCCTTTACCTATTGGTAGGGATAAGTGAGATTTTATTTCCAAAACGTAGCGGAAAAGTGTTTCCCGTAATGTTTAATATTGTTGACAACTTAAGTGGTTTGGGTAGTTATTGTTGGGGTAGTCTAGTTTATCGTTTTTTGTTACGTAGTTTGTGCAAAGCCTCAGAAGGCTTGAAGAAAGGCAAAGGTACAAGTAACGTTTACGTGGATGGCTGTGTTTACATGCTGCAGGTAATTATTACTTGATGATGTAAAATGTAAATTGTTATTTTATTGTTGTGTGATTTTAGTTTCTTACTAGAAGTTAAGATGATTTAATTTTGTTAGGTATGGTTTTTTAAGCTATTTGTTCCACCGGAAGGTCCAATTGATAAATTTCCACGAATATTGCATTGGATGAATAAAGTGTTGGAGACAAGTTCGTAAAACGGTGTATGGAGACATGTTTGGTATGTGGTCTGTTATCGGAAGTTTTGTTATGTTTTGATAATTGACAATTTGTGTAGTCTGTAATTTGTGGTTAAATTTCAGGTTGTTGACGATGTTTATGTTGGTGCTTCAACGAAGGATAAGAAGGAATACAAACCAACACCAACAAGAAAGGATGGTAAACCAAGACCAAATAAGAAACAAAAAAGAAATCGAAGAGAAACTTTTATGCGTGCCTTAGAGGATCAAGAATTTCTAATTGAAGAACTTAAAAGGAGGGTTGCAAGTTTGGAGGCACAATTGGCTGAAGAGAAGGCAAGACGGCAAAATAAAGATGACGGTGGACAAAGTGTGCCTCGTACAGAACCATCCCTGGACACTGATTTTGTATCCCCTACTAACATTGACGGAAATGAACAACCTTTGAAGACGTATGTTAGGGTTGGATCACGAAGGCGTTACAAGGGAAGAGCACTTAGGACTCCATACACTGGAACCGTAGTGCTTAGAATAAAAAATGATTGATATGTGTATTCAGTTTAATAATGGAAAGTAAATGATCATTGTAAATAGATTAAGAAAACAAATTGTAATGTATCAGATTTAGTTAAATGATATAAAATTTGAGTTTTTGGTTTGGTTGGTCACATATTTTATTTTTTCAATACCATTGTTATTATGATTTGTGGGTTTGTGGATTTCAAAATATGGTGAAGCTTTGTGTTTGATAAGTTGCAGGCTTGTTTGCAAGCTATTGGTGTTTGAGTGGTCATTCAGGGTAACATGGGTTACCATTGTCAAAACCAGTTCATTTGAATCACATTTTGAGTGGGGGGAGCAAGTTGTGCAAGGGATGAGTGAGAGTGTTGAAAAAAGCCTGTGGTAATCATTTAGACAGGCCTGGTAAACGATTACCCGAGAGAATTTGAGGATTTGTACAGAAAGTTGAACTAAGGTAGTCAGTCAGGGTCACAGGGGTGACCATTGTCAAAACCAGTGAGTTTAAGTGACTTTTGCACTTGTGTTTGGAAGCTCGTGGTGTTTCAGTGGTGGGAGATGGTGGTTGGTGATGTGCTGTGACCCCAAGGAGTGTGGAGTGCCCCTCATGAGTGGGGGGACCAAGTTGTGCAAGGGATGAGTGAGAGTGTTGAAAATAGCTTGTGGTAATCGTTTACACAGGCCTGGTAAACGATTACCCGAGAGAATTTCAGGATTTGTACAGAAACTTCTATTGAGGTAGTCAGTCAGGGTCACAGGGGTGACCATTGTCAAAAGAAGTGAGTTTGAGTGACTTTTGAGCTTGTGTTTGGAAGCTCGTGGTGTTTCAGTGGTGGGAGATGGTGGTTGGTGATGCGTTGTGACCCCAAGGAGTGTGGAGTGAGCCCTCATGAGTTGGGGGACTAAGTTCTGCAAGGTATGAGTGAGAGTGTTGAAAAAAGCCTCTGGTAATCGTTTACACAGGCCTGGTAAACGATTACCCAAGAGAATTTCAGGATTTGTACAGAAACTTCTACTGAGGTAGTCAGTCAGGGTCAGAGGGTGACCATTGTGAAAAGAAGTGACTTTGAGTGACTTTTGAGCTTGTGTTTGGAAGGTCGTGGTGTTTCAGTGGTGGGAGATGGTGGTTGATGATGTGCTGTGACCCCAAGGAGTGTGGAGTGACCCCTCATGAGTGGGGGGAGCAAGTTGTGCAAGGGATGAGTGAAAGAGTGTTGAAAATAGCTTGTGGTAATCGTTTACACCGGCCTGGTAAACGATTACCCGAGAGAATTTCAGGATTTGTACAGAAACTTCTACTAAGGTAGTCAGTCAGGGTCACAACGGTGACCATTGTGAAAACCAGTGAGTTTAAGTGACTTTTGAGCTTGTGTTTGGAAGGTCGTGGTGTTTCAGTGGTGGGAGATGGTGGTTGGTGATGTGCTGTGACACCAAGGAGTGTGGAGTGACGCCTCATGAGTTGGGGGACCAAGTTGTGTAAGGGATGAGTGAGAGTGTTGAAAAAAAGCCTGTGGTAATCGTTTACACAGGGCTGGTAAACGATTACCCGAGAGAATTTCAGGATTTGTACAGAAAGTTGAACTAATGTAGTCAGTCAGGGTCACAGGGGTGACCATTGTCAAAACGAGTGAGTTTGTGTGACTTTTGCACTTGTGTTTGGAAGCTCGTGGTGTTTCAGTGGTGGAAGATGGTGGTTGGTGATGTGTTGTGACCCCAAGGAGTTTGGAGTGAGCCCTCATGAGTTGGGGGACCAAGTTGTGCAAGGGATGAGTGAGAGTGTTGAAAAAAGTCTGTGGTAATCGTTTACACAGGCCCAGTAAACGATTACCCGAGAGAATTTGTCGATTTTTACAGAAAGTTGAACTGAGGTAGTCAGTCAGGGTCACAGGTGTGACCATTGTCATAAGAAGTGACTTTTAGGCATAACTCCACCTCTAGGTGGATGGGGATATAATATTTGGTTAGTGGTATTGGTGTTTTACTCACAACTGCAATTCTATTAAGTGTATCATAAAATGAACATTACATATTAAATGTCGAAAATTGAGGAACCAGTTTGACACTAAAGAACTTCATTAAATTAAAGACTTGAAATTAGCAAAGTAGGAACTGTGGTACATAGTTTTTTATAATGCAGAAAATAAAGCCTAAACAAGCAATTCTAAGTCTGAGGATTGTTTTCAGAAGCACTTTGCAAGTGTTGCAGTTGTTCTTCAATGTTCCCAACGCGCGATTGCAACGCATCAAACCTTGTAGTGATGACGATGTCCATGTTCCCAAATCGAGTTTCAAGGGCATCAAATCGAGTTTCAAAGGCATCAAATCTTGTACCAACGAAGGTCTGAAGTTGTTCTATGCGGTTGATGACATTATTTAGTGTTGTAGATGAACTGCCTTGTCCTCCATCTTCTCCTTCTTCATGTTGACCTTCTTGTAAGGGGGGATGGGGGGCATTGCCTTTGGGAACCCATTCTCCTTCATCATTTTGCACATAACCAAATGATGCTACAACTTCACAACCAATTTTTTGCTTGAACTTCACTTTTGAAATGGGATCAGTGTTAGTAGGCACTTGAAAGTGTTCCATGAAGATGGTTATCAAATGCGGATATGGCAACTTTGCGTTCTCCCTTAATGCTATTGTCATCTTATATCTAATAAGATGTCCCCAGTTAATGTGAATGGAATTGAAAAATGTCCATAGCAGCATAATATCCTCTTCGGATGCCTGACCAATATTGGTTGCACGAAGAATTAATACTCGAGTGAGAACGTAATGAAGTATCCTTGGTTGAACCTTCATTTGGCCCGCTAGTATTCTGGATTGTATGACTGCATCATCTCTACACACTATTTGCCTTGCAGTAACAGAATCGTATTGTTCTTACCACTCATCTACAAGTTTTCCTTCATAACGAACACAATCAGAGGGGAGATTAGTTAGTTGTTGAAAAAGATTAGTGCTGAGCCTAATTTTTACACCTTTTACCTCGCTTCGAATAACCCCAGTATCCGATATTGACATGTTGCTGTAGAACACTCTCACTAATTCTGGGTGGTAATGTCTTCTTAACGACACAAATTCAGTCAGCCCAGCTTCGACCAATATGTCATAGAATCGAAAAATTTTTCCTTCAAAGTAACCGTACTCTAGATACTTACTTTCCAATATTTCACGATTGACAAAATGTTGGGCATATTTCTCCTGTTGCTCATCCGAAGAGAAGAGATCATTGTTAGGCGTTGGAGGGGATGATGATGGTGACGGGGTTGGACTCCGGCGGCGTCGACGTCCACCAACGGAAGAAGATGCCTTTTGTTTCTTGGTTGCAGGATCACCCATTTAATTTGGTTTAGGGTTTTGCACTGACAGAAGCGAGGTTTTGCAAACGTTTTTTAGGAAGGACGTGATTGGGCGGTTATGTACACGATTGCAATTTATAGACATTGTATACGGACTGATGTAGTGGGAGGTTTTCTTTAATGAACTGTAACCTCGTAATCGATTACAATAGCAAATTTTGGTGTATTCATATGCATTCCAAACATTCATCAATGGGATTTCATGGACGACAATTGTCACTTACAAAAACATAATAAATTGACAAAAAAACAGCGAAGAAGTTGTATAAATCAACTGAAGTTGTTATCGAAATTGTTATGTACAGCTGACAACAACGACAAAAATCCAAAATGACCCATTTCGGTATCTTGTGATAGTTGGATAGAGTCGGCTTGAAACTGTGCATGGTCATCACGTTCAACAACATTAGATGCCCTTTCCCCCTGCAACAAAACAATTACTAAGTACAACAAAATTGCTACAAGATAAAGTATTTAATGAATATTTTAAAGGTAATTAATGACTCACGCATTGTTCGGTAGGTGGTATTGAAGTCTTTGTGAACAAAGCTGACTTTTTTCTTTGGGTTCTTTTCTCAATAGTGGACTTCAACCTGATTGTGCGTGGACGTCCTTTTCGCTTAACAGTTGCAGGACTGTGTACAAGGACATCAGATGTTCCAACTGGACTATGTGGTATTGACGTGCATGCACCAGTATCGTATCTTAGTTGGCCTGCATCACTAATGATGTTATTTGTCATGGAAGAACTGAACCCAAATTTTTTACCCAAACAATTAATTTCTTTTTCCAATTCAGTACTAGCAACCTCAGACTCACATGCAACTTCAGCAATTTCATAAAAACGTTTGCACAACAGTTTGTATCTTTCCATGCGTGGTTCATTAGTGGAATTACTATACGATGCTGTTATTAGTGTGTGTCTTCTCCGGATATTTTTGCTCCAACGCCGCAAAATGTATTGTGAGGGAACACTGTAAACATCTTCTTGACCAAATACCAAGAGGGAATCACGACATATAATTCCTCTAAACTCAAATAGTTGGCAAGAGCAAGTGCTTGTCTGTGTCAGGGGATGAAATTGAACTTCGTAAAATTTATCTGGTAAACGATTACCCTCCCACATTCGTTCCTCTTTTATAGTGTAATGGTTCCGTAAGTCCTCCTTTAAGGTGTCTTTGATGAAACAATTCATCCTTGAATGGAATTCAGTTTGGACCTCCTCAAACTTTGCATGTGTGTATTCGACTTGAAATTGTCTCTCAATCGGTGACTGAGAGCCACATGCAATAGTGGTGTTCATGGACGAGAAGTCCGCTTCTATTTCCTTCTGCGCCTTTACCCTAACGGCATTGTCGTATTGAACCACAAATTGTTGAAGTGTGGTTGTCGAATTGATAAATCCATCAAAAAAAGCATTCATTCCCTCACTTCTATGAGTCGTAGACATGCCGGCCCAAAAATATTTTTTCAAGTAACACGGAACCCACTTATGTCTCTCTTCATACAAATTACATAGCTATTCATTTTGCTCCAATCCATGTTTGGTAAGTAGTTCCTCCCAACCGTTTTCAAATTGTCTTGGACAAACACAATCATATATAAGCGCATGTAGTTCGGTTTTGATAGAGGGATTATTTCTATACCCGTGCAATTTTTCAGGCAACTTCTTCAGGATGTGCCATAAACACCACCTGTGCCTCGTATCAGGAAAGACTTGTTCAATAGCGTTGGCCATTGCCCTGCATTGGTCAGTAATAATACCTTGAGGACTCTTATTACGCATGCATCTTAGCCAACATTGGAACAACCATACAAATGAGACAGTGTCTTCCGAAGACAACAATCCACAACCAAGTAAAATGGAGTGTCCATGATGGTTAACTCCAACAAAAGGCGCAAATGGCATGTCGTACTTATTTGTTAAGTAAGTTGTGTCAAAGGAAACAACATCACCAAATTCTTCACATGCAGCACAACTTCTTGCATCAGCCCAAAACACACTACAGATTTTATTCGCTTCATCCAGTGCAATGTCATAGAAGAACTCGTTATTTCTATCTTTCATTGAAGAAAAGTGTCGTAGGAGTGCCTGACCATCACCATCCTTACATAAAGATCTTCTATGTTGGCCAATGTAGTTTCGAGCGTCCCGCTCGACGAAGTCCATGTTTTCATAGCCCCCGGCATCGTTCACAATGCTAAGGAAACTCTTATTTAACCTAACTCCAGCATCATGGTTGACCTCCAAGGTGTGTTTTGCTTGCATGCTTAACTTTCTATTCGCTGCAAATAGTTTGGAGTTATTTGGGCAAAGATCATGGTTGTGGTCCAGAACAACGGTCCTTATAAACCACTTCTCCTCCTTCTTTGCAATGGTTATCCCAGCAGGACATTGGTTAATTTGACTTGGAAGTGTTTTGACAACTGGTTTGACGGAAGACACATATTTACCCTCCCTTAAACAAACTATTCTCAAGTAGTACACGTTGTTGTCTTTATCTTTTTTAGAAGTTCTAGTCCGCACGGTAAACCCACGTCTAATGGCGTAGTTTGTGTAAAAAATTTTAGCTTCAATCATTGATTCAAAACACATATGCACTGTTGGGTCCATTTCCAATAAACTTTCATTACGGTCATCAACATTGTCATTATACTCATTCACTTCATCCACATCAATTGTGTGCGTCGACATTAGACCCACTTTAGAGATAAACCAAATGGTATTCACTCATCAAACTTACGACAATGACCAGTGGCAAGTAAAAAAATAATGAAAATAAACCCATTTCTAAATAGTTAAGTAAAACGTACCGTGGAATATGAAGTGGCCTTTAATGAAGGTCAAATGGTCCTAACCAACCTCCTCTTCAACATTTACGTCCACCATAAATGAACATTATGTGCTTCTCACCAAACCTCCGAAAATGGTTGTCGCCCTTCTCTTTAATGAAGACCAAAGTAAGTTGTCTGCAAGTGGTTGGTTAATGGAGGTAAATGTTAACGTTGGATGTTGAGGCAGGTCTGTAGTACCGCCAAAGGTATTACTTTTGCCTTCTGAAGCACGTATTTGCTTACGTTCACAAAGCATGCATTGAATGTTGTGAGCATAAAGTTTCTCCCTCACATAACCCACAATCAATGCTTTTCACTTTTATAGATTTCCTATCAAATCAGAGATATCCCCACAATTAATGTTACTTCATTTTAACACGTTAACGTTATGGAAATACATATAAAATTAATTTTTTTTTGGTTATATTGATTTCATGTAATGTCTTTGTCCACGTAGTTCTATTTAAATATCGGGGACAAACCCATTGTGTACACTTGAATCAGGTGACAATATTTGTAACCCATTTACCATTGTTTGAGTTGTCAGTTACTTATGTAATGATCCCATTCATGTTTAGTCGTTAACGTCGATTTTTAATGTGGACAGAAAATTTCAGCATAATCATGGATGCATGGGAAGACCTTGTTTATGATGATGATGTCCTTGAATCGTTTTTGAAAAAATGCGATGCTTCGACATCGCTTATTCCTGGTCCTACAGGTAACATCCAACCAGCTTTCCTAAATAGAACGGGAACAGAAGAACCCAAATCGACACAAGAATTTGCTCGTGATGTTGCTGACGCAACCAATGAACGAGATTTCAACTCCAATGCTTGGAAATGGGCACAGATGTTTATTGAACACCACGGTACACTCAATCTCATACACGCTTCCAACAATATTATTATGTTCACCAGTTTTAATTTCTTTCCATATATTTATTGTCATAGGTCTCGTAACGGATGGAAAATTCGAGAACGTCAACTCCCTCCAAGAGGCAAAATCAGCAGAGGTCCTTCCATTTGTTGCTTGCATATTGAAAGAGTGCAAGCCACATGGGTTGGGAGATATGCAGTTGACTCTTAAGGTAATTTTTCCTTTATTCAACAACACAACATGTTATGGTACATTAATAACTTATTATACCAAGTTCTGAAGGACCCAACTGCCACGATGAAGGCTTCCTTGCACAAGAAAGTTCTTGAAGATCCTGAAATTGCAGACAATATTGGAGTTGGTTGCGTTATGCTACTCAATCTTGTAACCCATCCAATTTGTACTTAACTAGCATAAATATTTCGTTGGTGTTTCAGTGTTCTTCTTCTTACTAATTTGGTTTGTACATCTAGGTCCACCCCTTCACTTCATTTCGGCAAAACTACTACCTCAATATTACGCATCGGTCCATAGTCAAGGTTTTTCCAGCTGAAGTTTGTCCTCCAACAATTGACCTTGTTAAGGAGACCCCAAAACTTGTCATTCGACTCCCTATGTGGGCAGAGAAGAAACTCAATGTGGATGACATCCTCCGCAAATTTGTACCTCCATCTGACCAACCATCAACGTCCAAACAAGTAGACAAGCAGTAGTGGGATTTGGATAACTGTTATTTATATTAACAGTATTATAAGTATTTAATGGATAACTGTAATATTTCAAACATGACGATTCTGTGGACGTTTCCTATAATCAGTAAGAATATGGTGTTGCGGACAATTTCAAAATCATCAATCAAAAATCAATCAAAATTCATTTCTTCAATGAAATATATCATACCATATCAAATTTTATTTACCGAGTATAACGGACTAAAATGAATCCTCCTAACAACACCGCACAACCTTTTCTCAAAGTACATAAACATCGTACAAGCAAATAACACCACCTACACAATAAAAAATTATCACATTACTAACGTAAACTACAACATGAAACACAAACAAATGTCAGAATACTAACCATGTTATCAACGTATTTTATCGGGGCCAAAGTGTAAAATGAAGTCATGCTCAAGGTTTGCCCAATTATCTCGCTTACAACCCTAAACATAAAAATATTAGTCAATCACAAACAATACAGATTCGTCAACCACAACTACAATTCAAAGCATATACCTGTATACGGTCATCTCTCTGACGCTGACTGCTCTGTACAATTGGTCTACATCAACAGTGGTGCTTGGATCACCAACAAAACTGCGCAATGGGGGGATAACCAATGGTACGACCTCCCGTTCTTCTTCATCACCATCATCATCGATTTCAATACAAACAATGTTATCAACAGTTCTTGAAACTATCTCATCATCATGTGTAGTTTTATCCTCCCTCTTACTTCAGTATATGCACCTAGGGGGTCATGAACTGCATTACCATCACCTTCTTCTTCAAATCCACAATCACGACCAACTTCAGCCTCTTCGTCACCCCCAACTTCAGGCTTCTCGTCACCTCCAACTTCAGCTGCTTCATCAACTCCACCACCAACCTCTTCATAAGTGCCACATGCATCTTCTTCAGTAAAGATTGGAGTTTGACAAATTTCGAATAACTCCCTAGTAAGAACTCCAATCTTGGCATTCAATGCTCTGATATCTTCATTGTTTTTCCTCAATCTCTCCTCGGCACCTGCTTCCCATGTCCCGTCATCAGAGCTTTCGTAATCATCTTTCTCAACCTTGGGTCCTTCAGCCAAGGATCCTTCACTCATCCCTCCGTCATCCATGTTGAAAGCTGTACGGATTTCTGGCCAATGACGATCTTCCTTTCGTACATACCACTCCATATTTAACTGCTCCAATATCACACAACAAATTTTGACAAAAAACACAATCCATTTTTACATAAAAAATAACGAATATCAAAACACTTACATCTCCGGTCTTAAATATATGTTCAATTTTTTCGGTCCTTGATTTATACGGGAACCATCGCATTATGCGTGGGAAAAACCTGTGTGAAGCATGACCATGCAAAGAAAGTCTTTCAACCGCCCAAGCCTACAATATCATAATATTATTTCATCAAACCTAACTCACAATGTTCTGCAGTACATCAAAATAATAAACTACAAATCATGTTACCTGCAACACTGCCACGTTGCCACTAAGAGTGAGTGACTGCGCGATACCTGCTCTCATAATTTTCTTCTTACATTTATTTAAATTGTCTACAATATGTTTATGTACACCGGTGCACCAATCGTATAGACACAAACTGTCTAAGTCATCTAACACTGCAAAAGGCATGTTACAAACATGCCTTGATTTCCTAGGAAAATAGAAAACGACCAAACAAACTAATATATATAACCTACATACTACATCAACATCAATGTTATTATCATGCACAATGACATTAAACATGTCCGTCAAGTCCTTCAAACTGATAGTTTTTTATTTGAACATTTCACCAGCCAATCCAACAACTACTTCATCAAACAGAATCTCTAAACCACCTATCTCTAAACATATGCTCATGAACACATCAATAACTGAAAAGGGCACCAACTGTTGACTTACTCTAAAACTATTATCATGCCCGACCCACCTGGAAACCATAACCTTCAATAATTTCAAATTCACCTCCACAAAAGGCTTTGAATATTCAAACACCACATAAATGGAGTCATCCTAATCCGCTCCACATGACACTTTTGTAGTAAACGATTCATTTCAATAATGATCGATGACTCCATCGAGATAAGAAGCCGCCACTACAAAAAAATGATGATCAATTTATTAATAACTACAATTGATACGATAATCAAATAATATATAAACACAAAATTCCAATTTTTCTTACACTTGGTTTTTTCCCTTCCATTGAAACGGCTCTAACAAGATAACATTTCCACACTCGTTATATCAATAAGCTTAATGAAACACCAAAAACACAATGTAAAAGACAATGTCAAGACTCGGCCATTTTTACTTACACCAACAAAGACGGATAACTATGCTCCACCGCCTCCTCCACCAGACGGGAAATCCACAACAAAATAACCAGACAGAAAACTACACCTGCCTTCCAAATGCGAAAACACAACAACAATAGGCTTGAATGTGGAGGAGAGAGCGACAGAGAAGATGGAGGACAGAGCGACAGAGAAGATGGACGACACAGCGACATAGAAGATGGAGGAGAGAGCGACAAAGAAGATGGAAGGGTGAAGATGGAGGACAGAGCCAGAGACAAGATGGAAGGGTTGAACGCACGTATTAGGAGCAGAAAAAAAGAGAGAGAACGGTAGAGGTTGGTAGATAGATTTGAAATTGTCATGTTAATTATTGAAACCTAATTTGAATTATAGTACTAGGTATTTCTAGTTTTAGAAAAAAATACCTGGTAATATTTTAAATTATATTTATATTAGTTGTAACAGGCGTTTTGCACATGTTGTATAAAGAATTGAGAAAAAAAAAAAAACTGAGGCCAGCTCACAATCATTTGAGTTTTGGGGTTACCATAATGGACTCTTCTTTCCATTTTCTTTATTTTTCTTTTGGTGATGTTTTGTGGAGCCTTATAAATAGGCAAGGATGGGAGATGAGACTCAACAATCAGAGCAGAAGCAAAAGTTCAGTATGGCTCTGTTATATTATGGTTTCGTGGTAGTACTTTTTCTCTATTCTCTTAAGGTCTTGTTTGGATCTAGAAAATTCAGAAACCTTCCTCCAGGGCCTTTTGCTTACCCTATAGTAGGAAACCTCTTGCAACTCGAACAGCCTTTTCACCGTTATTTCACTCGATTGTCCAAAAAACATGGCAAAGTCTTCTCTCTATGGTTCGGCAACCGTCTCGTTATCGTTGCTTCTGACCTACCCGTGGTGCAAGAATGCTTCACCAAAAACGACACCGTCTTGGCTAACCGACCCCACTTTCTCCTTGGCAAACACATCAGTTACAACAACAGCACCATCCTTCACTCCTGTTACGGTGAACATTGGCGCCATCTCCGCCGCATCTTGTCCCTCGAGGTTGTCTCAACACACCGTTTGAATGCCTCCTACGAAATCCGAAGGGACGAACTCACCAAACTCTTGCAGAAACTTGCTCGCTTCTCGCGCAACGACTTCACTAAAGTCGATCTCAAATCCATGTGAGTTCTAATAACGTCAAAGCAATATTTTTTTACTTAACACCGGTTAAATAATCTTACATATAGATGTCAACATAAAGCAGAAGTCAGATTAAATGCTTTTTATTTTGAAATAAAGAGGGTAAGAAATAAAAAACATAACATTCTTTTAATGCAGTTTTGAGACGTGACAACAGTTAACCAAAGAGTTTATTATTATGTTACACATTTATCTTAGTTCTATTACTTCATCTAATGGATAAATGACATGTGTTAACTAAGGGTCATGGAAACATCACTTAATACTATGATGAGGCTCGTGTCGGGAAAGAGATTCTACGGTGATGACTGTGATGTGAGTGATGTGGAGAAGGCCAAAGAATTTAGAGGTATCCTTAGAGAGATGGTGTCGTTAGCAGGAGTAAATAACCGTGGAGACTTCTTGCCTTTCTTGAGGTGGTTTGATTTAGATAATTTGGAAAAGAGACTAAAGAACATTGGGAAGAGAATCGATGCATTCTTACAATCACTCATTGACGAAATTCGTGCTTCAAATAAGACTACCAATACTATGATATCTCAGCTCTTAGTTCAACAACGAACACAACCTGAACAATACAGCGATCAAATTATCAAAGGACTTTGCATGGTAATTATTTTTGTCCATGCAAATCACTATTTTATTTTTGAAAGGGATGAACTAATAATTCAAATAAACTATTGTCATTATTTTTGCAGAGTATGTTACTTGCAGGAACAGATACATCAGCTTTGACTTTAGAATGGGGAATGGCTAATTTATTGAACCATCCAGAAGTTTTAAAGAGAGCAAAAGAAGAGCTAGACACTCATGTGGGATCAGATCGTCTGGTAGATGAATCAGATATGTCAAAACTTCCTTATGTTCTAAACATCTTTTTCGAGACGATAAGATTGCATCCTGCTGCTCCACTTTGGTCACCACATATGTCTTCAGAAGATTGTACCATCGGAGGATATAATCTCCCAAAAAACACAATTCTGTTGGTTAATGCATGGTCCATTCATCACGATCCAACTTTGTGGAAAAACCCATATGAATTTAGGCCTGAAAGGTTTGAGAAGGAATGTGACTCAAGCAGTTTGCTTTCATTTGGATTAGGGAGGAGGTCTTGTCCTGGAAACAACTTGGCTCAACGTACTGTGGGATTAGCTTTGGCTTCATTGATTCAATGTTTTGAGTGGCAACGAATTGGTAAGGAAGAAATTGATATGACTGAAGCAAAGGGAATCACTATATCAAGGCAAAACCCATTGGAAGTTATGTGCAAAGCTCGTCAAATCCCAGCTATTACGGATCTGTATTGATTTCTCATGTCTAGTAAAAATAATGTATTTTCTGAAAAATAAATATGGGTCAATATGTAATCTTGCCACAAATAAATATGATTCTCGATGGTGATATTTAAGGAATAAAAATAATGTATTGTGTGGAGAATAACTATGTATTTATCATCATGATGTGGTGAAAATAAATATGTTTGTAGTTATTGTATGTTAAGTTGAAGCTTGTAATAAATTTATATAATATTATTCCATATCATGTACAAGTGGAGGAGTATTTAATTCATGTGATAATTTGAATTACATATTAATTTAACTACTATAGTTCCTCTCTAATAATTTTTAACTTATCTCACGAGTGTTCTAGAATTTATTAAAAAAATTAATTTTATTATTTAATTATTTAATTAAAATATTCAATATAAAGATAATTTAATATAGAATTCATATTACTAACAATTATATATACTAATTTATATGTTATTTAAAATAGGATTTTCTATTCCTTAATTTTAAGTAAAAACTAAAATTAATTTCTTCAAAATTTTGAATTAATTTAATCTCTTATCTACGGAAATTTAATTCTTTTAATCAAATTTTGTTAAATTTATTTAACTTTTCATAGAAACATTTAGACTTTTTATATATTTCTGCTTCAAAATTAGTTGAAATTTTTATTATAACATTCGAGTTATTTATCTTATTTAATATATTTGAGTTGGTTAAAAAAACTAAATTCTATATTTTTTATTTATAAAGTCAAGAAATGAAATCAAATCAAATTAAAAAAAATTAATTCTAATTTTCTTTAAAATTTATTGGACCCTAAGAATGATTTAATGTTCTTAAAATTGAATAAAGTTGTAGTATCAAATAAAACATAATATAACTAAATAAAACAATGAGAAAAGGTTGAAACTTGTAATTAGTTAATCAGATAATTGTACATAACCAAACTAAAGAGTTGGCGCGTATCAAAATCATCCTTTTTTTTAATTATTCTGCCTCCTCCAATTAGGACTTCGGTTTCTGTAGCTTGGTCATATATATGCAGACGTGTAAATATGGCAAGTACGTAAAATTCATATTTCCAATGTTTTTTAAATTTTTATAATTATTTTTTACTACAATAAAAAGATAGTATATTATTTTTATTACGTTTATTTTTCTTTTATAATATTATTTTATACTGTTTTAAAGTTAGACTGTTATATTATCATGTTTTATATTCTTTTTATATAAAACTTATGTTGTGATATACATTATTTTATGTTTTATATTTTATTTTCAACGTGGTACGAGGCTTAGGTTAAATACGTACTGGGAGTTTGAAGAGTTTTCTTTTTGAATGCGATTGAACTAAACTAAAACACGAATATAAACATGGATGAAAACACAAAATTAAAACGGTTGGTCATTAACTCAATTACAATACTTTCAATCACAAATTAACAAAATGAAGGACTACTTTAACCTCTTTTCCAACACAAATTACCCAACTAACATCTCAATTAAATTATCACAACCGAACATGGTTAAAAACATGCAAATAATTGAAATAAAACATCAAAGTTGAACGATATTGAAGTTGAGTCACTAAGGTAATATGTATCCTATGCTAAAGCAAATGGAACAAGGATCAAACATGGTGAATAAAGGCACCATCCAAGCTGTGATAAAAGATGCTAGCATAAGTAGACCGAAAGGTCTATAATTGACAATTCCATAAATGCAATTAGCGCTAACCCATAGCACAATGCGGCAGAAATTAAATAAGAAATGCTGAAATTAGTAATTGAAATGCACAAAAATCAATCACGTTTCCTCTTTTCTCCAAGAAAGAGAGTAAAGGTCCGTCACCGTGCAGCTGGTTCCAAAACGTGACACCACTGCCCTTCTTTGAATCACCGTGCGCTATTGTCTCCATTTATGCGTCTCCCACTTGGCTGGATCAGCTGTTGCCCCCTTCAATCCCGTGCACAGCAAAGCTGCCATCCATCCTCCGTGCAACAACACCTCACGCTTTTCTTCCAGGCCGTGCACACCGCTTGAAGCTACTCCAAATGAAATGCCCTTCTACCAAGCTGGACGTGCTGCTGCCGAACATTTTAAAAGAAAGAAAAATCGTGCACTCCACTAGACGGTGCTATCTGGAATCACGCTTCAAAGGTGCATGAACCCCCTTGAAAACGGCGCCTACTATACTCCAAATAAAAATGAAAACCGAGAGCTTCCCCTTTGCTGGACGTCAACCTCCTTTCAAAATAAATCACCGTGCACCACCTTCAGGCCGTGACACCTCACACTTCTCAATGTGCTAAAATGAAAAGGGCGGAATCATAAAATAATGCAATCACAAGCCATTAATGTTGAGCTTTCATTTTCTTTTCTCGTAACAGCGTTCTTCTCATTTCCTAAAAAAAAATATATTCCCATTCATCCCATAAACCACCGCATCTTATTCTCTAGAAACCCTAAGTCATCCACCCCCAGTACATTTTTCCAAAAATTGGCTCAATCTACAAAAGTTAATCCAAAAACATTCTACACTACTAAATTACAATTTAATTAATTCTAAAATGTCTATGTCGAGAGTCTTGAATTTATTTGGCATTCTTCCTTATGTCCCAAAATGTATCTCCAAAATTTTTCCTGAAATCAATGATGAAAATAATTAGCTCAGATAATTCAAATTAATTAAAATAAGAATTTTTGGTCAAATTAAGCACACTTAGCAAAAACAAAAAAATACCGGACATTTAAGCACAATTCCCTGCTTAATTCTAGTAGAATAAACTAAGTAAAGTCAAGAAAATATTGACTCATCAACCGGCGAGGTGGAGGTTGGTTTTTAAGCGTGAACCGTTACAATGAATACTTGATGCATTTATGAAATTATAGGTTAATTTTGTATATTGTTTATTTGGTGAAATTTTAGGAAACTTATATTTGACTTTTTGAGGAGATTAAAAATAAAATAATTGGTTTTGCCTTTTGTTATTTGTTGTTGTAGGTAATTTTTTGATGTAAGTGTTGACTTGATTGGAAACCGAAATGGAAGCATGTAATACCAAAGTAAGTAGAGTTTTTTTATTTGTCTTGTGGTTGTTGTTTTGGAACAATGATTGTAATGTTTGAAATTGTACTGTTTTACAGTGCCCGATAGATTTGACACAATTGAAAATCCTGTTCGAAACGTGGAACGCAACCTCAACAACATCAGCAATCGCTTTGATGGACATCCAACTTTGTAGATAGGATATCTTTCTACAAATTGATGCAATTTTTCATTTTCAAGAACTTGTCATTTGTCGTTAAAATTCTTTGTATTGTAACGTTGGAAACTAAATGAATCGTGTTTTAATTAATCAATGATATTTTCAGTACTAAATACCCTTCGAACTACATATTTTATTACTCCAAAAAACACAATGATGACTTACCTAAAATACCTTTGGGGAGCACAGTTACCACAGCTGGGGAGCAGCGCTTGACTTTCAGTACAAATATGCATATTTCCCCTGGTAATCGATTATCAGGAATAGGTAATCAATTACCCAAGGCCCTCAACTGTGTCCAACCCCAGGGACACCCCCCCCCCCCCACTGATGACCAAGGCACCCTTAGGGGGTCTTCCCTACACAAAGGGTTGTCCAAAGTTGGGCTATCTTGGTGAGGACACACTCAACCATGATACACACCCTGCATCCAATGGTTGAGGAGCACATTTACCACAGCTGGGGAGCAGGGCTTCAGTTCCAATACAAATATGCATATTTCCCCTGGTAATCGATTACCAAGAATAGGTAATCGATTACCCAAGGCCCCTAGGTGTGTCCAAGCTCAGGGACCCCCCCCCCCTCCCCCTGATGACCAAAGGCACCCTTAGGGAGTCTTCCCCACACAAAGGGTTGTCCAAAGTTGGGATATCTTGGTGCGGACACACTCAACCATGACACACACCCTGCATCCAATGGTTGGGGAGAACAATTACCACAGCTGGGGAGTAGGGCTTGACTTTCAGTACAAATATGCATATTTCCCCTGGTAATCTGTTACCCAAGGCCCTTAGCTATGTCCAAGCCTAGGGACTCCCCCCACTAATGACCAAAGGCACCCTTAGGGGGTCTTCCCCACACAAAGGGTTGGCCAAAGTTGGGATATCTTGGTGCGGACACACTCAACCATGACATACACCCTGCATCCAATGGTTGGGGAGCACAGTTACCACAGTTGGGGAGTAGGACTTGACTTTCAGTACAAATATGCATATTTCCCCTGGTAATCGATTACCTTTTCATGGTAATAGATTACCATGAACTCAAACCTCTGTCCAAAGCACCAGGAGCCCCCACTATCATCCTAATAGCACCCTTAGGGGGTCTTCCCACCACATTGGGTTCTCTAGCCGCACTAAAGATAAATCCTAAATAATACTACACAACGACAAATCAAACGAACATAATATACACAATTGCATTAACTAGTGTCCTCATTAACATTCATTAAAATTCTTCTCATACATTTAAAAGTATCCATACATTATAACATATAACAATACTAAACTGTTAACTAATTACACAAATCAATCAAGTTTCGGACTATATCCTGTGTACGGAGTTCTACAAACTCTACTTTTGTAACGCTTGCGTTGTCCTCTGTCCTTCATAACACTTTCGTGGTTGTCAAAGTTTGGGACTCCTCCCTCCCTTGCATAGTCATTGTCAAAGTCCCACTAGTAAAAAAACGTCTTTTGAACACGCTATATACGCCTCGGTTTTACTAAAACCGAAGTGTATAAAAGCACAGTGCATTTTTGTAGTTTTAGGGAAGTTATATGCCTCGGTTTAAAAGAAACTAAAGCGCAAGATGTGTACTACCTCGGTTAAGCCAGAAATCGAAGCATAAAGTTTTGCCATTGTACCCTCTGCTCCTCTGCAAATCAGCTGACAAACTGAGAAACTTTTTGAAAAACACATACTGCCTCGGTTACAATCAGAACCGAGGCATATAGATTCAATATATTTTCAAAATTGCCATTTAACTTTTCATTTTTTATTATTTTCAGATATAATAAACATCAGTTAAGCTGAAAAACCGAAACAATATGGTTATATTACCTCGGTTATATTTTGAACCGAGGCAGTATAGGCTGTTAAGAGCAAGCCCATATCCTCTTCCCTTTCTAATTCCAAGTGGGCTTAAGGGTTTAACTTGTTTTGCCTTTCGAAGCAAGCCCAGATCCTCTTCTTTCCCTTGAACGCGCACGAGTAGCGAGGCAGTATAGGCTGAAGCTTCTTCCCTTTCTCTTCTTCCCTTGAACGCGGACGAGCAGCGAGAATGTTGTGATGGAGGTGAGTGGCCAGCGAAGACGTGGAGAGACACAGCGAGGCGCGGCAAGGTCGCTTCTGACAACGGCAGCGCTTCCGCGAAGGTTCCAACTCCGACTTCTTCGATGGAGAGGACTGCGTGAGGACGTTGGTCGTTCTGATTCGCAGCGCAAGTTTCCTTCTCCTCCTTCTTCCTCTGTTTTCGTTTGAGTTTTAGGGGTTTCCTGTTTCGTATAAGAACGCGTGTTGGGTGCGAATGGGGATGCGATGATGAAAGAAGGCGGCGGTGGCGCGTTGCGAAGGAGGCGACAGCGGAGTGAATCGTTTTTTGATTTGGCATTTTAGGGTTTCTAAAATTGAGAATTGGAGAATTAGGTTTTTCATTTTCAGATTTGGGGTTTCTGTTCTTGTTTTTGCGGCTTAGGGTTTCAACTATTCATCTAATTTTGGGGTTCCAGTTTTGTTATCTAAGTTTGTGAAACAACGTGGTTATGTCCTGAAACAAGCTTTCTAGCTTGGGAAAATCAGGTATAACTCGGATTGTAGAGGAGATTCTCTCCAAGTGCGGGTCTTGTTCATCTTTAACGTTTTTCATAGCCATTCTGGTCACTCGTCTAGCGGAAGAAGTGGAACGACGGAGGACGGTGGACGGAGGGTTGAAAGAAGGGGGTGAGAAAGGGAGGAGCGTAGGGAATCTAGAAGAGGGGCGTGAGACAGGGATTTCATTTCAAATTCATTTTTGGGCTTCTGTCTTTGCAATCTTGATTTTTTTCAGTTTGGGGGTTTGAAATTAGAATCTGGAATTGAAATCAGAACCGAAGCACAAAGGTGGCTAAAGAAGGAAAAAAAAAGATCCTACTGCCTCAGTTCAGGTTCCAACTGAGGCAGTAGAGGGAGACAAAGTAACTCGGTTCGGAACCGAGGCAAAAAGTCTACCACTTTTTGCCTCGCCTGAATATGGCTCGATTCAGGAACCGCTCCCTATGAGCGAAAATAACCGGTGCCATTTCCTCTAAGTGCACTAGTGTCCTCTACTGCACAAGGCATGAAGTAACCACCATCATGTCTTTAACTCTTCTCTTCCACCAACTCAGCCTCCAATTCAATTAACTTTTCTTCAAGTTCTTTAATTAAAGTATCTTGATCATCTAAAGTAGCCATAATTCCACCAACTTGCCTTTTTTTCATCCCTCAAATCCTCTCCCATTGTATTAACAAATGCTTTCAAAATCAACTCACTAATTTCTTTGCTTGATGCACCATAATCATCAAACACCTGAAATTTAACCCAAAATAACATTGTACAAAATCATTCATTCAAACTAATTTAATATGGACAATGAAGTACATACCACACCCGTCTTCATAGCACGTTTGATGAACTTGTCTCCCACATTTATATTCATCCAATGCAATAGTCTAGGGTACTTCTCTACACGAACATTTGAAGGAATGAAACGATCACAAAACCAAACCTGCAAATACATCACACGGGATATAAGTAGTATTTGGAATTAAATACCAACAAACAATCAATGTACAACATTTACATGCAACACGTAAACACAACCATCCACATACACATTGCTCGCACCTTCTCCTTTCTTCCATGCTATAGAAGCTTTGCATAAACTACTAAATAAATAATGATACACTATACGAGCCCAACAATAAATACCCAAAGCACTTATTCTATCAACAATTTCAAACAAAATTGGGAAGATAGTTCTGCTACGATTAGGAAACAACACTTCAGAAATTCCAACCAAAATGTACCAGCTACAAAAATGTGTTGAAGGCAACTTCTTGTGTTTTTTCAAAAGGAAATCATATATGAACTACAATTCTCGCTTTCCATCACCAAAGTACTTGCGACAATCACTCTTTATAAGTTGTTTTTCCTTAAATTTAATATTATCACCAACTAAACTCAACCCTAAGCTCAAACATACATCATTGGCCATGAATTCCACAACTCTTTCTCCGAAACAAAAACAACCACTCTCATCAACCCATTTAATCACTAATTCGCTCAAAATATTCCTACTAATTTTAACATTTTTCTTAAGTTCTAAAATACATCTAAATGACATCTTCGAAATGATTGACTTGTGCTCCTCACTCACTAGTTCATTCAAAGTACCAACAAACTTGCTTTTCATTGAATGACGTACAAACAACTGCACAAAAATAAGTTTCGTTTTCTTAACATAAAACCATAAAAAACCAAGAAATGCCAAAAATAATAACCAAACCCAAAATACGAATACGGGAATGCATAAAAGGTCTTACCTTGCTCGAAGAACCAATGTTAACAGACAAATCCATTGCACAGAAAGGGTGAGATCTTTAAAACAACCAAGGCCGACAACCACACAACGACAGAGATTGTTCAACGCAGATCAACAAAAAACCTAAAATGAAAACGGGACACTTTCAACATACCGCCCAAGGATATATGTGACCGTCCACACAGATTTGCTGCAATTGGAGAAAGAAGGTGAAGTCAAAATGAAAACACTACAATAGAGAGACGACTTAACATAGAAGGGTACTTTCGGATTAATGAAACCTAAAAGCCTGAACCTTATTTGTAATCTATTTTTTTTTAATATTGTTATTCAAATTCGACGAAAACAAGCCTGACATGTGTCGTTGGCAAAACGTTGTCAAATTCACGTTGTCAACATATCGCGGTCCTTTATTTTATGCATGAAGAGAGATAAAGATGCATATTTTGGTTGAAAGAGGGAAGTGTTTTCTTTTCAAGTGGAGAGGGGTGTGTAATTCTTTTTGGGTGTTGACCCCTTTGAACGTTAGAGAGAGAATGTTGTTTTGGGTTTTATGCCGTTTTAACGAAGGGCAGCAGAAAGAAAAGTCTTTCTCTACTCCTTGTGCATGTTCTGATGGGTGCTAGGAAGGGGTATCACTAAAAGTAGATGGTGCTCCTGTGCCATGCAAACGTGACGCTGTGCTTCTTAAGCCAAACCAAAAAGTGGGAAAATTGTTGTGGCTGAATTCTTCATGTGATACGAAGGAAGTCTTCCTTCTTTTCTTAAGATCTTACTAAGGAACGTGGGACATCTTTGCTATCATTAAAACGTTTCTTTTTGTACCTTTAAACATTAGGGCTATTTTAGGGAAGTGAGTTATATTTGAAGATAGAGTCTGGGCTGGATGAGATTAGGGTTAATGTGGGTATTTGCATAATTTTTTTTAGGTCAAAACAGGGAATGATATAAGTATTAAGGGCGTGGGAGCAAAGGGAGGCAACCCTAATTCTCGTTTTGGCCGTAGAGAGTGTGAGAGTCTTTGCTTTGTACCATGACTTGAGTGTAGCGAGGATAATGGAATGAACCGTGAAAACCTAAATGTCAAGAGAGATTCTGCTGTTGCCACGAGAGAGGAGAGGTTGTCCAACGCTGCTAGGAGTCAAGGGAACATAGAGAAGCTTTGGGAAAAATAAGGTAAGGGGATTAACCTAGAATTATTGTTGTACATGATGATTGATGTTTTTATATAGGCTTAATTACCTACTTAGTCCCCATGTTAGGAGGTAATTTTCTGTTTAGTACCCGGTTTTAAAAATGTAGGCATTTGGTACCTATGTTTTGAAATTTGTATCAATTCAATCCTATCCAATTAATGGCGTTATAATTGATGCGAGAAATTAAGGACGTTAATGAAGATGCATTCAAACATTTGATAGCTATTCCACCCAGGCTATCATTAACGTCCTTAATTTCTCGCATCAATTATAACGCCGTTAACTGGATAGGATTGAATTGATACAAATTTCAAAACATAGGTACCAAATGCCTACATTTTTAAAACCGGGTACTAAACAGAAAATTACCTCCTAACATGGGGACTAAGTAGGTAATTAAGCCTTTTATATATGTTTTAGCCCTGCTTTTCTTTCTTGGCATGGGAATCTCATCTTTTTTCGCTGCAGACAGTGTAGTATGTTATGGTCCTAGGTATACCTAGGTGAGGGAGAGTAGTGTGATCTTGGGTTCTATGGAGGAGGAAAAATGAATATAGAGTGGTCTTGGGTCTTGTAGAGGAATATGTGTAAGGCTAAAATGAGAATGGAGGTGTGATAGTGTTATGTGAATATTATGGATGGAGGAGAGACTTGTAGAGTGGGTTGGGTGTTACTTGTTTTGAGCTTTGCTTTGGGGTGTTCAAAATGGTTGTAAATGAGAATAGTGGATAGAGTGGAGTAAGGATGTCAAGTGAAAGTTTAATAGGAGAGAGTAGTGTACTTGATTATTATATAGTAAAGAATAATTTTGGAAGTGGTAAGGACATGCGTGCGTGAATCTTAAGTGATGAAGAAGAAATATCAAAAGGTTTATCACTACAAGAAAAGCGCGAATTACCGAGGGTATTTTTCCGAAGGCCTATCTACCGTCAGTTAAAGTGCTTTACCGAGGGGCAAAAAGTGAATCACCAATGACCTAGATGAAATCACATTTCCGACGGTCAAAAAGACCTTAGCGAGGGTTTTGAAACCTTCGGTAAGAGCGTCGAGCAATTAAAATCAGTGATTGGGGCTCGTCCCCAATTTTGTCAAACAAAGCCCTCCCTCCCCTCTGTCGGTAAGAGCTGCGATTTTGGCCCTCCCTCCCCATCGACCTTCCCATTCACTCCGTCTGCATTCCCTTTCGCACTCTTTCGTTCATTCTCTCCCTATCCCTCTCCCTGTCCGTTCTGTCTTGTGGCATTGTGTGCGTACGATTCGTCGTGTCGCTGTGGGTCGTGTCGCTGTGGGTCTTGCGGGTGGGGTGGTGGTTCGTGGTCGTGCGCGTCAGGCTTGTGCGGTGAGTGGGGTGGTGATTCGTGGCGATTAGCGTGAGGAGGTCGTTGCGGTGAAGCCCAAGGTTGGTTGTTGGGTTGAGAGCTCGTGGTGTGGCTTGGCTTCCATTGAATTGGGTGTTCTGGAGTGCGAGGTAAGTTCTCTGTTTTAGAATGCTACTTGAATAAATTGATTGCCTTGTTCTTCCTTAGTTGTGTGCAATGTGTCCATGTAATTGGTTGTTGCCCTGTTCTTACCAATATGCGGTGAATGTTTGACTTTCTAGCAAGCGGTGTCCCTTAGTTAAGCTCGTAATACATCTGGACTGGAATAAAACAAGTTTAAAAAATATAGGACCACTTAACAAAGTACATTGATTAAGTAAAAAGGGACATCAAAATCCTCTAAAACAAAGTAACACTAGAATAATCACCTTGTACCAAAATCTGTTTTCCGATACTTTGACCCTAATAGTCACTTTCAGATGCTGTACTTGATTTGACCACAACAAAATTAAAATGATGGGTGATTGGAGGGAACTCTTCTTTTCTGAAAGGATGATTTCTCTCTGAAGTTTGAACCTTTAGGATTCTTGTCTGAACATTGTGTTTGGAAAGTGAATAATTGAGCAATGTTGACAATGTAGGTTGCCCTGGTCAGATTGTTCAGACCAGTGTTCCAGTTGCTGTAAGGACCAATTTCAGTTGCTTAGTTGCTAAGAACCAATGTCTTTTTGCTAATTGAGTTATTTCCAACGTGCCTTAATTGTTTTAGGACCTAAGTTAGCAATTTTAGTTGTTGTAAGGCCTTTGTACAATAGTTCAGTTCCTTTAATTGGAAGGGTGAGTTTAGGGATGAGGAAGTGAGGGAGAAAGGGAACAAAGGGAACAAAGGGTGTTAATTTGTAGAGGAAAAAAACTGAACAGAGAGGAAGAGGAGAGAGTCAAAGACAGACACAAAGGATGAAAAAAAACATAAATAAAATAAATTATTAAAGAAAAAAGAGAGAGAGTGGGGGAGGGGGGGGCACGTGCCCCTCTTCTCTTTGACACAACAATCATGCATGTGTAAGCGTGGAAGGCCCCTTCACTTCTCTTCACTTGTTTAGAAAACAATTTTGTTTACGCTAAGGCCCGTTCTCTAACAAGTCATTATTAGCAAGGTTAATTGAACCAAAGGTCTCAGCCACGCTACCACTATTAATTTGTTTACTTTTGCCACTGTTGTTGGCAAAAGCAGGTTGTTAGATTGTGTCAGTGGGACTAGTCCTGGAGCATTTTCTTCATGGATTTTAGTGCAACACAAGCAGAATCCACCAATTATGTTTGTGCCTTTCTCTTTCTAACAAGATCATATCTCCTAAAGATAAGGATCGAAATCCATATAATACTAATCTATACAAATACTATTTTTTTTAACTAGAAAACCATTAAGATTTAATCACGATTTTTTTTCATTCAAAAGGAATATATATATATATATATATATATATATATATATATATATATATATTCATAATCCATATCATAAGACATACCTAATTTATATATAAAATCATGATATAGTTATACACTATATAGATTAAAGAAGTCAGTCAAGAAAAAAGAGTTCTCTTTATGTTTACATACAACCAAAATTATTATCTAAAAATAAAAGAATCAACCATGTTGACATAACACAATTCATTCTGGTTAGGAAAACAAGATACTAAATTAAACATGTTGCTCACTTTGAAACAATTCATTTTCTTGTAAGTTGAAAGTAATACTCACATGAACAAGATTCTTAGAATCTTTCAGCTGTGTGTGTCAATTTAAACTGGTACTTGTTCCAGTGCATTGATTTGGTCTGCAAAGTGATGCCTAATCTTTGACTTGGTTCATGTTTAGGGGAAGTAATTTCTGAAAAGTCTGTTCTACAAATGAAATGATTGTTTGGAGTTGCATGTTTGGGTTGTTTTGTCTAGTGAACGTGTCATAATTATTGATGATTTGGTGGCCACAGGTGGAACTCTATCACCAGCAATTAGACTTCTAGGTGATTTGCTCTTGCAGCCTTTTATGGTTGAAATAACTCTTTTGTTTTATATTCTCTTTTGCAAGAAAAAATGTCTTATAAAGTGAATGTATTTCTGTGGTGAGTAAGTAAAGATGCATTCAGCTTTGATTTCTCATGATTGTAGACCATGATTCACTTTAAATTAAGGGTTCATACATGTAACTATCTTGTCACACTCGTAGGTAACTACTAGAAATAAAAAGCATGTTTAAATATATATAAAAAAAAGCTTTATAAATTAACCTCCATTTTTTGTTGTTGTTCCTAAAATGGTTAAGTTTGCTTTCAATTGTAGAACTTGCTGGTGTTAAAGTAGTGGAGTGTGCTTGTGTGATTGGTCTCTCTGATCTCAAGGTAATGGCTAAACTGAATCAATGTTTTTGTAAGTTGTGTTTTACTAGCTAGTCTTAGAAAATTCCATCTTGTTCTTGACATGCTAAAGTAATGTTCTTTACCAAATTCATTACCTTTTTGTCATACTATGAGTGATCCCATAATGGTTAGAAATAAGTGTGGGTGAAATCTCCCATTACTCAACTTAGGATTGATTTAGCGTTAATCTTACTACTTTAATATCATTTTAAGATATCTATAGTTTGAAATGATTAGCAAAGTGTTAGATTAAGCAAGCTGTTGAAACTATTGATGTAGAAGGGTAAAGTACCTTAAACTATTTATGGTACTACACACATTCTCAATGGAATGAGAAGGGTAAAAGTACCTTAAACACTTACATTGTACAAAATATGTGGAAGTACTCTATAAAAGAGAACTTTAGTAATGTCAGAAAATTGACTCCCCCAAATTTAATACACAACCACTTAGGATGTCAAAGGCATTTCAATACTGAGGACTTCTCTTTGCATGCCCTTATTGAATGCCTTTGACAATAGTGTTGAAATTGCCTTCCATGTTCGACTTGAGTAGTAATAGGTTTATTACTTATGTCGCATGGAGTGTTGCTGTTTTGGCTAAGTTTTTATTTGTTTGGCTTGTCACAGAACATGACCCATTTTCCCAACCATTGTGGATGGATGTACGACCGTTGTTATAGTGGAAGGAGAGGTTTGAAGGAATCTTTTGTCATCGGAGTTGAAGAGTTTATGGAGACGGCCCGACAATATCAATATTATGCTCTTGATGGAGGGATTCGATGTCCATGCATCAAGTGCGAATGTACAAGGATTTTGAAAGATGAAGTCATCAAACTTCACCTTTACCAAAAAGGGTTCATGCTTAATTACACGGTTTTGACATTTCATGGTGAACAAATTCCTTCGACCTTCATTGTAGCTGTAAAGCGGCTTGCATCAGGTTCGAATACTATTGTACATACATCAGAGATAGATTAATTTGCCTATATGCCAGAGATGGTCGACAATGCTCTTCGTCGCCATGCTGAACAAGAAGCAAACGATAGTCATGATGAAGAGTCTCCAAATGAAACCACTAAGAGGTTTTACAATTTACTAACAGAGGCAAATCTACCTATATTTGAAGGTTCGTCTGAGTCAAATTTGTTAGTGTGCATTAGACTCAAGGCTGGAAAATCTAATTGGAACGTTCCCATTCAAACGGTGGACTTCTACACAAAATTGATGTTAGATTTGACACCACCAAACAATCTTATGCCGAAGAATTATTACCAAGCCAAAAAGTGTGTTTCAAAGTTGGGATTGGAAGTCAAGAAGATTGACAGTTGTGTTAATGGATGTATGTTATTCTATGACAATGACAGTGGGAAAAATGATGCATTGTTGGTTGAATGCAAGTTTTGTGGCTCACCTCGATATTATACGATGCATGCTGGATGGAGGCAAAAAAAACCAATTCCCTTAAAGTCCATGTTCTACTTGCCTATAATTCCAAGAATACAAAGAATGTTTACTTCAATGCAAATAGCAGAACACATGACAATGGCATGAAAGTAACAAAACTGAAGGACTTTTGCGTCATCCTTCTCATGATGAAGCTTGGAAGCACTTCAATCGTAAACATCCATCCTTTTCTAGTGAACCGCGTAATGTCAGACTTGGTCTATGCTCTGATGGGTTTACCCCGTACATTCAGGCGGTTGCATCACCATATTCATGCTGGCCCGTGATAGTTACCCCATACAATCTACCACCGAAGATGTGTATGACAAAGCCTTACATGTTCTTATCGTGTATAATACCAGGTCCATCTAACCCCAAACCATCGATTGATGTTTATTTGGAGCCTTTGATTGATGATTTGAAGAAGCTATGGAATGGTGTTTGGACGTATGATGTGTCAAGGAAGCAAACTTTCCTTATGAGGGCAGCCTTGATGTGGACTATTAATGACTTCCCAGCGTATGGCATGTTATCTGGTTGGAGCACGCATGGTCGATTAGCTTGTCCACATTGCATGGAACATACAAAGTCATTCCAATTAAGTTATGGTCGGAAAAGTAGTTGGTTTGACTGCCATCGACGATTCTTGACCATTGATCACCCCTTTAGAAGAAACAAAAAGGCAATCTGCAAAGGGCAAGTTGAAATGGATATGCTCCCGCCGAAGTTGACTGGATCACACGTTTGGAGAAGAGTGAAAGACTATTCAAAAGTCACTGAATTTGGTCAGAATAGGATAGAAGGGTTTGGAGAATGGCATAATTGGAATAAAAGAAGCATATTCTGGGATCTTCCCTATTGGAAAGACAACTTGCTAAGACACAACCTTGATGTCATGCACACAGAAAAAAATTTCTTTGACAATGTCTTCAACACAATTATGAATATTATTGGTAAGAGAAAAGATAATGAAAAAGCAAGAAAAGATTTACCTTTGTATTGTGGACGAAAAGACTTAGAGTTGAAGGCGCAAGGTAACGGTCGATTATTTAAACCAAAAACAAATTACACCATGTCAAAAGACGAGGCAAGAATAGTGTGTGGATGGATCAAGGAGCTTAGAATGCCAGATGGATATGCTTATAACTTGTCCAGATGTGCCAATGTTCAGAACGGTACTATTCAAGGGTTGAAGAGTCATGATTGTCATGTATTCATGGAGACTTTCATCCCTCTTGCGTTCAGTTGTTTGCCAATGCACGTGTTAAATCCACTGATAGAAATCAGTAACTTCTTTAAAGATTTGTGCTGCACGACACTAAAGGAAAATTCCCTTAGAAAGATGGAAGAAAATATCCCAATTATTCTCTGCAAGTTAGAAAGAATATTCCCTCCTACATTCTTTGATTCAATGGAGCATATTCCGATTCATCTTCCATATGAAGCTTGGCTTGAGGGACATGTGCAATACAGGTGGATGTATGATAACAGTTGAAAAACTGTTATTTTCATGCTTAAAATTGATACTAAAAGCAACCTTTAACACTTATAAACTAGCTTAAAATCATGCTTTTGGTTATATTTTTAGAAATACGAGAGCTGGACAGGTTTATGCTTGATTTCAGTGTTTTATTCAGGTTTTAAGGTGAATTTGGTGAAAGAAGTGAAGAAGGATAGAGATGGAATCAGAAAAGACATCAAAAAGTGCAAAAGGAGAAGTCGCAAATACCACTCAGCGGCAGTTTACCGCTGAGCGGCACTCTGAAACCCATGTTGGCTCCGCTGAGGGGTGAAAAGGCCGCTGAGGGGAAGAAACGACTCACGCACTTACCGCTGAGCGGTAGTTTACCGCTGAGCGGCACTATTTTGGGCTTGGGCCTAATTTTCTGTATATTTTAGAATAGTATATAAGCTTTAGGACGTCCTAGGGTTTGTATCTTTGGCTGAGACGAAGCAAACACTTTCTTTTCCACCCCTTGAAGGAAGATCTTGGATGCTCAGGCTACCTCCTCATCTTTCTAGGGTTCTATCTTTCTTTCATTCATTATTGTTCATCTAGTTTCACCATGAATATGGTGAACTAAACCTTGTATTGTTGTTGGGGAATCAATGTAGTCTTGTGAAACTCTCATATATGGAATTTGTGTTTTAACATCTTATTTTAAGATATATGCTTTCTTTCATCATTAGTTAGGGTTTTTCCTCTTTGTTTAAAGCTTGCTTTGTTTAACTCATTCATTGCCATGATTATTGATTTTGTCGATATGGGAACGTAAGGGGAAATCTAGATCTGGGGAATTTCTCCCAATAGCATATTGGTTGCCTTTAAGCTTCTGCACTTCAGAATTAATTACTAGGAATGCAAGGAATTATATGAACTCGTAATTAAGGATAGGCCTTCTTGCAAGGTGATTTAGAGAGTGACATTAGCATTGATGAAGAGAATGATGAATTCCTAAAGTATATGAGAGTGGATAAGATGAAATTGATAACCCCAACAACATACTCATCCATCTAATTCATTAAAGTGTTTGTATTCCTCTTTTCCATTGATCGAATTCATGCATACATGTTTAATTATCGTCTTTTGCATTTAAACCCTACAATCAATTGTTAACAAGTCTTAAATAATCAACAAATCACATAGCTAACTAGGTCGTGAGTCCTTTGGGAAAACCATACTTCGGTGTTCATAAATTTTTCATCAATGTATCCATTTGAAAGGTTTATGGGAGAATCCAAACGTTCAGTCAAAAATAAAGCTAGAGTAGAAGGCTCAATTTGTGCAACTTACTTGCACAGAGAGACAACATATTTTTGTTCACATTATTTCAAAAACTTCATGTTGTCCCCCACTCATGTCAGAAATGAAATGCAATGGCAAGTTCAACCACGTCAAGGTGCATTATCAGTTTTCCGACAATCAGGCCGTCACGCAGGGAAAAAATTCACTAATTGGTGAACTGATGCTGAATTCAACTCTGCTCATGTCCATGTCTTAATCAATTACAGTGAAGTTAAGTCGTACCTTGAGTATGTCATCATCCATCTCTTATCTTTGCAATGGTACAATTGTTATACACTAATACATATCATTTGTACCAACTCATTTCTTGTGGTTGAGCAAGTCATAGAAGGAAATGCTTCTGCTAGAATACACTCAGAGTTTCCCCATTGGTTCAGAAATCAGGTCCTTACTTATTCCTATGTTTAGAGCAAGGTTAATTTGACTCTTGCTTTTAAATTGTTTTTATGATCTTTGTAGGTTTTTAATCAGACATTAACTCCCACGGTTCAAGAGTTAAGACATCTATCCAATTGGCCAATGAGAAGTGTGAAAGAATGGCACACTTACTTCACCAATGGTTACAAATTCCATACACATGAGTGGTCTAAAGGTGGACAGGAAATTGTTGAAGACAAGTTGGTGTGATGAAAGCAAAAGGAACACCAACATCAAGGCTTTGAACTGAACATTATGGCGTGAGGCTCGTGATGTTAAACAAACGCTTGCTGGGAGGCAACCTAGTGTTTTTGATAACTTTTTTTTTGTTTGATTTGATGTGTCTGTTATTTAGTTGCATTAGCGATATTTGTGTGGATGTATTGTATGCATCGAGAGTTAATTATTTTAAGTGTGAGATGTTAAGCTTGAGTTGGAAAGTGAAAAGTTTGAACGAGCAAAAATCTAAAAAATTAAGGGTTGAAACTGAGGGATCATACCTAAAAACCACTTAGGGAAAGCAAGAAAAGAGGGGAGAAAAAATCACGCACCGCGTTGAGCGCCCCTCAGGAGGGCGTTGAGCGCCAGCGACACTGTTTGGATTTTTGGGCTTTAAAAGTTTAGCATCATTAGGCCCATTTCACCCTTTTTACCCTAAAGTGTGCGATTTCTCTCTCACTTATCATCCCTTCACAAAAAATCACCATTTTCACTACTCTTTGCTTCATTCCATCTATTAAGTTTGGGGTTCTTGGTGTTCTGTGGTTAGTGTTCATAGAAGCCCTAAGTTTCCACAAGCCCTTTGTGCACATTTTAAAAGATTTGAATTCCACTCAAGTAAGCATCTTGCATTTTCAATTTTTACTCTTGAAAGCCTTGATTTTTTATGTTTATGCAAGATATGTGTTGGATCTATTGAATAAACTATTTTTGGATGGATTATGGATGATTATTGCACTGTGGAAAGTATGTGTGTGAAGTATTTGGCCAGCTAAGGCCGTAAAGGGTTTTCTGGTCTGGTGTTGAGGGCCACTGATTGGCACTGAGCGCTGGCGCGGCTGGTTCATGGTGTGCGTGTTGTGTTTTCTGGTGATTATGTTGGTGTGCAGGTGTCGCTGAAGGTCCCCCTGATTGGCCCAATGATTGGAAATAAGATGTTGATGTTGATTGGTGTTTTAAAATTGAGTTGCTTATGTTTGAGGAGTGATGTTGAGAATGTGGATTGTAAATTTAAAATTATAAATGACTCATGAGTGGATTGTATTGTGTTTAATTATGGTGAATATATGGCTTCATCAACTGGAAAGCGTATTAAGCACACTACTGATAGACGACAGAAGAGAAAAGAGCAAATATATTCCAACAAGTTCCTCTCACACATGCATGAGAGACACTTTCAGATGGTGCAGAATAGGAGGCTTTTGATGGAAAGAAAAGTGGGACTGATACCCACCGTGGCACCTGAATTTGGGAGAGAGCTGGAAAGGAGGCAGTGGGAAAATCTAGCTTCTTACCCCTTACTTGCCAACATAGAGGTGGTGAAGGAGTTTTACACGAATGCTAAGACATTTGATGGTGCTACTCATGAGATGTATACAAGCTATGTGAGGGGAAAGAAAATTCCTTTTTATGCTGACACTATAAATTCTTTCTTGGGTGCTGAATGGGCAAGAGAGCAGTGTCAATTTACTCTAGCCATGGATGAGGACATTAACTATGCTGATGTAGAGAGGACCTTTTGCATGGCAATTGGCCAGTTTTAGAGGAACAAGAATGACTCGCCAATCCATATCAGGAGGTCCTACTTGACTCCTTTAGAAAAATATTGGATGACATTCACTCATGCCAACATCAAGCCATGTTCTCATTTGTCAAATATCACGACACTGATAACGGTTGAAAATACCGTTATCTATGATGTAATTTTGATACTAAATGCATCATTTTCTGCTTAGAAACTTGCTTGGAATCATGTTTTTCTATTAAGTTGTGTGAATAAGAGAGATGAGATTGAATTTAATGATTTTATGACTAATTTCCCTTGTTTTGATAAAAAATGAGATAATATGGAAAGCAGGGATGAAGTGTCATGGAGATGGAGCTCAGAAAGGTTTGGAAAAGCACCAGAAGGGAGGAATGCTAGAAGCTTGGGCGCCCTTTTTGAACGCTTGAGCGCAGAAGACTACCGCTCACCGCCCGAGCGCCCCATTTTGGGCGCTTGAGTGCCAAAGGCTAGAAGCTTGGGCATCATCTCTAAGGCTTGGGTGCAAAAGACCATTGCTCTTCACTCGGGCGCCCCTTTTAGGGCGCTTGAGCTTCGGAGGGTCGAAGCTTGGGCGTTTTCTGCAAGGCTCTAGCGTGGAAGACCACCGCTCGCCTCTCGGGCACCCTAAGTGGGGTGCTTGAGCGCCACTGACTCGGGCTTGGGCTTTGCTTCTGTTCTGTTGTCGCTCTATTTTAGGATCCAGACGTTCTAGGTTTAGTATCTCTAGTTAGAGCAGCACAACAACACTCTCTTCCACTCTCTAAAGGCAGATTTGGATGCGAAAGCGTCCTTCCTCTACTTTTAGGGTTTGGTTATCACATGCTTTTCCATTATTCATCTAGTCTCTCCATGTCTATGGGGAACTAAACTCTATTTGTTGTTTGGGGATGATGTAACCTTGTGAACTCTCATGTATTTGAATTGATTCTTAATAACACATGTTTTTTCATTAATTGTTAGAGTAATTCATCTGTGCTTATTACATGCTTTGTTTAACTCATTCATCGCATGATTTATGAATTGCATGTGTGCCGGGAGGTTCCTTATAATTCAGGTTCTTGTTGAATTCTCCGAAGACTAATATTGCTCAGGGATGAGGGTATAAGTCTTGGTCGTCTTTAAGCTCTTGATCTTCACATTTAATTACTAGGAATGCTAGGAATTGAATGAACTGGTGATTAAGGACAGGCTTATTCGCCGAGGGATCGGGTTTATGTGATTTAGTGAGTAATGTTAGCATTAATGCATAAAGAAGAATTCTTACATACATGGGAGGAAACTTGGTGAAATCTAACCCCAACAACATACTCATCTCATACTAAACAACATCCATTTATCATTGTGCTCTTTAACTATTGATCAAATTGCATTCATATTTAATTTTCAGTCTTTTGCATCTTAAACCAATGATCTCGTTTTATTTAAGTCTTAATTAATCGAGTTATCACACAATTGTCTAGTGTCGAGAGTCTTCTGGGATACTGTACTTGGTCTTACCATTTTATATTACTTGTGCGATTTGGTACACTTGTCAATCCATCAACAAGTTTTTGGCGTCATTGTCGGGTTTAAACTATTCTATTTGTGTGAGTGTTGATTAACTTTGACTTTGTTTTGTTTTTATTTTTGTTTTTAAGTTTTGTCTAATTTTTAATTTGTGTCTAGGGTTTTGTGTTTAGTTTATACAGGATGCAAGGACAAGCTGCCAGACAACACCAATGGCAGCAACAACCTTCTCTCTCAGAAAGAATGGCTAAGATGGATGACACCCTTCAATAGTTAATGCATGTTTCTGATTCTCACCATAGAAGCAATCAGGCAACATTCAGAAGGATAGATAAGCATCTTGGTCACATAATTCAGAAACTGGTGGATCTTGGGAGTAACATGAAGGTTAACTCTAGATAGGAATGTAGAGTTATTGCTACTAGAAGTGGCAAAGTTTTAGATGAGAGAAAAATAGAGAGAAAAGAAAAAGAGAGGTCGAGTGAAAAAGAAAAAGAAGAAGATGAGAAAGAAAAAGAAGAGAGTGAGAGAAAAGAAAAAGAGATAGAAGAGTAGAACAAAAGAGAGGAAGAAGATGAGAGAAAAAAGAAAGAATTATATGAAAAAACCCTTCCTTACCCAAAGAATTATTCTATGAAGGAAAAAGAAAAACAGTTTGAGCGCTTCATGGATATCTTCAAGAAATTGGAGATTAATATACCCTTCTCTAAAGCTTTCCAACAAATGCCTTCATATGCTAAATTTTTGAAGTAGCTCCTCGCTAAGAAAAGAAAGTACATTGAAGAGGAAACCATTGAAGTTCAAGGAAATTACAGTGCTATCATACAAAAGCTTCTATCTCCCAAGTTGAAAGATCCCGAAAGCTTCACTATTCCTTGCACTATAGGGAATATCTTTGTTGGGAAGTCACTTATTGATTTGGGAGCCAGTATCAATCTCATGCCACTCTCCATGTTTGAAAAGATCGAAGGTTTGGAAAACTAGTAGATAGATCTCTAAAATACCCTTATGGAGTAGTTGAAGATGTGCTTGTTGATAACAGTTGAAAAACCGTTATTTTTATACTTAAAATTGACTTCAATTACAACCTTTATGACTTAGAAATTAGCTTGAACTCATGATTTTGTTGAATTATTAGAAATAACAGAGTTGGACAGGTTTTATGCTTGATTTCCTAGTTTTTGCAGGTTTTAAGATGAAATTGATGAAAGAAGTGAAAAGGGAAAGAGATGGAGACAAAAAAGGACACAAAAAGTGCACAAGAAGATAATCAGCAAGTACCGCTCAGCACCAACTACCGTTGAGCGGCACTTTTTCAGTACCCGTTGACACCGCTGAGGGGAAGAAGTGAAACGCGCTACTACCGCTGAGCGGTATTTACCGCTGAGCGACACTTTTATGGGCTTGGGCCTAATTTTATGTATTTTTTAGAATAATATATAAGCTTTAGGACGTCCTAGGATTTGTATCTTTGGCTGGAACGAAGCAAGAACACACTTTTTCACCCGTTGGAGGAGGATTTTGGATGCTAAGGCTCCCTTCTCAAGTTTCTAGGGTTCTATCTTTCATTCTTTCATTGTATTTCATCTAGTTTCACCATGAATATGGTGAACTAAACTTATTTTGTTGTTGAGGAATCAATGTAACTCCATAGAAACTCTCTTGTATGGAATTTGTTCTTCAAAATCATCTTTATGATACATGCTTTCTTTCATTAATAGTTAGAGTTTTTCCTCTTTGCTCAAAGCATGCATTGTTTAACTCATTCGATGTCATGATCATTGGTTTATGTCGATATGGACACATACGGGGAAATATAGATCTGGGGAATCTCTCCCAACAGTATATTACCAACCTAGACATAGGAGTATGATGGTTGGTTGCCTTTAAGCTTTATAATGCATGATTAATTGTTAGGGAGACAAGAGATTGTAAACTAGTGATTATGATTAGGCTTTCTTCGCCGAGACATCGGGTTTTAAGTAATTTAGAAAGTGGCATTAACATTAATGAAAAGATTGATGAATTCCTAAATACAAGAGAGTGGATAGGATGAAATTGATACACTCCAACAACATATTCATCCATATAATTCAAATCACGTGTTTTGTTTCTTCTTGTCCATTGATTAATACATGCATACATATTTACTTTTGAGTATTTGCATTAAAATCTTAATCAATCGGTTTTGCAAGTCTTAGCTAATCAAGAAACCACATAACTGTCTAGGCCGTGAGTCCTTTGGGAAAACGATACTTGGTCTTACCAGGTTATTACTTGATACGATTCGGTTACACCTGTCGAGGGTTAACAAGTCTTTGACTCCGTTTTTGGGGCTTTAAGATTTGTTCATCACTTGTGAAGGTAGACAAATTTCTTTTTCCTGTGGACTTTGTTATCATAGAGATGGAAGAGGATGTGAATGTACCTCTCATTCTTGGGAGACCTTTTATGAAGACTGCAAGAGTGTTGATTTATGTGGAAAATGGAAAACTGAAAGTAAAAGTGGAAGATGAAGAAGTAAACTTTGATGTTTTTGAAGCCATGTCTCACCCAAAGGATTACAAGGAGTGTTTCCATCTTGACACTCTTGATGAAATTTGTATGATACAAGAGAAGAAATCAAGTGATACTTTTTTGTTAGAGGAGATGCTAGTTGACACTTGTGAAGAATTAAATGAGAAAGAAGAAGAATTGATTGATGAAGGCCTGGATGATTTGAGGGAGTCGAAAGAAGTCCCTTTGCATAAGATGGAAAAGATCAACACAGAAGAAAAAGTCAAGGAAAGCAAATTGGAGCTGAAGATGTTACCACCACACTTGAAGTATGTGTTCTTAGAAGAAGGTGGGACCTCAACATTTTAACAGTATAGCAAGGCCGGGGGTCAATGGTAAAAACATGGAGGTGAAACCAGCATTGATACAGTTGGTAAAAAGCAATCAGTTTAATGGGCTATCACATGAAAGCCCGTATGAACATCTCACCACCTTCAATGAAGTTTGTAACACCGTGAAGATAAATGGAGTGCCAAATGAAGCAATCAAGCTTAATTTGTTTCCTTTCTCATTAGGAGGCAATGCTAAGTTGTACTTAAATTCTTTTCCAGAAGGTAGTTTTATAGAATGGGAAGTTGTGGTTGCAAAGTTTTTGAACAAATACTTCCCACAATCATGGAGGAGACATTAGGTCAAGCATGAGACAGGTACAAAAGCTTTTTGAGAAAGACTCCCATGCACGGTTTTGATGAAGCAGCAGTAGTTCTACTTTTCCTTAGAGGTCTTGGTTCACAAACCAAGTTGATGTTAGATGCCTCAGTTGGAGGTAATATTAAATGTAAGACTCTAGAGGAAGCAACAGAATTGATAGAGAACATGGCTGCTATTGATAATGAAAGACATACTAAAAGAGGAGCCTCTGTTCAACCGAAAGGGGTTCTACAATTGCAGTCAAATGATGCCTTGCTTGCTTAGAATAAGATTATAACTCAATAGTTGGAGAATCTAACAAAGACACTTGCTCAATTGCCTAAGGAATTAAAAATTGTTGCTCAAGTTCAACAACAGACGTGTGAAATATATGGTGGTGACCATATCAATGGTCAATGTGCTTTTTCAGTGGAGGCCCTAGAAGATGTAAATTTCATGAACAATCAATTTCCATACCGCCAAGGTAATTTCAACCAAGGGTGGAAACCTCACCCAAGCATGGGTTAAGGTCAGGGACAATCTGGACAAGCTAGGCAATCAGGACAATTTAATAGGCCACAACAACAACCATCATTATGGCAACAAATGTCTACACTCACTGAAAAACATACAAAGTTGGAAGAAACTCTTAACCAGTTTATGCAGGTAACCATCTCCAATCATAACAGCACTCAAGCATCCATTAGAAATATGGAGATGCAAATCGGACAATTAACTAAGAAGTTGGAAGAAAGGCCTGATAGGAGTTTTGGGGCTAATACTAAGGTTAACCATAGAGAAGAGTGTAAAGTTTTAGTGAGTATAGATGTTGAAAAAGTTGAGTTAGAGAGAGTAAAAGAAAAAGAAAAGAGAGTGGAGAAAAAGCGGTGGTTGAGAGAGAAGAGAGAAACAAAATTTGTGCGAAGATTGAGAAAGTGAGTAGAAAAAGAAAAGAAAAAAAAGAGAATAAGAGAAAAGAAAAAGAGGAACAAGAAAGTGAGAGAAAAGAGAAAGAGGACAAGAAGAAGAGAGAGAGAATCATATGAAAAACCCTTTTGTCATCCAAAGAAGTATCATAGGAAGGAAAAGAAATTTAAGTGCTTCATGGAAATCTTCAATAAATTGGAGATTAAAGTTCCTATGATTGAGACATTGCAACAGGTTCCTAGTTTGATCAAATTTGTGAGGAAGTTCAGTAGAGAGAAGAAGAAAAAGAAGATGGAACTTGAGCTTTATTGGGTCAAGCTAATGACATTAAAAGAGCGCTTGCTATGAGGCAACCCAGTGATTTAAGAAATTTTGTTCTTGGTTTGGTGATGTAATTATGAACTTTTGTTATTTTTGTTTTAGTTATAAATTTTTTTTACAGGGTATAGCATTTACTGATGGATGCTAGGTGGTTAAGTATCTACTAAAGGATACTAGATTTGTTACACCTATTGATATGTGTTGGTAAGATAAAATTGCACCTATTGATGGGTGTTGGTGGATTTTGGGTCAGGCTCGTGATGTTAAACAAGCGCTACCTGGGAGGCAACCCAGTTGATTTACTATATTTTGTTTGTTTGTTTTGATTATGCTTTAGTTGCATGATAGGGATTGAATGCATGAGTGTTTCAAGAACTTAAATGCAGGGAGTGAGTGAGAGGCATGAGTATTAGGCACCTAGGGAAAGCTAGGAAGAAAGAGAGCAATTCACGCAAGTGCCGCTCAGCGCCAATTACCGCTGAGCGGTACTTCTACAGAATGCTTTTCGGGTTGCCCTTAGCGAGACCCGAGCCCATTAGGGTATTTTTATACCCTAGGGTGCGATTTCGAGTTCATTTTCAGATTTCTTTCCTCTCACACACTTCTAAACACTTCTCTAAGAGTTCTCTACATCTTTCCCTTCATTCCCCTTTACAAAATCCATCTTTCACTCACTTTCTCACTAGTTTTGCATCTAAGTTTGGGGTTTGGAGAGAGCATTGTTGTTGGGGCTGAGTTCTTCATATTTGTTGAGCATTTTCTACTCATCTAGTATCTCCACCCAAGTAAGTCAAGCATTTTTAATTCTAGGGTTCTTGAAAGCATGAATTGGTATGAAATTGGATGTTCAAAGCATGATTGTTTAGGGATTTTGATTTCTATGCATGATTTGATGAATTAATTGATATTTGAACCGATTAAAATGCTTGATTTTGGTCTGGAAGTATGAAAATTGCTTGTGGGTGGAGTTAGGAAGTGTAAAAATGAAATTTTTCAAAATCTGCAGAATTGCCGCTCTACAGTCATTACCCCTGAGCGCGACTCTGCCAGACTTGGTTTTTGGCTTCTTTTTCTTGCTGGCTTGGTGCAATGGTTGCGCTGAGGGGCTTTGGTGACCCTCAACGGTGGTTTAGCATGGATTTGGGATGTTGTTTATGGTTTACTAATGATTAACAATATGTTTTGTGGTTTTGTAATTTGTGTTGATGTAGGGATGGCATCCTCTTCAGGCAAAAAATTGAAGATCACAGACTCCAAGAGGAAAGACAAGGAACCTAAACAACCTCATTCTAGTAGGTTCCTCTCTCGCAAACATGAGAAGCATTTTAAGATTGTTCAAGATAGGAGACTCTTGATGGAGAGGAAAGTTGGTATGATACCTAACTTGCTCCTCAGTTTGGAGAGCAACTGATGGGAAGAAACTGGAGGAGATTGGCCACATACCCTACACCAGCCAACATAGCAATGGTGAAGGAATTTTACACCAATGCAAGAAATTTGGGTGATTATCCGGCTGAGGAGTACCTAAGCTATGTTAGAGGTCATGCTATTAGGTATGATCCTAACTCTATCAACAAATTTTTGGGTACTGAATGGGTTGGAGAGCAGTGCCAGTTTGCTCTTTGTATCGAGGAAGGCACTGATTTTAATGATGTGGAGAGTGTTCTATGTGTACCTGAAGTACACTTCCAGAGGAACAGAAATGGTACAGTGGTGAATATCAAGAGGACTGATTTGACTCCTCTTGCTAAGTATTAGATGGCATTCTCCCATACGAACATTCAGCCGTGTTTGCATGTTTCAAACATCACTCTCAACAGGGCACTTCTCCTCTACTGTGTGCTCAGAAATATGAGTATTAACATTGGCCAAGTGATTGCCAATGAAATACAAATGTGTGCCAACACAATGAATAACAAGGCACCTTTAGGGCATCCTTCCTTGATTACACACCTATGCAAGATAGTTGGGGTGGATACTTCTGCTCCACCATTGGAGAGCCCGAGGAAATCCATTGATGAGGCTTATTATAGGCAATATTGTGGAGGAGAGGAGGCAGCTCAACCAGTTCCACCACAATGTCCTCGGAGAGAAAGAAGACCAGCACCGAGTCAGGCATTTGTAGAGACTTATGAGGCAGAGCCATTCCAGATAAGAGACATGTACATGTCTCTCATATGTGCACAGATGTAGTCCATCCATAGAGGACAGGTGGCAACTGCTGAGATGATTATTGAGCTATCACTAGTAGAAAAATGACATTTTATAACAAACTTATTATAACGGATAAAAATTATCCATCATAATAGGGATATATTATAACGTAGTTTTTTAAATCAGTTATAATATGAGACGCGGTGACAAATTTGTAAATAAGTTTAAGACATATTATAACGTAGTTTTGAAAATCAGTTATAATATGAAACACAGTGGCAAACTTGTAAATAAGTTTAAAACATATTATAACGTAGTTTTGAAAATCAGTTATAATATGAAAAGCGGTGGCAAACTTGTAAATAAGTTGAAAACCTATTATTGATGTATTATAACAGAGTTTTAGAAATCAGTTATAATATCTCATGTTCCCTCTTCTTAGTTATATTCTAATTTACCAACTGAGTAACGCAGTAGTCATTTTACTTACCAACGAATAACCATTCTCCTTCACTTTTCACCTCTTCTCAAAACCCTCGCGCCACTATTTTTTTTACCTTTTTTTTTTACCATTTTATGGACCTCTTCGTCGCCGATCACTTCCCCGTCCCCGACCACGTCGCTCCATTTCCCAATTTCGGCGACCTTCTATTCCCTGCCGACCTTCTCTCCCACCGCCACAACCCCCAGAAGCTCCGCCCCATCCGGTCCCTTCCCTCCGCTCTCAATGCCCACCCTCGTCCGCCCGATCCGATTGCCTCCGGGTCGGGTCACACCTGGAGCCAAGAATCTGAGTGAGTCCATTTCTCTTCTCCCATCTCCACCTCTGCTTTTCTCCTTTTTTTTATCTAATCAATTATTAAAAGATCCCCTTTTCTCTCTTCCGTTATTTTTAATTATTAATTCGATTTGAATTTGTGTGTCTTTATCTTTTATTTTTATGCTTATATTATACCCTGTCTTTGCTGAATGGGGACGTAACGTACAACCAATCAAGTGATTTCCTTTTCTATTATTTTAGTTAATTGAAAAAAGATTGTGATTGGCGGTGGTTGCAGAGTGTGTTACTTTTTTTACGAGTGTTTGCGATGAGGTGTTAGGCACGAACTTGTTCTTAGAATATGTTGCATTGCAGTGTTGTCCATTTGATGCTATGAGCTCTGTGTTGCGTCTTTACGAGAGAGAAAGAGACTGAGCCCACAACTTGGTACTAGTATACATCATTCTTTTCTGATTCGAGAATGCTTTGGTTTGTAGCAGTGTGCTTTTGGTGGATGAAAAGAAATGCATTGTACGGTGTATTATTATTTTTATAGTTGGGTTAAGAGTTATGTTATATCTGCACACAAGTATTTGTATTATATAGAATGTTCTGTGTGGTAATTGAAAAACAAGGTCTTGTTGGAATGAAACCATTTTCCCGAATGATTTAGCAACCCCAACTATTGATAATTTGTTACCGTTTATTTACTAACGCGAGGTGAGTCTGGTGAAAGGGTTAATCTCTTGTTACATGAAAAATCAAGGTTCAGAATTTTACCAAAAGAGGTGTGTTTCATTTAGTACCCGAGAGTGTTTCGAACAAGATTCACTCTGACACATGTGTGAAATCAAAACAGTCTTTCTTGACAGGTTTAAGATTGGTTTGGACTGCTCTTTTTTATTTGTTCTTCCTTGTTTCAGCTCGGCTTTGGATGCGGAGGATGAAGAGGAGAATGATGACAATTCATCAACAAACCCTGAAGAAAATGCGGAGGTTTAATTTTTCATGACTAGTTTAAAAGTTTCTTTTAATTAATATTATTCTAACTTGTAGGGGTCATTGGCAATTGCTAGTTATTGTTCCTGATCGTTCTCTTGTAGTTCTCTTAGCTTTCTTGCATATGAAAGCTAACACATTGTCCATCAAAAATATATTAGAGGCGTAAGTTTTCCTTTCTATTTTGATTCCTTCCTATATTATTATTATGATGTAATGGATGTCTAACTTTTGTATAGGTCTTTGGAAGCTCATTCAAGGTTGCGGGGTGTTCCATCTATTTCTAAGAAGATGCAAATAATCACACCTAATGTAAGAGAAGTTCACCTTCCTTTGTTTTGTGTTTTGTGATTGTTATTTTTATGAGGAATTGGTTGTGTTGTTGGTTTTGTGAAATTTGGTTTAGCAAAATATACAGAGCTACATGGTGCAAAGGCTAGCTAGAGTATAATCTGATATTTTGTGTCTTTGGTTTGAATGATTCTTCATTATTTGTATTTAATTTGCAGTGTCGACGTCAATTGGGCAGCTTTGAGTGTGGGTATTATGTATGAAACACATGCATACCATTATTTGTACAAACATTACTGAATCATGGAATAAGGTATTAAAATACTAACTAAATACTTATCCAACTATTCATTACAATATTGTTTTAACTCTATTACTTTATTTGTAGATCTTTAATGATTCATCTCCCATGGAAGCTGCAGATATTGAAGACATTAGAAGGAACTGGGCTTCTTTTATTTTAAGTGTTAGTAGAAACTTGGCTACACTTAAATAGTGCATGTACATTAATGTAATATTTGGATTTAATATATAGTTTCGTGTATAAATGATCTATTAAATATTAGACTATTTAATATTTGAAATGACTTCTATTTTGTTAGTTTCAATAAATTTATTTATTTAAAGCTATATTGATTATAAATGGATTGAATGAGATGATAATACAGGAATATTATTATAATTTCATTGGTGTCAAATTTAATAATCAATTTTAAAAAAAAACATTTATTATAACGTACTAAGCAATGTATGTTATGGTACGTTGATCACATATTATAACGTACAATAATATATACGTAATAATATATAACATATTATAACATACAAAATCTTCTACGTTATAATACATTCCACCTATTATAACAGACAAATGAAAATTTGTTATAATAAACTGCGCATATTATAACGTACTTCAGAAACTACGTTATAATATGCGCAAACTTACTATATCGCCCAGAACTATGTCCCTAGTAACTACGATATAAAAGATAATTTTTGTACGTTATAAAAAGTCATTTTTCCACTAGTGTATATGATACACCTCCAACACACAGGTGGACTATGGATGAATTCCATAGTGTGGTAGATTGGCCAAAGGAGCAGACCCATGGCAATAAAGCTGGAGCAGCTGAAGCTTCAGCTATGGAGGAAGATGAAGATGATGAGGATGATGACGCATTTGAGGATGTTGAAGATAATGAAGGGGAGGAAGATACAGATGACAGCACAGGCTGATGAGGAGCTGAGATAACATCGACTGATGGATGCTATGAGCACTACAGCAGGATCTTTTCTATCTTTAGTTTTGTAATATTGAACTTATTTGCTTCTGTTTTTAGAATAGGGTTGATGTACTCAATTTGAAACTTGTCTGTTATGATGGTTTGCTTATGACTGATTGCATGATGAGCATTGCTTGATGATGTTTGAATCTTGATTGATGTTGAGAATGTGCACATTATATGCTTATACAGGTGGCTCACGAGCTATGTGAACAAATGCATGATGTTTTGATTGTGATTATGATGCTAAGCAGGATGTGTATGTGGAATGTGAATGAGCTTATATGTGAGGTTTTGAGCTCTAGAGTTGTTATTGTTGAATACTAGTACTGTGAAAGCATGAATGACTTTGGCCAGGTTTTCTATGATTGAATCACTTGCTTGTTTGCATCATATGATCAAGGCCATTTGTTGGTAAACCTTTTATTAGCCAAATGCATGAATTTAGCCCACTAAAAGAGAGCACTATGTGTTCTATCCTTTGAACCCTTAGCCTTGAACATGATTTGAAAACCCTTTTTGAAAAGCTTTACCTTGAGTTAAGATGAAAATATTCTATGGTATTAATAAATGTTCAAGTTTGGGGTAGTTGGAAAATAGAAAGGGAAAATAAAAAGCATTGAGCTAAAAGTTAAGCATGTGAAAAGAAAAAAAAAAGGAAAGAAAAGAAAAGCTCAATGCAAAAGAAAGTTGGGAATAATCAAGAATGGTTGTGTTTAGATGATTCTCTTAACTCAAGGGTTTTGTGATCCAGAAAAACCAATTGTTATTGTTAGCCCAACCACATTATAAGCCATTGAAAAATCCTTGTGATGATGTGTGCTTGTAAGTGTTTTTGATTATGGTTAAATGAAAGGCAAAGTTGATTCATGTGACATTGTAATAGTAGAGTGAATGAGTGAATATCTCTTATACACTTGTGTGTTTGAGTGAAACACTTTATTTAGTGAGGATAGATTCCATGAACACATAAGAACATCTTTGCTTAGTTGATTGATCATTCATGATAATAGCATTTGTTGGATATGATGTGATTGAGTGAACACTTAAAGCATGTGCACATCTTGATTGAAGTCATGTTGATGAGCTAAATTGAGTATTTACTTATCTTGAAAGAAAGAGTTTTGAATGTAGTAAACCATTGAATGGATTGGTAGAAGATTGAGTTACATCTTATTTGCTTGAGGACAAGCAAAGTTCTAAGTTTGTGGTTGTGATAACAGTTGAAAAACTGTTACTTTTATACTTAAATATGACTTCAATTACAACCTTTATGACTTAGAAATTAGCTTGAACTCATGATTTTGTTGAATTATTAGAAATAACGGAGTTGGACAGGTTTTATGCTTGATTTCCTTGTTTTTGCAGGTTTTAAGATGAAATTGATGAAAGAAGTGAAAAGGGAAAGAGATGGAGACAGAAAAGGACACAAAAAGTGCAAAAGAAGAGAATCAGCAAGTACCGCTCAGCGCCAACTACCGTTGAGCGGCACTTTTCAGTACCCGTTGGCACCGCTGAGGAGAAAACTGGCGCTGAGGGGAAGAAGTGAAACGCGCTACTACCGCTGAGCGGTATTTACCGCTAAGCGACACTTTTATGGGCTTGGGCCTAATTTTCTGTATTTTTTAGAATAGTATATAAGCTTTAGGACGTCCTAGAGTTTGTATCCTTGGCTGGAACGAAGCAAGAACACACTTTTTCACCCCTTGGAGGAGGATTTTGAATGCTAAGGCTCCCTTCTCAACTTTCTAGGGTTCTATCTTTCATTCTTTCATTGTATTTCATCTAGTTTCACCATGAATATGGTGAACTAAACTTATTTTGTTGTTGGGAAATCAATGTAACTCCTTAGAAACACTCTTGTATGGAATTTGTTCTTCAAAATCATCTTTATGATACATGCTTTCTTTTATTAATAGTTAGGGTTTTTCCTCTTTGCTCAAAGCATGCATTGTTTAACTCATTCGATGTCATGATTAGAAGGTTTTCGGGACATGCTCGATTTTACAGAAGATTCATCAAAGATTTCTCAAAAATTGTCAAACCATTAAGCAACCTCCTTGTTAAGGATGCCCCATTTGTGCTAGATGAAGAGTGCCTTAAGGCGTTTGATGTTTTAAAGAAAAAATTGATTTCTGCCCCAATTATTGTAGCTCCTGATTGGAACCAAGATTTTGAGTTGATTTGTGATGCCAGTAATTATGCTATAGGTGTTGTTCTTGGCCAGAGAAGAGAGAAGGTATTTCACAATATTTATTATGCAAGCAAGGTTTTGAATGAAGCCCAGTTGAATTATGCCACTTTAGAGAAAGAATTGCTTGCTATTGTATATGCCTTGGAGAAATTTAGACCTTATCTCATTGGGTCTAAAGTGATTATCTACACTGATCATGCAGCTATAAAGTATTTTCTAACCATGCCGGATTCCAAGCTGCGATTGATTAGATGGGTACTTTTGTTACAAGAATTTTATGTGGAAATTTTGGTTGGTTAATAGTGAAGTCACGAGCAAGGAAGCAGAAATTGGGGAATCTTTCTCAGATGAAACACTCATGTATATCCAACAAAGGTCGTGGTTTGCTGATATTGCTAACTTCAAAGCTGCAGGAGTAATCCCAGAAGATCTCAATTGGCAACAAAGAAAAACAAAATTGCATGATGCCAAACAGTTCATTTGAGATGATCCTGGCAATGGATTATGTGAGTAAATGGGTTGAAGCTCTGACTTGTCCCAAGAATGATTCTAGCAATGTGATTAAATTTCTGAAAAGGTAAATTTTCTTCGGGTTTGGAACGCCAAGAGTACTCATCGGTGATGGAGATCTCATTTTTGCAATTTTCAGCTTGCAAAGGTACTCAAGAATTATGGTGTGAGACACAAGGTAGCTACACCTTATCATCCACATACAAATGGACAAGCTGAGGTTTCTAATAGGGAAATAAAGAGGATCCTATAAAAGAGAGTTGCTTTATCAAGAAAGGATTGGTCTCAGAAGTTAGATGATGCTCTTTGGGCATATCAAACTGCAATGAAGACAATTATTGGATTATCTCCTTTTTAAATGGTTTATGGAAAGGCATGTCACCTTCTGGTGGAGATGGAACATCGTGCTCTGTGGGTCTTAAAATTCTTGAATTATGATCTGAGTGACACTGCAAAAAAGAGAAGAACGCAAATTATTGAGCTTGAGGAGATGCGGTTACATGCCTATGATTCTTCCAAGAATTACAAAGATAATGTGAAATTTTATCATGACAGGAAGCTGATAAAAAAGGTCTTTAATCCAGCATAACGGGTGTTGCTATTCAATTCTCGACTAAAACTTTTCCCTGGAGAGTTGAAGTCCAAGTGGTCTGGTCCGTTTATGGTCAAGAATGTCCTTCCACATGGAGCAGCTGAGTTGACAAATCCATCCTCTAAAGACCCACAATGAAGTTAGATGGTCAATGGACAATGTCTCAAGCATTATTTAGGTGGTGAGGTGCAACGCCTTTCACCTATCATGGAGTTGGTTTATCCAAATTGATTTCTATGGTTTTAAGCTAGTGACGTTCAAAGAGCGCTTACTGGGAGGCAACCCAGCTTTCTAAACCTTTCTTTTTTTTAATTCTTTGTTTTGTTGATTGTACTCTGCTTGGATAAACCACACTACTTTGGTTCAACTGCTGTGTTTTGTGATAAATACTGCTTTGTGATGCTCTGGTGTGTTGATTGATGTTGAGATGATGCATGATCTACTAATATACAGGTGATGACTCACAATGTATGAAACAGGTGCTTGAGTTAAAAATGTGATTGAGATACTAAGCAGGGTGTTTTTTCTGAATTCTGGGACTTTAGAGTTTACCTGTGTGAGTTTTGGGCTTCAGAGTTTTGTGAATAATTGCTATTACTTTGGAAACACAGATGATTTTGCCTAAATTTTCTATCATTGAACTACTTGCTTGTAAGTTTCATATGATCAAGGCCATCTTTTGTTATCCCTTATTCTTCTTAACCTTCACATGATTTTTGTCCATTGAAAAGAAAACAATTTGTTTTGACCTTTGAACCTTGAGCCTTATGTATGTTTTGAAAACTCTTTGTGAAAATATTTACCTTAAGTTAAGTTGAGAACATTTGTTAGGTATTAATAAAGGTTCAAGTTTGGGGTTGCTGGAAAGACTGGGAAAGGAAAAAGAAAAAAAGCATTAAACTAAGTAGTGAGTATTTCAAAAGAAAAAGAAAAATGAAAAGAAAAGAAAAGAAAAGCTCAATGCAAGGGAAAGCTGAGAAACGAAAGTAAGTTTGTTGGCTTGAATGATGAAGTCACAAGTGCCTCTCTCTTAACTTAAGGATTTTGCTGACTAGGAAAATCAATTTCCTTCTTAGCCCAGCCAAGTTACAAGCCATGAAAAGCCCTTGTGATGAAAACTTGCTTGTGAGTATGTTTGATTATGGTTAAATGAAAGGCAAAGTTAATCTGTGTGACATTATGGTAGGAGAGTGAAAAAGACACCAACACCTCACTATACACATGTGAGTTGAGTGATATACTTTTGAGTGTTTGAGTTATACACTTTTGAATGCTTGAGTAAAACACTTTCCCTAGTGAGGAAGAGTTCTTTGAATTTCTTCTGATTACATCTTTGCTTGGTTGATTAATCATTCTTAAGGATAGCCTCTGTTGAAGTATATGAGCATCACATTGATTTTAACTTAATTAAGGCATCTGCACATCTTGACTAAGTTCTGTATGTTGAGTTGATACATTGATTTATATGGTTTCTCTTTAACTAAATACATTTACCTTGTTTTCTAGGTCACCAATAAAGGTGGGAAACCATGCCAAGTTTGCCAACAAAGAACGGAAGAAAGGAAGTGTCTTCCGGATTGCATCAAGTGGCTTCCAGATTGGGAATGCAATCAAGAATGCCTTCCGAACTGTGCATAAAGCCCAGCCAAAACCACTTGCTGCCCAGCGTTTCTACACCAGGAAAACACATTTAAAACCCGTATAAATTTTGTTTTCCCTGGAACTCACGCCCACTCCTTCAAAAGATTTCTATTGTAAATTTGGTAGCTTCCTTTGCACGTTTCAGAGGCTTCTCTTACTCTATAAAAGAGAGTTTCTCCTTCTTGTAAATTCAACTTGAATTGATATAGTGAAATGTTGCTGAAATGAATCCAGTCACTACTTAATGCAATTCCTAGCATTCCTAGTAATTAAATGTAAAGATAAAGAGCTTAAGACGACCAAGACTCATACCCTCATCCGTGAGAAATATTACTCTTGGGAGAACTCAATAAGAACCTGAATCATAAGGAACCTCCCAGCACATGCAATTCATAAATCATGCGATGAATGAGTTAAACAAAGCATGTAATAAGCACAGTTGAATTACTCTAACAATTAATGAAAAAGCATATGGAATTAAGAATCAATTCAAATACATGAGAGTTCACAAGGTTACATCATCCCTCAACCACAAATAGAGTTTAGTTCCTCATAGACATGGAGAAACTAGATGAATAATGGAAAAGCATGAGATAGTAAAACCCTAAAAGTAGAGGCTGGAAGCTTTCGCCTCTAGATCCGCCTTCGGAGAGTAGAAGAGTGTGGTGTTGTGCTGCTCCAACTAGAGATGCAAAACCTAGGACGCTTGGGTCCTTTAAATAGAACAAAAGCATAACAGAAACAAAGCCCTGGCCCGAGTCGCCGGCACTCAAGCGCCCCACTTAGGGTGCCCGGGCGGCGAGCGGTGATCTTCCATGCTCAAGCCTCACAGAGGTCGCCCCAACCTTCTCCATCCAGCGGTCAAGCTCCCCCAAAAGGGGTGCCCGGGCGGTGAGCGGCACTTCCTACGCTTAAGCCCTCCAGAGGACGCCCAAGCCTTCTACATCCAGCGCTCAAGCGCCCCCAAAAGGGGCGCCTGGCTGGTGAGCGGCACTTCTTGCGGTTAAGCCTTCCAAAGGATGCCCAAGCAGAAGAGGGTGTATTTAGTATCAAAATTACATCACAAATAATGGTATTTTCAACCATTATCAAATCCCCAAACTTAGAACTTTTCTTGTCCTCAAGCAAAATAGATTGCAACTCAGCTTTTCAGAACAATCACTACAATGAGTCAACCTTTTCAAAAACTTTTTCTTTCACACAAGTAATTACTTTTATCAACTCAGCATACAGATATGAGTCAAAGCGTGAAGATGCCTTAAATCAATGTGATGCTCATATGTTTCAACAGATGCTATCTTTAAGAATGATCAATCAACCAAGCAGATATGCAATCAGAAATTCAGATAACTACTCATCACCAAAGAAAGTGTTTCACTCAAGCCCTCAAAAGTGTATCACTCAAGCACTCAAAAGTGTATCACTCAACTCACAGGTGTATAGTGAGGTGTTGGTGTCTTTTCCACTCTGCTATCACAATGTCACACAAATTAACTTTGCCTTTCATTTAGCCACAATCAAACATACTCACAAGCAAGTAGTCATCACAAGGGCTTTTCATGGCTTGTAGCTTAGCTGGGCCAAGAAGGAAATTGGTTTTTCTGGTCAACAAAATCCTTGAGTTAAGAGACACATTTATGGTTTCATCATTCAAGCACAAACTTTCTTTCTTTTTCCCAGCTTTCCCTTGCATTGAGCTTTTCTGTTCTTTTCTTTTCATTTTTCTTTTCCTTTTTCTTTTGCTTTTCAAATATTCACTGCTTAGCTCAATGCTTTTTCTTTTCCTTTTTGCCACTGATAACAGTTGAAAAACTGTTATTTTCATGCTTAAAATTGATACTAAAAGCAACCTTTATACTTAGAAACTAGTTTGAAATCATGCTTTTCTTCATATTTTCATAAATAAGAGAGCTGGACAGGTTTATGCTTGATTTCAGTGTTTTTGTGCAGGTTTTAAGGTGAATTTAGTGAAAGAAGTGAAGAAGGAGAGAGATGGAATCAGAAAAGACATCAAAAAGTGCAAAAGGAGAAGCCGCAAGTACCGCTCAGCGGCAGTTTACCGTTGAGCGGCACTCAGGAGCTCACGGGAGGACCGCTGAGGGGCAAAATGGCCGCTGAGGGGAAGAAACGACTCACGCACTTACCGCTGAGCGGTACTTTACCGCTGAGCGACACACTTATGGGCTTGGACCTAGATTTTTTGTAATTTTAGAATAGTATATAAGCTTTAGGACGTCCTAGGGTTTGTATCTTTGGCAGAAACGAAGCAAACACTCTCTCTTCCACCCCTTTGAAGGAGGATCTTGGATGCTCAGGCTACCTCTTCACCTTTCTAGGGTTTTATCTTTCATTCTTTCATTATTGTTCATCTAGGTTCACCATGAATATGGTGAACTAAACCTTGTATGTTTGTTGGGGAATCAATGTAATCTTTTGAAGCTCTCATATATGGAATTTGTGTTTACATCTTAATCTAAGATCTATGCTTTCTTTCATCATTAGTTAGGGTTTTTCCTCTTTGCTTAATGCTTGCTTTATTATTGATTTTGTCGATACGGGAACGTACGGGGAAGTCTAGATCCGGGGAATTTCTCCCAATATTATATTGGTTGTCGTTAAGCTCCTGCACTTGATGAACTAATTATTAGGAATGCTAGGAATTGTATGAACTCGTAATTAGGGAGAAGTCTTCTTGAAAGGTACTTTAGAGAGTGGCATTAACAATGATGATTTGAATGTTGAATTCCTAAAATATATGAGAGTGGATAAGATGAAATTGAACCCCAACAACATATTCATCCATATATTCCATTAAAGTGTTTGTATTTTGTTTTAGCCATTGATCACATTCATGCATACATGTTTATTTTCGTCTTTTGCATATTAAAATCCAATTATTTCGTTCTTAAGTCTTAGCTAATCAACAAATCACATAACTAAACTAGGTCGTGAGTCCTTTGGGAGAACGATACTTGGTCTTACCAAGTTTATTACTTGAAACGATTCGGTCATACTTACCGATTGTAAAACAAGTTTGTGACATCATATTTTGGTGTTCATAAATTTGTCCATCAAGTTTTTGGCGCCGTTGCCGGGGACTTGTGGTTTAATTGGTTAATTTGTGTGATTATTGATTATCTTTGACTTTAATTTTGAATTTCTGTTTTTATTTTTCTGTTTTTATTTTTTCTGTTTTTATGTTATTTTATTTTATTTTATTTTATTTTATTTTATTTTATTTGATTTGATTTGATTTTATTTTATTTTATTTTATTTTATTTTGTTTTCTGTTTTTATTTTTTTTTCGCTTTCTGTTTTTATTTTTTTTTTTCTGTTTTCATTTTTCTATTTTATGTTTTTATCTTCTATCTTGCTATCTTTTATCTTCTTATCATTTATTCTTTGTATCTTCTCTATCTTTTTGTGCTAACAAATATTTTCTAGAGTTTTGTGCCTAATGCTTGCAGGATGCAATTCGGTCAAGAATTTGACTATATGGGCACTCAATTCTTCCCAAGGTCAACAAAGAAAGCAAGAGATCTCATCTTTCAGGCAAGGCATGGAAGAATCACTAGGTCATGCATGGGATAGATATAAAAGCCTATTAAGAAAGACTCTCACGCATGGATTTGACGAAGTGGAAGTAGTCCTTACCTTCCTTGGAGGTCTTGGTTCACAAACCAAGATGATGCTTGATGCCTCAGCAGGAGGAAACATTAAATGGAAAACTCCAGAGGAAGCAACAGAGATTATTGAAAATATGGCTACTAGTGATAATGAGCTCAACAGTGAAAGAGGAGCTCCTATGCAACAGAAAGGAGTTCTACAATTACAGACACGTGATGCCTTGCTAGCACAAAATAAAATTCTAACTCAACAGTTGGAGACTCTTACTAAAACACTTGCACAATTGCCTAAAGAGTTGAAAACTGCTGCACAGGTACAATCTCAGTTGTGTGAATTATGTGGAGGTGACCATATCAATGGTCAATGTGTCTTTCCAGCAGAAGCCGTGGAGGATGTGAATTACATGACCAATCAATACCGTCAAGGGAACTACAATCAAGGGTGGAAACCACACCCAAGCATTGGTCAAGGGCAAACTGGGCAAGCTGGTCAATTTAATAAGCAGCAGCAGCAACCCACCTTATGGCAGCAGATTTCTATGCTTAATGAAAGGTCCATGAGGATGGAAGACACTCTTAATAATTTCATACAAAAAACTGAGTCTACCCAAAAGAGCACTGAAGCTACTATCAAGAATTTGGAGATTCAGATGGGTCAGATTACCAAGCAATTGGAAGAAAGGCCTGACAAAAATTTTGGGGCTAATACTGAGGTTAACCCCAGGGAAGAGTGTGAAGTGCTAGTGAGTGTAAATGTTGAAAAAGTTGAGTTGGAAAAAGAAGAGAGAAGAGAGAAAAGAGAGAGAAGAGAAAGAAGAAGAGAAAATTTGTGTGAAGATTGAGAAAGTGAGTAGAAAAAGAAAAGAAAAAAAGAAAGTGAGAGAAAAGAAAAAGAGGACGAGAGAAAAAAAGAAAGAATCATATGAAAAACCTCTTCCTCATCCAAAGAAGTATCATAGGAAGGAAAAGAAATTTAAGTGCCTCATGGAAATCTTCAAGAAATTGGAGATTAAAGTTCCTATGATTAAGACATTGCAACAGGTTCCTGGTTTGATCAAATTTCTGAAGAAGTTCAGTAGAAAGAAGAAAAAGAAGATGGAACATGAGCTTTATTGGGTCAAGCTAGTGACGTTAAAAGAGCGCTTGCTGGGAGGCAACCCAGTGATTTAAGAACTTTTAATTTTTGGTTTGGTGATGTAATTTTGAACTTTTGGGTATTTTTGTTTTTGTTATAAGTTTGTTACAGGGTTTACATCTACTGATGGATGTTAGGCGGAAGAGTATCTACTGAAGGATATTATGTTTGTATACACCTATTGATGGGTGTTGGTAAGAAAGATTTGCATCTACTGAAGGGTGCTGGAGGATTTTGGGTCAGGCTCGTGACGTTAAACAAGTGCTACCTGGGAGGCAACCCAGTTGATTGATTTTATCTGTATTGTTTGTTTTGATTCTGCTTTAGTTGCATGATAGGGATTGAATGTTTGAGTGATTTGAGAAATTAATTGCAGGGAGCAAGTGAGGGGCATGAGTAGAAGGCACCTAGGGTAAGCTAGGAAGAAGAAAAGCACAACACGAAAGTGCCGCTGAGCGGTGGTATCGTAAAAGGGGCTTAGGTTGCCCTTAGCGGAACCCGAGCCCATTAGGGTATTTTTATACCCTAAGTCACGCTTTGGCCTCTATTTTTAGATTCTTCTCTACACACACACTCCTAAACATTTTTCCAAATGTTCTCTACATTTTTCCTTTCATTCCTCTTTAGAAAATCTCCCTTCCACTCACTTTCTCACTAGTTTTCCATCTAAGTTTGGGGTTGGGAGAGAGCATCATTGATGGGGCTAAGTTTTTCAAAGCACTAGAGCAGGATTTGTTTTATCAATCACTTTTGTTTTTAGAATAGGATTTGATGTACTCAATTGGAAACTTTGTCTGTTATGATGGTTTGCTTATGATTGTTGTTTGATAAGTAAGGCCTGATGATGCTTTGATATTGATTGATATTGAGATGTGCACATTAGATGCTTATACAGGTGATTCACAAGCTTTGTGAACAAATGCAAGATGTTGTGATTTTGATTATGATTCTAAGCAGGATGTTATATGTGGAATGTGAATGAGCTTATATGTGAGGTTTTGAGCTCCAGAGTTGTTATTGTTGAATACTATTACTGTGAAAGCATGAATGACTTTGCCCAGGTTTTCTATGATTGAATTACTTGCTTGTTTGCATCATATGATCAAGGCCATTTGTTGATAACCCTTCTATTAGCCAAATTCATAAATTGAGCCCACTAAAAGAGAACATTATGTGTTATATCCTTTGAACCTCTAGCCTTGAACATGATTTGAAAACCCTTGTTGAAAAGCTTTACCTTGAGTTAAGTAGAAAATATTTTGTGATATTGACAAATGTTCAAGCTTGGGGTTGTTGAAAAATAGAAAGGGAAATTGAAAGCATTGAGCTAAGAACTAATAATTAAGTATGTGAAAAGAAAAAGAAAAAGAGAAAGAAAAGAAAAGAAAAAGCAAAGCTCAATGCAAAAGAAAGTTGGGAATAAATAAGAATGATTGTGTTTATATGTTTCTCTTAACTCAAGGGTTTTGTGATCTAGAAAAACCAATTTTCTTGTTAGCCCAGCCACATTATAAGCCATAGAAAAGTCCTTGTGATGATTCTTGCTAGTAAGTGTTTTTTATTGTGCTTAAATGAAAGGCAAAGTTGATTCATGTGACATTGTAATAGTAGAGTGAATGAGTGAATATCTCCTATACACTTGTGTGTTTGAGTGAAACACTTTATCTAGAGAGGATAGATTCCATGAACACATTAGAACATCTTTGCTTAGTTAATTGATCATTCATGAAAATAGCATTTGTTGGATAGTATGTGTTTGAAAGATCACTAAAAGCATGTGCACATCTTGATTGAAGTCTTGATGATGAGCTAAATTGAGTATTTACTTGTCTTGAAAGAAGGATTTTTGAATTTGGTGAACCATTATATGGATTGATGGAAGATTGAGTTACATCTTGTTTGCTTGAGGACAAGCAAAGTTTTAAGTTTGGGGTTGTGATAACGGTTGAAAAACCGTTATTTTTATGCTTAAAATTGATACCAAAAGCAACCTTTAAGACTTAGAAACTAGCTTGAACTCATATTTTTGCTTTAGTTTTGAGAATAAGAGAGTTGAAAGTGAATTTAATGGTTTTGTGCAAGATTCCCTTGAATTTGTAGGCTAATTGAATGATTTGAAAGAAGAATTGAAATACCGAATGATTGGAGTGCTGAAAAGTCAACCAGAAACCAGAAAAGTCAACCAGTCAACCAAAAAAGTCAACCAATCAACCATAATGCTGAAAAACCAACCAGAACGCAGAAAAAGTCTGACCGAGTGGCGCTGAGCGGAAAAATACCGCTGAGCGGCACTTTTCGGGTGCCGAAATCACTGCTGAGGGGCAAAACAGCAGCTCGGGGGCAAAATGGATCATGCGCTAGTACCGCTCAGCGGTAAAATACCGCTGAGCGCCATTCTAAGTGGGCTTGGACCGGTTTTCTTTTGTTTTTAAGGGCTTGGACTTGTTTTATGTTATTTTTATGCCCTATTTAAGGACTTGCACGTCCTAGGGTTTGTATCTTTGGCAGAAACGAAGCAAACACTCTCTCTTCCACCCCTTTGAAGGAGGATCTTGGATGCTCAGGCTACCTCTTCACCTTTCTAGGGTTTTATCTTTCATTCTTTCATTATTATTCATCTAGTTTCACCATGAATATGGTGAACTAAACCTTGTATTGTTGTTGGGGAATCAATGTAGTCTTGTGAAACTCTCATATATGGAATTTGTGTTTAAACATCTTATTTGAGATACATGCTTTCTTTGATCATTAGTTAGGGTTTTTCCTCTTTGCTCAATGCTTGCTTTGTTTAACTCATTCAATGCATGATTATTGATTTTTTCGATACGGGAACGTACAGGGAAGTCTAGATCCGGGGAATTTCTCCCAATAGTATATTGGTTGCCTTAAGCTCCTGCGCTAAAAGAACTAATTATTAGGAATGCTAGGAATCGTATGAACTCGTAATTGGGGATAGGCCTTCTTGAAAGGTAATTTAGAGAGTGGCATTAAGAATGATGAAAAGAATGTTGAATTCCTAAAGTATATGAGAGTGGATAAGATGAAATTGATAACCCCAACAACATACTCATCCATATATTCCATAGAACTGTTTGTATTTTGTTTTAGCCATTGATCAAATTGATGCATACATGTTTATTTTCTGTTTTGCATATTAAACTTCACTTATTTCGTTCTTAAGTCTTAAATAATCAACGAATCACATAACTAAACTAGGCGGTGAGTCCGTTGGGAGAACGATACTTGGTCTTACCGAGTTTATTACTTGAAACGATTCGGTCATACTTGCCGATTGTTCAACAAGTTTGTGGCGCCGTTTTTCGGTGTTCATAAATTTGTCATCAGCCACTAACCCCAAACTTGAACCTTTATCAATATCTTACAAATATTCTCAACTTAACTCAAGGGAAAGATTCTCATAAAGGGTTTTCAACACATGCATAAGGCTTATGATTCAAAGGATAGAGTAAACTGTTTTCTTTTTGGTGGACAAAATTATGTGAAGGCTTTTAAAAGAAGAAGGGAAAACTAGAGATGGACTTGATCCTATGAATCCTACAAGCAAGTAGTTTAATCACAAAAAATTTGGGCAAAATCATTCATGCTTCGAAAGTAATAAGAATTATTCACAAAAAACTCTGAAGCCCAAAACTCACACAGGTAAACTCTTAAGTCCCATAATTTAGAAAAACAACCTGCTCAGTATCTCAATCAAACTTTACCTCAAGCACCTGTTTCATATTCTGTGAGCAATTACTTGTATATCAGCACATCATGCAACCCCTCAACATCAACCCACGCACTAGAATATCACCAAGCAATACTCATCACAAAACAATCATTGTTGAACCAAAGCAGTGTAGTTCATTAAAGCAAAGTAAAATACAAAGCACATAATTAAAAAGGAAGCTAATAAAATAGAAACAAAATACACTCAAACAAAGAAAATAACATAAAAACAGAAAATACAATAAATCCTGGTGATGAGAGGGTCGCACCTCCCAACAAAAGTTGTGCATAAAAGAATGCAGTATAGTGCTAGGCAGTGACTCCTAGGTCGTCTCTCAAGGACCAATTTGGGTTCAGTTTCAGATCAAACACGCAGTGGGGGGTTTGTGAAAATGTTTTTGCGAATAGAAATTAACAACATTAAAACTGGAAAGTAAATACAACCAAACATAATTTAAAACACTGAAATAAATAAGCACACCATGAGGACCGAACTGTCCAACAGATGACCGAACGGTTCTACATTGAGACTAAATTGTTTCTAAAACAAGATGTGTGAACTACTTAAAATTCAGCCGATAATAAAGAAACACTTGGCTAAAAATGAAATGCATATATGAATCTAACTAAATGAAATAAATAATTCAGAAAACTCATGTGCCAATTGAATTGCAATTAGTAAGCTGGAAAGTGAAGTAATGAAATGGGTATAAAAGTAGCACGTGAACAGTAGCTGGATGAAGCAAACTTTGCTAAAATGAAATAAAATGAAATAAAATGAAATGTTCACAAGACCGTCTGCTTGTATCTTTCTCCAATCAATCACCATCTCTCCCTCATTAAAACCACATCCTAATCTCTAAAAACAATGAAAACCAAAAGCTAATTCCCGTGAGCACACCACTTTCTCTGCTGAAAAAAAAAACTGAGACTCTTGATTCATGAGTAACCGTGCACAGCAAAAATGCTCATTATATTGAAAATAACCTTCCAAGAAAAACAAGTGCAGAGACCGAAAAATGGATGTGATGGTTAGCTTTTCTAAAAGAAAGAAATGAGTTCAAGCACCACATGTGCTCTTCCAGCTGAATGACTAAGTAAAAGAGTTATTCTAGAAGAAATTGAATTCCCTTCAAAATTAAAATGTTCCAGCAAAATGAAAGACTAAGTAAGTGCACCATGCCCTCCAACAAGGAAATGAAAAAAAAAATAAGAACTCAACCGTAACCCTCCATTTTGTTGTCCGCTACTTCCTAACGTGAGAGGCAATCCCTCCAACCGAGAGCTCTCTGTTCCAATGTGTGTAGCCCTATTTCTTCTCTACCTCTGCTGGACCATGTGCTGGATGCACCCCCTTCTTCTCCTCAACGTGGCAGCTGGACCATGAATGCCATCCGTGTATGTTGCTGGAGGATGCTTTCACTTTGGACCAGCCCGTGACACCACTCTTGCTGCTTCCGGATGCCACTGGATTGGACGTGGATCTCCCAAGCTCCGTGAAGGCTGGACTCCAAAGTTGCTTTTTGCACCGCTTTCTCAAGCTGCTTGCTGTCACAGCTCCCCCTCATGGGCCGTGTCTCTCCTGCCACCACGTGCTGCTCTCTCTCCCGTCTGCTCATCAATTACTAGGGGTCACCTCCTGCTGGATCTGTGAACGCTTTCTTTCCAAGGGCCGAGTGCTTCTCTTCTTTCTCTCCTGCTGGACTGCACGTGGACCAGCCCAAATGCGTGGACGTGTTTTTTTCTCTTTTCTCCAATGCTGGATGCTTCTTCTTCTCTGGACCATGCAGCTTTTCTTTTTTTTTTTTTCTCTTCTAGCAGCTGCACTTTGATTCCAAGACATATGCTTTCTTGCCAAATGAACTTTCCTGAATTATTACATGCTTGTGGGCCATGATATGCATTAAATGGAATCAGCATGTGCATTTTTCATTCCAGCTCATATCCGTTTGTGTGCTTTGAACCGTGGCAGCCCATAGCCTTTTTCTGTGTGCACCACCAAAAATAAATCCATACCTCCTTTCTCTTTTTAGCTTAAAATAAAATTGATTTGGTATTATCTTTTGACCTCCAAATGTCCCAAATATTATCCAATAATTTCCCTACAATTAATAATGCAAATAATTAGTCTCAGATAATTCAAATTAATTAAAATAAAAATTTCCGATCAAATTGAGCACAATTAGGAAAAACGGAAAAATACCGGACATTTAAGCACAATTCCCTGATTAAATCTGGTACAATAAACTAAGTGAAGTGAATAAAATATTGACTCATCAAAATAGACCACACTTAGTCTTTTGCACTCCTGGGCAAAATCAAGACGCAAATCAAGGAATAGTTCAGAGGACATCAGGGAAATGACACAAACTTGGCACACGGAAAATAAAGACGAACAAGGAAAGAAACAGAATTACACAGTTCTCAAGGAATCTGGACCAAGAAAGGAAGTAGACAATATCCAACACAGAATCAATCAGAGAAAGCAGATACTCATGAAATCATCCAAGCAATTCAATACAAGGAAAGCAGTCAATCAGTTCAAGAGATGAATCAAAAGCAACAGAGCCTCACAGATGCATACAATCAGTGTTTCTCTCAAGTGTTTAAGGTAAATCAATGTCACTCAATGCACTCGAGAAAGCAATCACAAATAGACTTGGCAAGCCTCTAATATCAACACTCAAGCACATATGCATGTTCAAATCAAAAGGTCTTTTCATGGTTGTAATGGGGCCAAGGACAAGGGAGGATATATCTGGATAAGAAGCTACAAACCATAAGGAAAGAAGGAGCAATGGGGAACAAGTGTAAACACATTCAAACACGCCCACAACCTCTAATTCCATCCTCTTCTTGACTCCATTATTCACAATTATTCACATTTTTTTTTCTTCACTATTTTTCTGCTCTCTTTTTTTTTTTCCATCCTGTCTCTTTTCTTTTCTCTCTTTCCAAAACAAAACTGTAAAAGACAAGATACACATATATTTACCAAAACAAAACAAGAAGAGGAACCAACTAGCCAATTCATCAAAATCCCCAGGAAGACCACACTTGTTCCCAAAACACTTCCAAAGCTGACAAATTCCCTAAGGTTAAGTTAAACATGGTTTTTTTTTACTTAGGGCTAGTGTATGAGCTTCAAAACAAAGTAATGGGGAAAGTACAGGCTCAAAAGGGTTATCAAAGGATCACAATAAGGTAGGCTTATTTGGCTAGAGAGGCTCAAGAACAAAACTGCCTTTATCACTTCCAAACATGCATATCAATCAAGAATTATCAACAAGAGTCAAGCCAAGGCATATGTGCAAGCAATCAAGAGACATATCACACAAGAAAGAACATCAAGTGGCTCAAATTCTCACACAGGGCATTTGTGTCACAATCAATTCAACTCTCAAACATCATGATCATCTTCCAAGTAAAGAAAAAACAAGGAATCCAACATCTCAGAGTATCAATGAAGTGAAGGAAAACTGACAACCTAACCACAATCCAGAATTTACGAAAAGCATGCAAAACTGTACACAAGACACAACAAAAACTACCTAGAAAAGAAAAAAATTTAACACGGAAAACAAAAACTAACAAAGAAAAATCAGAATCTCCCCCAATAGACCACACTTAAACTACACAGTGTCCTCAATGTGTCATAAGCATAAGATCAGAAATCAGAACAATCAACACATCATGGACAAGTGCAATAAAAGTAGGAAAAGGTGGAGAAGAGAAAAGGAAAAACTCCCCTGATCATGGTGGCAGTTGCCAATTTTGGACTTGCAGGGAGATGTCTTCCACCACAGTATCCAGCCAGGAAGTTTTGAGGAAAAATTGCTTCATCCTCCATATTTGATCAAGCAGGGAAATGTCTTCCACAGCTGGATCTAAGAAGAAGTGATTGTTGATGAGCGGGTTCAGCAGGTGCCTACTAATGTTGAAGCTTTTGTGAGTGTTAGCACCTTTGTTTTCCACTGTGGGTGCATGTTGGTCAAATTCTTGTGTACCTCCTGCAATAGGGTTAGTGCAATGTGGCTCTACAGAAATTACATGCAGGGGTATAACACCCAATCCAAGTGTAACAGACTGAACCTCAGATACATCCTCAGAACATGAATCAATTTCAAAATCACAAGCAATATCAACGACAGACTCAGATTCATGTTCAATGCATGGAGAATAAACATTCGGATGCGACATCAAAAATTGGTTCTCATCATGCATAGAGGGAAAATTAAAATCAGACTCAACAACAATATAATCACCAGCATACCTCTCAACAACATAATCATCAATAGCACAATCATCAACAGAATAATCAATTTGAGGTATGTTTACCTCCACTTCCCTAAAGATTGGAATAGTGGTGGAGGATGAAAATGGTCTACCTGGCTCAAAATTGCTGCTTATACCTGCCTGGTCCTCAAAATCTTCATAAGTCTCCGCATGTGCAAGAGTAGAGACATCTGAAGGTGGGAAAGTATGTGGCGCAGTAGTAAGCTCATGACTCTTCTCCCTATCTTCTATGTTGATGCCACTAACATCATCTGGGATCTGAACAGTCTGAAATGGTAACTCTGAATCTTGAGACTGTTCCTCAGTGAGTTGAGTGGCCATCTGCCCTATCTGATCAGTCATACTCTGAATGGCAGCTCCTATTTCTTGCTGGAACTGCATGTTCTCTTGCTGAAACTGAAGGTTCTGCATGGTCATCTGCTCCAACAACTCCTGCAATGTAGGCTCAGAAGTAGAAGGCTGAGGAGCTATTTGGACAGGAGTATCATATTGCTGACTTTGGTATTGCTGGACTGGTGGAGGCATAAAAGTACTCTGGAATGGTGGTTCTTGATATTGATGCTGTGGAGCATCATACCATCCCAAGGTAGGGTCATTCCATCCAAGACCGTTGCTGTAAGCATATTGCACAGGGGAAAATTTGCTCAGAAACTGATGCTCAAGATATCCCCAATCGGTAACGGATCTCAGAGGAAGAGAGTCTTTCCAATCCTTAGCTGCTCCTTGTAATGAATGCGGAAATGCGCTCAAGAAAATGTAATCAAGAGGGACATCTGGAGGCTTCATTGAAGAGCACATGATATGGAGCTCCTCCAAATGTCTGTGTGGGCATTCTCCTGCAAAACCATGAAACTTAGGCAGCAAATGTATCAGTCCAGGGGTGAGATCGCAATGAAGATCATCCTCCTTAAGTGAAACCGGCTCACAAAGAGCACTCTCAGAAATTAGAGGATGAGTCATATTGTTCTCAACATAGACATCAGCAGAATATGAATTACAATCAGAGTAACATGCAGAAGGAGAATGATAATCAGAGGCACTAGCAAAACAAGCAGTATTCACGAAATCAAAATAGGTAGACATGGAAAAAGAAGAATACTAAAAATCACGAAACAAATAAAACACAACACATTTATACATGCAACACGCACACACAAAACAGAACATCACATCACATCACAACACAAGACAAAACACAACACACACAAACACAACAAAAAGACCTAAGACTGAACCGTTGGTCCCCGGCAACGGCGCCATTTTGATGAGAGGGTCGCACCTCCCAACAAAAGTTGTGCATAAAAGAATGCAGTATAGTTACTAGGAAGTGACTCCTAGGTTGTCTCTCAAGGACCAAATTGGGTTCAGTCTCAGATTAACACGTAGTGGGGGGGGTTATCAAAGGTTTGTGACTGTAATTGAACTTAAATTTAAATGGAAATTAAACACAACTAAACATGATTGACGGTATTCCAGTGCATGAAAACATTAAACTGAACATTGCAATAAATAAATATCCAAACACAATTCACCACCCAAAAGAAGAAAATCAATTCAACCTATAATGCAAACCATTCTTAGGCAAAAGAAATTAAAAGAAAATAAATTTTTCTACCATTTCACGTGACCCATATACTCTTTTCAAGCCAAAGGTAAAGTGGAATTTCTTCTACAATGGAATCCGTGCCTCCTTCAAGGTGTCACATGTGCATGCTCAAATGGAATAAGAATTAAATGGAGACATTCTTTTTCTTCCAGCAACCAAGACGGTGCTTTCCCAAGCAATGAATTAAACTTCTCCAGCGAGGACGTGTCAGCTGCTCAACATAACAAAATGAAAGTGGTTCCCTAAAATTAAATTCTATCACAGGACGTGACACATCCAGCGTGTTGCTGGAACAACTCCCAGCCCCTCACAAGTCACCGAATGCTTCTAAAGAAAGAAAACAAAATGAAATCTGTGTTCAAAAAAAAATAACAGCTGCCAGCGTGGAGAATTTCTTCAAGGCCGTGCACACCCCTCTCCTCTCTCCCAAGATGTGACAATGCTACTTACTAAGCTAAATCCAAATGCCCTTTGCTCCATCTTCCTTCAAGCCGTGGCACCCCAATTCTCCAACACGTTCCAGCAGTATCTTTGCTTCCAACACGTAACACCGTGCTTCATTCTCCAAGACCGAGACACATACCACTTCCTTTTTCAATCACCGCACTCCACTCAGCACCTACTCCCATCACCTCTTCATTGCAACCGTGCATCAACTTCAACAAAATGATTCAGCCTTCCACTTCTCTTCCAGTGCCGAGACACACACTCCTCTCAAAAGGAATAGAAAGGACGCTCGTTCACGGAACGAGCACACCATTCCAGCCGTCCGCGTGCATTCTCCTCGCAAAAATCAAAGCTTCTCCGTGATGGAACAATGTTTTCTTGAATGAAAACTCCAATAAAAGAAATGCTAAAACCAAAAGAAATGAAAAGGGCCATGTATAATCAATAACACAAAATCAAAGTAGATGCCTTTCATTCAATCGTAATAGCGTTTTCAAAATAAGAAATGGAGAAGTAAAAAAAAAAATGTGCTTTCATTTTCTCATCCCCTGTGACGGCGTAAACTTTTCCATCATAAGCCTTGAAGCTCTCAAAGCTACAACTTTTTTTCCTCTCATCTCCCTCCTGTTCAAAAACGAGAGAGAAAAGAAAAAAACCCTCCAAGTGGCGGCTGGACCTATTCTAATGTCGTGGGTCACCTTTTAACAAGGGTGGGGTCCACACAAAAACCCTAAGGTGCCAAGTCATTTTCCTTCACATTTTGGGTCTAGTCTACTTTACCAAAAATTGTCCCAAAATGTAAAAGTTGATAAAGAAATTCTAAACTACTGAATTACAATTTAATTAATTCTAAAATGTCTGTGTGGAGAGTCTGGAATTTATTTGGCATTCTTCCTGATGTCCCAAAATGTATTTCCGAAATTTTCCTACACTTCAAAAACGCACTTAATCAGCTCAGAAAACCCAAATTAGCACAATTACAAATTTCCGACCAAATTAAGCAGAATTCGAAAAACGGGGAAATAACAAACAATTAAACACAATTCCCTGGTTTATTTAAGTGCAATAAACTAAATATAATTCAAGAAATAACGACTCATCACCTGGTCATAAGAAAGATGGCACCCTTCAGTAGGTGCCAAATACATATCATCACTCCTCATCAGAATCCTCATCATAAGCATCCATGGTTGAAGCTTCAGTTGCTTCAACTCTATAACCCTCCTGTGCTGGGTCAGCGGGCCATGCCACATAAGCTGCAAATTCATCGTGAGACATGAACTGTCTCTCAGGGAATGCGGACGTTAGTGTCCTAAGCAGCGCCTGCCCACCCCTGTTGATAACAGTTGAAAAACTGTTATTTTTATGCTTAAAATTGATACTAAAAGCAACCTTTAACACTTAGAAACTAGCTTGGAATCATGTTTTTGTTCATAATTTTGGAAATAAGAGAGCTGGACAGGTTTATGCTTGATTTCAGTGTTTTATGCAGGTTTTAAGGTGAATTTGGTGAAAGAAGTGAAGAAGGATAGATATGGAATCAGAAAAGAATTCAAAAAGTGCAAAAGGAGAAGTCGCAACTACCGCTCAACGGTAGTTTACCGCTGAGCGACACTCAGAAACCCACGTTGGCTCCGCTGAGGGGTGAAAATGACGCTGAGGGGAAGAATCAATCTCACGCACTTACCGTTGAGCGGTAGTTTACCGCTGAGTGGCACTATTTTGGGCTTGGGCCTAATTTTCTGTAATATTACGAACAATATATAAGCTTTAGGTCTTCCTAGGGTTTGTATCTTTAGCTGGAGACGAAGCAAACACTCTCTTTTCCACCCCTTGGAGGAAGATCTTGGATGCTGAGGCTACCTACTCATCCTTCTAGGGTTTTATCTTTCATTCTTTCATTATTGTTCATCTAGTTTCACCATGAATATGGTGAACTAAACCTTGTATTATTGTTGAGGAATCAATGTAGTCTTGTGAAACTCTCATATATGGAATTTGTGTTTTATCATATTATTTTAAGATACATGCTTTCTTTCATCATTAGTTAGGGTTTTTCCTCTTTGCTTAAAGCTTGCATTGTTTAACTCATTCAATGCCATGATTATTGATTTTGTCGATATGGGAACGTACGGGGAATTCTAGATCCGGGGAAATTCTCCCAATAGCATATTGCCTAGACATAGGAATATGAGGGTTGATTGTCGTTAAGCTTCTGTGCTTCAGAATTAATTATTAGGGATACTAGGAATTGTATGAACTCGTAATTAAGGATAGGCCTTCTTGCAAGGTGATTTAGAGAGTGGCATTAGCAATTGATGAAAAGAATGATGAATTTCTAAAAGTATATGAGAGTGAACAAGATGAAATTGATAACCCCAACAACATATTCATCCATCTAATTCATTAAAGTGTTTGTGTTCCTCTTTTCCATTGATCAAATTCATAAATACATGTTTAATTACTGTCTTTTGCATTTAAACCTACAATCAATTGTTCACAAGTCTTAAATATTCAACAAATCATATAGCTAACTAGGTCGTGAGTCCTTTGGGAGAACAATACTTGGTCTTACCGAGTTTTATTACTTGATACGATTCGGTCACACTTGCCGAGGGTTAAACAAGTTTGTGGCGTTGTTTTTCGGTGTTCATAAATTTGTCATCACCTGTATACGGCAGCCATCCTAGCATGCAGCAGAGAATAATACATGTCCCGCATCTGGAAAGGAGCAGCCTCATGAATCGGCTCTTGAGCTGGTGGTGGCGCCCTCCTATGTGCCTTGGGCTGTTGTGGTGGCTTTGGATGGCCTGGCTCATCCACTGCACAATAATGAGTAAAGTAAGCTACGTCCAGTTCATTTCTTGGACGCTCCAGCGGTGACCTAGACACATCAATGCTTGCAGCCTCACAAAGGTAGGTGATCAATGAAGGATGTCCCAAGGGTGCCTTGCTGGTTGCACCACGGGCACAACTCTGGATCTCATCAGCTATGACCTGGCCTACATCAATATTAAGGCACCTAAGAATACAGTAGAGGAGGATAGCCTTAGGAATAGTGATGTCAGAAACATGAGAGCAGGGCTGGATGTTGGCATGAGAGAATGCCATCCAATTCTTCACAGATGGGGTCTAGTAAGGTGGATGGGTGCCCCAGACCTGTTCCTCTGAAAATGCCCTCCAGGCACACATAAGGTGCGCTCCACATCCTCATAATCCACCCCTTCCAGCATGGATGAGGCAAACTGACATTGCTCCCCCTCCCATTCCATGCCAAGGTAGTAGTTAATAGCATCAACATTAAAAATAACCCTCTTACCCCTCACATAGCTGAAGTACGTCTCTTCTTCTCCCCCCAATGCTTTGGCATTTGTGTAAAACTCTTTAACTATGTCAACATTGACGGGAGAGGGGTATACTGCCAGGTGGCCCCAATCTCTATTGCTCAGCTCCCTACCAAACTGGGGAGCTAAGGATGGTATGGAGGCCACCTTCCTTTCCATTAGCAATTTTCTTCCCTTCACTTGTGGGAAGTATCTTTCATCAGCAGGGGTTCTGAACTTATCTGAGTGAAACTGCTCCTTCTCCTTCCTCTTTGTTCCCTTTTCTTTGGGACCCAGGATTTTAATCCTTTTGCCTGAAGAAGATGTCATTCCTGCACAGAAAAATTCACAGACAAACCCAGAAATCATCACGCATTAGTTGCCAAGAATCACAAACTCTCATTATTCAGAAAGAGGGTATAATAGAGAACCCTCAACACCAGTTGCACAAAACCAATTAGCCAAAAACAGAACACAACAAAAAAATTCAAAATATGCCACCGCCGCTCACTGCTTGGGCGCCCCTCAGGGGGCGGTTGAGCGGCACGCGGCGTAGCCAAGCGTATATATGATGTTTCTACCTGTTTCTAGAGCAGTTTTCGCCCAGTTCAGATCAAAATTGGCACAATTTAATCGGTCCAAACAATGGGAAATCAAATATAGACAGTATAAGTCATCAAAAATTAAACTTTCTCATCAAAATCTTTCAAAAATCAAACTTTAAAGTGCTCATTTCATAAACTAACAAGAACTTACTTGATTGGAAACAAGAAAACAGAGTTTGAAGCTCAAATTAAGTGCATAAATTTGTCCTCTAGCAGCCACACAGTCAAAAACCCCAAACTTTGATGGTTGGAAAGTGCAAATCAAAAGAGAAATAGGGTTTATGGTGGGAAAGTGATAACAGTTTAAAATATCGTTATCTGTTATGTAATTTTGATACTAAATGTACCCTTTTTGACTTAGAAACCTGCTTTGACTAATGTTTTTGCTTTAGTTTCGTGAATAAGAGAGTTGAGGTTATACTTGATGATTTTATCACCAAATTCCCTTGATTTTGTAGGCTATTGGAACGATTTGAAGAAAGAGTTAAAGTACCAACTAGTTGGAATGCAGAAAAGTCAACCAGAGAGCAGAAAAGTCAACCAAAAAAGTCAACCGTGAAGCTTGGATGCCCAGTGGAGGCTTGGGCGGCCAGAAATCGACGCCCACCGCCCGGGCGTCATGCGTCGTAAAATAGGCCCATTTTTTGCTCTGTTTCAACTTTTTTGGATTGCGCCCTGTTTCTACTCTTTTTTTACTCTATTTAAAGGATCCCGACGCTCTAGGTTTGGTATCTCTGGCTGGAGCAACACAACAGCACACTCTTCTACTCTCTAAAGATGGATCTAGAGACGGGAGCTTCCTCTTCTACTCTTAGGGTTTTACTATCTCATGCTTTTCCATTGTTCATATAGTTTCTCCATGTCTGTGGGGAACTAAACTCTAATTGTTGTTGGGGAATGATGTAACCTTGTGAACTCTCATGTATTTGAATTGATTCTTAATCATATATGCTTTATTCATTAATTGTTAGGGAATTCATTTTTTTAATGCATTCTCTATTTAACTCATTTAGTTGCATGATTTATGAATTGCATGAGTGTCGGGAGGTTCCTTACAATTCAGGTTCTTGTTGAATTCTCCCAAGGGTAATATTTCTCAGGGGTAAGGCTATGAGTACTTGGTCGTCTTAAGCTCTTGATCTTCAGACTTAATTTTCGAGGAACGCTAGGAATTGCACGAACTAGGAATTAAGGCAGGCTTATTGCGCCAAGCGATTGGGTTCTAAGTGGTTTAGTCAATGACGTTAACATTAATTCATAAAGTGGAATTCTTATATACATGAGAGGGAACCTGGTGAAATCTAACCCCAACAACATATTCATCTCATATTAAACAACATCCGTTCATTTCTGAGTTACTCTACTATTGATCAATTTGTATTCATATTTTATTTTATGTTTTTGCATCGCAAACCAATGATCTCGTTTATTTTAAGTCTTAATTAATTGAGTTATCACGCAATTGTTTAGTGCCAAGAGCCTTCTGGGATACGATACTTGGTCTTACCATTTTATATTACTTGTGTCATTCGATACACTTGTCGATCTATCAACAAGTTTTTGGTTTCGTTTCTAGAGATCAAAAATATTGTTAACAAGTTTTTCGCACCGTTGTCGGGGACTCAAGGTTTAAACTATTCGATTTGTGTGATTCTTAATTAACTTTGGCTTTATTTTATTTTATTTTATTTTATTTTATTTTATTTTATTTTATTTTATTTTATTTTCATATCTTTTATTTTGGTTTTTGTGTCTAAATGCTTCCAGGATGCAATTCGGACAAGAAATTAATTATATGGGCACTAAATTCCACCAAGGTACTTTCAACCACTGGGACCCTCACTCAAGCATGGATCAAAGTTAGTTTGGGCATGCTGTCGAACAATTTTATAGAGAACTACAACAACAATGGCAGCAACAACCCTCTATATCAGAAAGATGGGCTAATATGGATGATACACTTCAACAATTCATACAAATGTCTGATTCTCAACGTAATAACACTCAAGCAGCATGCAGAAGGATGGAGACGCATTCTAGGTTCATAATTCAGAAGCTGGATGATTTTGGGGGCAATATGGAAGTTAGCCCTAAAGAGGAGTGCAACATCATTATCACTGAAAGTGGCAAGTTTTTAGATGAGAAAAAAATAGAGAGAAAAGAAGAAAGTTTGAGCGAAAAAGAGAAAGATGTAGAGAAAGAAAAAGGAGAGAGTGAGATAAAAGAAAAAGAAGAGAGGGAAGAAAAGAAAAACAAGAGAGGAAGAAGATGAGAGAAAATTAGAGAGAAAAGAAAAAGAAAGTTCAAGTGAAAAAGAGAAAGATATAGAGAAAGAAGAAGAAGAGAGTGAGAGAAAAGAAAAGGAAAAGGATAGGGAAGAAAAGAAAAAAGGAGAGGAAGAGGATAAGGAAAAAACGAAAGAATTATATGAAAAACCTCTTCCTTACCCAAAGAATTATTCTAAGGAAGAGAAGCAAAGACAGTTTGAGCAATCCATGGAAATCTTCGAGGAATTGGAGATTAAAACTCCTGTGACTAAGACATTGCAACAGGTACCCGGTTATGTTAACTTCCTGAAGAAATTCAACAAAAAGATAAAAAGTCCATAGGAAGAAACAATTGAGGTACATAGCAATTGCAGTGTGATCTTGCAGAAGGCACTTCCTCCAAAGGCTAAAGATCCGGGAAGTTCAATGTCCCCTGCACTATTGGGAGTCATGAAAGAGGGAAAGTCTTAAATGATTTAGGGTCCAGTAACAACTTGATGCCCTTATCTATATTTGAAAAGATTGGTGGTCTTGAAGTCAAGCCTACAAAGAGGAAGCTGTTGAAGATAAGTTGGTGTAGAGATAGAAAGGAGAACACAAGATTATAGTTGGAATTGGGTGGTCCAGATTAAGCTTAATGGTGTCAACCTAGTGACGTTAAAGACGCGCTTGTTGGGAGACAACCCAGTCACTGAATTTTTGTTTATCTCTTATCTTATTTTGTTTTATTTTTTATTTTTATTTTTTCTTTTTAATTTAGTTGTATGGTTTGGATTTGATTTTGTTTTTGTGTGTTTGAATTGTTTTTAGGTTATATGCTGCTTCTAATGGCAGTAATGACAACATCTACTGATGGATGCTTCTACAACATCTACTGATGGATGTTAGGTGATTAGGCATCTACTGATGGATGCCGATAAAGATGAGAAAGATTGGTGTCTACTGCGGGATACCAATGAAAATAAGAAATATTAGCATCTACTGATGGATGCTATGTGATTAGACATCTACTGATGGATGTTATAATGATGAAGACTGGGTCAAGATAGTGATGATGAATCAATATTTTATTGATTTCACTTAGTTTATTGTACTGGATTTAATCGGGGAATTGTGCTTAATTGTCCAGTATTTTCCCATTTTTACTAATTGTGCTTAATTTGACCAAAAATTCTAATTTTAATTAATTTGGATTATTTGAGCAAATTATTTGCATTATTAATTGCAGGGAAAATGTTGGAAATACAATTTGGAACATTTGGAGGTCAAAAGAAAATGCCACATCAATATACTTTAAACTAAAATGAGTGAGGAGGTGTGGATTTAAATTATGGGAGTGCACATGGAGATTGGCTTGATTGGAGAAGCTAAGAAGTGGTGCTGGAAGAAAAAGGGAGGCTCACGGGCTGAAGACCAAAAACAGCTGCCACGTCCACACAGCACATCCAGCGGGTGTGCACGAAGCAAAGCGCGGCCCACAAGCTGAATCTACGTCCACGCACACGGGATCCCAAGAGTATGAGGGAGAGTCGCCACGTTGGAAAGGGGTGTGGGTCATTCACCCTTAATAGGAGAGGAAGGAAGAGTTGCAGCCGCTAGTGGCCATTCTCCACTCGTTTCTCTAGGCCACTTGGTTTTGGGACCACGGACTTTGTTTTTTTTCTCTCGGTTTTTGAACAAAGGAAAAATGTAAGAACTACGAGGCTGAAGCCGAGAGTAGAGAGGGGGGAGTTCCAGGAGTTCTAGTATAGTGTAGTGTAATGTAGAGTAGAGAGTGAAAGAGAGAGAGCAAGCATGGAGGGCTATGGTTGAAGAAAAGAATGGTGCTGGAATGAAGAGCATAGAGTTTGGAGAGGCTCTCGGTCAAGATTTTTTAGAGAATTTTTCTTGGCTTTGCTTTTGAATGTTTCTTTGAGAGTTAGGAAAAAGAGAAGAAAGGCACTGTCATGGCTTGAAAGAAGGAGACACTCACGGACACATCCAGCTACTGGAGGTTCTGCACACTACTCTCTTGGTTGGAAAACATTGATTGAAGTAGCTTTATCCTCTTTGTTGTTAACGTGTTTATGTAGTGTCATTTCCAAATTGAATTGCATTTGATTGTTTATTTAACTTGCTGCATCTTATTTTATTCCATAAGCTTTGTTACTTCTACACGGCTGTACTCAATGTTTGTTGTGATGGAAAGAGTAGTATATTTATTTAATTGCTTTTAGGGGGGTAAGTTCTGTTCGGTTTTGCTAAAATCATGAAGTGTTGAACGGTGACTCATGAATGAAGAACACATCATTGAATTAAAATTTAGAAAAAAGGTTATCTAGAAGAATGGCACATGCGGTGGTGGATAAAAAAATAAGATGGAAATTAGATTGGAGTAAGTGCCACGACATTGGGGGAGAAGTATTTTAATTCTCATGGTGCAGCACGTTAATGGGTGGAGCTTCAATTGTTTATTTTATTTCTTTCTTGGTGGATGTACCAGCTGCAACGTTATGGTAGTTGCCATTTGGAAAAAGTTCAATTGTTTGGTAAAAAGAAATGTTGCACGGAGATTAAGGGAAGAGATTCATATTTTATTTCCTTTCTTTAAGTGAAGCACATATTTTTTTTTTTTACGGCTGAAGCTTGCATTCCTTTCTTTAGGAGAAGATCATAACCATCACGCTTGTTGTAGTGCACACGGCTTACTCCACAAAATTTCCTTTCTTTTCTTCCTTTCTTAGCATGGACCGAGACACATTACTCATTAAGCATTTATTTATTTTTTTTATCATTAGTACCGTGATGAATAGTATTTCAGCTAAGTGTTTTCTTCATATTTCTATAATCTGTTGCATTATTGAACATCGTTTCCTAACCTAAGTCACCACTGTTTTAATCCTGTGTTTACAGTCGTGTTTTAAAGTTGAGTTCAATTGCATTCACAAACCTTTCACAAACCCCCCCCCCCCTCCCCACTACGTGTTCGATCTGAGACTGAACCACAATTTGGTCCTTGAGAGACGACCTAGTAGTCACTTCCTAGTCTGTACTGCATTCTTTTATGCACAACTTTTGTGGGAGGTGCGACCCTCTCATCAGTGACGTTAAAGAAGCGCTTGCTGGGAGACAACCTAGTGTTTTACAAACTTTTATTTAATTTTTTTGTTTTTGTTTTATTGTTTTTATTGATTGTATTTTGTTTCTGTTTAATTTTTTTCTTTTATTTATTGTACTTTACTTGAATGAACTTCACTACTTTGATTCAATTGTGATTGTTTTGTGATAAGTATTGCTTTGTGATATTGTAGTGTATTGATTGATGTTGAGATGATGCATGATGTGTTGATATACAAGTGATGGCTCGAAAAATATGAAACAGGTGCTTGAGGTAAAATTTAATTGAGATACTGAGTAGGATGTTTTTCTGAATTCTAGGACTTGAGAGTTTACCTGTGTGAGTTTTGGGCTTCAAAGTTGTTGTAAATAATAGTTATTACTTTGGAAGCATGAATGATTTTGCCCAAATTTTCTATGATTGAACTACTTGTTTGTAGGTTTCATACAATCAAGGCCATCTTTTGTTATCCCTTAATTTTTTTAGCCTACTCTTGAATTTTTCCAAATAAAAAGAGAACAGTTTGTTCCATCCTTTGAACCTTTAGCCGTAAGCATGCTTTGAAAACCCTGTTTTAAATCCTTTACCTTGAGTTGAGTTGAGAATATTTGTGAGGTATTGATAAAGGTTAAAGTTTGGGGTTGCTAGAAAAATAAGCAGTGAGCACAAAGAAAAAGAAAAAAGAGAAATCAAGAGAAAAAAAATATAAAAAAAAGCTCACTACAAGGGAAAAGGTTGGGAATAAGAAAAAGATCTTCTTGAAAAGAGAACCTGTATGTAATTGTTAAATTCGTAAATATCTCTCTTAACTCAAGGATTTTGCATTCCTGAAAAACCATGTTTCTTCTTAGCCCAACCAAGTTACAAGCCAAGAAAAGCCCTTGTGATAAAAACCTGCTTGTGAGTATGTTTGATTTTGAATAAATGAAAGGCAAAATTAATTTGTGTGACATTGTGATAGTAGAGTGAAAGAAACACCAACACCTCACTATACACTTTTGAGTGCTTGAGTGATACACTTTTGAGTGCTTTAGTGAAACACTTTCTTTGGTGAAGAGTAGTTCTCTGAATTTCTGATTACATCTCTGCTTGGTTGATTGAACATTCTTAAGATAGCATCTATTGAAACATATGAGCATCACATTAATTTTAATTGAATTAAGACATCTGCACATCTTGACTGACATCTTTATGTTGAGTTGATCAAAGTGATCTCTTGTCCTGGAAGAAAAATTTTTGAAAAGGGTTGAGTCATTGTAGTGATTGTTCTAAAAAGCTAAGTTACAATTTGTTTATCTTGAGGGCAAGCAAAGTTCTAAGTTTGGAGTTGTGATAACGGTTTAAAATACCGTTATCTGTTATGTAATTTTGATACTAAATGCACCCTTTTTGACTTCGAAACCTGTTTTGACTCATGTTTTTGCTTTAGTAAGAGAGTTGGGGTTATACTTAATGATTTTATCACCAAATTCCCTTGATTTTGTAGGCTATTGGAATGATTTGAAGGAAGAGTTAAAGTACCAAATAGTTGAAATGTAGAAAAGTTAACCAGAATGCAGAAAAGTCAACCGCGAAGCATAGGCGCCCAGTGGAGGATTGGGCAGCCAAAAATCGATGCCTACCGCCCGAGCGCCCAAAAAGGGGCGATCGGGCGTCGTGCGTCATTAAATAGGCCCATTGTTTGCTCTATTTTAACTCTTTTGGACCGGACCCTGTTTCTACTCTTTTCTGACCATATTTAAAGGATCCCGGCGCTCTAGGTTTGGTATCTCTGGCTGGAGCAACACAACAACACACTCTTCTACTCTCTAAAGGCAGATCTGGAAGCGGGAGCTTCCTCTTCTAATCTTAGGGTTTTACTATCTCATGTTTTTCCATTGTTCATATAGTTTCTCCATGTCTGTGGGGAATTAAACTCTATTTGTTGTTGGGGAATGATGTAACCTTGTGAACTCTCATGTATTTGAATTGATTCTTAATCATATATGCTTTATTCATTAAATGTTACGGAATTCATCTGTTTTAATGCTTGCTCTATTTAAATCATTTAGTTGCATGATTTATGAATTGCATGAGTGTCGGGAGGTTCCTTACAATTCAGGTTCTTGTTCAATTCTCCCAAGGGTAATATTTCTCAGGGATGAGGGTATGAGTACTTGGTCGTCTTAAGCTCTTGATCTTCAGACTTAATTTCCGAGGAACGCCAGGAATTGCACGAACTAGGAATTAAGGCAGGCTTATTACGCTAATGTATTGGGTTCTAAGTTCTTTAGTGAGTGACGTTAACATTAATGCATAAAGAGGAATTCTTATATACATGAGAGAGAACCTGGTGAAATCTAACCCCAACAACAAATTCATCTCATATTAAATAACATTCTTTCATCTCTGTGTTACTCTACTATTGATCAATTTGCATTCATATTTTATTTTATGTTTTTGCATCGCAAACCAATGATCTCGTTTAATTTAAGTCTTAATTAATTGAGTTATCGAGCAATTGTTTAGTGCCAAGAGTTTTCCGGGATACTATACTTGGTCTTACCATTTTATATTACTTGTGCGATTCAGTACAGTTGTCGATCTATCAACAAGTTTTTGGTTTTGTTTCTGGAGATAAAAAATATTGTTAACAGAAAGTGAAGGGAGAAAGTGAAGAGAAGACTTGGGAGAGGTGTTTAGGAAGGCTGGAGTGAGGAAATTTGGAGAGAGAGGGCTTGGGCGAACCCTAGAGTGTAAAAAGAATGAATTGGGCCAAAATCCAGCTCAAGCCCCAACATAAAAACCAAGTCTGCAGTCGCACCGCCTGGGCGCTCCTTAGAGGGCGCTCAAGCGACGAGCGACACTTTTCCCCATTTGCTTTTTCACTTGTTTTGGGTATTCCTAACCCTGGGTTCTCAGATTCAACTTAGATTTTTTAGTTGCTTTTCACTTGCTTTCTCACAACAACTCTCAAATCAATCAATTAATGTCTCTTCACCCCTCAAGGATTAAGCTATTATAGATTAAGCACACAGGAATCACACACAAACAGAAACAAAAATGAAAACATAAGTAAAAACAAAAACACCGGGTTTCCTCCCAGCAAGCGCTTCTTTAACGTAACTAGCTTGACCCAAAGCACACACCAAATAAACAGAAAAATATCAAACTTAAAGAAATAATGAACAAATAGAAGTTTTTAGAACACTGGGTTGCCTCCTAGCAAGCGCTTCTTTAACGTCACTAGCTTGACCCAATAAGCTCATGTCACATCTTTGATCTTGGTGTGAATTTTTCCTTCTCCACACCAAATGGTCTTCAGTAATTTCTTGTTCACCTTTTTATTCTCTTGGAAATTGGAGATTCAATCTCTATTAGTCCATCAGCTCTGAGTTCTTTCACAACCCACAGCTTCTTGTTGAATCTCACTAGAATCCCTGGTCTGAATTCTTGATGTTTCTTCAGGGAGTCTTGATGAACACTTTTTTCCTTTTCTGTCTTTCTCTTCCTCCTTTACCTGTGACAAAAAAAACCTTTTACTTTTCTTACCTGGCTTGGTAGCTTTAGTACTGGTCTCTGGTGTATCTCCACTTGAAGTCTTGAAATTAGTCTTCTTCATCAGGATTTGCTGCTCAGCCCTGAAGACATTGAAAATCACCTCATCTTCTTGGTTTTTAAGTGCTACAGTTCCATCATCAACATTAATAATCACCTTGGCCGTTTTTGTTAGCAAAATGATGAAGATGAAGTTTTGATGATGTCCAAATCAAGTCAAGAGAAATCAAGATTCAAGATGTTATGAAGACTTGTATTGCTATGGAAAGCTTTTGTAATAATTATAGTTTAGTCTCTAGGACTTAGATTATTAGTGGCTTTATGTATGCATTTAAAAGTAATGTAAAAATAAGCCAAACTGCAAAATCTGTGCAGTGTTAATCGATTAACAGAAAGTGTTAATCGATTAACGTTAATCGATTAACAGAGGGCGTTAATCGATTGTTCCAGAGACGAATGGCGAAGCACAGCATTTCAGTGTTAATCGATTAACAGAGGATGTTAATCGATTAACGTTAATCGATTAACAAGGGCTGTTAATCGATTAACAAAGTGAACGTTTGAAAAAATAGCCGTTTTTAGAGCCGTTGAAGTATCCGTTGGGTTGTTAATCGATTAACCACTGTAGCTAATCGATTAACACTGTCAGAAAGGCTGAAAACGGAAAATGGAAGAGTCTTTGATGAGTCTATAAATAGACTCTCATTTTCCTCTCAACAACAACTCTTCCCTTGTGCAAAAATCTCTGAACTCTTTGAGAACTCTATTGAAGCTAAAGAAACTCTTGTCTGCAAAGTCCTGAAGTGCTACTGCGGTGACAGAGGAATAGCTTGTTCATCCTTGGTGTGTCTGAGGAAGTGTCTGGAAGAGAATCATCCTTCGTGAAGTATTCGAAGGAAGTGTTTCATCCTTTGTGAAGATTCAAAGGAGGTGTTGTTTCATCTCTTGTGGCTTCAAGAGAGGTGTCTTCTAAACTTTTACAAATTGTATCTGTGTGATTGTAGTTTGTAATAGTTTTGTGATTAGTGAAGTGTTTATCTTGTTTTTAAGATAAGCGACTGGACGTAGGATTGGTAAGATCCGAACCAGGATAAAATCAACTGTGCAAATTTCTCTCAACCTTACTCTATTTTATTATCTTTATTATTTGCTAAGTAAGTTTAATTGAGTAGAAATTTTTAAGGCACACGATTTTAGTAAGAACCAATTCACCCCCCTCTTGGTTTGTTATCCCACGCTAACCATTCCGCTGCAGCCGTTCTGACAATTGGTATCAGAGCTTGCTTTGATAGTCATTCAAATGGCAGGATCACATCAAACCTTTGCAGAGGGTGCTTCTATCAATAGACCACCACTATTCACAGGTGAAAACTACGCATTTTGGAAGGTTAGAATGCAAATTTTTATGGAATCTATTGATATAGATATTTGGGATGCTGTTGCATCTGGTCCTTTTGTTCCAACTAACAATATGCAGGAACCAAAGCCTCGTGACCAATGGACTGCTGAAGATAAGAAAAAATTTGGTAATGATGTAAAAGCTCGTAATATTATTTCATCTGCTTTAACTGTTGACGAGTTTTACAGGATCTCTGTTTGTAAAACTGCACAAGAAATGTGGGAAGTACTTAGAGTAACCCACGAAGGTACAGATGATGTTAAGAGAGCAAGAAAGAATACCTTAATCCAGGAATACGAAATGTTCAGGATGAAGCAAGGGGAAACAATAGTAGATGTTCAGAAACGCTTCACCAACATCGTAAATCATCTTATTGGATTAGGTAAGTCTTTCGATACTGATGAGCTTAATATTAAAATTTTGAAATCTTTAGACAGGTCTTGGCAACCAAAAGTGACTGCAATTTCTGAGTCACAAAATCTCAACACAATGACAATGGCTGCATTATTTGGAAAGTTGAGAGAGCATGAACTTGACCTCGGAAGACTAGATGAAGAAGAAGCAAAAACTAAGAAAAAGACTCTAGCCTTCAAATCTGAGGTAGAAAAGAACAAAAGCAAAATGGAAGATGAAGACTCAGAAGAAGATGAAAATTTGAGTCTACTAATCAAGAGGTTCAATAGGTTCATGAAATCAAAAAGCAAAGGGAGATTCAGAAATGAAAAGAGAGAAAATCAAGGATCTTCCTCAAACTATAGATGCTATGGTTGCGGAGAAAAGGGACACTTAAAAGCAGACTGCCCAAATCAAAAGAAGGGTGAAGAAAAGAAAGAAAAGAAGTTCTTCAAGAAAAAGAAAGCATACATCGCATGGGACGATGACAACGAATCAATTTCTGACTCGAGCAGTTCTGATGAAGAAGCAAACATATGTCTAATGGCGGATGACGATGACGCTGGAAGCCAAGTAAGTACATCTAACGATTCAGAAAATTCTAGTCAATATGATAGTGAAACTGAATTGCATGATACTTATGCTGCCTTATTAGTAGAATCCGAAAAATTAGATATAGCTCATAAGAAATTGAAAAAGGATTTCAAAGAGATAAAATTAAATTTTGGAAATATTCTTGAAGAAAATGAAAATTTGAAAATTACTTCTGAAAATTTCTCTAAAATTAATGATAATTTGAAAACTGAATTTACAAATTTGTTTGAAGAAAACAGAAGTTTGAAAAATAAATTTTTATATCAAGCAGAAGAAATTAGAAATTTAAAAAGTAAAGTTTTATTTTATGAAAAAGAAAAATTTATTGCAAATAATGAATGTGAATCATGCATTAAATTCAAATGTTTTTCTGAAAACACAACCACTGGAGAATGTAGTAAAAATAATGAAAATAAGGTTGTAAAAAATAAGTATGTTCCTAAAATTAAGCATAATCATAGAACCCGTAGAACTTGGGTAGAAAAAGGAACAACTTATAGGAACACAAATGTTGCATCATGCTTTTATTGTATGAAAAAGGGTCATACATCTAACAAATGTAAAATTAAGCATTATGGTGTTCCAAGTGGTAGATATGCTTGGGTTGTAAAATAATTTCATTATCTAACCCAAAGGACCCATACAAAATAGTTGGGTACCTAAATAGCTTATTCTTTTTATGTTGTAGGAATTATCAAAACCAAGGAAGTATATGTGGTGTCTTGACAGTGGATGTTCAAAACACATGACCGGAGATAAACAGAAATTTACAAGCTTCCGGAAAAAGGAACGAGGCTTTGTCACCTATGGTGACAACAACAAAGGAAAAATCCTTGGAATTGGAGACATTGGAAGTGAAGATACCTTGATGATCAAAGACGTGCTATATGTGGAAGGATTAAAGCACAACTTAATTAGCATTAGTCAATTATGCGATAAAGGATTCAAGGTAACCTTCGAACAAAATTCTTGCACTATTTATAAAAATGATTCTTCTGAAATTGCTTTGAAAGGAATTAGGCATAACAATATTTATTTGATTGATTTAGAAAATGCATCAAATAGGAATATTTCATGTTTAGTAGTAAAAGAAGAAAATCCATGGTTATGGCATAAAAGAGCTGCACATATTCATATGCAACAATTGAATAAACTCATTTCTAAAGACTTAGTAATTGGTCTACCAAAACTAAAATATGTGAAAAATAAATTGTGTGATGCATGTCAAAAGGGAAAACAAGTGAAATCATCTTTTCATTCAAAAAATGTTGTTTCTAGTTTAAAACCCTTAGAACTTTTGCACATGGATTTATTTGGTCCCTCTAGGATAAAAAGTTTTGGAGGAAATTATTATGCTTTAGTTATTGTAGATGATTATTCAAGATATACTTGGACTTTCTTTCTTACTCTTAAAAGTGAAGCTTTCAAAGAATTTAAAAAGTTTGCAAATTTAGTTCAAAATGAAAAGGACTTGAAAATAAAAGCTATTAGAAGTGACCATGGAGGTGAATTTCAAAATGAATCTTTTGAAACTTTTTGTGAAGAATATGGCATTTCTCATAATTTTTCTGCACCTAGAACTCCTCAACAAAATGGAGTTGTAGAAAGAAAGAATAGATCCTTAGAGGAACTTGCTAGAACTATGTTAAATGAATATAGTGTTCCTAAACAATTTTGGGCTGATGCTGTGAGTACTGCATGTTATGTATTAAATAGAATGCTAATTAGGCCAATTTTGAAATGTACTCCTTATGAACTTTTTAAAGGTAGAAAACCAAATGTTTCACATTTAAGAATTTTTGGATGCAAATGTTTTGTCCTAAACAATGGAAAACAGAATTTAGGAAAATTTGATTCTAAAGCCGATGAAGCTATTTTTCTAGGATATTCTCTAACTAGCAAAGCTTATAGAGTTTTTAATCGGAAAACATTTGAATTAGAAGAATCTGTACATGTTGTCTTTGATGAAATTGTGGACCTTGAGGCAAAATCTCTTGAGTCAGATGAATCAGATGCAGGTGAAAATGAAGACTTGCAAAAGACAACAAATGAAGAGAAAATGAATAATCCTCAAGATGATGAAGATCTAAACAAAATATGGCAACAACCTAGAGGATTATCATTGGACAACATCATTGGCGACATAACAAAAGGGGTAAACACTAGAAGAAATCTAGTTAATTTTTGTATGAATGTAGCTTTTATGTCGCAGATAGAACCCAAGAACATTAAGGAAGCTCTTCAAGATGAACAATGGTGTATAGCAATGCAAGAAGAACTCAACCAATTTGAAAGAAATCAAGTTTGGGAATTGATTCCTAGAGACGATACTCATCAAGTAATTGGAACAAAATGGGTATTCAGAAACAAACTGGATGAAGATGGAAACATCACCAAAAATAAAGCTAGGCTTGTGGCTCAAGGATACAGTCAAGAAGAAGGTATAGACTATGATGAGACATATGCTCCAGTTGCCAGGTTAGAGGCAATACGCCTACTTCTTGCTTATGCATCTATAATGAAATTTAAATTATTTCAAATGGATGTTAAAAGTGCATTTCTAAATGGTTTTATAAAAGAAGATGTGTATGTTGAACAACCACCCGGTTTTGAAGATTTTAAATTTCCAAATCACATCTATAAATTAAAGAAAGCACTTTATGGTTTAAAACAAGCACCTAGATCTTGGTATGAAAGACTTAGCAATTTTCTTTTAGAAAATGACTTTAATAGAGGAAAAGTTGATTCCACTTTGTTTATTAAGAGAGTCGGAAAACATATTTTGATTATTCAAGTATATGTTGATGATATTATTTTTGGATCAACTAATAAATCTCTTTGTGAGGAATTTGCTAAGACTATGCAGGGTGAATTTGAAATGTCTATGATGGGAGAATTAACATTCTTCCTTGGTCTTCAAATTAAGCAAATGAAAGAAGGTACGTTCATTTCTCAAACTAAATATTGTAGAGAAATTCTTAAGAAGTTTTGAAATGGACAAAGCAAAGGAAGCATCTACACCTATGGGAACCTCTTGCTATCTTGACAAAGATGAGTCAGGTAAAGAGGTAAATCAAACTAAATATAGATGTATAATAGGTTCTTTGTTATATCTCACTGCTAGTAGACCAGACATTATGCAAAGTGTTTGTGTGTGTGCTAGGTATCAATCTAGTCCTAGAGAATCTCACCTTACTGCAGTTAAAAGAATATTGAAATATCTTAAGGGAACTGCATCCTTTGGTTTATGGTATCCATCTGGAACGGAACCTAGTCTTGTAGGATTTTCAGATGCTGATTATGGAGGTTGTAAGATAGATAGAAAAAGCACTAGTGGAACATGTCATTTTCTAGGTAGTTCCTTAGTTTCTTGGCATTCTAAGAAACAAGCCTGTGTAGCCTTATCTACCACTGAGGCGGAATATATTGCTGCAGGAAATTGTTGTGCGCAAATTTTATGGATGAAACAGCAATTAGAGGATTATGACATTCATTTAGATCATATTCCACTTAAGTGTGATAATACAAGTGCAATAAATCTTACAAAGAATCCCATAATGCACTCTAGAACCAAGCACATTGAGATTAGGCATCACTTTCTTAGAGATCATGTGCAAAAAGGAGATTGTGAAATAGAATATATTGATACCCAACATCAATTAGCTGATATTTTCACCAAAGCATTGCCTAAAGATAGATTCTATGAGCTTAGAAGAGCCTTAGGAATATTAAAAATATCTTAAAATTGGACATAGGGAAAAATTTGACGTTTTTCGGAAATCAGCGTCAGTTAATCGATTAACATACAGTGTTAATCGATTAACGTTAATCGATTAACAGGCCCTGTTAATCGATTAACATACGTTACAGGCAGTAAATTCTGCAAAAACTAGCCGTTGTAACGGCTATAAACGGCATTTTTCCATTTTTGCACGTTGGGGGGGTCATTTCTCAGCCTATTTATACCCCTACAATCCCTCATTTTTACCCACAAACATTACCATTCACTCTCCTACTCAAAATCTCTTCAATTTGCTTGCTGTCCAAATTTTGGTGCTGTCCAAAATTCTTTGCTGTCCAGCTTTTCTTGCTGTCCCAAAATTCTCTCTACTTATCATGGCTGAACCATCAAGGAGAAGAAGAAGAAGAAGCTATGGATCGGAAAGCACGCCTCCCGCACGTGGTCCAAATATTCATGGTTGGATTTCCGATGTTGGAAGGCATGACGAATATTTGCAATGGTGGAAAGAAAGAAAGGTTCTTCGCCAAAAGTTTGTTAATCTAAATTGGTTTACTGCAAATCAATTTCAGTTTTCTGGGCAATTAGTTGAGCAAGGAGTCCAACAGTTCTTGCAACTTCAAGGACGTTATTATCCAGATTTGGTAAGAGTATTCTACTATAATCTGAAATCCCATAATGGTATAGTTTACACTCGTGTAAAAGGGGTAGATATTATCCTAGATAATGAGATTTGGACTAATGTTGCTCATCTTCCCCTCTTAGAAAATACCATGAATGTGCCAAACGACTTTGGTGATTTTAATAAAATCTTGGCCTACCGCTCCTTCATGAGAAATCCTCAACAACCTCTACCTAATAGGAGATATCTTCTTGTAGGCAATCTTAGAATGGAGGAAAGGGTACTTCATTACATTATTGTATGGATGCTTTGTCCAAGAGGTACAAACTTAGCCCAATGTTTTGAAACTGATTTGATGATTATGTCTGCCATAACTCAAAATATCAACATCAACTGGGCAAGCCTCATCTCCGATACCATGGTCCGAGCCAAGAGGTATGACAGAGGTCATCTTCCATATCCTCTCCTTATTTCATTAATATGTATCTATAAAGGAGTTGATGTCACGGGAGAGAAATTTCTCACTGTCCTACCGAGTCATCAAATTGAGGAATCGGCATTACATCAAATGGGCTTCATAAGACAAGGAAATCTGTTTGTCCGTGCTGAAGATGATATTGCCCAAGCAGATGACGCATCCGCCGAAGAAGATGAAGCCATTCCCATGCCAGATCCAACCAATGTTGCTGGACCATCCCATCCTCCTCAAGCATATAGTCTAGAAAGTATATCTAGACAAATTGACGCAATGGCCTCCATGCAACAAACTAGGATGGACGAAATGATGGCTTATCACACCCTTCGATATGATGAGATTAACACTCACCTCCAAGAAATAGATATTAAACTTGCCAAATTATATGTTCCCGATAGTGAGGATGAGCCTTAGGCACTATTGTTTCTATGTTTTTATTAGAGTGTGCTCTTTATATTTCATTGTATGCTTGCCTCTTTAAAATTCAAATAAAATGTATGTTGCTTTTATTATTATTTCTATGCATACATGCTTTTATTAAGGGGGAGTATTTTTTCTAATAAATTTAGGGGGAGCTATCCTACTTTTTAATAATGATCAAAAAGGGGGAGAAATATTTAAAGTCTTAAAATTATTTCTAAAGTTCACTAACAATTGTTTCTTCCTTAAGTTGTTTTTCAAATACAGATTATTACCCAAAAGCTTTAAATCAAAGAAGGTTTTGATCATCATCAAAAAGGGGGAGATTGTTAGCAAAATGATGAAGATGAAGTTTTGATGATGTCCAAATCAAGTCAAGAGAAATCAAGATTCAAGATGTTATGAAGACTTGTATTGCTATGGAAAGCTTTTGTAATAATTATAGTTTAGTCTCTAGGACTTAGATTATTAGTGGCTTTATGTATGCATTTAAAAGTAATGTAAAAATAAGCCAAACTGCAAAATCTGTGCAGTGTTAATCGATTAACAGAAAGTGTTAATCGATTAACGTTAATCGATTAACAGAGGGCGTTAATCGATTGTTCCAGAGACGAATGGCGAAGCACAGCATTTCAGTGTTAATCGATTAACAGAGGATGTTAATCGATTAACGTTAATCGATTAACAAGGGCTGTTAATCGATTAACAAAGTGAACGTTTGAAAAAATAGCCGTTTTTAGAGCCGTTGAAGTATCCGTTGGGTTGTTAATCGATTAACCACTGTAGCTAATCGATTAACACTGTCAGAAAGGCTGAAAACGGAAAATGGAAGAGTCTTTGATGAGTCTATAAATAGACTCTCATTTTCCTCTCAACAACAACTCTTCCCTTGTGCAAAAATCTCTGAACTCTTTGAGAACTCTATTGAAGCTAAAGAAACTCTTGTCTGCAAAGTCCTGAAGTGCTACTGCGGTGACAGAGGAATAGCTTGTTCATCCTTGGTGTGTCTGAGGAAGTGTCTGGAAGAGAATCATCCTTCGTGAAGTATTCGAAGGAAGTGTTTCATCCTTTGTGAAGATTCAAAGGAGGTGTTGTTTCATCTCTTGTGGCTTCAAGAGAGGTGTCTTCTAAACTTTTACAAATTGTATCTGTGTGATTGTAGTTTGTAATAGTTTTGTGATTAGTGAAGTGTTTATCTTGTTTTTAAGATAAGCGACTGGACGTAGGATTGGTAAGATCCGAACCAGGATAAAATCAACTGTGCAAATTTCTCTCAACCTTACTCTATTTTATTATCTTTATTATTTGCTAAGTAAGTTTAATTGAGTAGAAATTTTTAAGGCACACGATTTTAGTAAGAACCAATTCACCCCCCTCTTGGTTTGTTATCCCACGCTAACCATTCCGCTGCAGCCGTTCTGACAGTTTTCATGAATGGCCTTCCAAGAATAAGAGGAATCTACAAATCTTCCCCCATCTCCATTATCACATAGTCAACTAGGAATCTGAGATTTTCAATTTGAACCATCACATCTTCCACCATACCATAGGGCCTTTTGGTGGATCCATCAGCCATAAACAGATCATCCTTGCAGGTTTGACTTCAAGACCACCAATATTTTCAAGGACAGATAAGGGCATCAAATTGATATTGGACCCTAAATCAATTAGGGCTTTCCCTATTTTATGATTCCTAATAGTACAGGGAATGGTGAAACTTCCTGGATCTTCAACCTTGGGAGGAAGTGCCTTTTGTAAGATCAAATTGCATTCTTCTTGTACCTCCATTGTCTCCTCTTTTAAATATTCTTTTCTTTTGAGGAGTTTCTTTAAAAACTTATCATATTTAGGAATTGATTGCAATGCTTCAGTCACAGGAATTCTAATCCCCAATTCTCTAGAGATTTCTTCAAAGCACCCTAATTGTTTTTCTTTTTCTTTTCTGGAGCACTCTTCAGGGTGATTGAGCTTTTTCTCTAATTTTTATTTTTCTCTCTCAACCTCTTCATTTCTCTCTCTCACTCTCCTCTCTTTTTTTCTTTTCCTCTCTCTCTTTCTCTTTTTCTTTCTCATTTTCATCTTTTTCTTTTTCTCTCAATCTCTCTTCTTTTTCTTTCTCACTCAACTTTTTTTTTCTTTCTCTATCTCATCTTTCATACTAACAATAGCCTTACATTCTTCTTTGGGGTTAACTTCAGTATTAGCCCCAAAACTTCTGATAGGCATCTCTTCCAACTTCTTAGCCATTTGACCAACCTTCATATCCAAGTTCCTTATAGCAGCTTCAGTGCTTTTCTGACCATTTATATTCTCAGGCACAACACATTGACCATTGATATGATCACCACTACATTGTTCACAAAGTTGTTGTTGAACTTGTGAGACATTCCAGCACTCCTTTGGTGGCTGAGAAAGCTTCTTTGTTAAGAACTCTAATTGTTGAGTTATAATCTTGTTTTGAGCAAGCAAGGCATCAAAAGACTGTAATTGTAACACTCCCTTAGGTTGTGACGGAGTTCCTCTTTCATTGTGTATCTCATTTTCATTGGTAGCCATGTTTTCAATTAATTCATAGGCTTCCTTTGGAGTCTTGCACCTGATATTGCCTCCAGCTGAGGCATCTAACATCAATTTGGTCTGTGAAACAAGACCTCCAAGGAAAAGAATGACTACTTTTGCTTCATCAAAACCATGAGTAGGTGTCTTTCTCAGCAAGCCCTTGTATCTATCCCATGTTTGCCCTAATGTCTCCTCCATGCTTTGCCTGAAAGAAGAGATTTCTTGCTTCCCTTTGTTGATCTTTGATTGTAGGAAGTATTTATTCAAGAATTTTGCAACCACATTTTCCCACTCAGTAAAACTATTCTCAGGAAAAGAGTTCAACCACAGTTTAACATTGCCTCCCAATCAGAAAGGAAACAAGCTCAGTCTAATGGCATCATCTGGCACTTTATTCAGCTTCACAGTATTACAGATCTCATTAAAAGTTGTCAGATGCTCATATGGACTTTCATTTGACAGTCCATTGAATTGGTTGCTCTTCACTAGATGGATCAACGAAGGCTTCATCTCCATACTTGCGACATTGACCCTCAGCTTTACAATGCTATTAAAATGATGAGGGCCAACCCCTGTTGCATAATCTGCCAAGGTACGCCTAGCCCCATTGTTGTCCATGCTTTCCTGGTCAGATTGTAAGGCTTGTGAAATTCTCTCTAGAGAAGGTTCTCTAGATAATCTGCTTCTTCTTGGCCTCCTACTAGTCTCAAGTCCTTCAAGAAGAGGTTCAACACTTCTTTTGCTCCTTGTTCTAACTATATCCTGCATAAACTAAACATAAAACCCTAGAAAATTTGTTAGCACAGAAACACAAATAAAAGAAATAAAAACATAAACAAAACAAAGTCAAAGTTAATCAAGAATCACACAAATAGAATAGTTTAAACCGTGAGTCCTCGACAACGACGCCAAAAACTTGTTGATGGATTGGCAAGTGTACCAAATCGCACAAGTAATATAAAATGGTAAGATCAAGTATCGTATCCCAGAAGACTCTTGGCACTAGAAAGTTGTATGATAACTCGATTAATTAAGACTTAAATAAAACAAGATTGTTGGTTTCAAATGCGAAGGCATAAAATTAAATATGAATGCAAGTTGATCAATAGCAAAAGAGCACAATGATAACGGAAGTTGTTTAATATGAGATGAGTATGTTGTTGGGGTTAGATTTCACCAAGTTCCTTCTCATGTATGTAAGAATTTTTCTTTATGCATTAATGTCAACATCACTCACTAAATCACTTAAACCCAATCCCTTGGCGAAGAAGTCTGTCCTTAATCACTAGTTCATGCAATTCCTAGCATTCCTAGTAATTAAATGTGAAGATCAAGAGCTTAAGACGACTAAGACTCATACCCTCATTCCTGATAGTGCATAATTGATTAAATGTGTGTGCATTGTAGTTGCTTAATTCGCTTTTATGAAAACTGTTTAATCCTTCGCTTAGTTGGATTATTTCGTGTTGGATTAAGGGTGAGAAGAGTGGGTAATTATAGTTAATATGGGATTGGAAGAATTGCAATCAAACTAATGCCAACTTGTTTTTAATCTGTGTTTAACTAGCATTAATTGTTTAGTTGATTTCCAACACAAATTTGTTCAAACCCCTCCCTCCTTAGTATATGCATTTCTAATTGCACATTAGTTTGACAGAACCAAAGTTTGGTCCTTGAGAGATGACCTAGGAGTTACTCCCTAGTATACTACATTTCTGATTGCACATTAATTTGATTCGGGTATGACCTCGATCATTAAGTGTGGTGTATTGGGGGAGATTTTTCTTTGTTTATTTTTTTTTCTTTTCTAGGTTGTTTTAAGCTTGTGTCTTGTGTACAGTTTGCATGTTACTCTTGATTTCTGGATTTGGTTTAGGTTGTAGGCTCTTTCTTCACTTGATTGATACTGATTGGTTTGAAAGCCTTGTTTTTCTATGCTTGGAAAGATGATTATGATGTTTGAGAGGTTGATTTGATTGTGACAAAAATACCCTTTGTGAGGATCGAATTTAATTAGTGAATTGTGCTTAATTGTCCATTATTGTCTCAATTTTGCTATTTGGGCTTAATTTGACCATTAATTCATATTTTAATTAATTTGAATTATCTAAGCTTAATTGTTCCTATTATATTTTCAGTTTATAGACTTTTGTTTTGGACTTCAAGAGAAGATGCCACGTCATTTATCCACCTCAAAATTTTTTATTCCGTTTTTATTTTGTTTTAATGTATTCTCAACAAGATTTTAGATTTTTGGGCCCAATTTAGCGAATTAGGAGAGGCCCAAAAGAGGGGCTGACTTAGGGTGAAGTGCCTATGCAGCCACAACTCTTATTCACTCTCTATTTTGTTTTAGCTTTTAGACGTGAAGAGTGCTCTCTCTCCATTAGGTTTTCCGTTTTTTTGTTCTTCGTTTTGTTCATTCCCCTATTTTTGATTCTGAATTCGTTTCTAGTTTAATTCCAATTGTGTTTTACTGTTCTAATTCTCTTTGTTATGTTGCCATTACGTTTTCCTCCATTTCTTTTTCCCTCACTTCATTTCCATTTCATTTTGTGTTTCCTATTTTGATTGCAAATTCATTTCCAATATTGCCTTGTTTTTAGTTGCATTTTCGCATTCCAATTTCAGTTTCAATTTCGTTCTTGCCTCTGTTGTTATGGTTGTGATTCGTTTTCACTGTGTTCAGGTCACTTGTATGGAAGGTTGAATTCTATTGATTGGTGACTAGAGAGATTGCACTTGTGCCCTTGAGATTGGTGTGTTTGATTTCGCTGTTCTTACCTTGCATTATGTTCAATCTGTTTTGCACTTGCAATTAGGACACACTTAATGGTTTAATTGGTGTTTAAGCTCCGCTTAGTTGATTAACCTGTGTGGTGCAAAACTGATTAGATATATGCATTGTGTTTTCTTAATTTGCAATTTTGAACATCGGATTAACCTTCGGTTAATTGGTTAATTCGTGTTGGATTAGGAGTGAGAGGAGCGTGTAATTTGTTGTAAATCAAGGATAGGAAACATTGCAATTGAACTAGTGACCAACCGTTTTTAATCACTGTTTAATTTAAGGTAATTATTGTGTTTAATTAAATTTGTGAAACTGTTCAACCCCCCCCCCCTCCCCTGACGTGTTTGATCTGAACTAAAAATTGGTCCTTGAGAGACGACCTAGAAGTCATGCCCTAATTACAACATTTAATATGCAATATTAATTTGAGTCGAGCGCGACATCAATGATCACGGGGGATTTTTTTTTTGAAACATTAGATTATATTGTAGGGGCTATGTATGATTTTAAGAAATACAATAATAAATCTGGTGATTTCTTCTTCCATAATTTTTCCAATGATTTTCTCTTGTGATCTAATGTTGATGTTTGAGAAATATGAAAATAGACAAAAAGCACATATGAATTAAAATTATTGTAATTAGAACTTTTATATCGACTAATAATAAGTGAGAATTTTAATACAACTTCTGGCAATATCAAATATAAAAAGTGAGATATTTTTAAACCTGTTTTTGACGATAACAAATATAAAAAGTAAAACTTTTTATTCCTAACACGTATAAAAAGTATGAAATTTTTTATACATGTTATGAAAATTACAGATATAATAAGTCAAATATTTTCTATACTCCTATTTCTATACGTGTTTGAAAACGGATATTAAAAGTCTTTTTTTAACCATTATAAAAACTCTTTTAAGTGAAAAACCCAACAATAGAGGACATTCACCGGAAAGTTTGCTTGGTAGTTGCATAAATCCTACTCCAAATATCCTCCCAAAAAGCTAGCTTCCAAAAGTTAGATCAGAAGTTGCATAAACCGTACTCCCAAATGTTCTCCAAAATCCTATCTACCAAAAGTTTGATCAGCAGTTGCATAAATCCTACTCCAAAGGTCCTCATAAAGCTGCCTACCGAGTATCCATCTTCTTTAGACACTTAAGTGAAATTAGGTTAAATAACATTCATACTTTCTCTAATTATAAATTAAATACCTATTTTCCTTATATTATTAATAAAATTCACTCACAATACATTGTTTCATTTTTTAATTTAAAGCCACTTTTATTCTATAATTTCATAAACTTTTAATTTTGATCTTTATTTTCATTGTAGATCTAGTTTCCTAATTTTTCATGATTAAGTAAATGTTAATTATTTTGTCATCTAATTGCTTTTATAAAAAGGTGTAAGTTATAATAATGCCATTTACTATTTATGTACAACATTAATGTGTTTGACTGTTAACTTTAATACATTTTATTTTGAAGATATTTTAATAGTTTATGTGAACAATATATAAACGATTAAACATAATTAGTGAATTTTGAAAAATGAAAAACCAAATCTATGATAAAAAATTTATAAAATCTAAAATTTCATACTCGCAAAATTATAGACAAAAGCAAATTTAAGGTTTATTATTATTAAAACCATATATGAATATAATGATAGATTCATAAATTTAAAATTGAAATATTTGTTTCAAAAGCATAATTTTATCTTTATAAAATATCTTACCATTCGATACTGTATATATCCTTTTATATATTTTTAACATATAAAGTTTAAATCCTTAATTTTCTTTTCATAAAAGTATTTTATTTTCAATTGAAACTTTATATTTTAGTTTTATTTTGTTTAAATTTACGACTTTATTAAAAATAAAAAAGCAGATATATATTTATTTTAAAATTAAACGGGCGTGATGTAACATCCCAAAATACAGTAATCACTATAATTCAGAATTAATTACAATTAACAGTAATCACAAACAGTCTTTGCATTTAAAACTGGATTGAAAAGCCTAACGGCATCAGTACAGAGGACGCGTGTAAACGCATACAATAAAACCAAGAGTGAACGCTCTTAAATACATAAACTAACGTGCACCAAAATAAAATCAGAGATGAATAAGACGAACGGCCTTACAAAATAGGTGGCCGAACGTTATAACTATGCTAACATGTACAGCCTAAATCAAACGAGCACTCTAAGGCTCGGCCTTTACTTCAACTTCAACCAGATTGGGGTCGTCCAAATTTTCTTCTTCCAGCATTGCTTCAAGGGATGCACCACCATCTGCTCACATCCACAACGGATGATCATTGCATTTGACAAGACGGAGTATACATGTACAGTAGACAACACAATGGAAAATGCAAGGGTAAGCTTATAATATTTAATTTATACAATCAACACATACAGTTACATTTCTAAACACACATACAGCATGTAATTCATCAAATAATAATCATATAAAGGCATATAATAAGACAGACCGTCCGGACTGTATGAACCATGTAGTTACAGGCGTCCTTGCACCCGAGTGGTGTAGTAACTGGGTAACACCAAACAGCTGCCACTCAAGGTAAGTCCGTTCTTACGTCGCCCATGTTAACTTATGGACTAAGGACCTCCTGCCATTCCCACGCATGACTACCCCCTTCTACTTGAAGAGGTGTATCACGGAATATCAGGATGGACCAAGCCAGCATTAACTAACCACAGTCATACCTTAACAATTCAATATTCAATCATATAAGAGACGTTCCTCCCTGGAACGCTCGTAAAAATCCAATTCCAATAATTCGTTCAACATATCATTCGTCCACATTAAACATTTCTCATTTTCACATTTTCATTCTGTGTTCCACTCTCTTAACATTAACGTCATGCATTCTTTACTCAAATAAAACGAACTTATTACAGAACCTTTGATTTCACGTTTCTGAACAAAAGAAACGAACTCTTATTCACTGATGGACATTAAGAATTCTTAAAGAATTTAGATGAGATTGAATTTAGAAGTTCAGAATAATACTTAGAAGATGTTGAGTACAAGAACTTTAGGTTGAATCAAAAGAAATAATTATCTTACAGAATAACTTAGATAAATAACCAGAATATTTAAAGTACAGAAACAACTCTTACTGTCAATGAATGAACGTTCAGAAATTTACTTTGGACGAACGTCAATTACGTTCGCTCAGAATTCAATAATAAGGACGAGCGTTCAGTTAGAAACCGAACCCTGCTGTGGACGAACGCTAGGTCAATGACCAAGCACGAATCAGCACTAACGCTGGTTATAACCCAAGCGCTTTATAGGACGAGCGTTTCGGTATAGGACCGAACGCCAACTTTGGACGAACGTTCAGTATAAGGACGAACGCTCTCTAAAACTAACGTTCGACATAAGGTCGAACAACAATAAGGACGAACGCTCGACATGAGGCCGAACGTCATTGAGGACGAACGCTCGACTTAAGACCGAACGTCACTTATTTATAAAGTTTTAAATATTGATCTATACTGAGCAGAACGAACGCTCGTTCACTCAATTGGGGGACGCTCGTTCTCGAGCAGAATTCATTCCAAATGAATGAATTCCAATCTAAGTCATGTTAACCAAAAACCGAACGGTCTAAGACCGTACAGTGACGAACGTCCTTTTTGCAACAGAGAATGATCAGAAAATTTAGATTTTTCACACTTAGCAGAATTTTTCCAGATTTCCATTTTCCAACTTTATACTTCCATTTCAGGTTTAATTCCCTTCAAACATCATCATCATGCATTTAAAATCATTCCAACCACACAATAGCCATTCTCCATTCATCCATAATCAACTCAACATGCATTTAAAACAAATTCAACATCAAATATAATTCATACAAGCCGTATCAGTTCATGACAGATTCATCCAAACCAGAATGCATATCAGATATCAGTGATCATTTCTAACAACTCAACTTCATATTTTTCACACATGCAAAACAAACCAGAAATCATATTCCATATCAGTAAACGTTCCTAAATACTCAAACATCATGCTTTCCATACATGCATCTCAGATCATAAATCAAACAGTATAAATTAAACATATAAACTTCCCTTACCTTATCAAGCAGTTCACTTCAATTGTTTAGAGTTTCTTTCGTGCTCTTACAGCTTTCTATCAGACTTTCACTCAACCACCTCCACTTAATCTAACACACCAAAACCGTAAGCAGATCAGACTTCTAACTTATGCATGCAACCAGAATTTTGGTGTGCATGAACCAAATGGACGAAGGTGCAGAGATGAGAACTTACCAGTTCAGTTCTCAATTCTGTTCGGATCAGAATGAGGTTCACAGTGCAGGGAAGGTTTCTATGGTGTCTGAAACAAGATCAAAGGTTTGCTGGTGAATTTTCTTAGGAAGAAGATGAAAACAGTTTAGAGAGAGGGCAGAGAATTTTGGAAGCATAAATTCTGAGAAGAAGATGAAGCATGCAGGAGGAAGAGGGAGAGTTTTTCCAGAATTATTTTTCTCTTTCCCTGCAGAATAAACTCCCATCCTCCACACGCCACTTGTCTCCCACTAACCTTCTCAGAATGCTCCAACCGTGACACATGGCAGGCGCATGCAGTGGAAAGGTGAGTGCATTTTGACGTGTCACGGTGCATTAAATAGTGATCAGAGATTGATTTAATGTGTACTAATTATCAGGTTCTCACATTCCCCCTAACTACAAAAATTTTCGTCCTCGAAAATTCTAAAGCTTACCAGGGAATAGGTGAGGGTACAACTCCTTCACAGTCTTTTCCACCTCCCATGTTGAGTCACCAGTCTTGGCATTCCACACTACTTTCACGAGATGAACATCTTTGCCTTTGTAGAGTCTGGTGCGGCTGTCTTCCACACAAACAGGTTGCATCTCCAGTGTCCGGTCTGGGCGAATTTGGATGTCTTCTACCTCCAGCACGTGTGAGGGATCAGCCATGTACTTCTTGAGTTGTGAAACGTGGAAGACTGGATGAAGGTTGGACAGTTGAGGTGGTAACGCCAATTCATACGCCACTGCTCCAATCTTCTTTAGAATTTGATAAGGGCCAACGTACTTTGGTGATAGCTTCTTTGGACGAAGAATTCTCCCTACTCCAGTGATAGGATTCAGCCTTAGAAACACGTGGTCTCCAGCAGCAAATTCTAAGGGTCTTCTCCTCTTATCAGCATACGATTTCTGCCTACTTTGAGACGTCTTCAATCGCTCCTGGATCAGTTTCACTTTTTCTGTTGTTTGCTGAATTAATTCTGGTCCAGTTAATGCAGTTTCACCTTCTTGGAACCAACACAGAGGAGTTCTACACTTTCTTCCATAAAGAGCTTCGAACGGTGCCATTCCTATGCTTGCTTGATAGCTGTTATTATATGTGAATTCAACAAGCGGCAGAACTTCATCCCACACTCCCACATGATCTATAACGCATGTCCTCAACAAGTCTTCAAGAGTCTGGATGGTTCGCTCAGATTGGCCATCCGTCTGAGGGTGATATGCAGAACTCATCTGCAATTTGCTTCCCAATTCTCCTTGCAATGACTGCCAAAAACGAGATGTGAATCTCGCGTCTCGATCTGATATAATGCTTGAAGGAATTCCATGCAATCTAACAATCTCCTTAATGTACAGCTTGGCCAAATTTGTCATGGACATCCTCAAATTAACGGCCAAGAAGTGGGCACTCTTAGTTAATCTATCTACAATCACCCAAATTGAATCATGGTTTCGGACTGTTCGTGGCAGGTGGGTCACGAAATCCATAGAGATGCTGTCCCACTTCCACTCTGGAATTTCCAAGGGCTGCAGTAATCCTCCTGGTCTTTGATGTTCAGCTTTGGTTCTTTGACAAGTTAGGCAAGAGGACACAAATCGTGCAATGTCACTCTTCATACCAGGCCACCAAAATGACTTCCTAAGGTCTTGATACATCTTGGTCATGCCAGGGTGCATTCGAAGACGGCTGTGATGTCCCTCCTCTAATATGATCCTTCTCAGCTCACTGTCATTTGGAACGCACGTTCTGCCCCGGTAACGTAACATGCCATCAGTTCCTGTATTGAAATCCCTATCTTTGTTTGAATCGAGTGCTGTTAATATCTTCACCAGCTCTTCATCCTCTCTTTGCTTCATCCTAATTCTGTCAAACACATCACTGGAAATTCTAAGATTACAGCACCTTATCACATCCGCTCCTAGATCAAATTGTAATCTCAAATCCCTAAAACTCTCCACCAAGTTAAACTCTTTCACCATCATAAACGAGACTTGCACTGCCTTCCTGCTCAGAGCGTCTGCCACTACATTGGCTTTCCCAGGGTGATACAGCAGTTCGAAATCATAGTCTTTTAAAAACTCCAACCAACGTCTTTGCCTCATATTCAGCTCCCTCTGATCAAACAAATATTTGAGGCTCTTGTGATCACTAAAGACTTGAAATGTTGATCCGTATAGATAGTGCCTCCAAATCTTTAATGCGAACACAACTGCTGCTAACTCCAAATCGTGAGTGGGATAATTCTTTTCATGGATCTTCAACTGGCGAGACGCGTAAGCTACTGCACGTCTCTCTTGCATGAGCACACAGCCTAAACCATGGTGAGAAGCGTCACAGTATACTTCAAATGGCTTGGACGTGTCTGGAATAATTAAAACTGGGGCGCTCGTCAGTTTCGCCTTCAGCTCTTGGAACCGTTCCTCACACACATCAGTCCAAGCGAATGGATGATCCTTTCTAGTCAACTGAGTAAGTGGAGCCACTATCTTGGCGAACCCCTCTATGAAACGTCTGTAATAGCCTGCTAGCCCCACAAAACTCCTCACTTCTGTGACTGAACGAGGGCTCTTCCAATCCAACACTGCTCTCACCTTAGAGGGATCCACTGAAATGCCTTCAGCCGAGATCACATGTCCCAAAAACTGCACCTCCTTTAACCAGAATTCACACTTTGACAGCTTTGCGTACAACTCTTTCTCCCTCAATACGGTTAGTACTGTTCTCAAATGCTCCTCATGTTCGGCATTGCTTTTGGAGTAGATGAGAATATCATCTATAAACACAACTACAAACTTATCCAAATAGGGTCTGAATATCCGGTTCATGTAATCCATGAAGATGGCTGGAGCGTTCGTTACTCCGAATGGCATGACCACGTACTCATAATGTCCATAACGTGATCTAAATGCTGTCTTCTGGATGTCGTCCTCCTTAACCCTTATTTGGTGATATCCTGAACGCAAATCAATTTTTGAAAATACCGTTGCTCCATGCAGCTGATCCAGCAAATCGTCTATCCTTGGCAACGGGTATTTGTTCTTGATGGTCAGCTTATTTAATTGCCTGTAGTCTATACATAACCGAGAGCTACCATCTTTCTTTTTCACCAAGAGTACAGGAGCTCCCCATGGTGATACACTTGGTCTGATGAATTGCTTCTCCATAAGTTCTTCAATCTGTTTCTTAAGCTCGGTCAATTCTGCAGGCGCCATCCGGTAAGGTTGAACAGATATAGGTGCAGCTGTTGTCACCAAATCAATGGTGAATTCAATCTCTCTAACAGGAGGCAATCCTGGTATCTCTTCTGGAAATACGTCCAGAAATTCCTTCACGACCGTGCTCTCAATACTGCTCCCCTTGTTCATCCGTGCTTCTGCCAACCCCCTTAACTCCTTATCTTCATGCGTCATGATGAGAAAACAGCTTGCACCTTCCATTATATCCTCCTTCAATTGACCGAAAGTTACACCCAAGTATTCTTCATCCTCTTCAGGAAACACTAATTCCTTCTTGCCACAATCAATAATAATATGGTTGGCAGCTAGCCAATCCATTCCTAGAATTATCTCCAAGTCCTTCAAAGGTAAACAGATTAAATTCACCTTATAACTATGCCCCTCTACCACAATAGGACATCTAATGCATACGGTAGATGTCCTAAGCTCTCCAGCCGCTGGTGTTGATACCACCAATTCAAACTGCATATCTCTCTCCACTATTCCCAGCTTTTCAACACACGCCTTCGAGATGAAGGAGTGCGTCGCCCCCGAATCAAACAGCACACAACATTGCATTCCATATAACAAGCAAGTACTGGTGATAAGTGTACCTGAACTTGCTGCTTCCGCACCAGTAATTGCGTACACACGCCCAGTAGCTTGGGCTCGACCACCCCTTCCTTGCTGATTTCTTCCTGCGTTTGGCGGCCTCATCACTGCTCTCCCACCAGAGTTGCACTCATTCGTTCCATGTCCACTTCTTCCGCAACGAGCACAATGTTTTCCTCTCGCCAACTGAGGGCATGATGAACGGTAGTGTGGCCCTCCACACTGAAAACAAGTGATACTACCTTGCTGTCCAGACTGTCCAGCAGGAATCAAGGCTTGAGATCCACTTGTGTTGGCTGCTGGACGAGCGTAAGGGGATCCTCTCTGATTCACACTCCCCCTTGAGACAATTGGCCCCCTTACTGTTTGCTGTTTCTTATACCGTTCCACCTCTGCTAAATTCTTTTCCAGTACCTTAGCCCTCTCCACCATGGCAGGGAACGTTCGGATGCATAAACTGGAAATCACAACCTTCAGATCACTGCGTAGACCATTCTCAAATTTTCTGCACTGCCACTCCTCACTAGTGGCCATTGTATTGAATCGGACAAGGTGTTTAAACTTATTGGTGTATTCTGATACAGACATTCCACCTTGAACCAGTTGTAAAAACTCCACCTCCTTTGCAAACTTTACGCTGTCAGGGAAATATTCCTCATAAAACTTATTACGGAATACTTCCCAAGTAACAGGGCGGTGAGCGTCTACCAGTATGGCCCTTGTGCTCGTCCACCAATGGCTTGCTTCTCCAGTTAATAAGTATTCTGTATACGCCAACCTGTTCTCATCCGGACACCTTTTGGCGTTAAAAATCCTCTCCATATCCCTCAGCCACTGATCAGCCTCATCAGGGAGGCACTTCCCACTGAACTTAGCTGGGTGATGCTGCAGGAAGCTCTCCAAACTCCACTCGGCAGCAGGTTGAGCAGCGTTTGAAGAAGATGCTCCAGGCGCACCTCTAGTTGCAGCCAAGATTTCCATCAACTGCCTTTGCGTGTTTTCAGAATTGACACGCGAGGCCTCCAAACCTTGCATAGCAGCTTGGTTTTGCTGCATCAAGGTGGCGTTTTGCTCCAGCAACGTGGTATTCTGTTGATGCAATCTTTCCACCACGGTTTCCAACAATCTAGTGTTGTTGGACGTTTCGGACTCATTCGGTTGAGGAGGAGGAGGAAGTCTAGGTGCCATTCGTTCTCTGGATGCAGAGAAAAACAAACGAGCATTAGTTATGTCCAAGAGTTAAAACAATAATAACTCATTAAACATGCAATAAGCACACAGCAAAACACAGTGCACTCATAACCCTACAGTGTCCTTAGAAGAACAAAACTGCTCTGATACCACTAATGTAACATCCCAAAACAGTAATCACTATAATTCAGAATTAATTACAATTAACAGTAATCACAAACAGTCTTTGCATTTAAAACTGGATTGAAAAGCCTAACGGCATCAGTACAGAGGACGCGTGTAAACGCATACAATAAAACCAAGAGTGAACGCTCTTAAATACATAAACTAACGTGCACCAAAATAAAATCAGAGATGAATAAGACGAACGGCCTTACAAAATAGGTGGCCGAACGTTATAACTATGCTAACATGTACAGCCTAAATCAAACGAGCACTCTAAGGCTCGGCCTTTACTTCAACTTCAACCAGATTGGGGTCGTCCAAATTTTCTTCTTCCAGCATTGCTTCAAGGGATGCACCACCATCTGCTCACATCCACAACGGATGATCATTGCATTTGACAAGACGGAGTATACATGTACAGTAGACAACACAATGGAAAATGCAAGGGTAAGCTTATAATATTTAATTTATACAATCAACACATACAGTTACATTTCTAAACACACATACAGCATGTAATTCATCAAATAATAATCATATAAAGGCATATAATAAGACAGACCGTCCGGACTGTATGAACCATGTAGTTACAGGCGTCCTTGCACCCGAGTGGTGTAGTAACTGGGTAACACCAAACAGCTGCCACTCAAGGTAAGTCCGTTCTTACGTCGCCCATGTTAACTTATGGACTAAGGACCTCCTGCCATTCCCACGCATGACTACCCCCTTCTACTTGAAGAGGTGTATCACGGAATATCAGGATGGACCAAGCCAGCATTAACTAACCACAGTCATACCTTAACAATTCAATATTCAATCATATAAGAGACGTTCCTCCCTGGAACGCTCGTAAAAATCCAATTCCAATAATTCGTTCAACATATCATTCGTCCACATTAAACATTTCTCATTTTCACATTTTCATTCTGTGTTCCACTCTCTTAACATTAACGTCATGCATTCTTTACTCAAATAAAACGAACTTATTACAGAACCTTTGATTTCACGTTTCTGAACAAAAGAAACGAACTCTTATTCACTGATGGACATTAAGAATTCTTAAAGAATTTAGATGAGATTGAATTTAGAAGTTCAGAATAATACTTAGAAGATGTTGAGTACAAGAACTTTAGGTTGAATCAAAAGAAATAATTATCTTACAGAATAACTTAGATAAATAACCAGAATATTTAAAGTACAGAAACAACTCTTACTGTCAATGAATGAACGTTCAGAAATTTACTTTGGACGAACGTCAATTACGTTCGCTCAGAATTCAATAATAAGGACGAGCGTTCAGTTAGAAACCGAACCCTGCTGTGGACGAACGCTAGGTCAATGACCAAGCACGAATCAGCACTAACGCTGGTTATAACCCAAGCGCTTTATAGGACGAGCGTTTCGGTATAGGACCGAACGCCAACTTTGGACGAACGTTCAGTATAAGGACGAACGCTCTCTAAAACTAACGTTCGACATAAGGTCGAACAACAATAAGGACGAACGCTCGACATGAGGCCGAACGTCATTGAGGACGAACGCTCGACTTAAGACCGAACGTCACTTATTTATAAAGTTTTAAATATTGATCTATACTGAGCAGAACGAACGCTCATTCACTCAATTGGGGGACGCTCGTTCTCGAGCAGAATTCATTCCAAATGAATGAATTCCAATCTAAGTCATGTTAACCAAAAACCGAACGGTCTAAGACCGTACAGTGACGAACGTCCTTTTTGCAACAGAGAATGATCAGAAAATTTAGATTTTTCACACTTAGCAGAATTTTTCCAGATTTCCATTTTCCAACTTTATACTTCCATTTCAGGTTTAATTCCCTTCAAACATCATCATCATGCATTTAAAATCATTCCAACCACACAATAGCCATTCTCCATTCATCCATAATCAACTCAACATGCATTTAAAACAAATTCAACATCAAATATAATTCATACAAGCCGTATCAGTTCATGACAGATTCATCCAAACCAGAATGCATATCAGATATCAGTGATCATTTCTAACAACTCAACTTCATATTTTTCACACATGCAAAACAAACCAGAAATCATATTCCATATCAGTAAACGTTCCTAAATACTCAAACATCATGCTTTCCATACATGCATCTCAGATCATAAATCAAACAGTATAAATTAAACATATAAACTTCCCTTACCTTATCAAGCAGTTCACTTCAATTGTTTAGAGTTTCTTTCGTGCTCTTACAGCTTTCTATCAGACTTTCACTCAACCACCTCCACTTAATCTAACACACCAAAACCGTAAGTAGATCAGACTTCTAACTTATGCATGCAACCAGAATTTTGGTGTGCATGAACCAAATGGACGAAGGTGCAGAGATGAGAACTTACCAGTTCAGTTCTCAATTCTGTTCGGATCAGAATGAGGTTCACAGTGCAGGGAAGGTTTCTATGGTGTCTGAAACAAGATCAAAGGTTTGCTGGTGAATTTTCTTAGGAAGAAGATGAAAACAGTTTAGAGAGAGGGCAGAGAATTTTGGAAGCATAAATTCTGAGAAGAAGATGAAGCATGCAGGAGGAAGAGGGAGAGTTTTTCCAGAATTATTTTTCTCTTTCCCTGCAGAATAAACTCCCATCCTCCACACGCCACTTGTCTCCCACTAACCTTCTCAGAATGCTCCAACCGTGACACATGGCAGGCGCATGCAGTGGAAAGGTGAGTGCATTTTGACGTGTCACGGTGCATTAAATAGTGATCAGAGATTGATTTAATGTGTACTAATTATCAGGTTCTCACACGTGAGCATTATGTAAGATTGCAAAAGTGAGTATAATGTTTCCTTGTACGTAAATGTAGAGAGTAATAAATGAATATTTAGAAAAGTAGACGTTGAAATTAAAGAAATGTTATGTTTTTCATGAGTTTGGTGTAGTTTCCATAATTTTTTATTTTCTATTTTTAATAAAAAATTTATAAAATTGTAGTGATATCTAAGTATGAATTTAGCTAGAAATACATTCTTAGATTGAATATGAAATTTATATATTGTCATATAACATAAGTTATAAATAGAAAATGTATATCTACATATTTTGATAAATATGTCCTATTTTACTTTAATTACAGAGTTAGTTTTTAATTTTCTGAACCTTCAACTAGCTAATCAAAGCATACCAAGACAGCAAAAAAGCAAGGTCAACTCTTAAAGAAGCAACAAAATCCCAAGATGGAAGATTGTTTATATAGTACTCGTGGTAATACCCAATAGGTTTCATGTGACATGGTGCTTTATATTATTATAGTAATTCATAGATAACTATTCAATTACACCAAGTTCGAATGGAATAATCAAAAGGTGTCACTTACCTTTATTATTTATTCAACAATTAATTAGGGTTAAGACAATTTTATTATACTTTTTTAACTTATTTATTACTATTTAATGACTTTTATATAAAGTTTATTACATAATATAAAATTAACATAAAATTTATATTAATTATACATATTGTGTTACTAATGTCACTTTCTGAACATTTTTTTTAAGTCAATTTCATGTTGGAAAAATTCTAATTATAAATACTTAGAATACTTAAACTATTTATTTGACAAATTTAAAGAATACATTAAAGATGGATGGTTCTTATTCACTGAGTGATTCATCTTAAAAAAATTCTCATTGCTAATCGAATTACCTAATAAATATTCCTAAAATTTATATCCAAATTATTTTTATATATGCAAGTATACGTGGATACCTACAAATATTTATATATTTTATCTTTTTAAAAAATTTAGACAAAATTAATTAAAATAATTTTTTAAAATATAAACTTAAATAAAAATTGTAATTCGAATCAAATTGTTCAATAAAATATAATGTTAATAATTTTGATATTTCTAAGAAAAATTATAATGAGTTGTACAAAATACAAATTTGAATAATTTCAATTTCATAAATCTAAATAAAAAATAAAAATATATAAAGTCAAATTTTAAATAATAGTTTTATAATTAGTATTTGTTTTACTAATAAGTAGATTGTGATTGTTTGAATTTTAAAAAATTTCAAATAAATATATCACTAATATTTATCAATAAGTACCGTATCTGTAAGTCAAAGACTATGATATTGTATTCACACATCAAAATCAGATACTCGTATTCATTATTTGCAGTATTCATTAAGAATATTCATTTCATATATGTTAATATTTTGTTACTGATTTTACTTATAAACATCAGTCGATTATTTTCATTCCAAAATATGCTATTTTAAGCATTCTTAATGTTATTCTTGATATTAATTTCAAACAGGATCAAATATTTGTGTTGTTATTGATGTAAGATTCTAGTTTTAATTAAAAAAATAAAAAGACTAAGGTTGTACTCATAGTTTTAAAAGTAAGACCAAATTGATAAATTTGACTGATAACTAACTAATCCTTTTAAATCTAAAAAAGTAAAAAAAACTCACTGTTGTAAGTAAGTATATCATAATGTTGGTGTTTAAAACAAAACACATGTTATTGATTTGAAAAGATGAAAGAAATAAGTATATCAACAATCTTGTAAGTAAACATACCTGAATATCTTGTCATAAGAGGTTCTTGTCGACCTCTAGGACATCATCCCAAGTTGCATGAAGGATAGAAACATGACTTTTTGCTAACTTACCCAGATAACTCCTAAACCTATCAGCATTTGGCCCTGATGCCTGACCTGATCTGGGGTCAATGTCAACATGTCTCCTCTTCCCATCAACGCGTCCGGCTATCACATCTGCCAATCGTGTGACGCCTCGACCACGTCTGGTCTGTCCCGATCCTGAGTCTGAGGCCGACATACCTGAAAAATTATACAAGGTTAGTAATAATTCAATTTTGATGAACATAAATATAAAGTCAATACAACAAATATCACAACCTATTAAGATATTATTTTCTCCCAAATCCCTTCATTGTGATCACTACGAATTGCCTGGATGACATTGGCAACGTCATCAACTGGGTCTTCAATGGGTCTAGATGCAACAGATGTTGTCTCAAGTATATCAAAAGAATCGTCATCATCATGTCCATGCATGTTTTTTCCTTCTAAAACTACTGACCATTTTTTATTCGCTGGATCATTTACGTAAAATATTTGTCTTGCTTGACTAGCCATGATAAATGGTGCATTAGTGTAATTCATCTTGTTCAAGTCTACCAATGTGAAACCAAAGTCATCTGTCATGACACCAGAATTTATATCAACCCATTTACACTTGAAAATTGGGACTCTAAAAGTGACATAATCAACTTCCCATATTTCTTGTATTATTCTAAAATAACTCATGGATGCTGTGATTGGATTTTTGTCTTTAGAACAAGCAAAGTGGACAGCCTCAGCTTGTAGTGTGACGCCACTATTTTGAACTCTACTTTTGTCATCTTCTACCTTTGTCTGAAAAGAAATATTGTTTATATAGTACCCACCATATGTAATGACATATGCGTTCGGTCCACGAGATAACCTTAATAAACTTTCTGAAACATGTGGAGTCGCATAAATCTTTTTCTTAAACCATTGTAAGAAGGTTTTCACATGTTCACTAAGATGCCATTTTTCACTCATTCTTTGGTTTGCTGCCTTTATGTCATTAACGTGGTCAGAAATGTAAGGAATCACATCAACAGTGTTGTTTAAGATGAACAAATGAGCTTGGTCAACTTCTTTTCTGCTAACACTTTGAATTCTCACACCTCGAACACCTTTACCTTCACATTTTCCTTCATGTCTGCTCCTGGGAAGACCCACTGGTTCACAAGATGGCATATAACTTGAACAAAATTCAATGGCTTCCTCTGCAATGTATCGCTCTATGATTGAAGCTTCTGGTCTATACTGATTCTTGATATATCCCTTTAAGATCTTCATGTATCTCTCAACTGGGTACATCCACCTTAAGAAGACTGGCCCACATATTCGAATTTCTCTGACTAGATGAACAATCAAATGTACCATGATATCAAAAAAAGAAGGTGGAAAATACATCTCCAATTGACATAGTAGTCTTATTCCTTCATTTTCCAATTCATGTAAACCTCGAGGGTCAACAACTTTCTTGCAAATGGCATTAAAGAACAAACTCAGACGTGTCAGAATACCCCTAACAGAAGGAGGTAATATGCCTCAAATAACAACAGGTAACAATTGTTGCATCAATACATGACAATCGTGAGACTTTAAACCAACTAACTTTAACTCTTGCATAGAAACAAGGTTACTAATATTTGAAGAATAACCTTGTGGAACCTTCACACTTCTTAAACAGTTACAAAAACTTTGTTTTTCTTTTTTAGAAAGTGTGTGACATGCTAGGGGCAGATAGGTGCGTCTTCCTATTATTTGTGGATGTAACTCAGATCGGATTCCCATTTCAGCCAAATCTTGTCGTGCTTTTATTCCGTCTTTGCTCTTCCCTTTGACGTTTAATAAAGTTCTGATGATACTATCACAAACATTTTTTTCAACGTGCATCACATCAATACATTGTCTAACATCAAGTTGACACCAATATGGAAGCTTAAAAAATATTGATCGTTTCTTCCAAATCTTTTTTGCAAGGGTACTTTTATGATGTTTTCCAAACACAATGTCAATGTTTTTGACTTCGTTGTACACCTCTTCACCATTCCGGGGTCTGCACACAACCTCGTCCTCAGCACTTCCATTAAATGCTTTTTTCAATCTACGATAAGGGTGATTACGAGGAAGGAATTTTCGATGTCTTGTATATATCATCTTCTGTCCATGCTTCAATTGAAGGTAACTAGTGTTTTCTTCACATATGGGACATGCAAAATGACTTTTAACACTATAACCGCTCAAGTTTCCATACGCTGGGAAATCATTTATAGTGCAAAACAACATTGCACGCAAACGAAACTGTTCCTGAACATGTGAATCAAACACGTCGACCCCTTCTTCCCACAACAATTTCAAATCATCAATTAAAGGTTTTAAGTAAACATCAATGTCATTTTCAGGTTGTCTAGGACCCGATATCATCATGGACAACATCACATATTTTCTCTTCATGCACAACATAGGAGAAAGATTGTAAATGATCAACATAACTGGCCATGAACTGTGTTTGCTACTTAAGTTTCCATAAGGATTCATAACATCAGTTGCAAGTGCAAGTCTTAAGTTTCTTGGATCTGTACCAAACTCTGGAAATTTTTCATCAATCTTTTTCCATTAGGGTGAATCAGCAGGGTGTCGAAGAAGATTATCGCACTTTCTTTCGTCAAAGTATCATTTAAGGTTCTTTGCATCTTCTTTAACAGAAAACATATGTTTGAACCTAGGTATTATAGGCAAATACCACATCACCTTAGCAGGTACACCATCATTACCTTCATCAACAGTGTTTCTGTCAGATTTCTTTTTAAAATGGGATAAACCACATGTTGGACAATACTTTAGCGAAGCAAACTCCTTTGTGTACAAAACACAATCATTAGGACAAGCATGTATCTTTTGATATTCAAGACCCATTGGACATAAAAAAAATTTTGCCTCGTAATTACGAATAGGTAGAGTATTATTTCCTGGAAGCATCTCCTTCAACAACTCCAACAACTTGGTGAAACTTTTATCGGTCCATCCATTCCTTGCTTTTAAACTAAACAACTTTAAAGTTGCAGACAGACGTGTAAAGTTCGCGCATCCGGGGAACAACAGTTGCTTTGAATCATTTATAAGAGAATCATACAAATTAGCTCTTCCAAAATTATATTCACCGACATCACGTATCATGTCCTCTAAATGATCACTCATTCATTCTTCCACATAATCCGTTCCTCGTGACATGGTAGGCTGGTCCAATACTTCTCCATGCCAAGTACAAACGGCATAAGTCCTCATGATGCCGAACATGAATAGATGGTCATGCACATTGCCTAAGTCTTGCCGTATTTGATTACAACAAAGCACACAAGGACAAAAATATGTCCCGTTCACAGACTTAGCATTTTGTTCAACGTATTGCAAGAACTCTGAAACACCATTATCATATTCTTCACTGATGCGACGTTCATTCATCCAGCTTCGATCCATTCTATGTTCGTAAAATCATCAGTTTAAGTTTTTAACTCTCACAAGGTTAGGCCCTACCCATTCAAAAAAATTAATTTTCATAATTTGCTAAGACACGTGCAAAGAAGTCTACATCATAAATTTTATAAGATTTCGGCAGCATTTTCAATTGGTCTCCAAAATACACGAAATGAGAGTAGTCAACGATGACCACAATCAAATATGCATCTGGAGAACAACACAAATACTGAACCGAAATTTTATCAATCTTATCCATAGACTCCAACTTACGTGTTATTGCAAATTATGAAAATTAATTTTCTCAAACTGTCCAATCGGACAATTCAAAATTTAACACAAATGATTAAAAGATTAATCGTTTGTGTTAAATTTCAAACAGGAACTAAGGGTCACTCAATGATTTGATACTTATAATCTAACATGACAATTATAATAACACAACTAATACATGCATATTCAAAAGCCAATAACACATGCAGACCTTAAAGTCAAAAACATGCATACACAAAACCCAATAACATGCGTACAAAAAAATTATCAACGAAGAAGCTAACCTGAAGAGCAGATTCCAAATGAAATGGAGGGAAATCGAGGAGTGCACGACCTAAAACATAGGCAAAAAATAATCAAAAACGCCGCCCAAGAACACGCAAGAAACTGCACCAAAACGCACCGAAAACGATTTTCAATCGGTTCAAATCAAAGATATTTCATCACAGAACAATTTAATCGGATTAAAAGTAAATTTAAACGGTCCAAAACAGAGAAAACGCACCTGGAATTGCACCTGGAAACGCACCTGGAATTGCACCTGGAAACGCACCTGGAAACGCACCTGGAAGACGATGAACAATGAGCGTAACTCCTCGCGGGTTCGCGTTTTAGTATAAATGGCACTAGACGTCCGGTACTGGAAGGCCCCGACATCTATAATATTATAGACGTCGGGGCAATAACTAATATTATGTGTTTTGGATTTAAATATTGATATTCGCGTGGGGTTTTACACGTCCACTAGAGGGGCCCCGACGTTTATAATATTACAGACGTCGGGGCCCCTCCACAACGGACGTTTAAGAGGCTGAACACAATTAACTCTTCAACTACCCTGTCAGCAACTTAAACATCCATTGTGGGGAGGCCAAACGTCTATAATATTATACACGTCGGGGCCCCTCCAACGGACGTTTAAGAGGCTAAAGCAATTAACTATTCAACTTCCCTGTTAGCCGCTTAAACGTCTGTTGTGGGGGGGCCGGACGTCTATAATATTATACACATCGGGGCTCCTACAATGGACGTTTAAGAGGCTGAAGCAATTAACTCTTCAACTACCATGTCAGCAACTTAAACGTTCGTTTTGGGGGGGGGGGGGGGGGGCGGACGTCTATAATATTATACACGTCGAGACCCCTCCAACGAACGTTTAAGTGGGAGTTTGCAGAGTTAACTTTTTCAGCCTCTTAAACGTCTGTTGGAGGGGCCCCGACGTGTATAATATTATAGACGTCCCCCCCCCCACAACGGACGTTTAAGTTGCTAACAGGGTAGTTGAAGAGTTAATTGCTTTAGCCTCTTAAACGTCCGTTGGAGGGGCCCCGACGTGTATAATATTATAGACGTCCGATCCCCCCACAACAGACGTCTACAGTCCCACTTATATACGGATATGCCACCGGTCAATTATTTACGTTGGTGTTTTTATGGACGGACGTCTATTGGGTGACATTAAAGGTCAATTCTACACTAGTTTTTTTTCTCTCTAACCTGAGTGCATGTGTTGCGCTGAAAGAAATAGAGGTGGAGTGTGAGTTTTTGAAGAGGTGGTGTGAGAATCTGACGGAGGAGAAAAAAAGGTTGCAAAAGGAAGTGCAAGAGCTCAGTGCAGAAGACTTGAAATATGATTTAGGTATGAATTAATGGAAAAATAAAACGCAAAGCAGGATTTTATGGTTAGGCTAATAAATTGTTTCCAACTTTTGAGAGTAGCTTCATTACTCCTGTTATCTTGTTGAGTTTGGAATCATGAATGCGACATTTGATAAAAATGATTAAAATTTGCAAATAACGAATTTAACCTTAATAAAATTGTCTTTGCTTACCAATCTCAATCTTCACAACAGTAGAGTGCCGTAAAGACCAGGTTTCCAACTACAACTACATTATTTATTATACAGTTTAATTGATATCATTACATAGGTTTAACTTTTTTCTTATATGGATGATTTATTACACAGTATATTTTCTGATATTGTTTGTACAAATTTTAACTTTAATTTTTATGAAGTTAATGAATTTGTAATACTTAAGCATATGAGAGTGTGTAGAATTATTTTACTTTACCATGCATTAACTGTGTTCTCAATAGTTTATTGATTTTCAAAAGTGTCTCATGAAAACAACCTTTTTAAGGTAATGTGTTTTAAAAAATAATAAAATGACATGATAACTTTAGAAGAAAAGAAGTCTCAAAATTTTTATTTTAATCAACTGGTTTGCGTGGAGCCATTTTTCCACTCTGACTGTCAGGCCCTTCATCCAATCACAAAGTCAATGCAACCATTTGACTGCCTTGTTCTTCCCATGTGGATCTGAGTCTCTTACTTGAACCTCCCTCCCTTGGACAAAGCTTCCCTAAGCCTTCCTGGCTCCTCCTCACCATAAGAGTTCACAAGGTTACGTCATCCCCCAACAATAAATAGAGTTTAGTTCCCCATAGACATGGAGAGACTAGATGAATAATGGAAAAGTATGAGATAGCAAAACCTTAAAAGTAGAGGAAGGACGCTTTTGCATCCAAATTCGCCTTCAGAGAGTGGAAGAGGGTGTTGTTGTGCTGCTCCAGCCAGAGAAACCAAACCTAGGATGCCTAGGTCCTTTAAATAGAACGAAAGCATAACAGAAACAAAGCCCAAGCCCGAGAGAATGGCCCTCAAGCACCCCAATTAAGGTGTCCGGGCGGCGAGCGGTGGTTTTCCACGCTCAAGCCTCTCAGAGATCGCCCAAGCCTTCTATGTCCGGCGCTCAAGCGCCCCAAAAGAGGCTCCTGGGCGGTGAGCGACACTTCCTGCGCTTAAGCCTTCAAGAGGACGCCCAACCTTCGTGTTGTTGGCGCTCAAGCTCCCAGAAAGGGGTGCCCGGGCGACGAGCGGTGGTTTGTTGCACTCAAGCCTCCAAAAAGGGCGCTCAAGCCTCGAGCTTCCTTCCTTCTGGTGTTTTTTCTGGACCTTTCTAAGCTCTATCTCCTTAGCACTTTATCCCTACTTTCCATATTAACTCATTTTCTAACAAAACAAAGGGAATTAGTCATAAAATCATCAAATTAAACCTCAACTCTCTTATTCACACAACTTAATAGAAAAACATGATTCCAAGCAAGTTTCTAAGCAGAAAAGGGTGCACTTAGTATTAAAATTACATCACAGATAACGGTATTTTCAACCGTTATCAATATCACATTCTTCTCAACTTTGTTGTGTGTTAGTACAAACACAGAGTACAGTTGTGAAATGATAAATTCATCAATTGAATATAAGTGTGCAAAGAAAATGTATGATAACGGATAAAATAGTTTGCACTCATTCATCATATACAATAATTCAAATTCAATCAATCAATTAGTTGATTAACACAAGATGTAGTCCAGAATAGATTCATTTCATTCATAATATCATAACAGAACATGGTTCAGACTTAAATGGCTTAATAGCCAGATTTACATTCTTTTCAAACCAAAAGAAAACACAAAAAAAACCACTAAAACAGACATGACTAATACTCTATGCTCCTATTCTGATTCAGACATTTCCACAGAATCATCATTAGTTGACTCTTCCTCATCATCATATTCCTCTGTTGAAAAAGCACTGTCAATATGGTTTTTAATAAGTTCATCCACTTTCTTCTCAATTCTGAACGCATATTTTTGAACCTTCAGGATTCTTTCTGATGTCTTTATAAAGTGATCCATAACATATCTCTCAAATTCTGTCTGTGGAGTGAAAGAAGAGGTCTCTTCATCCGAACTTGATGGTCCACCCACATTCATATAAGGAGTTTGAACATCTTTTAAAAACCAACCATCAATAGTTTTCTTTAAACCAAGACAAGTCAATATGGCCTTATGAATTTCATTTGACCTGTTACATTCAATCTTGATTTCACCAGTCAGATCCACTTGTTGATGCATTAGGATATTGCTAATAAAGACCCCATAAGGCAAATTATGCCCATCATTAACTCTAGTTTCAATCATATGATTTTTCATGACAATAACCTAGTCAGTTGGTATTCTTGTCTTTATAGCATTTAGCAGAAACACATCTTCAATAGTTAATCGATCCTTTAAATATCTTCCTGACGGTAACACCCAAGCAAGGACGAATGCACACATCTTTTTTTTATTCAATCCATTATGCAGATACAACTTGTTCATCATGTATCTTCCAGGATATCTTAGACAGTCCATATGTATTGCCTTCTTGGTTGTCCACTTGTTAAGACCAAAATCTCGTATATGAGACATATGACCTTCAGCCTTAAGACCAATAAAGGATAGCCAGACATCAAGATGTTAGAATTGATGAGCTTCGTTTCTCAACACCAAGAAGGGGGCGTGAATTGGTTTTTTATAAAAATAAACGCTTTTCAAATCTTTTTCGCAAATGGTATGATTCTTTAAATCTTTCTTGGACAATAAGCAATATGTGTGAAATGTAACAGTAAGCTTAATCAATTAATGACAGTATGTAATTGATTAATGTAGAGAGATAATTTGAAGAAAAATCAAACTCTGATTTTTATACTGGTTCGGCCTTAATGCCTACACCTAGTGTCCTTCCAATAAACCTGATATTTGAAAGCCAATTGCACTATAGAGATCTGACTTTTTACAACAATGCTTTTACAGCGACCAACCTGTCAAAATGTAAACAACCTCTTTAACTCACTAATCTAATATAGCCAATACAAAAATCTGCAGCAAGAACAATCCTTTCCTGCAGTCACCCCTTTGAGAACCCTCTCAAAGTACAAAGAACTCTTCGTTCTTCTTGTTGGCCGCAAGCACAAGGAACCACAAATCAAAGATTGTGAATCTTTTTCTCCTCATCAAACAACAACCACCTAAGTTGTGCAGAACGATCAACCTCTTTAATCCAGTCAAGTTATCCTCTCAAGAAATCTTCAAGAATAGTAAACCACTTCAAGTTCTTATTTCTTGGAGCTTTCGATCACCTCTGTAAAACTTCTCAAACGAATATGAATCAGTTATGAAAATGTAAATCTAAATTGTCTTACAAAAATTCAATCAATGTGTCAATATATAGTTTAAGTCAATCCTGACGCAATTTAATCGATTAGCCAATTTATTTAATCGGTTACACTACACAGATGTAATAGAGTTATAACTAACTTGGCTCCTTAATTGAATACGATATTAATACAATCGATTTTCATTGAATGCTTAGTCAAACATATTTAAAAATATGACCGTTATAAGAGTTAGACAAGCATAAATCAGTTTTCAAATCTTAACAAACTTAATTGAATACATAATCCATGTAATCAATTAATCTTTAACACTTAGAAGATTTTTGAAAACTTTTCTTTCCCAAAACTTATCACAACACATTTGAAAATTATATGTGAAAACACATGAGTTTTAATCGATTTACCAACTAAAGTAATCGATTCAAAACTTGTTGTTTTGCCACAGTTTAAAACTCAAGTTGCCTGATGACCTTAATTGATTATCACAACACTATAACCGATTAAGTCATGCATATATGCTTTTGTGTATGTGGTTTTTCTATTTCAAAACATATATTGTGCATACATAGATATGATCACTTTACAAACACATTAATATGCATCAATCAACACAATATGTCAAATGTGACAATCACAATATGTGCATATTTCATAATAAGCATAAACACATATAACACAGTACATACACATGTGTTTTTATTAACAATGTGTTGTCATCATCAAAAACCAATATCATAGGGATTATGTTTAGCTATTGCAGTGCTCCCCTTATCACCACAAGATAACATTCACCTTTCATTTGAACAAATTTAGCAAGTCCCTGGTGAGCAATCCATTCTTGAAAAAGAAACCATTCGTTTCTAAACAACTGCAGATCCAACAACTTGTGGGCAACAACAGACTTGATTTTTCTCCAACATGAGAATATGTTTCGAACTTCATTGTCACTTATCCACGAACTAGGATTGGTGTTCCTTGTAGTCAAGGTAACTTTCTTCCTACATATTGATGAAGAAGAAGAAGAAGCCATCTTTGAGTAGGATTATACAGAGTATCTTTCACAATTTAGGGTTTAAAGCACCAGTTTTAGATGAAATGATTGTATTACAAGATTTTCTAATCTTTTTTATATATGCGCAAATCTATTTGGTTTAGCAAAAACACCATTTGAAATTTTTCAAAAGATAGAAAGCCCAATATAACACTTTAATCGATTTTATTAGTCATGGAATCCATTAACAAATTAAAGAAATTTTGAGAACAGTTTAATCAATTACATTACTAATATAATCGGTTAAAAATCGTAAAATTATATTTCAATCAAGTTCAATCAAGACAAGCACACATCATACATATACAACGATACACATTCACAGATAAAAAAATGATGCATGAATTTTAGATATAACAACTGTTACCGCTTTTGATACTCAAGAGATTTTTTATTTATCCTTTGTAATGCTTCCTTGAATTCTTTTTTGTCACCAACTTAGTTTATTTACTTGAAAAATAACTAAATTGTTTGGAAGCAGGTACCCAGATAAATTTGAGGCCTTTAGTGTTAGTCACAATAATTGGTTCTTTGGGAACACTAACTTTCTTATAATAACAAGATCTAACAGTGTGACCAATTGAATTGCAATAGAAATGGGTAATTTTTGAAGGTTTGCTCAAATCAAAAAATTTCTTTGAGTTAACTCTTTCACTTTTAGCCTTATACCATATTCCTTGCTTATTTATTACTATTCTTTGTGATCCTAGAACAACTTCTAGATTAGATTTACCAAGAGTAAACTTTGCCAATGTATTTGTTAGATACTTGATTTTATCAAGATAAGAATGGCAATCTTTGCAATCTTTTTCAACTATCATGATTTCAGATTCATCATTTAAAGCAGATTGTAAAGCTTCATCAAGTTCAATTTTTAATTTATCATTTTCTTCAACAAGGTTACTGATTCTGTATTCAAAATATTTTCTTTCAGATTTTAATCGATTAACCTTATATTGAAGTTTCATTGCTTCTGCATGGAGCTCCTGAAAGGCGTCTAGCAATTGATAATATTTTTCCTCGAAACTACTGTTGCTACTTTCTAAACTGATGGATCCAGCCATAAGACACAAGTTTGTCTCCTCTTCCAGACTATGGTTGTCTTCATCACTGGATGATCCTTCACAATCACTATTATCCCATGCAATATAAGCCTTCTTTTGCTTACTCTTCCTTCTATCCTGATTGTACCTTGCTTCAAGGTTGGACAGTCAGGTTTAATGTGGCCCTCCTTTCCACATTCATAACATGTGAGAGTTGTAGGCTTTCCTTTCCTTTTTCCTCCTCTTGAGTTACCTACAAAATCAGATGCAGGATTTTTAGATTTCATGAATTTAGTAAACTTCTTTACCATCATGTTTACCCGTTCCTTTTCTGGCACATCTGCATCAGAATCAACATCAGACTCATTGCTCCTTGAGGCTTTCTTGTTGGAAACTTTGAGAGCTATGGAATGTTTGTGTTCAGATTCCTCTTCCTCTCTCAATCTTCCAAGCTCCAACTCATGCTCCCTGAGCTTGCCAAAGAGTGTAGCCATATTCATTGTAGTAAGATCTCTTGATTCTCATATAGTTGTTACCTTAGGTTGCCAGCTTTTGTTTAAGCACTTCAAGATCTTTATGTTGATCTACTCCTTCTCAAATTATTTACCAAGTGCAATCAAATGATTTACAATGTGAGTGAACCTTTTTTTGTACCTTGTAGATATTCTCTCCAAGCTTCATCCGGAACATTTCATACTCCTAAATGAGTGAATTCTTTCTAGCCCTCTTTACCTCATCGGTTCCTTCGTGAGTCACCTCAAGAACTTTCCACATTTCTTTTGAACTCTTGCACATTGATACCCTGAAAAACTCATCAATAGTAAGTGCAGAGGAAATAATATTTCTACTCTTTTGCACTCTTGCACGTTGTGCACGTTTATTTTCATCTTGATTCCATTCAGAAAAAACTTTTAAAATAGTTTTTCCATCAACAATTTTAGTAGGCTCCAAAGCTCCATTAATTATCGCATCCCAAACACCCTTGTCAATAGATTCTAAGAAAATTCTCATTCTAATTTTTCAAAAGGGATAATTTTCTTCTACAAATAGAGGGGTTATGTTTGTAGAAGCACCTTCTCCAAAGGTCTGAGAAACTGAAGCCATTAGGATCAATTAATCGATATCATAGAAAAAGTAATCGATTATTTTTCAAAGAAGTTTTGAAAAACCAGCTTTGGTGCCAATTGTAAGAAAAGTTATGGCTTGTTTGTCTTTCCAAGAGAGGGGTGAATTGGTAATCAACAAAAACTCTTTCTTTTTAAATCTTTTTGGAAACTTTAGATGATCTTTAAAAGCACACAATACACTTATCAAAATAATGCAGTAAAGAGATTAAGGATAGAAAACAAACATAGTCTTTTTATCCTGGTTCGCCCTCAATGCTTACATCCAGTCTCTTTCAATCAAACTTAGATTGAAAGAATTTCCACTATAAAGATTTTGAGTTTTTACAACAAGGAATTACAGCGACCTATGTTAAAATGTAAATCTCCTCTCTAACTCACACCAATGTAATATAACAAACACATCCTGCAGAAGAATAATCTGCTTCACTGCAGCAACCCTTTGAAACCCTTCTCAAAGTACCAAGAACCTAAGTTCTTCTTCCTGGCAACACGCACAAGGAAACAACAGTCTTCTTGATTGCAAAACAAGTTCTGATAAGTAAAGAATACACCTGAATTGTGCAGAAGTGATTAGCTAATAGACGCTCAATGCTAGCCTTCAAGAATTCTTCAAAATCTTCAAAACCTTTGAATCATGATTCTTGGAGCACTAGGTGCACCTGCAATCTCTTTCTAAACTCTCTCATAACAGATATGAAAATTCTCAACATGATCAAAGTGTCAAAAGTTGTTAATACAATTGTTAACTCATTGGCAAGTGTATCAAATCGTATCAAGTAATATAAAATGGTAAGACCAAGTATCGTTTCCCAAGAGACTCTTGTTACTAAACAATCGTATAATCACCTAACTAATTAAGACTAAAGAACGATTCGATTAAATGAAATTGNGGTCGGATGGCTGAATGTTGGATGCCAATTTTGGCTAAGTACTTAAGGCCAAATGATTGAGGTCGAAAATGTACCTTGGCGGTTGAACGGCCGAATTGTTGAGCCCAAATTTGGTTGAGGTTGAGACCGGATGGCCCAATTTGGCTAAGTTTGTGAGGCCGGATGACCGAATGGATGATGCCAAATTTGGCTAAGTCTGTGAGGCCGGATGACCAGATGCTGGATGCCAAATTTGGCTAAGTTTGTGAGGCCAGATGGCCAGACGCTGGATGTCAAATTTGGCTAAGTTTGTGAGGTCGGATGGCCAAACACTGGATGCCAAATTTGGATACGTTTTTTTGGCCGGATGACCGAGCAGTTGAGACCGGATGACCAGACACTCGATGCCAAATTTGGCTAAGTCTGTGAGGCCGGATGTCCGAGCAGTTGAGGCCGGATGACCAGACGCTTGATGCCAAATTTGGCTAAGTTTGTGAGGCCAGATGGCCGGATGGATGATGCCAAATTTGGCTAAGTCTGTGAGGCTGGATGGCCAGACGCTGGATGCCAAATTTGGCTAAGTTTGTGAGGCAGGATGGGCGAGAAGTTGAGGCCGGATGGTCAGACGCTGGATGCCAAATTTGGCTAAGTCTATGAGGCCGGATGGTCAGACGCTGGATGCCAAATTTGGCTAAGTCTGTGAGGCTGGATGGCCAGACGCTGGATGCCAAGTTTGGCTAAGTCTTAAAGGTTGACATCCTTTAAAGCACCACTCACTCGTTCCTTGTGGCTACAATGGGAATACCTGTTCGGGCCCCACAAGTGGACGCCAAAATGTTCCGGTGGGGTTTGGAGGTCCCCCGCTAAAACATTCTTGGTTGTACTGAAGACTGGATGTGCGTTGAAGACCGGATGGACGGACGTTGCTTGCACTCCCTCCCCCTTCTCCAAGCCGGGCGGACGGGCACTTCTCAAAGGCACTCCGACGCTCAAGTCAGTAAAATGACTGAACGATTGACACTGCAAATAATGCATGTAGTGTGTATAATGAGCAACGTGGTCCAGAAAAGGATGTATAAGGGATGTATGTAGAAAGGAACCTAATAGAAAGATTGACAATAATTTTAAAATGTAGGGAGATGAATTTATCTTTTATCTATATGGATTCTTGAAGGGAGAACATAAAATATGACAAAACTAGCTAGACATAAGGAAGAAACCTATCATTTGTAGAAAATGTAACATGTATAAAGTTTATCTTAAGTTTTCTAATCTTCTTTCTTCTATCATTTTTCAAAATGTTTTATCTAGCGGTGAAAGAAACTAAGATGTACAACGAGGATTTCTCTATGGATCAAGTAGTGAGGGAAGAAAATTTGCGTAGGTTAAGTGGAAAACAATTTGTAAGTCAAAACACAATAAAGTTTAGGTAGGGTAAAAGATATAAAATGCTTTAATGAAGCACTATAGACAAAGTGAAGATGGTGACTAGCAATAAAGAAAAAAAGTTATGAAACAATACTAAAGAAATCTTATGGAAATGATAATGTTAAAATAAGACTCAAAATGCTCGAGGGATCTAACAAATATATGCAAAAAAAAGAGAACAAAAGAAATTGAATTGATTAAAGTGTAGCATACAAAATATGTTCTAGAATAATTATTAAGTTGGGAGAAAATAGGTGGAACAGAGAGATCTTACCCAAAAGAACTCTAAAGTGTATAACATCTCAAACTTTAAAGAAGATAAAATATGGAACGTGGGCAAATGGAACCATGACACTTAGAAATGAAATGTGAAATGGAGAAGGGACTGATTAAGTAGGAAAGAAATCAAGAAACACTAATGCCTCATAATTCACTAAACAAGTTTGGAGAAGATAGTTGGATTTGGAAAGGAAACTATATTATGATAACATGGGAGGGGAGAATTGTGCCTTTTATTAGGAATTCAAGTATGAGCTTAAGTCTCAATTGAGTAGAAATGAGTAAGTTAAACAATATATAAAAAAGAAAATTCCTAAATTCATTATCTTAAAATTTTAGGTTAAAGATGATATCAAATCTCTTGCATATGTTTTATAAAATCTTACTAAAATTAGACTATATAATAAGACTTTGTAATGTCTCATGTCTTTTTTGTTTTTTAAATATTCATAGAATGAATAGGTGTGTTAGGGGTGTGTGTTACTCATATTTTTATATAAATTCAATTGTAACTTTTATAGTCATCATTGTTAATAAAGATTTTACAATTACTTAAAAAGGGAATTGAAAGGTCCATGTTCCTCAAAAATTCTTGTATTTCTAGGTGGATCATTTTGACTAGATTCTCACCTCGAGTTAATTTAGTAACAGAGAATTATTATCTCATGTACATGTATTATCTACATTTGAAAGAAAAGTCAAACTTTTAGTACAAATATCTAGTAAAATTAATTCATTTAAATTTTTTAATTTTTTTTAAAGGATGAAAATCAATTCTAAAATATAAACTAAACAAATAATTAGTTCATCTCACCAAATTCAGCACTCAAGCCAGAAACTTGTGAGGGCAAAAGATTACACTCCTCACTTTGAAATGGTGACATGGTTCCTTTCATCTTTGTTGATATTCTTGTGATGTACTCAACCTACAAATATATGAAACGAGTAAAATATTGTTTATTTTAACATTAAGTGTAAAATATTGTTTATTTTAACATTAAGTGTTTGTAATAATATGATTTTTATATATGAGATAGAAAAAACATGTAATTTCAAAAATAAAAATGGACAAACAAAATAAGTACAATAAAACGAGACATGTAAACTAAATTAAGGTACCTCGTCTTTGGCCGTATCAAATACCTCTTCTTCAAATCTTTCTGCAGACTTCAAAAGATTAGCTTCATTTTGTGTCCAAGATGAGAGAGGATCTCGTTTGAGAAAATGTTCAACACTGAAAAATCAATATTTCATGCAACTAGATTCAAGTGAATTTTACATAAATTAAACTATAAAATAAAAATCAAGCTACTTAATAAACTATTTAATCTAACAATGGACCCAAGCCGACTTGTGTCGACTTATGCCTCTAATGTTAAAAATGTGAAAACCTCTAAAAAACAGTCACAAGTATTGGATGCACTTAAAGTGTCAATATGAGATGTTAACTCCAATGTAAGGATTGATATTGACAATGTTTTTTCAGCTATATGAAGAGCAAAACAAATGGAGAATGAGAATTTCATTATCCTTCATCTTTTCCATCCTTATTAAAGAAACAATGCTTTGAAGTAATAATTTAGAGTTGTAATATACCTCCCATTTTCTATCTTTATAACTTTTCTTCTTATTGTATTTTCTTTCATATTTTTTTTGTTTCCTATAAGTATTCTTTGTAATTAATTTCTTTTTTCATCCAATACATGATTTATTTATAAGATTAAGGATTTTCTATTAAGTATATTATTGGATCAATAACAAATAAGCAAAGTCTTATGTCTTTAAAAGGATTACTAAGAGTATGTCACAAAGTTAAGGTCTTCGTCAACACCACATTTCTTTATTTTGTATTTCTTTATAGTATCTTCTTTGTAATTTATAGTATTTAATAAGTAAAGAAAAACATCTTCGAGATCCAAATAGAAGTCTGATTGAAAAACATCATGTTTGGTCAAGAAATGTGCATTCAGAGGCATGAGAATTATGATAAAAGGGAAGAAAAGAAAGCATGAGCATGACATGAGCCACACGTATGATTATCAGCCAAAGAAGTTATGATTACAAAAAAAATTCAAATTTTCTCTCTTATATTCTCTTTAGCAGTTTTGGCCAACACTTAAAGCCTTCTACATTCTACATACATATGTCATGTTAGATAAATTAAAATGTCATTTAGTGATAATTTGTATATGGTCTTAAATAGTCAACACTTCTTTTTGTAGTTAACTTTGACATATTTAGAATGAATTGAAGGTTTATTAAGTTCTTTGAAAGAGGGTAGGTTCTCTTATTGATTAAACTTTGTCTTGTATCATTGAATCAAGTGGAAACTCATTCATCACTTATCTTGGGTTATCATTCAAGTGGTGTGACAACCTTTCATCATCACCTAATTTCAAATTTTCCATTTTCTCTTTGATTCCTTCTTACTTTTCCAAGTTTATATGTCGATTTAATCTTAATATTTGTGTAGTCTATATCTTACTTACATATTCATGTTCTTATCTTGGATGCAAACCTTCACACTCATAATTGAATTGAATTAAATTTGTGTTTAGTGGCAAACATCCTTAAATGCATCTACATTTTAAATCTAAACTTAAAAGCAACCATTATAACAAATACTTAACAAGTTAAAACATAACTATACACTTGTCATATTCCTTAATGTAATTATTTTTTATTATTTAAATACTAATATAATGATTTAAGTTTAGTGTACAACAAGGAGTATTGTAAAAATAATTTAGGATTAATTGACATGCGTTAAAGATTATCCTAAAATTGTGAATTTTCTCAAGTTCACTTAAGACAAGAATGTCACAAACAATAAACTCTACAAATGAACTAGAGAACAATAATAAAGAGTAAGAAGGAAAGAATAACATGACATGAAAAAATGGATGAGGTTTGACTAGATTATTACTCAAGTCTATTATATCTCCATAAAAATTCACAGTGAAACAAGTTCTTCTTTCTTAGTAAGCCATAAAAAGAACTTTAAAAATTACAGCAACAACTTTTCTCTCTTAAATGGATGCTCATTCAAACATAATACCAATCAACATTCTTTTAACCCGAGGTACTTATATATACATAGCATTTATAACAAACTCCAAGAATCATGCCAAATATTACATCAATATAATACATGACATGTGGTTTTCACAAGTACTACAAAAATAGTCAATCTATTAGATCATATAAACAATTTTGGTTCTCACAAGATAATCTACATCAAATGGTTTTCTTGGACACATGCCTTAAACAATCTTCACAAAAAAATCCATAAGAGTAGAAATTGTGCCACTTTATACAAATTTACTAAGTCAAACTCTACAAATCTCCACCTTTGTTCAACACAAATATTTTAACCATAACTCAAAAAAAATACCACTAAGTCCATTACAAGATTAATCACCAATCAATTGGATTAAAGTTAAACAATGAAAGAACTTATTGATAGAACTTTTGTAATTATGTAAGGGGGTTTATAATATGTTGAGATCTTCATCACCATAATAGACTTCCAATCAACATATTCTTTTACAAAATGTAACTCGATGATAATGTTTGGTTTTATTATGATAGACTTACTTCTTCAATAAACGATGCCAACTTGGTCTATCACTCTCTTTACTCTTCTACTATTCTCCTTAACCATAAAGCTTCTTTCACAACTTTTGACAATACATTATACTTAGTCTTAGCTGTTAATGTACTCACTATATATACATTGCATTAATAGAAAACTCCATGAATAATGCCAAATATTACTTCAATATAATACATGACATTCAATTCACACCTAAACTAAGTACTGAAAACATTATCAATCTACTAAATGATAAACACTTTTGGTTCTCCCAAGGAAGTCTATATCAAATGGTTTTCTTGGACACATGTCTCAAACAATCTTCACAAAAAAATCATAGGAGTATAAATTGTGCAATGTTATAAATATTTACTAAGTCAAACTCTACAAATCTCCACCTTTGTTCAACATAAATATTTTAGCCATAATTGTCCATTACAAGCTTAATCACCAATCAATTGAATTAAAGTTAAACAATAAAAGAACTTATTGGGTAGAAATTTTGTAATTATATAATAGGCTTTACAATATGTTGAGACTTTCATCATCATAATAGACTCTCAAACAATATATTATTTTAGAAAATGTAACTCGATATTAATGTGCTTAATTTTTTATGATTCAATAATTGTATGACATTGTTATTAATATAGTGGATGATGCCAACATGGTCTATTACTCTCTTACCTCTTTTACTATTCTCCTCAATCGTAAAGCTTCCTTCATAACTTTTAACAAGGAATTATACTTACTCTTAGTTGTTAATGTAGGCACTACATTCTACAAGTTGAATTTCTAAATAATAATAGTATCATACATTTTAAACACATTAGTTGATTTTTCGATGTCAAAACATTGAACATAGTTCAAATCTTTATATCTTTCTATAAGAGCGTCTTTGACCTTCGTTCTAACTCCCCTATAAATTAGAACTCTACTATGTAGTCCATTCAAGTATCTTAGGATCCATTTAAGAGTTTTTCAATGAACTTGACTAGGATTTGACATGAACTTGCTAAGAATACTCACAACACATGGTACGTTTAGGCAACTAAAAACCATTGCATACATAACAAAATCAATAATGTTTGCATTTGGAATTGTATTCATACAATTTAGGTCCTCAACCATCCAAGGAGATTGTTAATTACATTGGTTATAATGTTGATTCAAAGGTGTGAAAACATAGTCCAAGTTTGTTATGCCAAAGCTTTTAAGGCATGCTTCTTATGATAAGTATAAAAGTTTCTAGTCCTTCAGCTAACAATCTCAGTCCTCACAATCTTCTTAGAAACTCTAATATCCTTCATATTGAATTCAATTTTCACTTTTTCAACTTTACACTTACTATTGCTTGTTATTATAATGTCAGAAACATAAAACGATAGTACTACGAAACAATATTTTGCTAGGAATTAAAAGTGAACATAATTATTGTATTTACATCTCATGAAACCAATACTAGTATAATGAAATAATCAAATTCTATGTTATTATATGCAAGTCTCTGTATGACAATTTAATGCATGGTATTCAATATAATGGATTTTCCAATATACTAGAAAGACTAACTAAATTTTTTAGGCATGAGACATAAACTATGTGTTTGTACACTTGGTAGTGATATGGTTACATGGAGATTAACTAAGCAAATTATTGTAGCTAGATATCATCAATGAAATTAAAGTTTTTAGCACTAGAAATATAATGAAATTAAGTAGTTGAAAAGCTTTTTAATGAATATTTCTTTGGGAATGAAACCATTAAGTTTGTCTTCTCTCTTTCAATTTTTTGTTCTTGAGTTTTTTATTTCTCCCTTTTTTAGCCTCAACTTTGTTTGAAAGGTTCTTGTTATATCCTCAAGAACTTGTGAGCCACCTTGAAAAAGTTCTTAAGAATAATGTACTATGCAAAATATCACCGTAAAGTTTCTATTTTACATTTTCAATATCTATGACTATTTATCATATAAATCTTTATTTAAACAATATATTTGTTTCACATAGAAAAAATTATAGTACATTTTAAGAATGACAATTGTAACATTAAATGTGTTCTACTAAGTATATATCATGCATATAATTGTCTAACATTATGAATAATTTCTCATTTTCCTAATGAACCACAGTGGAGTTTTAGGAGTAAAATACCAAAGTTGTATATAGTATTATATGTTTAAATATTATAGTAAAAGAAATTATGATTAATTTTATTGATAAGGATAAAGGCATATTTTTTACATGTATATAAGGGTTGTTGTACTCCTTACATCTGATGTCTATCTAGTTTACCAAAGAAAAGAAAAAACAATGAAAAAAACAATTAGGTTCCAAAGAAAGCTAAATTTCATAATACAAAGACAATGCTTATACAACAATCTAGGCAAAAAGAGCTTCAATATATCAAACTATTTAACTGAATGTCATTATCATCAACAATTAGTAATATTTTGTAAATAAATTCTTACATTTTCTTTACCATCATGTTACGACTGTCTCTAGATCTCCATCCATTGGCCTCAAGAGTGGTTGCATTTGAAATAATTCTCCTTTTGTTTGTGTCCATTTTGCATGTGAAAATACCTAATACTTATATGAACAGTTCATAAAAAAAATGTAAGGTATATATAGTTATAATGACATATGAAGAATAAAGAAGAAACTATAATATGACACTTTTTTTCACCTCAAAATCTAGCAAAAAGTTTCCCTCTTTTTTCTATTTATAAAGTAGTAGTCAATGTTACAATTACTATACTTAAACCACAAAATTGTGCTTCAATTGAACATGAATCCAACAAATTTTATAAGCTTATATTTAATTTCTTGAAAAGAGAGAAGTGAGTGTTCATCGTGAAAACATGCACACACTAACTAAAAATTTGATTTAGATCTTTAATTCTTTTTTATAACTTATGTCGACTTATTCTATATAAGCAAATTAGAATGTAAACCCTAGAAATCTTAAAACTTGAAAAATACTAAAACCATTATCACAAGAAAAAAATTAATGTAAGCTTATTCTCAATCACCTTAAACATACTAGTTTTCCCCAAATTAAGCACAAAAGAACAAAGAATAAAAGAAATTTCATGAAAAAATTCACTACAAACATAAACCCATAAATCACTCGCAAAAGAAAAAAGAAAAAGGGGAAATTGCATGCTTGAAAAAAGGAAACACAAAAATGTTGATACCTATGTTTTACTTCACCAACCGAGAAAGGTGTGTCTAAGGTATATTAGCTTTGTAAAATGTAGAGGTCTTTATATTGTGTGTAAAGATGGCACAACCATTTATACGCGTCATGCAATGTTATTTAAATAGACACGTTATTTTATAGACTTAATGAATAAGTTTGAGCATAAATGTGTAACGTCTCAAGTAAAATTAAAGTTAAAATTATATAATTAAACAAAGGTTCTTGTCTTTTGTTATTAAAAAAAATATTTATTATGTTAATTAAACTATCATTTAAGATTAGATTAAATGAATATATCATAATAAAAAAAATTAATGAATTAGCCAAGTATTTGGTTCAAATAAACCTCAAGATCGAATCATAATAGTAAAAATAAGAACCAGAAGAGATAAAAGAAAATGTTGAAAAATTAATAAAAATCGACAATAATCGGCCAATAAATTTTTAACAAAAATGCCATTGTGACTTTTAACTTCTTTAAAAAATTAAATAAAATGTAAATGAATAAAATTAAAACTGACCTATTAAGTAGTGACATACGTCAATTTAGGAAAAATCTAGCTATTTAATATATTCTATATTGTTTCATTAGTTTTAGTGTTTAAATAATATTATATTATTAATTATCAAAACTCTATTACGGTATGATGTGAAATAGATGATGACAAAAGTATTTGTGTATGGGAGTGTTTGTGAATAAAATCTATTCTAGTTGGAATTTCAAATATTTATTATATATGGGTAATGAATATTTTAATTTTCGTTTATAAATGAGTTTGATTTGAATATTATATTATTCGTAATGTGAGTATCCATTATTTAAAAAGAAAATAAAATAAAAATTAATTTTATTAAATTCAATTTTAAATTATATTTTATTTATATTATATTTTATATATTTTTTTTAATTTTATTTTAAAAATTTATAAAATATGTACGTCTTTTAAATATATGCGAATATTCACGTATATTCACCAGTTTTAAATCGTAGATATTTTTTAACCTAATACCAACAAGTTAATAAATGAATTATTTTATTATAAATAAGATAACGGATAGGCATCTTATAATAAATCTAGTAGTTACTACATATGAAAGTAAAATTATTACTAATATTCACTGTATGTGTAATAATTCATTTATTATATAATTGTTGTCATATGAGATCAATATTGTGAAAATAATTGTTCACTGAACACCATAAATATAATAATACTTAATACAATCACTAATAAAAAAATATAAAATAATGAATAATACAACTTATTGTGAAGACTCTAATTCATGTCATAATAAATTGTGCAATGAATGATACTTGTGTAATAAATTTTAATTTTAATACCTTAGTTGATATTATAATGGCTTAAATGCTTACTTCGTCCCTATGTTAACACAGGTGAATTTCTATTTAGTATCCAGTTTTAAAAATGTAGACATTGGGTCTCAAAGTTCTCAAAGTTGTATGAATTAAGTCCCTTCCGTTAAATGGGTAAAATCAAAGTTAACTCCAGCTGACGTGGCGAAAGAATCTTCATTTTTTTCTTGTCTCTCCTCTTCTTTTTCTAAAATGTCCCAGCTTTTTCTCTTTTTTCTATATTTTTATTAAATATTTACTTTTTTCTTTCTCACTTATAACAATTAAAGAATTTAAGAATAAAAAATTATCTAAATTTTAATATATAAATACTGATTTAGAAATGGTTTCTTACTAGGAAGAAGATGGAGAAAGAGCGTGCTTGAGATGTTCAAGAAGCTGAAGGAAGTGTATCAGAGATAGTTAAAAATGAAGATATATAGCCATAAAAGATGTTCATGTTTCAAGGGAGATGCCTCCAATGATATAAAAATGATTAAAAAAGAGAGAAAAAGTTGGGGCATTTCAGGAAAAGCAGAGGAGAGAGAAGAAAAAGTGAAGATTTCTTCGTCAGTCAGTTGAGAGTTAACTCTGTTTTGACAACTTTGAGACCCAATGTTTACATTTTTAAAACTGGATACTAAACAAAAATTTACCTTTTAACATGGGGACGAAGTAAGCATTTAAGCCTATTATAATTAACATATAATTATGTATTATGTATGTTTAGAATACAATTGTCATAATAAACTAAATATTATATCTAGTTCTAATCTTGTTTTGGGTGTGGGGTTTGGGATTACAATCAAAACATTTTATTTTACATTTATCTCCAAGTCTTCTAGGGTTGTTTTCACAATTTCAATTATAAAAGTTTTCCTAAGTCCTTAACACTTATTCTTGAAGTTGTGGGGTGTACTTGTCAAGGTATTCTGATACTTAAGTTAATAATATGATTGATCTATTAACACAGAAAAATCTTAAGTTCGCAATAAATACAATCACCTCACTTTTTAACTCAAAGAGTATAAATCTCAACTTTTTCTTCTCCCTTTTCCATTATTTCTTATATTAAATTAACTATACAAAATTATCTATTATATATATATATATATATATATATATATATATATATATATATAATATATATATATATATATATATATATATATATATATATATATATATATATATATATATATTATTGAATTATAGTGAAACCCATATAAAATAATATATTATATTTATTTAATATAACTGATATAAAATATTTTAAATAGTGAATTATTATTTTTTAATATGTATTATTTAATTATAGTGAAACCTATCCAAAATAATATATTATATTTATTTAATATAACTAATATAAAATATTTAAATGGTTAATTAATTTTTTTCTTTGTAACAGTAATAACTATAAATTCATATATATATATATATATATATATATATATATATATATATGGAAAAACTCATTTTTTTAAGTAATAATAATTGAATTATTACATATTGACTAAGAAAAGTAGTTAATATTATTTAATTTTACAAATCATGTTTTAAAAATATTTTTTTCTTAACTATCTCTAATTGGAACTTCTTATCACATTTAGAAGAAAGTTATTAAAAATATAATATTAATTAATTGAAAGATATTTTGTACTGATATATTCTTATAATTTAATTAAGAGAAAGTATTTTTTTAATATACTTCAACTTGGCTACACATTTTTGTTTTTTTTAACTATGCCTAATACGTGGAATATAATTAAGCTGAAAACTTTGATTCGGTAACTTTAAACGCAACAATAATAATTGAAGGTTCTATTTACAAAAGATAACGTTCAATAATGACAATATTGGCGTTAAACGATAAACCTTTCGCAAGATGTAACGTTTAGTAATAGTACTATACTCAACGTCATTTTTCTTGAAAAATGAGCGTTTACTTCTTAGTGCTCAATGCCTAGAGCTCAAGTGCTTCAAATGTGATATTTAGTGGTGTTCGATTACGCTTAACACCAAAACATTCATATTTTTACTCTGTTTATCCGTACAAACAGACACTCAACAGTCTAGAACTAAAATGGTCCCAAACTTACATAATGAATTGGCTTGAAGCATATGCCACTATTTATTCTCTTGCATAAGCACACAACCTAACCTCTGATGAGAAGCATCACAATAAGCCTCAAAGGACATACCTCTGTTAGGGATTACCAACACTAGAGCACTCATCAACCTTTGCTTCAACTCTTGGAAACTTTCCTCACACTTATCTGTTCAAGCAAACAATTGATCTTTGTAGTTAGTTGTGTTAAAGGCATCACTATTTTAGATAATCATTTTATGAATCTCCTATAGTACCCAGTTAAACCCACAAAACTCCTTATCTTCGTCACCAACTTAGGTTGCTACCATTGCAACACTACTTTAACTTTATCTAGATCCATAGATATCCCTTGAGTTGATATCACATGTCCCAAAAAACTAAACTTCTTGCATAAAAACTTACAATTTGACAGTTTGACATACAACTTCTTCTCCCTCATGATCCAAAGCATTGTCTTTAGAGTAGATAAATATGTCGTCTTTGAAGAGTATGACAAACTTATCTAAAAAAGGTTTGAAGTTTTTGTTCATATAGTCAATGAACAAGGTTGGAGCATTAGTCACACCAAAAGTCATAACTACATACTCATAATACCCATATCTAGACCTGAATGTTATCTTTTGCACATCTTCTGCCTTAACGAGAATATGATGATACCCAGATCGTACACCTATCTTCCAAAACACAACTGTATTGTGCAGTTGATCCATAAAATCATCAATCTTTGGTAGAGGATACTTGTTCTTGATAATTAACTTGTTTAACTACTTGTAATTGATAATAGTTGAAAAACTGTTATTTTTATACTTAATTTTGACATCAAAAACACCCTTTATGACTTAGAATCTAGCTTGAAATCATGCTTTTGCTTAAGTTGTGGAAATAAGATAGTTGGATGGGTTTTATGCTTGGTTTTCCTTGTTTTGGCAGGAACTTAGAAGAATTGGATGAAAGAAGTTGAAGTAGTAAAGAGTTGAACTCAGGGAAGGAAGGAAAAGTGCATAAAAGAAGAATCGCAGCCACCGCTGAGCACCATTTCACCGCTGAGCACCATTTCACCGCTGAGCGCCAAGTTTGCTTGTTGAGTACACTGTCTCGCGCTTAAGCGTCATCGTTGAGGGCTGATTCTGAGTGTCGCACTCACCGCTCAGCGCCATTTCACCGCTGAGCGTTGTTAACTTGGGCTTGGGCCAACTTTATGTATTTTTAATAAACTATACAAGGGTTTAGTCGACCTAGGGTTGGTATCTTTGGATAGAAAGAGGCGAAATTACACTCCTTTCACCCCTTGGAGGCGAATTTTGGATGCGGAAGCTCCGATCTTCAACTTTTAGGGTTCTATCTTTCATTCTTTTCATTATTTTCATCTAGTTTCACCATGTTTATGGTGAACTAAACCTCCATTGTTGTTGGGGAAACGATGTAATCCTTTGAAACTCTCATGTATTGAATTGATTCTTGATTATATATGCTTTACTTTATTAATTGTTAGGGTTTTTTCCTCTATGCTCTTTGCATGCTTTGTTTAACTAATTCAATTGCATGATCATTGATGTTATCGATATGGACACATATAGTTAAATCTAGAACTGGGGAAATTCTCCCGGAAGCAATATTACCTAGACATAGGAATATGAGGATCGATTACCTTTAAGCTTCTGTGCGAATATAATGCATGATTAATTGCTAGGGAGACAAGACTTTGTGAACTAGTAATTAGGATTAGCCTTTCTTCCGAGACATCGGGTTTAGGTAAATTAGAAAGTGACATTAACATTAATGAAGAAAGATGAATTCATAAATACATGAGAGTGGATAGGATAAGTCGGAAACCCCAACAACATAATCATTCCATATTTTACATCAATCAATTTTGCATCTTTCGGTCCAATTGATCAATACTTGCATTCATGTTTATTTTTCTGTAATATAAACAGAATGATTTCGTTTACAAGTCTTATTTAATCAAGAAATCACATAACTGTTTAGGCCTTGAGTCTCTTGGGAAACGATACTTGGTTTTACCATTTATTATTACTTGATATGATTCGGTACACTTGCCGAGGTGTTAACAGTAATCCACAAACAACCTAAAGCTACCATCATTCTTCTTCACAAACAACATCGGTGTGACACACTAAGTCTAATGACCTGGTTTTCCAACAACTCTTCAATATGCTTTTCTTCAGTTCAACCAACTTTGTTGTAGCCATCCGAAACGAAGCTATTGATACAGGCTTTTCCCTTGGCACAATATGAATTGAAAACTCCACTTCCTTTTGAGGAGGCAACCTTGGCACTTTTCCAGGAAAAACATCCCAAACTTATTCACAACAGAGATATTCAAACTTCTATGATAAAACACTGAGACCCTTCCTGGACTTCTTACAACACCTGATGAGAAGACAACAACAGTAACTCCTTTGAGCTAGGAAACAATAACTTCTTCTCACTACAATCAATAAGAATATGATTGGTAGATAGTCAATCCATTCCTAAGATCACATCCAAACCCTATAGAGATAGGAATATAAGGTTGACCTTAAACTTACACCCCTCTACTACTATTGGACATCTAGAACACTACACAAACATCTTAACCAAACTAAATTTTGGAGTAGATACCACAAGATTATACTACAACTCCCTCACAAGTAAATTCAGCTCTTGCACACAAGTTTTTGACACAAAGGAGTGTGTCTCTCTATAATCACAAAAACCACACACATTCCTACTTGTTATCAAACAATCACCCGATAAGGTTACCCGATCCAGATGCCTATGCTCTAGCTCCCTATAGCTTGGGGTTTATCATCCGTCATCTCTTCTTGAGATGCCTGCTAAGGTTGAGCTACAACTCTTTTACTAGAAGGATAATCCCTAGCAAAATGTCCCTTCCACTACAAAGGTTACATCTCTGGTAACCAACCTTCTAAGAACAAACACTCCTTAGATGTGGTCCTCCACAGATATATCATTGCATTTTGCCCTGCTGAAACTACTATTGGGAAGAACTCCTTTTTAACCCTTGAGATTGAGGTCTAGAGTAAGATTTCTTGCTCTCATCTTGTCCACCTCTTGACCTAGATAGTCCTGCCACACTCTATGGTTGTCTCTACCGAACTTCAATCTTATCCTTTAACTTTTCCACTACTCTAGCTTTATTTATTAAAGCAGGAAACTCATTAATAAAGATTGACATTATCACGATCTTGATGTCACCTCTCAACCCATTCTCAAACTTCCTACACCTTCATTATTCATTAATAGTAAGGTGTGGATGTTAGCAAAATGATGAAGATGAAGTTTTGATGATGTCCAAATCAAGTCAAGAGAAATCAAGATTCAAGATGTTATGAAGACTTGTATTGCTATGGAAAGCTTTTGTAATAATTATAGTTTAGTCTCTAGGACCTAGATTATTAGTGGCTTTATGTATGCATTTAAAAGTAATGTAAAAATAAGCCAAACTGCAAAATCTGTGCAGTGTTAATCGATTAACAGAAAGTGTTAATCGATTAACGTTAATCGATTAACAGAGGGCGTTAATCGATTGTTCCAGAGACGAATGGCGAAGCACAGCATTTCAGTGTTAATCGATTAACAGAGGATGTTAATCGATTAACGTTAATCGATTAACAAGGGCTGTTAATCGATTAACAAAGTGAACGTTTGAAAAAATAGCCGTTTTTAGAGCCGTTGAAGTATCCGTTGGGTTGTTAATCGATTAACCACTGTAGCTAATCGATTAACACTGTCAGAAAGGCTGAAAACGGAAAATGGAAGAGTCTTTGATGAGTCTATAAATAGACTCTCATTTTCCTCTCAACAACAACTCTTCCCTTGTGCAAAAATCTCTGAACTCTTTGAGAACTCTATTGAAGCTAAAGAAACTCTTGTCTGCAAAGTCCTGAAGTGCTACTGCGGTGACAGAGGAATAGCTTGTTCATCCTTGGTGTGTCTGAGGAAGTGTCTGGAAGAGAATCATCCTTCGTGAAGTATTCGAAGGAAGTGTTTCATCCTTTGTGAAGATTCAAAGGAGGTGTTGTTTCATCTCTTGTGGCTTCAAGAGAGGTGTCTTCTAAACTTTTACAAATTGTATCTGTGTGATTGTAGTTTGTAATAGTTTTGTGATTAGTGAAGTGTTTATCTTGTTTTTAAGATAAGCGACTGGACGTAGGATTGGTAAGATCCGAACCAGGATAAAATCAACTGTGCAAATTTCTCTCAACCTTACTCTATTTTATTATCTTTATTATTTGCTAAGTAAGTTTAATTGAGTAGAAATTTTTAAGGCACACGATTTTAGTAAGAACCAATTCACCCCCCTCTTGGTTTGTTATCCCACGCTAACCATTCCGCTGCAGCCGTTCTGACAATTGGTATCAGAGCTTGCTTTGATAGTCATTCAAATGGCAGGATCACATCAAACCTTTGCAGAGGGTGCTTCTATCAATAGACCACCACTATTCACAGGTGAAAACTACGCATTTTGGAAGGTTAGAATGCAAATTTTTATGGAATCTATTGATATAGATATTTGGGATGCTGTTGCATCTGGTCCTTTTGTTCCAACTAACAATATGCAGGAACCAAAGCCCCGTGACCAATGGACTGCTGAAGATAAGAAAAAATTTGGTAATGATGTAAAAGCTCGTAATATTATTTCATCTGCTTTAACTGTTGACGAGTTTTACAGGATCTCTGTTTGTAAAACTGCACAAGAAATGTGGGAAGTACTTAGAGTAACCCACGAAGGTACAGATGATGTTAAGAGAGCAAGAAAGAATACCTTAATCCAGGAATACGAAATGTTCAGGATGAAGCAAGGGGAAACAATAGTAGATGTTCAGAAACGCTTCACCAACATCGTAAATCATCTTATTGGATTAGGTAAGTCTTTCGATACTGATGAGCTTAATATTAAAATTTTGAAATCTTTAGACAGGTCTTGGCAACCAAAAGTGACTGCAATTTCTGAGTCACAAAATCTCAACACAATGACAATGGCTGCATTATTTGGAAAGTTGAGAGAGCATGAACTTGACCTCGGAAGACTAGATGAAGAAGAAGCAAAAACTAAGAAAAAGACTCTAGCCTTCAAATCTGAGGTAGAAAAGAACAAAAGCAAAATGGAAGATGAAGACTCAGAAGAAGATGAAAATTTGAGTCTACTAATCAAGAGGTTCAATAGGTTCATGAAATCAAAAAGCAAAGGGAGATTCAGAAATGAAAAGAGAGAAAATCAAGGATCTTCCTCAAACTATAGATGCTATGGTTGCGGAGAAAAGGGACACTTAAAAGCAGACTGCCCAAATCAAAAGAAGGGTGAAGAAAAGAAAGAAAAGAAGTTCTTCAAGAAAAAGAAAGCATACATCGCATGGGACGATGACAACGAATCAATTTCTGACTCGAGCAGTTCTGATGAAGAAGCAAACATATGTCTAATGGCGGATGACGATGACGCTGGAAGCCAAGTAAGTACATCTAACGATTCAGAAAATTCTAGTCAATATGATAGTGAAACTGAATTGCATGATACTTATGCTGCCTTATTAGTAGAATCCGAAAAATTAGATATAGCTCATAAGAAATTGAAAAAGGATTTCAAAGAGATAAAATTAAATTTTGGAAATATTCTTGAAGAAAATGAAAATTTGAAAATTACTTCTGAAAATTTCTCTAAAATTAATGATAATTTGAAAACTGAATTTACAAATTTGTTTGAAGAAAACAGAAGTTTGAAAAATAAATTTTTATATCAAGCAGAAGAAATTAGAAATTTAAAAAGTAAAGTTTTATTTTATGAAAAAGAAAAATTTATTGCAAATAATGAATGTGAATCATGCATTAAATTCAAATATTTTTCTGAAAACACAACCACTGGAGAATGTAGTAAAAATAATGAAAATAAGGTTGTAAAAAATAAGTATGTTCCTAAAATTAAGCATAATCATAGAACCCGTAGAACTTGGGTAGAAAAAGGAACAACTTATAGGAACACAAATGTTGCATCATGCTTTTATTGTATGAAAAAGGGTCATACATCTAACAAATGTAAAATTAAGCATTATGGTGTTCCAAGTGGTAGATATGCTTGGGTTGTAAAATAATTTCATTATCTAACCCAAAGGACCCATACAAAATAGTTGGGTACCTAAATAGCTTTCTTTTTATGTTGTAGGAATTATCAAAACCAAGGAAGTATATGTGGTGTCTTGACAGTGGATGTTCAAAACACATGACCGGAGATAAAAGAAATTTACAAGCTTCCGGAAAAAGGAACGAGGCTTTGTCACCTATGGTGACAACAACAAAGGAAAAATCCTTGGAATGGAGACATTGGAAGTGAAGATACCTTGATGATCAAAGACGTGCTATATGTGGAAGGATTAAAGCACAACTTAATTAGCATTAGTCAATTATGCGATAAAGGATTCAAGGTAACCTTCGAACAAAATTCTTGCACTATTTATAAAAATGATTCTTCTGAAATTGCTTTGAAAGGAATTAGGCATAACAATATTTATTTGATTGATTTAGAAAATGCATCAAATAGGAATATTTCATGTTTAGTAGTAAAAGAAGAAAATCCATGGTTATGGCATAAAAGAGCTGCACATATTCATATGCAACAATTGAATAAACTCATTTCTAAAGACTTAGTAATTGGTCTACCAAAACTAAAATATGTGAAAATAAATTGTGTGATGCATGTCAAAAGGGAAAACAAGTGAAATCATCTTTTCATTCAAAAATGTTGTTTCTAGTTTAAAACCCTTAGAACTTTTGCACATGGATTTATTTGGTCCCTCTAGGATAAAAAGTTTTGGAGGAAATTATTATGCTTTAGTTATTGTAGATGATTATTCAAGATATACTTGGACTTTCTTTCTTACTCTTAAAAGTGAAGCTTTCAAAGAATTTAAAAAGTTTGCAAATTTAGTTCAAAATGAAAAGGACTTGAAAATAAAGCTATTAGAAGTGACCATGGAGGTGAATTTCAAAATGAATCTTTTGAAACTTTTTGTGAAGAATATGGCATTTCTCATAACTTCTCTGCACCTAGAACTCCTCAACAAAATGGAGTTGTAGAAAGAAAGAATAGATCCTTAGAGGAACTTGCTAGAACTATGTTAAATGAATATAGTGTTCCTAAACAATTTTGGGCTGATGCTGTGAGTACTGCATGTTATGTATTGAATAGAATGCTATTAGGCCAATTTTGAAATGTACTCCTTATGAACTTTTTAAAGGTAGAAAACCAAATGTTTCACATTTAAGAATTTTTGGATGCAAATGTTTTGTCCTAAACAATGGAAAACAGAATTTAGGAAAATTTGATTCTAAAGCCGATGAAGCTATTTTTCTAGGATATTCTCTAACTAGCAAAGCTTATAGAGTTTTTAATCGGAAAACATTTGAATAGAAGAATCTGTACATGTTGTCTTTGATGAAATTGTGGACCTTGAGGCAAAATCTCTTGAGTCAGATGAATCAGATGCAGGTGAAAATGAAGACTTGCAAAAGACAACAATGAAGAGAAAATGAATAATCCTCAAGATGATGAAGATCTAAACAAAATATGGCAACAACCTAGAGGATTATCATTGGACAACATCATTGGCGACATACAAAAGGGGTAAACACTAGAAGAAATCTAGTTAATTTTTGTATGAATGTAGCTTTTATGTCGCAGATAGAACCAAGAACATTAAGGAAGCTCTTCAAGATGAACAATGGTGTATAGCAATGCAAGAAGAACTCAACCAGTTTGAAAGAAATCAAGTTTGGGAATTGATTCCTAGAGACGATACTCATCAAGTAATTGGAACAAAATGGGTATTCAGAAACAAACTGGATGAAGATGGAAACATCACCAAGAATAAAGCTAGGCTTGTGGCTCAAGGATACAGTCAAGAAGAAGGTATAGACTATGATGAGACATATGCTCCAGTTGCCAGGTTAGAGGCAATACGCCTACTTCTTGCTTATGCATCTATAATGAAATTTAAATTATTTCAAATGGATGTTAAAAGTGCATTTCTAAATGGTTTTATAAAAGAAGATGTGTATGTTGAACAACCACCCGGTTTTGAAGATTTTAAATTTCCAAATCACATCTATAATTAAAGAAAGCACTTTATGGTTTAAAACAAGCACCTAGATCTTGGTATGAAAGACTTAGCAATTTTCTTTTAGAAAATGACTTTAATAGAGGAAAAGTTGATTCCACTTTGTTTATTAAGAGAGTCGGAAAACATATTTTGATTATTCAAGTATATGTTGATGATATTATTTTTGGATCAACTAATAAATCTCTTTGTGAGGAATTTGCTAAGACTATGCAGGGTGAATTTGAAATGTCTATGATGGGAGAATTAACATTCTTCCTTGGTCTTCAAATTAAGCAAATGAAAGAAGGTACGTTCATTTCTCAAACTAAATATTGTAGAGAAATTCTTAAGAAGTTTGAAATGGACAAAGCAAAGGAAGCATCTACACCTATGGGAACCTCTTGCTATCTTGACAAAGATGAGTCAGGTAAAGAGGTAAATCAAACTAAATATAGATGTATGATAGGTTCTTTGTTATATCTCACTGCTAGTAGACCAGACATTATGCAAAGTGTTTGTGTGTGTGCTAGGTATCAATCTAGTCCTAGAGAATCTCACCTTACTGCAGTTAAAAGAATATTGAAATATCTTAAGGGAACTGCATCCTTTGGTTTATGGTATCCATCTGGAACGGAACCTAGTCTTGTAGGATTTTCAGATGCTGATTATGGAGGTTGTAAGATAGATAGAAAAAGCACTAGTGGAACATGTCATTTCTAGGTAGTTCCTTAGTTTCTTGGCATTCTAAGAAACAAGCCTGTGTAGCCTTATCTACCACTGAGGCGGAATATATTGCTGCAGGAAATTGTTGTGCGCAAATTTTATGGATGAAACAGCAATTAGGATTATGACATTCATTTAGATCATATTCCACTTAAGTGTGATAATACAAGTGCAATAAATCTTACAAAGAATCCCATAATGCACTCTAGAACCAAGCACATTGAGATTAGGCATCACTTTCTTAGAGATCATGTGCAAAAAGGAGATTGTGAAATAGAATATATTGATACCCAACATCAATTAGCTGATATTTTCACCAAAGCATTGCCTAAAGATAGATTCTATGAGCTTAGAAGAGCCTTAGGAATATTAAAAATATCTTAAAATTGGACATAGGGAAAAATTTGACGTTTTTCGGAAATCAGCGTCAGTTAATCGATTAACATACAGTGTTAATCGATTAACGTTAATCGATTAACAGGCCCTGTTAATCGATTAACATACGTTACAGGCAGTAAATTCTGCAAAAACTAGCCGTTGTAACGGCTATAAACGGCATTTTTCCATTTTTGCACGTTGGGGGGGTCATTTCTCAGCCTATTTATACCCCTACAATCCCTCATTTTTACCCACAAACATTACCATTCACTCTCCTACTCAAAATCTCTTCAATTTGCTTGCTGTCCAAATTTTGGTGCTGTCCAAAATTCTTTGCTGTCCAGCTTTTCTTGCTGTCCCAAAATTCTCTCTACTTATCATGGCTGAACCATCAAGGAGAAGAAGAAGAAGAAGCTATGGATCGGAAAGCACGCCTCCCGCACGTGGTCCAAATATTCATGGTTGGATTTCCGATGTTGGAAGGCATGACGAATATTTGCAATGGTGGAAAGAAAGAAAGGTTCTTCGCCAAAAGTTTGTTAATCTAAATTGGTTTACTGCAAATCAATTTCAGTTTTCTGGGCAATTAGTTGAGCAAGGAGTCCAACAGTTCTTGCAACTTCAAGGACGTTATTATCCAGATTTGGTAAGAGTATTCTACTATAATCTGAAATCCCATAATGGTATAGTTTACACTCGTGTAAAAGGGGTAGATATTATCCTAGATAATGAGATTTGGACTAATGTTGCTCATCTTCCCCTCTTAGAAAATACCATGAATGTGCCAAACGACTTTGGTGATTTTAATAAAATCTTGGCCTACCGCTCCTTCATGAGAAATCCTCAACAACCTCTACCTAATAGGAGATATCTTCTTGTAGGCAATCTTAGAATGGAGGAAAGGGTACTTCATTACATTATTGTATGGATGCTTTGTCCAAGAGGTACAAACTTAGCCCAATGTTTTGAAACTGATTTGATGATTATGTCTGCCATAACTCAAAATATCAACATCAACTGGGCAAGCCTCATCTCCGATACCATGGTCCGAGCCAAGAGGTATGACAGAGGTCATCTTCCATATCCTCTCCTTATTTCATTAATATGTATCTATAAAGGAGTTGATGTCACGGGAGAGAAATTTCTCACTGTCCTACCGAGTCATCAAATTGAGGAATCGGCATTACATCAAATGGGCTTCATAAGACAAGGAAATCTGTTTGTCCGTGCTGAAGATGATATTGCCCAAGCAGATGACGCATCCGCCGAAGAAGATGAAGCCATTCCCATGCCAGATCCAACCAATGTTGCTGGACCATCCCATCCTCCTCAAGCATATAGTCTAGAAAGTATATCTAGACAAATTGACGCAATGGCCTCCATGCAACAAACTAGGATGGACGAAATGATGGCTTATCACACCCTTCGATATGATGAGATTAACACTCACCTCCAAGAAATAGATATTAAACTTGCCAAATTATATGTTCCCGATAGTGAGGATGAGCCTTAGGCACTATTGTTTCTATGTTTTTATTAGAGTGTGCTCTTTATATTTCATTGTATGCTTGCCTCTTTAAAATTCAAATAAAATGTATGTTGCTTTTATTATTATTTCTATGCATACATGCTTTTATTAAGGGGGAGTATTTTTTCTAATAAATTTAGGGGGAGCTATCCTACTTTTTAATAATGATCAAAAAGGGGGAGAAATATTTAAAGTCTTAAAATTATTTCTAAAGTTCACTAACAATTGTTTCTTCCTTAAGTTGTTTTTCAAATACAGATTATTACCCAAAAGCTTTAAATCAAAGAAGGTTTTGATCATCATCAAAAAGGGGGAGATTGTTAGCAAAATGATGAAGATGAAGTTTTGATGATGTCCAAATCAAGTCAAGAGAAATCAAGATTCAAGATGTTATGAAGACTTGTATTGCTATGGAAAGCTTTTGTAATAATTATAGTTTAGTCTCTAGGACTTAGATTATTAGTGGCTTTATGTATGCATTTAAAAGTAATGTAAAAATAAGCCAAACTGCAAAATCTGTGCAGTGTTAATCGATTAACAGAAAGTGTTAATCGATTAACGTTAATCGATTAACAGAGGGCGTTAATCGATTGTTCCAGAGACGAATGGCGAAGCACAGCATTTCAGTGTTAATCGATTAACAGAGGATGTTAATCGATTAACGTTAATCGATTAACAAGGGCTGTTAATCGATTAACAAAGTGAACGTTTGAAAAAATAGCCGTTTTTAGAGCCGTTGAAGTATCCGTTGGGTTGTTAATCGATTAACCACTGTAGCTAATCGATTAACACTGTCAGAAAGGCTGAAAACGGAAAATGGAAGAGTCTTTGATGAGTCTATAAATAGACTCTCATTTTCCTCTCAACAACAACTCTTCCCTTGTGCAAAAATCTCTGAACTCTTTGAGAACTCTATTGAAGCTAAAGAAACTCTTGTCTGCAAAGTCCTGAAGTGCTACTGCGGTGACAGAGGAATAGCTTGTTCATCCTTGGTGTGTCTGAGGAAGTGTCTGGAAGAGAATCATCCTTCGTGAAGTATTCGAAGGAAGTGTTTCATCCTTTGTGAAGATTCAAAGGAGGTGTTGTTTCATCTCTTGTGGCTTCAAGAGAGGTGTCTTCTAAACTTTTACAAATTGTATCTGTGTGATTGTAGTTTGTAATAGTTTTGTGATTAGTGAAGTGTTTATCTTGTTTTTAAGATAAGCGACTGGACGTAGGATTGGTAAGATCCGAACCAGGATAAAATCAACTGTGCAAATTTCTCTCAACCTTACTCTATTTTATTATCTTTATTATTTGCTAAGTAAGTTTAATTGAGTAGAAATTTTTAAGGCACACGATTTTAGTAAGAACCAATTCACCCCCCTCTTGGTTTGTTATCCCACGCTAACCATTCCGCTGCAGCCGTTCTGACAGTTTTCATGAATGGCCTTCCAAGAATAAGAGGAATCTACAAATCTTCCCCCATCTCCATTATCACATAGTCAACTAGGAATCTGAGATTTTCAATTTGAACCATCACATCTTCCACCATACCATAGGGCCTTTTGGTGGATCCATCAGCCATAAACAGATCATCCTTGCAGGTTTGACTTCAAGACCACCAATATTTTCAAGGACAGATAAGGGCATCAAATTGATATTGGACCCTAAATCAATTAGGGCTTTCCCTATTTTATGATTCCTAATAGTACAGGGAATGGTGAAACTTCCTGGATCTTCAACCTTGGGAGGAAGTGCCTTTTGTAAGATCAAATTGCATTCTTCTTGTACCTCCATTGTCTCCTCTTTTAAATATTCTTTTCTTTTGAGGAGTTTCTTTAAAAACTTATCATATTTAGGAATTGATTGCAATGCTTCAGTCACAGGAATTCTAATCCCCAATTCTCTAGAGATTTCTTCAAAGCACCCTAATTGTTTTTCTTTTTCTTTTCTGGAGCACTCTTCAGGGTGATTGAGCTTTTTCTCTAATTTTTATTTTTCTCTCTCAACCTCTTCATTTCTCTCTCTCACTCTCCTCTCTTTTTTTCTTTTCCTCTCTCTCTTTCTCTTTTTCTTTCTCATTTTCATCTTTTTCTTTTTCTCTCAATCTCTCTTCTTTTTCTTTCTCACTCAACTTTTTTTTTCTTTCTCTATCTCATCTTTCATACTAACAATAGCCTTACATTCTTCTTTGGGGTTAACTTCAGTATTAGCCCCAAAACTTCTGATAGGCATCTCTTCCAACTTCTTAGCCATTTGACCAACCTTCATATCCAAGTTCCTTATAGCAGCTTCAGTGCTTTTCTGACCATTTATATTCTCAGGCACAACACATTGACCATTGATATGATCACCACTACATTGTTCACAAAGTTGTTGTTGAACTTGTGAGACATTCCAGCACTCCTTTGGTGGCTGAGAAAGCTTCTTTGTTAAGAACTCTAATTGTTGAGTTATAATCTTGTTTTGAGCAAGCAAGGCATCAAAAGACTGTAATTGTAACACTCCCTTAGGTTGTGACGGAGTTCCTCTTTCATTGTGTATCTCATTTTCATTGGTAGCCATGTTTTCAATTAATTCATAGGCTTCCTTTGGAGTCTTGCACCTGATATTGCCTCCAGCTGAGGCATCTAACATCAATTTGGTCTGTGAAACAAGACCTCCAAGGAAAAGAATGACTACTTTTGCTTCATCAAAACCATGAGTAGGTGTCTTTCTCAGCAAGCCCTTGTATCTATCCCATGTTTGCCCTAATGTCTCCTCCATGCTTTGCCTGAAAGAAGAGATTTCTTGCTTCCCTTTGTTGATCTTTGATTGTAGGAAGTATTTATTCAAGAATTTTGCAACCACATTTTCCCACTCAGTAAAACTATTCTCAGGAAAAGAGTTCAACCACAGTTTAACATTGCCTCCCAATCAGAAAGGAAACAAGCTCAGTCTAATGGCATCATCTGGCACTTTATTCAGCTTCACAGTATTACAGATCTCATTAAAAGTTGTCAGATGCTCATATGGACTTTCATTTGACAGTCCATTGAATTGGTTGCTCTTCACTAGATGGATCAACGAAGGCTTCATCTCCATACTTGCGACATTGACCCTCAGCTTTACAATGCTATTAAAATGATGAGGGCCAACCCCTGTTGCATAATCTGCCAAGGTACGCCTAGCCCCATTGTTGTCCATGCTTTCCTGGTCAGATTGTAAGGCTTGTGAAATTCTCTCTAGAGAAGGTTCTCTAGATAATCTGCTTCTTCTTGGCCTCCTACTAGTCTCAAGTCCTTCAAGAAGAGGTTCAACACTTCTTTTGCTCCTTGTTCTAACTATATCCTGCATAAACTAAACATAAAACCCTAGAAAATTTGTTAGCACAGAAACACAAATAAAAGAAATAAAAACATAAACAAAACAAAGTCAAAGTTAATCAAGAATCACACAAATAGAATAGTTTAAACCGTGAGTCCTCGACAACGACGCCAAAAACTTGTTGATGGATTGGCAAGTGTACCAAATCGCACAAGTAATATAAAATGGTAAGATCAAGTATCGTATCCCAGAAGACTCTTGGCACTAGAAAGTTGTATGATAACTCGATTAATTAAGACTTAAATAAAACAAGATTGTTGGTTTCAAATGCGAAGGCATAAAATTAAATATGAATGCAAGTTGATCAATAGCAAAAGAGCACAATGATAACGGAAGTTGTTTAATATGAGATGAGTATGTTGTTGGGGTTAGATTTCACCAAGTTCCTTCTCATGTATGTAAGAATTTTTCTTTATGCATTAATGTCAACATCACTCACTAAATCACTTAAACCCAATCCCTTGGCGAAGAAGTCTGTCCTTAATCACTAGTTCATGCAATTCCTAGCATTCCTAGTAATTAAATGTGAAGATCAAGAGCTTAAGACGACTAAGACTCATACCCTCATTCCTGATAGTGCATAATTGATTAAATGTGTGTGCATTGTAGTTGCTTAATTCGCTTTTATGAAAACTGTTTAATCCTTCGCTTAGTTGGATTATTTCGTGTTGGATTAAGGGTGAGAAGAGTGGGTAATTATAGTTAATATGGGATTGGAAGAATTGCAATCAAACTAATGCCAACTTGTTTTTAATCTGTGTTTAACTAGCATTAATTGTTTAGTTGATTTCCAACACAAATTTGTTCAAACCCCTCCCTCCTTAGTATATGCATTTCTAATTGCACATTAGTTTGACAGAACCAAAGTTTGGTCCTTGAGAGATGACCTAGGAGTTACTCCCTAGTATACTACATTTCTGATTGCACATTAATTTGATTCGGGTATGACCTCGATCATTAAGTGTGGTGTATTGGGGGAGATTTTTCTTTGTTTATTTTTTTTTCTTTTCTAGGTTGTTTTAAGCTTGTGTCTTGTGTACAGTTTGCATGTTACTCTTGATTTCTGGATTTGGTTTAGGTTGTAGGCTCTTTCTTCACTTGATTGATACTGATTGGTTTGAAAGCCTTGTTTTTCTATGCTTGGAAAGATGATTATGATGTTTGAGAGGTTGATTTGATTGTGACAAAAATACCCTTTGTGAGGATCGAATTTAATTAGTGAATTGTGCTTAATTGTCCATTATTGTCTCAATTTTGCTATTTGGGCTTAATTTGACCATTAATTCATATTTTAATTAATTTGAATTATCTAAGCTTAATTGTTCCTATTATATTTTCAGTTTATAGACTTTTGTTTTGGACTTCAAGAGAAGATGCCACGTCATTTATCCACCTCAAAATTTTTTATTCCGTTTTTATTTTGTTTTAATGTATTCTCAACAAGATTTTAGATTTTTGGGCCCAATTTAGCGAATTAGGAGAGGCCCAAAAGAGGGGCTGACTTAGGGTGAAGTGCCTATGCAGCCACAACTCTTATTCACTCTCTATTTTGTTTTAGCTTTTAGACGTGAAGAGTGCTCTCTCTCCATTAGGTTTTCCGTTTTTTTGTTCTTCGTTTTGTTCATTCCCCTATTTTTGATTCTGAATTCGTTTCTAGTTTAATTCCAATTGTGTTTTACTGTTCTAATTCTCTTTGTTATGTTGCCATTACGTTTTCCTCCATTTCTTTTTCCCTCACTTCATTTCCATTTCATTTTGTGTTTCCTATTTTGATTGCAAATTCATTTCCAATATTGCCTTGTTTTTAGTTGCATTTTCGCATTCCAATTTCAGTTTCAATTTCGTTCTTGCCTCTGTTGTTATGGTTGTGATTCGTTTTCACTGTGTTCAGGTCACTTGTATGGAAGGTTGAATTCTATTGATTGGTGACTAGAGAGATTGCACTTGTGCCCTTGAGATTGGTGTGTTTGATTTCGCTGTTCTTACCTTGCATTATGTTCAATCTGTTTTGCACTTGCAATTAGGACACACTTAATGGTTTAATTGGTGTTTAAGCTCCGCTTAGTTGATTAACCTGTGTGGTGCAAAACTGATTAGATATATGCATTGTGTTTTCTTAATTTGCAATTTTGAACATCGGATTAACCTTCGGTTAATTGGTTAATTCGTGTTGGATTAGGAGTGAGAGGAGCGTGTAATTTGTTGTAAATCAAGGATAGGAAACATTGCAATTGAACTAGTGACCAACCGTTTTTAATCACTGTTTAATTTAAGGTAATTATTGTGTTTAATTAAATTTGTGAAACTGTTCAACCCCCCCCCCTCCCCTGACGTGTTTGATCTGAACTAAAAATTGGTCCTTGAGAGACGACCTAGAAGTCATGCCCTAATTACAACATTTAATATGCAATATTAATTTGAGTCGAGCGCGACATCAATGATCACGGGGGATTTTTTTTTTGAAACATTAGATTATATTGTAGGGGCTATGTATGATTTTAAGAAATACAATAATAAATCTGGTGATTTCTTCTTCCATAATTTTTCCAATGATTTTCTCTTGTGATCTAATGTTGATGTTTGAGAAATATGAAAATAGACAAAAAGCACATATGAATTAAAATTATTGTAATTAGAACTTTTATATCGACTAATAATAAGTGAGAATTTTAATACAACTTCTGGCAATATCAAATATAAAAAGTGAGATATTTTTAAACCTGTTTTTGACGATAACAAATATAAAAAGTAAAACTTTTTATTCCTAACACGTATAAAAAGTATGAAATTTTTTATACATGTTATGAAAATTACAGATATAATAAGTCAAATATTTTCTATACTCCTATTTCTATACGTGTTTGAAAACGGATATTAAAAGTCTTTTTTTAACCATTATAAAAACTCTTTTAAGTGAAAAACCCAACAATAGAGGACATTCACCGGAAAGTTTGCTTGGTAGTTGCATAAATCCTACTCCAAATATCCTCCCAAAAAGCTAGCTTCCAAAAGTTAGATCAGAAGTTGCATAAACCGTACTCCCAAATGTTCTCCAAAATCCTATCTACCAAAAGTTTGATCAGCAGTTGCATAAATCCTACTCCAAAGGTCCTCATAAAGCTGCCTACCGAGTATCCATCTTCTTTAGACACTTAAGTGAAATTAGGTTAAATAACATTCATACTTTCTCTAATTATAAATTAAATACCTATTTTCCTTATATTATTAATAAAATTCACTCACAATACATTGTTTCATTTTTTAATTTAAAGCCACTTTTATTCTATAATTTCATAAACTTTTAATTTTGATCTTTATTTTCATTGTAGATCTAGTTTCCTAATTTTTCATGATTAAGTAAATGTTAATTATTTTGTCATCTAATTGCTTTTATAAAAAGGTGTAAGTTATAATAATGCCATTTACTATTTATGTACAACATTAATGTGTTTGACTGTTAACTTTAATACATTTTATTTTGAAGATATTTTAATAGTTTATGTGAACAATATATAAACGATTAAACATAATTAGTGAATTTTGAAAAATGAAAAACCAAATCTATGATAAAAAATTTATAAAATCTAAAATTTCATACTCGCAAAATTATAGACAAAAGCAAATTTAAGGTTTATTATTATTAAAACCATATATGAATATAATGATAGATTCATAAATTTAAAATTGAAATATTTGTTTCAAAAGCATAATTTTATCTTTATAAAATATCTTACCATTCGATACTGTATATATCCTTTTATATATTTTTAACATATAAAGTTTAAATCCTTAATTTTCTTTTCATAAAAGTATTTTATTTTCAATTGAAACTTTATATTTTAGTTTTATTTTGTTTAAATTTACGACTTTATTAAAAATAAAAAAGCAGATATATATTTATTTTAAAATTAAACGGGCGTGATGTAACATCCCAAAATACAGTAATCACTATAATTCAGAATTAATTACAATTAACAGTAATCACAAACAGTCTTTGCATTTAAAACTGGATTGAAAAGCCTAACGGCATCAGTACAGAGGACGCGTGTAAACGCATACAATAAAACCAAGAGTGAACGCTCTTAAATACATAAACTAACGTGCACCAAAATAAAATCAGAGATGAATAAGACGAACGGCCTTACAAAATAGGTGGCCGAACGTTATAACTATGCTAACATGTACAGCCTAAATCAAACGAGCACTCTAAGGCTCGGCCTTTACTTCAACTTCAACCAGATTGGGGTCGTCCAAATTTTCTTCTTCCAGCATTGCTTCAAGGGATGCACCACCATCTGCTCACATCCACAACGGATGATCATTGCATTTGACAAGACGGAGTATACATGTACAGTAGACAACACAATGGAAAATGCAAGGGTAAGCTTATAATATTTAATTTATACAATCAACACATACAGTTACATTTCTAAACACACATACAGCATGTAATTCATCAAATAATAATCATATAAAGGCATATAATAAGACAGACCGTCCGGACTGTATGAACCATGTAGTTACAGGCGTCCTTGCACCCGAGTGGTGTAGTAACTGGGTAACACCAAACAGCTGCCACTCAAGGTAAGTCCGTTCTTACGTCGCCCATGTTAACTTATGGACTAAGGACCTCCTGCCATTCCCACGCATGACTACCCCCTTCTACTTGAAGAGGTGTATCACGGAATATCAGGATGGACCAAGCCAGCATTAACTAACCACAGTCATACCTTAACAATTCAATATTCAATCATATAAGAGACGTTCCTCCCTGGAACGCTCGTAAAAATCCAATTCCAATAATTCGTTCAACATATCATTCGTCCACATTAAACATTTCTCATTTTCACATTTTCATTCTGTGTTCCACTCTCTTAACATTAACGTCATGCATTCTTTACTCAAATAAAACGAACTTATTACAGAACCTTTGATTTCACGTTTCTGAACAAAAGAAACGAACTCTTATTCACTGATGGACATTAAGAATTCTTAAAGAATTTAGATGAGATTGAATTTAGAAGTTCAGAATAATACTTAGAAGATGTTGAGTACAAGAACTTTAGGTTGAATCAAAAGAAATAATTATCTTACAGAATAACTTAGATAAATAACCAGAATATTTAAAGTACAGAAACAACTCTTACTGTCAATGAATGAACGTTCAGAAATTTACTTTGGACGAACGTCAATTACGTTCGCTCAGAATTCAATAATAAGGACGAGCGTTCAGTTAGAAACCGAACCCTGCTGTGGACGAACGCTAGGTCAATGACCAAGCACGAATCAGCACTAACGCTGGTTATAACCCAAGCGCTTTATAGGACGAGCGTTTCGGTATAGGACCGAACGCCAACTTTGGACGAACGTTCAGTATAAGGACGAACGCTCTCTAAAACTAACGTTCGACATAAGGTCGAACAACAATAAGGACGAACGCTCGACATGAGGCCGAACGTCATTGAGGACGAACGCTCGACTTAAGACCGAACGTCACTTATTTATAAAGTTTTAAATATTGATCTATACTGAGCAGAACGAACGCTCGTTCACTCAATTGGGGGACGCTCGTTCTCGAGCAGAATTCATTCCAAATGAATGAATTCCAATCTAAGTCATGTTAACCAAAAACCGAACGGTCTAAGACCGTACAGTGACGAACGTCCTTTTTGCAACAGAGAATGATCAGAAAATTTAGATTTTTCACACTTAGCAGAATTTTTCCAGATTTCCATTTTCCAACTTTATACTTCCATTTCAGGTTTAATTCCCTTCAAACATCATCATCATGCATTTAAAATCATTCCAACCACACAATAGCCATTCTCCATTCATCCATAATCAACTCAACATGCATTTAAAACAAATTCAACATCAAATATAATTCATACAAGCCGTATCAGTTCATGACAGATTCATCCAAACCAGAATGCATATCAGATATCAGTGATCATTTCTAACAACTCAACTTCATATTTTTCACACATGCAAAACAAACCAGAAATCATATTCCATATCAGTAAACGTTCCTAAATACTCAAACATCATGCTTTCCATACATGCATCTCAGATCATAAATCAAACAGTATAAATTAAACATATAAACTTCCCTTACCTTATCAAGCAGTTCACTTCAATTGTTTAGAGTTTCTTTCGTGCTCTTACAGCTTTCTATCAGACTTTCACTCAACCACCTCCACTTAATCTAACACACCAAAACCGTAAGCAGATCAGACTTCTAACTTATGCATGCAACCAGAATTTTGGTGTGCATGAACCAAATGGACGAAGGTGCAGAGATGAGAACTTACCAGTTCAGTTCTCAATTCTGTTCGGATCAGAATGAGGTTCACAGTGCAGGGAAGGTTTCTATGGTGTCTGAAACAAGATCAAAGGTTTGCTGGTGAATTTTCTTAGGAAGAAGATGAAAACAGTTTAGAGAGAGGGCAGAGAATTTTGGAAGCATAAATTCTGAGAAGAAGATGAAGCATGCAGGAGGAAGAGGGAGAGTTTTTCCAGAATTATTTTTCTCTTTCCCTGCAGAATAAACTCCCATCCTCCACACGCCACTTGTCTCCCACTAACCTTCTCAGAATGCTCCAACCGTGACACATGGCAGGCGCATGCAGTGGAAAGGTGAGTGCATTTTGACGTGTCACGGTGCATTAAATAGTGATCAGAGATTGATTTAATGTGTACTAATTATCAGGTTCTCACATTCCCCCTAACTACAAAAATTTTCGTCCTCGAAAATTCTAAAGCTTACCAGGGAATAGGTGAGGGTACAACTCCTTCACAGTCTTTTCCACCTCCCATGTTGAGTCACCAGTCTTGGCATTCCACACTACTTTCACGAGATGAACATCTTTGCCTTTGTAGAGTCTGGTGCGGCTGTCTTCCACACAAACAGGTTGCATCTCCAGTGTCCGGTCTGGGCGAATTTGGATGTCTTCTACCTCCAGCACGTGTGAGGGATCAGCCATGTACTTCTTGAGTTGTGAAACGTGGAAGACTGGATGAAGGTTGGACAGTTGAGGTGGTAACGCCAATTCATACGCCACTGCTCCAATCTTCTTTAGAATTTGATAAGGGCCAACGTACTTTGGTGATAGCTTCTTTGGACGAAGAATTCTCCCTACTCCAGTGATAGGATTCAGCCTTAGAAACACGTGGTCTCCAGCAGCAAATTCTAAGGGTCTTCTCCTCTTATCAGCATACGATTTCTGCCTACTTTGAGACGTCTTCAATCGCTCCTGGATCAGTTTCACTTTTTCTGTTGTTTGCTGAATTAATTCTGGTCCAGTTAATGCAGTTTCACCTTCTTGGAACCAACACAGAGGAGTTCTACACTTTCTTCCATAAAGAGCTTCGAACGGTGCCATTCCTATGCTTGCTTGATAGCTGTTATTATATGTGAATTCAACAAGCGGCAGAACTTCATCCCACACTCCCACATGATCTATAACGCATGTCCTCAACAAGTCTTCAAGAGTCTGGATGGTTCGCTCAGATTGGCCATCCGTCTGAGGGTGATATGCAGAACTCATCTGCAATTTGCTTCCCAATTCTCCTTGCAATGACTGCCAAAAACGAGATGTGAATCTCGCGTCTCGATCTGATATAATGCTTGAAGGAATTCCATGCAATCTAACAATCTCCTTAATGTACAGCTTGGCCAAATTTGTCATGGACATCCTCAAATTAACGGCCAAGAAGTGGGCACTCTTAGTTAATCTATCTACAATCACCCAAATTGAATCATGGTTTCGGACTGTTCGTGGCAGGTGGGTCACGAAATCCATAGAGATACTGTCCCACTTCCACTCTGGAATTTCCAAGGGCTGCAGTAATCCTCCTGGTCTTTGATGTTCAGCTTTGGTTCTTTGACAAGTTAGGCAAGAGGACACAAATCGTGCAATGTCACTCTTCATACCAGGCCACCAAAATGACTTCCTAAGGTCTTGATACATCTTGGTCATGCCAGGGTGCATTCGAAGACGGCTGTGATGTCCCTCCTCTAATATGATCCTTCTCAGCTCACTGTCATTTGGAACGCACGTTCTGCCCCGGTAACGTAACATGCCATCAGTTCCTGTATTGAAATCCCTATCTTTGTTTGAATCGAGTGCTGTTAATATCTTCACCAGCTCTTCATCCTCTCTTTGCTTCATCCTAATTCTGTCAAACACATCACTGGAAATTCTAAGATTACAGCACCTTATCACATCCGCTCCTAGATCAAATTGTAATCTCAAATCCCTAAAACTCTCCACCAAGTTAAACTCTTTCACCATCATAAACGAGACTTGCACTGCCTTCCTGCTCAGAGCGTCTGCCACTACATTGGCTTTCCCAGGGTGATACAGCAGTTCGAAATCATAGTCTTTTAAAAACTCCAACCAACGTCTTTGCCTCATATTCAGCTCCCTCTGATCAAACAAATATTTGAGGCTCTTGTGATCACTAAAGACTTGAAATGTTGATCCGTATAGATAGTGCCTCCAAATCTTTAATGCGAACACAACTGCTGCTAACTCCAAATCGTGAGTGGGATAATTCTTTTCATGGATCTTCAACTGGCGAGACGCGTAAGCTACTGCACGTCTCTCTTGCATGAGCACACAGCCTAAACCATGGTGAGAAGCGTCACAGTATACTTCAAATGGCTTGGACGTGTCTGGAATAATTAAAACTGGGGCGCTCGTCAGTTTCGCCTTCAGCTCTTGGAACCGTTCCTCACACACATCAGTCCAAGCGAATGGATGATCCTTTCTAGTCAACTGAGTAAGTGGAGCCACTATCTTGGCGAACCCCTCTATGAAACGTCTGTAATAGCCTGCTAGCCCCACAAAACTCCTCACTTCTGTGACTGAACGAGGGCTCTTCCAATCCAACACTGCTCTCACCTTAGAGGGATCCACTGAAATGCCTTCAGCCGAGATCACATGTCCCAAAAACTGCACCTCCTTTAACCAGAATTCACACTTTGACAGCTTTGCGTACAACTCTTTCTCCCTCAATACGGTTAGTACTGTTCTCAAATGCTCCTCATGTTCGGCATTGCTTTTGGAGTAGATGAGAATATCATCTATAAACACAACTACAAACTTATCCAAATAGGGTCTGAATATCCGGTTCATGTAATCCATGAAGATGGCTGGAGCGTTCGTTACTCCGAATGGCATGACCACGTACTCATAATGTCCATAACGTGATCTAAATGCTGTCTTCTGGATGTCGTCCTCCTTAACCCTTATTTGGTGATATCCTGAACGCAAATCAATTTTTGAAAATACCGTTGCTCCATGCAGCTGATCCAGCAAATCGTCTATCCTTGGCAACGGGTATTTGTTCTTGATGGTCAGCTTATTTAATTGCCTGTAGTCTATACATAACCGAGAGCTACCATCTTTCTTTTTCACCAAGAGTACAGGAGCTCCCCATGGTGATACACTTGGTCTGATGAATTGCTTCTCCATAAGTTCTTCAATCTGTTTCTTAAGCTCGGTCAATTCTGCAGGCGCCATCCGGTAAGGTTGAACAGATATAGGTGCAGCTGTTGTCACCAAATCAATGGTGAATTCAATCTCTCTAACAGGAGGCAATCCTGGTATCTCTTCTGGAAATACGTCCAGAAATTCCTTCACGACCGTGCTCTCAATACTGCTCCCCTTGTTCATCCGTGCTTCTGCCAACCCCCTTAACTCCTTATCTTCATGCGTCATGATGAGAAAACAGCTTGCACCTTCCATTATATCCTCCTTCAATTGACCGAAAGTTACACCCAAGTATTCTTCATCCTCTTCAGGAAACACTAATTCCTTCTTGCCACAATCAATAATAATATGGTTGGCAGCTAGCCAATCCATTCCTAGAATTATCTCCAAGTCCTTCAAAGGTAAACAGATTAAATTCACCTTATAACTATGCCCCTCTACCACAATAGGACATCTAATGCATACGGTAGATGTCCTAAGCTCTCCAGCCGCTGGTGTTGATACCACCAATTCAAACTGCATATCTCTCTCCACTATTCCCAGCTTTTCAACACACGCCTTCGAGATGAAGGAGTGCGTCGCCCCCGAATCAAACAGCACACAACATTGCATTCCATATAACAAGCAAGTACTGGTGATAAGTGTACCTGAACTTGCTGCTTCCGCACCAGTAATTGCGTACACACGCCCAGTAGCTTGGGCTCGACCACCCCTTCCTTGCTGATTTCTTCCTGCGTTTGGCGGCCTCATCACTGCTCTCCCACCAGAGTTGCACTCATTCGTTCCATGTCCACTTCTTCCGCAACGAGCACAATGTTTTCCTCTCGCCAACTGAGGGCATGATGAACGGTAGTGTGGCCCTCCACACTGAAAACAAGTGATACTACCTTGCTGTCCAGACTGTCCAGCAGGAATCAAGGCTTGAGATCCACTTGTGTTGGCTGCTGGACGAGCGTAAGGGGATCCTCTCTGATTCACACTCCCCCTTGAGACAATTGGCCCCCTTACTGTTTGCTGTTTCTTATACCGTTCCACCTCTGCTAAATTCTTTTCCAGTACCTTAGCCCTCTCCACCATGGCAGGGAACGTTCGGATGCATAAACTGGAAATCACAACCTTCAGATCACTGCGTAGACCATTCTCAAATTTTCTGCACTGCCACTCCTCACTAGTGGCCATTGTATTGAATCGGACAAGGTGTTTAAACTTATTGGTGTATTCTGATACAGACATTCCACCTTGAACCAGTTGTAAAAACTCCACCTCCTTTGCAAACTTTACGCTGTCAGGGAAATATTCCTCATAAAACTTATTACGGAATACTTCCCAAGTAACAGGGCGGTGAGCGTCTACCAGTATGGCCCTTGTGCTCGTCCACCAATGGCTTGCTTCTCCAGTTAATAAGTATTCTGTATACGCCAACCTGTTCTCATCCGGACACCTTTTGGCGTTAAAAATCCTCTCCATATCCCTCAGCCACTGATCAGCCTCATCAGGGAGGCACTTCCCACTGAACTTAGCTGGGTGATGCTGCAGGAAGCTCTCCAAACTCCACTCGGCAGCAGGTTGAGCAGCGTTTGAAGAAGATGCTCCAGGCGCACCTCTAGTTGCAGCCAAGATTTCCATCAACTGCCTTTGCGTGTTTTCAGAATTGACACGCGAGGCCTCCAAACCTTGCATAGCAGCTTGGTTTTGCTGCATCAAGGTGGCGTTTTGCTCCAGCAACGTGGTATTCTGTTGATGCAATCTTTCCACCACGGTTTCCAACAATCTAGTGTTGTTGGACGTTTCGGACTCATTCGGTTGAGGAGGAGGAGGAAGTCTAGGTGCCATTCGTTCTCTGGATGCAGAGAAAAACAAACGAGCATTAGTTATGTCCAAGAGTTAAAACAATAATAACTCATTAAACATGCAATAAGCACACAGCAAAACACAGTGCACTCATAACCCTACAGTGTCCTTAGAAGAACAAAACTGCTCTGATACCACTAATGTAACATCCCAAAACAGTAATCACTATAATTCAGAATTAATTACAATTAACAGTAATCACAAACAGTCTTTGCATTTAAAACTGGATTGAAAAGCCTAACGGCATCAGTACAGAGGACGCGTGTAAACGCATACAATAAAACCAAGAGTGAACGCTCTTAAATACATAAACTAACGTGCACCAAAATAAAATCAGAGATGAATAAGACGAACGGCCTTACAAAATAGGTGGCCGAACGTTATAACTATGCTAACATGTACAGCCTAAATCAAACGAGCACTCTAAGGCTCGGCCTTTACTTCAACTTCAACCAGATTGGGGTCGTCCAAATTTTCTTCTTCCAGCATTGCTTCAAGGGATGCACCACCATCTGCTCACATCCACAACGGATGATCATTGCATTTGACAAGACGGAGTATACATGTACAGTAGACAACACAATGGAAAATGCAAGGGTAAGCTTATAATATTTAATTTATACAATCAACACATACAGTTACATTTCTAAACACACATACAGCATGTAATTCATCAAATAATAATCATATAAAGGCATATAATAAGACAGACCGTCCGGACTGTATGAACCATGTAGTTACAGGCGTCCTTGCACCCGAGTGGTGTAGTAACTGGGTAACACCAAACAGCTGCCACTCAAGGTAAGTCCGTTCTTACGTCGCCCATGTTAACTTATGGACTAAGGACCTCCTGCCATTCCCACGCATGACTACCCCCTTCTACTTGAAGAGGTGTATCACGGAATATCAGGATGGACCAAGCCAGCATTAACTAACCACAGTCATACCTTAACAATTCAATATTCAATCATATAAGAGACGTTCCTCCCTGGAACGCTCGTAAAAATCCAATTCCAATAATTCGTTCAACATATCATTCGTCCACATTAAACATTTCTCATTTTCACATTTTCATTCTGTGTTCCACTCTCTTAACATTAACGTCATGCATTCTTTACTCAAATAAAACGAACTTATTACAGAACCTTTGATTTCACGTTTCTGAACAAAAGAAACGAACTCTTATTCACTGATGGACATTAAGAATTCTTAAAGAATTTAGATGAGATTGAATTTAGAAGTTCAGAATAATACTTAGAAGATGTTGAGTACAAGAACTTTAGGTTGAATCAAAAGAAATAATTATCTTACAGAATAACTTAGATAAATAACCAGAATATTTAAAGTACAGAAACAACTCTTACTGTCAATGAATGAACGTTCAGAAATTTACTTTGGACGAACGTCAATTACGTTCGCTCAGAATTCAATAATAAGGACGAGCGTTCAGTTAGAAACCGAACCCTGCTGTGGACGAACGCTAGGTCAATGACCAAGCACGAATCAGCACTAACGCTGGTTATAACCCAAGCGCTTTATAGGACGAGCGTTTCGGTATAGGACCGAACGCCAACTTTGGACGAACGTTCAGTATAAGGACGAACGCTCTCTAAAACTAACGTTCGACATAAGGTCGAACAACAATAAGGACGAACGCTCGACATGAGGCCGAACGTCATTGAGGACGAACGCTCGACTTAAGACCGAACGTCACTTATTTATAAAGTTTTAAATATTGATCTATACTGAGCAGAACGAACGCTCATTCACTCAATTGGGGGACGCTCGTTCTCGAGCAGAATTCATTCCAAATGAATGAATTCCAATCTAAGTCATGTTAACCAAAAACCGAACGGTCTAAGACCGTACAGTGACGAACGTCCTTTTTGCAACAGAGAATGATCAGAAAATTTAGATTTTTCACACTTAGCAGAATTTTTCCAGATTTCCATTTTCCAACTTTATACTTCCATTTCAGGTTTAATTCCCTTCAAACATCATCATCATGCATTTAAAATCATTCCAACCACACAATAGCCATTCTCCATTCATCCATAATCAACTCAACATGCATTTAAAACAAATTCAACATCAAATATAATTCATACAAGCCGTATCAGTTCATGACAGATTCATCCAAACCAGAATGCATATCAGATATCAGTGATCATTTCTAACAACTCAACTTCATATTTTTCACACATGCAAAACAAACCAGAAATCATATTCCATATCAGTAAACGTTCCTAAATACTCAAACATCATGCTTTCCATACATGCATCTCAGATCATAAATCAAACAGTATAAATTAAACATATAAACTTCCCTTACCTTATCAAGCAGTTCACTTCAATTGTTTAGAGTTTCTTTCGTGCTCTTACAGCTTTCTATCAGACTTTCACTCAACCACCTCCACTTAATCTAACACACCAAAACCGTAAGTAGATCAGACTTCTAACTTATGCATGCAACCAGAATTTTGGTGTGCATGAACCAAATGGACGAAGGTGCAGAGATGAGAACTTACCAGTTCAGTTCTCAATTCTGTTCGGATCAGAATGAGGTTCACAGTGCAGGGAAGGTTTCTATGGTGTCTGAAACAAGATCAAAGGTTTGCTGGTGAATTTTCTTAGGAAGAAGATGAAAACAGTTTAGAGAGAGGGCAGAGAATTTTGGAAGCATAAATTCTGAGAAGAAGATGAAGCATGCAGGAGGAAGAGGGAGAGTTTTTCCAGAATTATTTTTCTCTTTCCCTGCAGAATAAACTCCCATCCTCCACACGCCACTTGTCTCCCACTAACCTTCTCAGAATGCTCCAACCGTGACACATGGCAGGCGCATGCAGTGGAAAGGTGAGTGCATTTTGACGTGTCACGGTGCATTAAATAGTGATCAGAGATTGATTTAATGTGTACTAATTATCAGGTTCTCACACGTGAGCATTATGTAAGATTGCAAAAGTGAGTATAATGTTTCCTTGTACGTAAATGTAGAGAGTAATAAATGAATATTTAGAAAAGTAGACGTTGAAATTAAAGAAATGTTATGTTTTTCATGAGTTTGGTGTAGTTTCCATAATTTTTTATTTTCTATTTTTAATAAAAAATTTATAAAATTGTAGTGATATCTAAGTATGAATTTAGCTAGAAATACATTCTTAGATTGAATATGAAATTTATATATTGTCATATAACATAAGTTATAAATAGAAAATGTATATCTACATATTTTGATAAATATGTCCTATTTTACTTTAATTACAGAGTTAGTTTTTAATTTTCTGAACCTTCAACTAGCTAATCAAAGCATACCAAGACAGCAAAAAAGCAAGGTCAACTCTTAAAGAAGCAACAAAATCCCAAGATGGAAGATTGTTTATATAGTACTCGTGGTAATACCCAATAGGTTTCATGTGACATGGTGCTTTATATTATTATAGTAATTCATAGATAACTATTCAATTACACCAAGTTCGAATGGAATAATCAAAAGGTGTCACTTACCTTTATTATTTATTCAACAATTAATTAGGGTTAAGACAATTTTATTATACTTTTTTAACTTATTTATTACTATTTAATGACTTTTATATAAAGTTTATTACATAATATAAAATTAACATAAAATTTATATTAATTATACATATTGTGTTACTAATGTCACTTTCTGAACATTTTTTTTAAGTCAATTTCATGTTGGAAAAATTCTAATTATAAATACTTAGAATACTTAAACTATTTATTTGACAAATTTAAAGAATACATTAAAGATGGATGGTTCTTATTCACTGAGTGATTCATCTTAAAAAAATTCTCATTGCTAATCGAATTACCTAATAAATATTCCTAAAATTTATATCCAAATTATTTTTATATATGCAAGTATACGTGGATACCTACAAATATTTATATATTTTATCTTTTTAAAAAATTTAGACAAAATTAATTAAAATAATTTTTTAAAATATAAACTTAAATAAAAATTGTAATTCGAATCAAATTGTTCAATAAAATATAATGTTAATAATTTTGATATTTCTAAGAAAAATTATAATGAGTTGTACAAAATACAAATTTGAATAATTTCAATTTCATAAATCTAAATAAAAAATAAAAATATATAAAGTCAAATTTTAAATAATAGTTTTATAATTAGTATTTGTTTTACTAATAAGTAGATTGTGATTGTTTGAATTTTAAAAAATTTCAAATAAATATATCACTAATATTTATCAATAAGTACCGTATCTGTAAGTCAAAGACTATGATATTGTATTCACACATCAAAATCAGATACTCGTATTCATTATTTGCAGTATTCATTAAGAATATTCATTTCATATATGTTAATATTTTGTTACTGATTTTACTTATAAACATCAGTCGATTATTTTCATTCCAAAATATGCTATTTTAAGCATTCTTAATGTTATTCTTGATATTAATTTCAAACAGGATCAAATATTTGTGTTGTTATTGATGTAAGATTCTAGTTTTAATTAAAAAAATAAAAAGACTAAGGTTGTACTCATAGTTTTAAAAGTAAGACCAAATTGATAAATTTGACTGATAACTAACTAATCCTTTTAAATCTAAAAAAGTAAAAAAAACTCACTGTTGTAAGTAAGTATATCATAATGTTGGTGTTTAAAACAAAACACATGTTATTGATTTGAAAAGATGAAAGAAATAAGTATATCAACAATCTTGTAAGTAAACATACCTGAATATCTTGTCATAAGAGGTTCTTGTCGACCTCTAGGACATCATCCCAAGTTGCATGAAGGATAGAAACATGACTTTTTGCTAACTTACCCAGATAACTCCTAAACCTATCAGCATTTGGCCCTGATGCCTGACCTGATCTGGGGTCAATGTCAACATGTCTCCTCTTCCCATCAACGCGTCCGGCTATCACATCTGCCAATCGTGTGACGCCTCGACCACGTCTGGTCTGTCCCGATCCTGAGTCTGAGGCCGACATACCTGAAAAATTATACAAGGTTAGTAATAATTCAATTTTGATGAACATAAATATAAAGTCAATACAACAAATATCACAACCTATTAAGATATTATTTTCTCCCAAATCCCTTCATTGTGATCACTACGAATTGCCTGGATGACATTGGCAACGTCATCAACTGGGTCTTCAATGGGTCTAGATGCAACAGATGTTGTCTCAAGTATATCAAAAGAATCGTCATCATCATGTCCATGCATGTTTTTTCCTTCTAAAACTACTGACCATTTTTTATTCGCTGGATCATTTACGTAAAATATTTGTCTTGCTTGACTAGCCATGATAAATGGTGCATTAGTGTAATTCATCTTGTTCAAGTCTACCAATGTGAAACCAAAGTCATCTGTCATGACACCAGAATTTATATCAACCCATTTACACTTGAAAATTGGGACTCTAAAAGTGACATAATCAACTTCCCATATTTCTTGTATTATTCTAAAATAACTCATGGATGCTGTGATTGGATTTTTGTCTTTAGAACAAGCAAAGTGGACAGCCTCAGCTTGTAGTGTGACGCCACTATTTTGAACTCTACTTTTGTCATCTTCTACCTTTGTCTGAAAAGAAATATTGTTTATATAGTACCCACCATATGTAATGACATATGCGTTCGGTCCACGAGATAACCTTAATAAACTTTCTGAAACATGTGGAGTCGCATAAATCTTTTTCTTAAACCATTGTAAGAAGGTTTTCACATGTTCACTAAGATGCCATTTTTCACTCATTCTTTGGTTTGCTGCCTTTATGTCATTAACGTGGTCAGAAATGTAAGGAATCACATCAACAGTGTTGTTTAAGATGAACAAATGAGCTTGGTCAACTTCTTTTCTGCTAACACTTTGAATTCTCACACCTCGAACACCTTTACCTTCACATTTTCCTTCATGTCTGCTCCTGGGAAGACCCACTGGTTCACAAGATGGCATATAACTTGAACAAAATTCAATGGCTTCCTCTGCAATGTATCGCTCTATGATTGAAGCTTCTGGTCTATACTGATTCTTGATATATCCCTTTAAGATCTTCATGTATCTCTCAACTGGGTACATCCACCTTAAGAAGACTGGCCCACATATTCGAATTTCTCTGACTAGATGAACAATCAAATGTACCATGATATCAAAAAAAGAAGGTGGAAAATACATCTCCAATTGACATAGTAGTCTTATTCCTTCATTTTCCAATTCATGTAAACCTCGAGGGTCAACAACTTTCTTGCAAATGGCATTAAAGAACAAACTCAGACGTGTCAGAATACCCCTAACAGAAGGAGGTAATATGCCTCAAATAACAACAGGTAACAATTGTTGCATCAATACATGACAATCGTGAGACTTTAAACCAACTAACTTTAACTCTTGCATAGAAACAAGGTTACTAATATTTGAAGAATAACCTTGTGGAACCTTCACACTTCTTAAACAGTTACAAAAACTTTGTTTTTCTTTTTTAGAAAGTGTGTGACATGCTAGGGGCAGATAGGTGCGTCTTCCTATTATTTGTGGATGTAACTCAGATCGGATTCCCATTTCAGCCAAATCTTGTCGTGCTTTTATTCCGTCTTTGCTCTTCCCTTTGACGTTTAATAAAGTTCTGATGATACTATCACAAACATTTTTTTCAACGTGCATCACATCAATACATTGTCTAACATCAAGTTGACACCAATATGGAAGCTTAAAAAATATTGATCGTTTCTTCCAAATCTTTTTTGCAAGGGTACTTTTATGATGTTTTCCAAACACAATGTCAATGTTTTTGACTTCGTTGTACACCTCTTCACCATTCCGGGGTCTGCACACAACCTCGTCCTCAGCACTTCCATTAAATGCTTTTTTCAATCTACGATAAGGGTGATTACGAGGAAGGAATTTTCGATGTCTTGTATATATCATCTTCTGTCCATGCTTCAATTGAAGGTAACTAGTGTTTTCTTCACATATGGGACATGCAAAATGACTTTTAACACTATAACCGCTCAAGTTTCCATACGCTGGGAAATCATTTATAGTGCAAAACAACATTGCACGCAAACGAAACTGTTCCTGAACATGTGAATCAAACACGTCGACCCCTTCTTCCCACAACAATTTCAAATCATCAATTAAAGGTTTTAAGTAAACATCAATGTCATTTTCAGGTTGTCTAGGACCCGATATCATCATGGACAACATCACATATTTTCTCTTCATGCACAACATAGGAGAAAGATTGTAAATGATCAACATAACTGGCCATGAACTGTGTTTGCTACTTAAGTTTCCATAAGGATTCATAACATCAGTTGCAAGTGCAAGTCTTAAGTTTCTTGGATCTGTACCAAACTCTGGAAATTTTTCATCAATCTTTTTCCATTAGGGTGAATCAGCAGGGTGTCGAAGAAGATTATCGCACTTTCTTTCGTCAAAGTATCATTTAAGGTTCTTTGCATCTTCTTTAACAGAAAACATATGTTTGAACCTAGGTATTATAGGCAAATACCACATCACCTTAGCAGGTACACCATCATTACCTTCATCAACAGTGTTTCTGTCAGATTTCTTTTTAAAATGGGATAAACCACATGTTGGACAATACTTTAGCGAAGCAAACTCCTTTGTGTACAAAACACAATCATTAGGACAAGCATGTATCTTTTGATATTCAAGACCCATTGGACATAAAAAAAATTTTGCCTCGTAATTACGAATAGGTAGAGTATTATTTCCTGGAAGCATCTCCTTCAACAACTCCAACAACTTGGTGAAACTTTTATCGGTCCATCCATTCCTTGCTTTTAAACTAAACAACTTTAAAGTTGCAGACAGACGTGTAAAGTTCGCGCATCCGGGGAACAACAGTTGCTTTGAATCATTTATAAGAGAATCATACAAATTAGCTCTTCCAAAATTATATTCACCGACATCACGTATCATGTCCTCTAAATGATCACTCATTCATTCTTCCACATAATCCGTTCCTCGTGACATGGTAGGCTGGTCCAATACTTCTCCATGCCAAGTACAAACGGCATAAGTCCTCATGATGCCGAACATGAATAGATGGTCATGCACATTGCCTAAGTCTTGCCGTATTTGATTACAACAAAGCACACAAGGACAAAAATATGTCCCGTTCACAGACTTAGCATTTTGTTCAACGTATTGCAAGAACTCTGAAACACCATTATCATATTCTTCACTGATGCGACGTTCATTCATCCAGCTTCGATCCATTCTATGTTCGTAAAATCATCAGTTTAAGTTTTTAACTCTCACAAGGTTAGGCCCTACCCATTCAAAAAAATTAATTTTCATAATTTGCTAAGACACGTGCAAAGAAGTCTACATCATAAATTTTATAAGATTTCGGCAGCATTTTCAATTGGTCTCCAAAATACACGAAATGAGAGTAGTCAACGATGACCACAATCAAATATGCATCTGGAGAACAACACAAATACTGAACCGAAATTTTATCAATCTTATCCATAGACTCCAACTTACGTGTTATTGCAAATTATGAAAATTAATTTTCTCAAACTGTCCAATCGGACAATTCAAAATTTAACACAAATGATTAAAAGATTAATCGTTTGTGTTAAATTTCAAACAGGAACTAAGGGTCACTCAATGATTTGATACTTATAATCTAACATGACAATTATAATAACACAACTAATACATGCATATTCAAAAGCCAATAACACATGCAGACCTTAAAGTCAAAAACATGCATACACAAAACCCAATAACATGCGTACAAAAAAATTATCAACGAAGAAGCTAACCTGAAGAGCAGATTCCAAATGAAATGGAGGGAAATCGAGGAGTGCACGACCTAAAACATAGGCAAAAAATAATCAAAAACGCCGCCCAAGAACACGCAAGAAACTGCACCAAAACGCACCGAAAACGATTTTCAATCGGTTCAAATCAAAGATATTTCATCACAGAACAATTTAATCGGATTAAAAGTAAATTTAAACGGTCCAAAACAGAGAAAACGCACCTGGAATTGCACCTGGAAACGCACCTGGAATTGCACCTGGAAACGCACCTGGAAACGCACCTGGAAGACGATGAACAATGAGCGTAACTCCTCGCGGGTTCGCGTTTTAGTATAAATGGCACTAGACGTCCGGTACTGGAAGGCCCCGACATCTATAATATTATAGACGTCGGGGCAATAACTAATATTATGTGTTTTGGATTTAAATATTGATATTCGCGTGGGGTTTTACACGTCCACTAGAGGGGCCCCGACGTTTATAATATTACAGACGTCGGGGCCCCTCCACAACGGACGTTTAAGAGGCTGAACACAATTAACTCTTCAACTACCCTGTCAGCAACTTAAACATCCATTGTGGGGAGGCCAAACGTCTATAATATTATACACGTCGGGGCCCCTCCAACGGACGTTTAAGAGGCTAAAGCAATTAACTATTCAACTTCCCTGTTAGCCGCTTAAACGTCTGTTGTGGGGGGGCCGGACGTCTATAATATTATACACATCGGGGCTCCTACAATGGACGTTTAAGAGGCTGAAGCAATTAACTCTTCAACTACCATGTCAGCAACTTAAACGTTCGTTTTGGGGGGGGGGGGGGGGGCGGACGTCTATAATATTATACACGTCGAGACCCCTCCAACGAACGTTTAAGTGGGAGTTTGCAGAGTTAACTTTTTCAGCCTCTTAAACGTCTGTTGGAGGGGCCCCGACGTGTATAATATTATAGACGTCCCCCCCCCACAACGGACGTTTAAGTTGCTAACAGGGTAGTTGAAGAGTTAATTGCTTTAGCCTCTTAAACGTCCGTTGGAGGGGCCCCGACGTGTATAATATTATAGACGTCCGATCCCCCCACAACAGACGTCTACAGTCCCACTTATATACGGATATGCCACCGGTCAATTATTTACGTTGGTGTTTTTATGGACGGACGTCTATTGGGTGACATTAAAGGTCAATTCTACACTAGTTTTTTTTCTCTCTAACCTGAGTGCATGTGTTGCGCTGAAAGAAATAGAGGTGGAGTGTGAGTTTTTGAAGAGGTGGTGTGAGAATCTGACGGAGGAGAAAAAAAGGTTGCAAAAGGAAGTGCAAGAGCTCAGTGCAGAAGACTTGAAATATGATTTAGGTATGAATTAATGGAAAAATAAAACGCAAAGCAGGATTTTATGGTTAGGCTAATAAATTGTTTCCAACTTTTGAGAGTAGCTTCATTACTCCTGTTATCTTGTTGAGTTTGGAATCATGAATGCGACATTTGATAAAAATGATTAAAATTTGCAAATAACGAATTTAACCTTAATAAAATTGTCTTTGCTTACCAATCTCAATCTTCACAACAGTAGAGTGCCGTAAAGACCAGGTTTCCAACTACAACTACATTATTTATTATACAGTTTAATTGATATCATTACATAGGTTTAACTTTTTTCTTATATGGATGATTTATTACACAGTATATTTTCTGATATTGTTTGTACAAATTTTAACTTTAATTTTTATGAAGTTAATGAATTTGTAATACTTAAGCATATGAGAGTGTGTAGAATTATTTTACTTTACCATGCATTAACTGTGTTCTCAATAGTTTATTGATTTTCAAAAGTGTCTCATGAAAACAACCTTTTTAAGGTAATGTGTTTTAAAAAATAATAAAATGACATGATAACTTTAGAAGAAAAGAAGTCTCAAAATTTTTATTTTAATCAACTGGTTTGCGTGGAGCCATTTTTCCACTCTGACTGTCAGGCCCTTCATCCAATCACAAAGTCAATGCAACCATTTGACTGCCTTGTTCTTCCCATGTGGATCTGAGTCTCTTACTTGAACCTCCCTCCCTTGGACAAAGCTTCCCTAAGCCTTCCTGGCTCCTCCTCACCATAAGAGTTCACAAGGTTACGTCATCCCCCAACAATAAATAGAGTTTAGTTCCCCATAGACATGGAGAGACTAGATGAATAATGGAAAAGTATGAGATAGCAAAACCTTAAAAGTAGAGGAAGGACGCTTTTGCATCCAAATTCGCCTTCAGAGAGTGGAAGAGGGTGTTGTTGTGCTGCTCCAGCCAGAGAAACCAAACCTAGGATGCCTAGGTCCTTTAAATAGAACGAAAGCATAACAGAAACAAAGCCCAAGCCCGAGAGAATGGCCCTCAAGCACCCCAATTAAGGTGTCCGGGCGGCGAGCGGTGGTTTTCCACGCTCAAGCCTCTCAGAGATCGCCCAAGCCTTCTATGTCCGGCGCTCAAGCGCCCCAAAAGAGGCTCCTGGGCGGTGAGCGACACTTCCTGCGCTTAAGCCTTCAAGAGGACGCCCAACCTTCGTGTTGTTGGCGCTCAAGCTCCCAGAAAGGGGTGCCCGGGCGACGAGCGGTGGTTTGTTGCACTCAAGCCTCCAAAAAGGGCGCTCAAGCCTCGAGCTTCCTTCCTTCTGGTGTTTTTTCTGGACCTTTCTAAGCTCTATCTCCTTAGCACTTTATCCCTACTTTCCATATTAACTCATTTTCTAACAAAACAAAGGGAATTAGTCATAAAATCATCAAATTAAACCTCAACTCTCTTATTCACACAACTTAATAGAAAAACATGATTCCAAGCAAGTTTCTAAGCAGAAAAGGGTGCACTTAGTATTAAAATTACATCACAGATAACGGTATTTTCAACCGTTATCAATATCACATTCTTCTCAACTTTGTTGTGTGTTAGTACAAACACAGAGTACAGTTGTGAAATGATAAATTCATCAATTGAATATAAGTGTGCAAAGAAAATGTATGATAACGGATAAAATAGTTTGCACTCATTCATCATATACAATAATTCAAATTCAATCAATCAATTAGTTGATTAACACAAGATGTAGTCCAGAATAGATTCATTTCATTCATAATATCATAACAGAACATGGTTCAGACTTAAATGGCTTAATAGCCAGATTTACATTCTTTTCAAACCAAAAGAAAACACAAAAAAAACCACTAAAACAGACATGACTAATACTCTATGCTCCTATTCTGATTCAGACATTTCCACAGAATCATCATTAGTTGACTCTTCCTCATCATCATATTCCTCTGTTGAAAAAGCACTGTCAATATGGTTTTTAATAAGTTCATCCACTTTCTTCTCAATTCTGAACGCATATTTTTGAACCTTCAGGATTCTTTCTGATGTCTTTATAAAGTGATCCATAACATATCTCTCAAATTCTGTCTGTGGAGTGAAAGAAGAGGTCTCTTCATCCGAACTTGATGGTCCACCCACATTCATATAAGGAGTTTGAACATCTTTTAAAAACCAACCATCAATAGTTTTCTTTAAACCAAGACAAGTCAATATGGCCTTATGAATTTCATTTGACCTGTTACATTCAATCTTGATTTCACCAGTCAGATCCACTTGTTGATGCATTAGGATATTGCTAATAAAGACCCCATAAGGCAAATTATGCCCATCATTAACTCTAGTTTCAATCATATGATTTTTCATGACAATAACCTAGTCAGTTGGTATTCTTGTCTTTATAGCATTTAGCAGAAACACATCTTCAATAGTTAATCGATCCTTTAAATATCTTCCTGACGGTAACACCCAAGCAAGGACGAATGCACACATCTTTTTTTCCTTATTCAATCCATTATGCAGATACAACTTGTTCATCATGTATCTTCCAGGATATCTTAGACAGTCCATATGTATTGCCTTCTTGGTTGTCCACTTGTTAAGACCAAAATCTCGTATATGAGACATATGACCTTCAGCCTTAAGACCAATAAAGGATAGCCAGACATCAAGATGTTAGAATTGATGAGCTTCGTTTCTCAACACCAAGAAGGGGGCGTGAATTGGTTTTTTATAAAAATAAACGCTTTTCAAATCTTTTTCGCAAATGGTATGATTCTTTAAATCTTTCTTGGACAATAAGCAATATGTGTGAAATGTAACAGTAAGCTTAATCAATTAATGACAGTATGTAATTGATTAATGTAGAGAGATAATTTGAAGAAAAATCAAACTCTGATTTTTATACTGGTTCGGCCTTAATGCCTACACCTAGTGTCCTTCCAATAAACCTGATATTTGAAAGCCAATTGCACTATAGAGATCTGACTTTTTACAACAATGCTTTTACAGCGACCAACCTGTCAAAATGTAAACAACCTCTTTAACTCACTAATCTAATATAGCCAATACAAAAATCTGCAGCAAGAACAATCCTTTCCTGCAGTCACCCCTTTGAGAACCCTCTCAAAGTACAAAGAACTCTTCGTTCTTCTTGTTGGCCGCAAGCACAAGGAACCACAAATCAAAGATTGTGAATCTTTTTCTCCTCATCAAACAACAACCACCTAAGTTGTGCAGAACGATCAACCTCTTTAATCCAGTCAAGTTATCCTCTCAAGAAATCTTCAAGAATAGTAAACCACTTCAAGTTCTTATTTCTTGGAGCTTTCGATCACCTCTGTAAAACTTCTCAAACGAATATGAATCAGTTATGAAAATGTAAATCTAAATTGTCTTACAAAAATTCAATCAATGTGTCAATATATAGTTTAAGTCAATCCTGACGCAATTTAATCGATTAGCCAATTTATTTAATCGGTTACACTACACAGATGTAATAGAGTTATAACTAACTTGGCTCCTTAATTGAATACGATATTAATACAATCGATTTTCATTGAATGCTTAGTCAAACATATTTAAAAATATGACCGTTATAAGAGTTAGACAAGCATAAATCAGTTTTCAAATCTTAACAAACTTAATTGAATACATAATCCATGTAATCAATTAATCTTTAACACTTAGAAGATTTTTGAAAACTTTTCTTTCCCAAAACTTATCACAACACATTTGAAAATTATATGTGAAAACACATGAGTTTTAATCGATTTACCAACTAAAGTAATCGATTCAAAACTTGTTGTTTTGCCACAGTTTAAAACTCAAGTTGCCTGATGACCTTAATTGATTATCACAACACTATAACCGATTAAGTCATGCATATATGCTTTTGTGTATGTGGTTTTTCTATTTCAAAACATATATTGTGCATACATAGATATGATCACTTTACAAACACATTAATATGCATCAATCAACACAATATGTCAAATGTGACAATCACAATATGTGCATATTTCATAATAAGCATAAACACATATAACACAGTACATACACATGTGTTTTTATTAACAATGTGTTGTCATCATCAAAAACCAATATCATAGGGATTATGTTTAGCTATTGCAGTGCTCCCCTTATCACCACAAGATAACATTCACCTTTCATTTGAACAAATTTAGCAAGTCCCTGGTGAGCAATCCATTCTTGAAAAAGAAACCATTCGTTTCTAAACAACTGCAGATCCAACAACTTGTGGGCAACAACAGACTTGATTTTTCTCCAACATGAGAATATGTTTCGAACTTCATTGTCACTTATCCACGAACTAGGATTGGTGTTCCTTGTAGTCAAGGTAACTTTCTTCCTACATATTGATGAAGAAGAAGAAGAAGCCATCTTTGAGTAGGATTATACAGAGTATCTTTCACAATTTAGGGTTTAAAGCACCAGTTTTAGATGAAATGATTGTATTACAAGATTTTCTAATCTTTTTTATATATGCGCAAATCTATTTGGTTTAGCAAAAACACCATTTGAAATTTTTCAAAAGATAGAAAGCCCAATATAACACTTTAATCGATTTTATTAGTCATGGAATCCATTAACAAATTAAAGAAATTTTGAGAACAGTTTAATCAATTACATTACTAATATAATCGGTTAAAAATCGTAAAATTATATTTCAATCAAGTTCAATCAAGACAAGCACACATCATACATATACAACGATACACATTCACAGATAAAAAAATGATGCATGAATTTTAGATATAACAACTGTTACCGCTTTTGATACTCAAGAGATTTTTTATTTATCCTTTGTAATGCTTCCTTGAATTCTTTTTTGTCACCAACTTAGTTTATTTACTTGAAAAATAACTAAATTGTTTGGAAGCAGGTACCCAGATAAATTTGAGGCCTTTAGTGTTAGTCACAATAATTGGTTCTTTGGGAACACTAACTTTCTTATAATAACAAGATCTAACAGTGTGACCAATTGAATTGCAATAGAAATGGGTAATTTTTGAAGGTTTGCTCAAATCAAAAAATTTCTTTGAGTTAACTCTTTCACTTTTAGCCTTATACCATATTCCTTGCTTATTTATTACTATTCTTTGTGATCCTAGAACAACTTCTAGATTAGATTTACCAAGAGTAAACTTTGCCAATGTATTTGTTAGATACTTGATTTTATCAAGATAAGAATGGCAATCTTTGCAATCTTTTTCAACTATCATGATTTCAGATTCATCATTTAAAGCAGATTGTAAAGCTTCATCAAGTTCAATTTTTAATTTATCATTTTCTTCAACAAGGTTACTGATTCTGTATTCAAAATATTTTCTTTCAGATTTTAATCGATTAACCTTATATTGAAGTTTCATTGCTTCTGCATGGAGCTCCTGAAAGGCGTCTAGCAATTGATAATATTTTTCCTCGAAACTACTGTTGCTACTTTCTAAACTGATGGATCCAGCCATAAGACACAAGTTTGTCTCCTCTTCCAGACTATGGTTGTCTTCATCACTGGATGATCCTTCACAATCACTATTATCCCATGCAATATAAGCCTTCTTTTGCTTACTCTTCCTTCTATCCTGATTGTACCTTGCTTCAAGGTTGGACAGTCAGGTTTAATGTGGCCCTCCTTTCCACATTCATAACATGTGAGAGTTGTAGGCTTTCCTTTCCTTTTTCCTCCTCTTGAGTTACCTACAAAATCAGATGCAGGATTTTTAGATTTCATGAATTTAGTAAACTTCTTTACCATCATGTTTACCCGTTCCTTTTCTGGCACATCTGCATCAGAATCAACATCAGACTCATTGCTCCTTGAGGCTTTCTTGTTGGAAACTTTGAGAGCTATGGAATGTTTGTGTTCAGATTCCTCTTCCTCTCTCAATCTTCCAAGCTCCAACTCATGCTCCCTGAGCTTGCCAAAGAGTGTAGCCATATTCATTGTAGTAAGATCTCTTGATTCTCATATAGTTGTTACCTTAGGTTGCCAGCTTTTGTTTAAGCACTTCAAGATCTTTATGTTGATCTACTCCTTCTCAAATTATTTACCAAGTGCAATCAAATGATTTACAATGTGAGTGAACCTTTTTTTGTACCTTGTAGATATTCTCTCCAAGCTTCATCCGGAACATTTCATACTCCTAAATGAGTGAATTCTTTCTAGCCCTCTTTACCTCATCGGTTCCTTCGTGAGTCACCTCAAGAACTTTCCACATTTCTTTTGAACTCTTGCACATTGATACCCTGAAAAACTCATCAATAGTAAGTGCAGAGGAAATAATATTTCTACTCTTTTGCACTCTTGCACGTTGTGCACGTTTATTTTCATCTTGATTCCATTCAGAAAAAACTTTTAAAATAGTTTTTCCATCAACAATTTTAGTAGGCTCCAAAGCTCCATTAATTATCGCATCCCAAACACCCTTGTCAATAGATTCTAAGAAAATTCTCATTCTAATTTTTCAAAAGGGATAATTTTCTTCTACAAATAGAGGGGTTATGTTTGTAGAAGCACCTTCTCCAAAGGTCTGAGAAACTGAAGCCATTAGGATCAATTAATCGATATCATAGAAAAAGTAATCGATTATTTTTCAAAGAAGTTTTGAAAAACCAGCTTTGGTGCCAATTGTAAGAAAAGTTATGGCTTGTTTGTCTTTCCAAGAGAGGGGTGAATTGGTAATCAACAAAAACTCTTTCTTTTTAAATCTTTTTGGAAACTTTAGATGATCTTTAAAAGCACACAATACACTTATCAAAATAATGCAGTAAAGAGATTAAGGATAGAAAACAAACATAGTCTTTTTATCCTGGTTCGCCCTCAATGCTTACATCCAGTCTCTTTCAATCAAACTTAGATTGAAAGAATTTCCACTATAAAGATTTTGAGTTTTTACAACAAGGAATTACAGCGACCTATGTTAAAATGTAAATCTCCTCTCTAACTCACACCAATGTAATATAACAAACACATCCTGCAGAAGAATAATCTGCTTCACTGCAGCAACCCTTTGAAACCCTTCTCAAAGTACCAAGAACCTAAGTTCTTCTTCCTGGCAACACGCACAAGGAAACAACAGTCTTCTTGATTGCAAAACAAGTTCTGATAAGTAAAGAATACACCTGAATTGTGCAGAAGTGATTAGCTAATAGACGCTCAATGCTAGCCTTCAAGAATTCTTCAAAATCTTCAAAACCTTTGAATCATGATTCTTGGAGCACTAGGTGCACCTGCAATCTCTTTCTAAACTCTCTCATAACAGATATGAAAATTCTCAACATGATCAAAGTGTCAAAAGTTGTTAATACAATTGTTAACTCATTGGCAAGTGTATCAAATCGTATCAAGTAATATAAAATGGTAAGACCAAGTATCGTTTCCCAAGAGACTCTTGTTACTAAACAATCGTATAATCACCTAACTAATTAAGACTAAAGAACGATTCGATTAAATGAAATTGAATTGTAGTAAAAGTAAACATAAAAACTTGAATGTAAAATTGATCAATTAAGGCTAAAACAAGAATGAATGAATGATTTAAGATGATATGAGATGATGATGTTGTTGGGGTTAGATTTCACCTTCTTTACTTTCATGCATATTGGAACTCATTCTTCATTGGAATGTTAATGTCACTTACAAAATTACTTAGAACCTGATCCCTTGGCGTAAAAAGCCTAGCCTTAATTATTATACCACAATCCCTTAAATCCCTAATAACCAATTTCGCATTAAGAAAAGAAGCTTAAGATAACCAAACGTCCTATCCCTATCCCTAGGCAATATTCCCTTTCGGTGAAATACTCGAGATCATGATTCATAAGATATTTCCCAATACTCAAACAAATAAAACATCAAGTCATGAATACCCAAAACAAGACAAGCATTACAAATAGGAGAAAATCATTAACATTCAATGAAAGAAGCATAAAATATTTAAAACATGTTCAAATACATGAAAGTTTAGAGGTTACATCATCCCCAACAACAAATGAGTTTAGTTCTCCATTGTCATGGAGAACCTTGGTGTACAATGGAAGAATGAATGAATGGAAACCCTAGAAAGTGAGAAGGAAAGCCCATGCATCCCAATATGCCTCCAAAGGATCGAAAATAGCTTTTTTGTGCTTCTGCCGCCAAAAGATATCAACTCTAATGTGTAAAAGCCTTTAAATAGATCAAACATGGATCATGGGCCAACGTCGCTGGCACTCAGCGCCCTAACTAGGGAACCAGCCGAGTTACGTGACATGTAGCTAGCGCTGAGCACCCTAGATAGGGGCAAACAGGCCCAATTACGAGAAGACTGGCACTCAACGCCCCTAGAGGGGGCGCACAAGCGTGCTTGCGAGTTCCTTGGCCCTCAGCGCCCCTGAACAGGGCGCCTAAGCATCCATGTATGACCACCTACGCTGAGGGCCCTAGAAAAGGGCAACCAAGCGTGGTTGCGTGACAACCAGCACCTAGGGCCCCATAAAATAGCAACCAAGCGTCCTTGATCCTTCTACACCCTTCTATTTTGATGCTTTTGTTGTCCTTCTTGGGTTCCAACTCCTTGATTCTTTACTCCTCTTCCAAAACATACCAATAACTAAAAAAATTGAGGGAATCAGTGATAAAAAATCATTAAGTATAACCTTTATTCACTTATTCACCAAATTCAACTAAAACAAGAGTTTAAGCAAGTTTCAAAGTTAAAGAGAGTTGATTTAGTATCATAATTGCATCAAAAATAACTATAAATTCAACCGTTATCAACAGTGCGTAACATGTTATTATATAGGTTTTCTCATATCAGACACACTTTAATCGATTACGGAAATAATGTAATTGGTTACGCTTTATCAGAGTTATATTAAGATTACATTACAACAGATTTAATTGAATATGTAAATAATGTAATCGATTGCATGTTAATAGTAAGTCAAAATATTTGAAAATATGATCGTTATTATAGTTATGACTTAGCTTGAAAACAGTTTTCAAAGAATACTAGGCTTAATTGATTACATAATCAGTGTAATCGGTTAAGTCCTACACTTAGACAATTTTGAAAACTTTTTCTTCTCAAAGCTCATCATTGCACATTTTCAAAAGGTGTTGCAAAGACACGAGTTTTAATCGATTTAAAATTATTGTAATGGATTGAAACTTATGTACTTTGCCACAGTTTTAAGCATAAGTTATCTAATGAACTTCATTGATTACTAAACCAGTGTAATCGATTACTTCATTCAGATTTGCTTTGTGCAAGTGGTTTTAACATATGAACACATGAGAATTAGGATTATCATTTCACTTTTCTCCCCTTATCAACACCCATGACTACTAATGAAGACCTTAAGAACTATATTCTATACTTGACAGAGGAGGAAGAAAGGACTTTGCAAAAATTAGATTCGTTGAAAAGTAAGTAAGAGCGGAACCTAAAGAGAGCACAAGAAAAGGAAACACTTGTAGGAAAGGAAACAAAAGAATAACAGAAAGAGAAGAGAAATAAAAAAGAGACATAGGAGAGAAAGGAAAGAGAGAGATGGAACAGAAAGAAAAGTAAGAAAAAGAAGAAAAATAAAAGAGAGAGAGAGAAGAGAAAGAAAACAAAGAAAGAGATAAAAGAGGAAGAAAAGAGAGATAAATAAAAGAATAAAGATAAAAGGACGTAAAAGAAATAGAGGAGAACAAAAAGAGAGAAAAGGCAAAAGAAGGAAAAGAGCATCCTGATTTGTCATTTAAAGGAAGTATTAATATATCACATTTTTTTTTCCTAGGGAAGAAAGAATGATATTACCTAGGAAATATTTATTCATCAATGAGCAATGGCAAAAACAATAGGAAGAAGAAAGGATGTTTGTTAGCTTGTTTGTCAGTTACTTTGGAAAGTCAAAGCCATTTTATTGGTTTGGACATAAACTAAGAAATAGTTATAGACGAGTTAGATTATTTGTTCATTCCTAACCAATCTATGGGTAAGGATGCAAGTTTGGAAATATATGCACATGAGTTTGTTTGCTTGTCCATCTCTAAGCAACCTAAAGACAATAAAAGTCATTCTTAAAATTTGATCGTTTATTTCAACAATATTTTTTTTTAATTTCTTTAAGCATTCCATATTTAATTTAAAAATGTTCGATGATTTTGTAGGTGACTAGTTGACCCTAGACGCCAACCTCTAAAGTCTTTGATAATAAGAGATTTTCCTCTTCTAGGATCCAAATTTCATTTTAGTAGAATTTCTATTTTAGATTATTTTAGATTTGTATCTTTATTTATGTGCAAGATCTTCTAGAATTCGGGTTAAATTCTCTCCAAATAAAGGAGAATGATAAGGAATCTTCAAGTCGTAGACATTGAGGATAAATTCTCTTCAAGAAGGAAGGTATGATAGAGGACTATCTAATGAACGTATATGAGAAGAACTTGAGGAAGGAGATTTGCAATTCAAAGGATATATCACAAGGTCAAAGATCGAACCACGCCTCCTTGAAACTTATAATGTTCCATGAAGGATGGAATTTAAAGAACATGAAGATTATGAACACAATTGAATAATAATTTAGGAAATTAAATAAATCATAATTTTATTGTAATTTAACAAAATTTTAAATCATTGGACAAGAGGGCCTCGCTAGGTAAAAGTCTACATCTGTAATTATTGTTTTCTGTTATTTTTATGTATTTTGGGCTTTTTAGGATTTTTTCAGGTTTTCTTAAACTCATGTACCTATATATAGAGGTACCTAAAACTGATGTAAACACTTTTGAGTCATATTATATGAATTTTAATTCTTAGAGAGGATTATCTTAGTTCTTGGCTTAGAACTTTGATTCTTTTCAAATGTTAACATCTTTGTAACAAATCTTCACTTGACTTATCAATCAGATAGATTGTGTTGTCCTCATCCATGTCTTATTCTGTATGCTTCTCTATTATATGCCACATACATAGTTGTCAACTACATTTGGAATTTTGAAATCTAATAATGGTTATGTTAATATCAGTGAGGGCATACCCCCTAACCCTGGCCAAGCATATTCAAGAAGAGTTGTAGTCGTTTGTGGAAGGTGGGCCTAAGTATTCATCATGGATCATCAATGAGTTCTTAGTAGATTAGGTTTACTTTAGGCCATGTATTTGGGCCTTGAATTGTAGTGTAGGATTTTGGCCCTAGAGGCCCTAAGAAGACAGATGAACCTGGGATAAAAACCCTAGCTTGGAGAGAAAACCTTCTAGAGGCTTGTCCACCCTTGGCTAGAGATGTCTCAAGTTTCTCTCTTTTTTTGTGACACATGCTCTTACCATGTGGCATGCGTCTAATGGAGAGGATTTCTCCTCAGTAGTAGCCATGTCTCATGCTCCTACTAGAGAGGATTTCTCCTTAGTAGTGGTCATGTTTCATCCTTCTAATGGAGAGGATTTTACCTTGGTCTCCAATTTAAAGTATTAGGATTTATCTTCTATAATTTGAAGTTTAGGGTTACATAAGCTTATAAATAGAGGTGTCTACCCCCCCCCCTCCCCATGTAAAGTCACCTTTGAATTAAGTATTGTTATGCTGCTAAATTTGTGTTATATTACTCAACTTAGGTCACCAAGGCTAGAGCATCATTTCTAGGTTTCCTCTAGCCACCCTTCCTCTTGAGTTGCCCCAAGCTCTCTTGAAAGCAAACCCAAACACCACCATAGCCTCTCTCCTTTCTTGAATCATATAGCTTAGAAAATGAATCACGATCTCAGCACATCAAACCCACCCTATGTGCACAATATTCACACCACCATTAAGTTTTCACAACCACCAAGTCATTTAAAAGTCTCCACCTTACTTGAGTCATATAGCTTGGAAGAGCTTGTTCCACCAATTAGGCTAGACCATGTTAACGAAGTATGGTTAAAATTTTATACGTGTATCTTTAAGGTGTTATGTAAAGTCTACTAGAATGATGGGGATATGATGTAAAATACTATGTTTATCACTTTTCATTTTCTCATCCTTAATCTTTTCACTAAGTAAATTTGACAATGAATTGCTCTTGTTTTCTTTGTCAATGTTGTTGTATTTTTCTTGATATATTATCTTATATTTATAGTTGTTGAAAATATAGTTAATGAACCTTTGTTAAATCTGAAATATTTGATCATTCATATGGAAAGTCTTTATCATTTGTTTGAAAATATCTACTAATCTTTATTGAATATGTTTTTCTTAAATTTGTTCGTTGTTCTTTCCTTCTTTGATTTAATGACAAGTTGCTTTTCGAACTTAAATTTGATTTAAGTGCAAGGATAGAAAAGAAATACCAACAAGTTCCATTGTACCTAATTTAATATCAAGGGACTAACATCCGAAAGTATATTAGAATTGTCAACCAAAATGTTGAGGTACAAGTCTCATATGTATGCAATTATCTCTGTATGGGATTTATATATATGTTACATATCGATCACAAAGTATGAATTTATCTACTAATTTAAAAATTTATATATAATTATTATTTATGAGGTTTGTATCTATGGATTATTTTTCACATATAATCCATCAATAATAAATTATTACCTCGTATAATATTTGTTAGAAATAAAGAGGCTTGTTTCTCAACACCAAGAGGGGTGAAATGGTGATTTATAAAAATGAATTTTTTTCAAATATTTTTGCAAAGTTAGAATGATCTTTAAACTTTCTTGCAATATAAGTAAACGTGTATGCAATTTAAAGTAAAAGAGATAGGGAAAGAAGAACAAACACAAGGTTTTTATCCTAGTTTGACCTCAATGCCTACATCCAGTCACCCTTCCAATCAACCTTAGATTGAAGGATGTTTCACTATAATGATTTGAGAATTACACCAAAGAATTTATAGTGAACACACTCTCACAATGTAAACACCTTTCTCACTCATAATCAAATATAGAAAAGAAAACACTTGCACACACATAATCACACGTTCTTATGCAGAAACCCTTTGAGAACCACCTCTCAAAGTCCAAGAACTCCTCACTCTTCTTCCTGTCCACACAAACAGGGCAAGCACAATCCCACGATTGCAGTAAATGAATCTGATCAATTGCGAAATACACCTCACTTGTGCAGAATTTTGATCAGCAATGTAAGTCCATAAATGATCTTCAAGAAACCTTCAAGATGTATCAAACTCTATGAATCTTTTTTCTTGGAGCGTCTCAACAACCTGTAAAACTTTCTCAACTTAAAGATATTAGATGTGAAAATTCAAATTATCAGAAAGTTACAGTGTTAAGAACAATGCGTCAATTTATACATTTTTTCATTTCAGATGCAAAACAATCGATTACGTTAGTAATGTAATCGGTTACAATAAAATCATATGTAACAGAATTACAACTAACACAACTCCTAATTGAATGCTCAATTAAGGTAATCGATTTTCATTCAATGTTAATCAAACATATTTAAAAATATGACCATTATAGCAGTTATGACTAAGTTATCAGCAAATTAAGCTCCCCCTTTCAATATGCTTTATTTCATATTCCAATATCAAAGTAACATGATAGAGATATATCACAACATGTATCATACATACAGTTTCAAGCAATGTATCCAAAAATTATGACAGATATCAGAGCATTGCAGATACAACTTCAAGCTAATACAATTAAGTGTAACCATTCATAAACTCAAGTAGATATACAGGGGATTATAAGCAAAGAGATTTATAATGAATGAACACATATAAGATAAAAAAAAATGGTTTAAAGGAAATGACTCAGCAGTTAAGAAACTTCAAACCAGAATTGCGAAAAGTAATCGATTTTTCTTCTTCCTTAATCGATTCAGTTTAGGAGTGTACTGAAATTTCCATTTCAATTCTGTAATCAATCTTTAATCAACATCAAACCTGCATAAACTTTTCTTCTCAACTAGGTTGAGCATTAGTCCATATACAATGTAATTGTTAAACAAAACAGTATCACAGATTAAGTATGAATATGCAACAGAATGATGTAAACAGTGAATGGTTCAATTGTAATCATACAAGTGATATAATCGATTCAATTAATTCAATCAACATTCATAATTCACAGATTGTTTACCAAAATATAATTTCATTGATTTGAACCAAAGAGTACAACCAGAAATCAGAAAAAAAAAATGGCTTAATAGCCAAGATAGCAAAACATAAAGACAAAAAACTTTTAACAACATAAAAGACACTAAATTTTACAAAACTCCTATTCTAATCTAGACGTTTGCATGGAATCTGCATCAGTTGACTAATCATCAGAATCATTAGTATCTTTTATTGTAGAGTCACTTCTGATGCCTTTCTGGTTAAGCACATCAAAGACATTTGTTAACCCTCCGCAAGTGTAACCGAATCGTATCAAGTAATAATAAATGGTAAGCCCAAGTATCGTTTCCCAAAGGACTCACGGCCCAAACAGTTATGTGATTTGTTGATTAAATAAGACTTGTAAAACAACTTCTTGTAGTTTGAATGCAAATACCGAAAAGTAAATATGAATACATGTATTGATCAATTGGATCAAAAGAAGCAAAACATGATTGAATTATATGATGATGATGTTGTTGGGGGTTTTCAATTCATCCTATCCACTCTCATGTATTCAAGAATTCATCTTCTTCTTTAATGTTAATGTCACTTTCTAATTTACCTTAAACCCAATGTCTTGGTGAAGAAAACCTACTCTTAATCACTAGTTTACAATGTCTTGTCTCCCTAGCAATTATTCATGCATTACATTCGCATAGAAGCTTAAAGGCAACCAATCCTCTTATTCCTATGTCTAGGCAATATTACTATTGGGAGAATTTCTTCATGTCTAGATCTATCTATATGTGTCCATAAAAATAAAATAAATGATCATGTGTATAGAGTATAGAAGAAAAACTCTAACAATTAATGAAAGAAAGCATATGAATTAAAGAACCAATTCAATACATGAGAGTTTCAAAGGATTACATTGATTCTCCAACAATAATGAAGGTTTAGTTCACCATAATCATGGTGAAACTAGATGAAAAATAATGAAAGAATGAAAGATAGAACCCTAGAATTTGAAGAGTGGAGCTTGAACATCCAAAATCCTCCTCCAAGGGGTGAAGAAAGTGTGATTTTGCTTCATTCTGCCAAAAGATACTAACCCTAGGTCGACTAAAACCTTATATAGACTCTTAAACATTACAGAAAAGTGGCCCAAGGCCCATTAAAATGTCGCTCAGTGGTAATTTCCGCTCAGCGATAAGTGTGATTCTTCAGTTTGACGCTCAGCTACAGTTTTGCCCCTCGACGGTGACTACGGGTCTTCAGAGTGCCGCTCAGCGGTAATTTCCACTGAGCGGTACTTGCGGCTCTTCTTTTATGCAATTTTTCTTCCTTTTCTGACTCCAACTTATGGATACTTCACTTCTTCCATTCAATTCATCATAAAACCTGCAAAAACAAGGGAAACCAAGCATAAAACCCATCCAACTCTCTTATTTCAAAAACATAAGCAAAAGCATGATTCCAAGCTAGTTTCTAAGTCATAAAGGTTGTTTTTGATATCAAATTTAAGTATAAAAATAACAGTTTTTCAACTATTATCAATATCCACTCCTTGGAGTATCAGAACCTTGTTGATAAACACTCCATATGGCAAGTTGCATGCATAATTAACTCCTGCAGCAATCATGTGGTCTTTTAGTACTGCAACCCAGTTGGTTAGGATTCTAGTTTTGATGGCATTCAACAAAAACACATCTTTTGTTGTCATTTTATCATGCACAAGTCTGTTAGGAAGCAATAGCCAAGCCAGGACATATGTGATCATTTTCTCCTCCTTGTTCAAGCCATTAAGTAGGTACATCTTGTCCATTTTGTACCTTTCAGGATATCTCAGGGAGTACCTATATATAGCTCTTTTTGTTAGCCAGATGTTTGAGTCAGAATCACGGATGTGGGAATCCTTCTTTCCTGAACGATTGAAGGTCCAGAGACTTGTAAGGAACAACGGTCTTTATCTCTCTCCAGCTTAGAAACTTACCACGAACCTCTTCATCACTTATCCATCCAGATGGATTTGCATTCCTTTTTGTTCGGGCAATCTTCTCTCTTCTTCTTGATGATGATGATGAAGAAGCCATTTCTGAATAGGATTATGGAACGTCTTTCACAATCTAGGGTTTTTAACTTCTCAGTTTAGCGAGCAAAGAATGTACCACAGATTTTCAAATCTAGTATTTATAAAGGTGCGCAACAAATCATTTTAACATCAAGCCCATTTAAAAATTTTGGAAATAGAAAGTCTTTGATGAAACATTTTAATTGATTTTATTAATCTTGAAATCGATTACTTCTTAACACAGTTTCAGACAAAACAGAGAAACACAAAAAAATAGTCTAATCGATTTCATCATTAACACAATCAGTTAAAATTCGTAAAAACCATTTTCCAATCAATTTACCAAAGCAGATAGGCAAACATCATTCACACACATCAATATACATTCACAGATACAACCAATGATGCATGAATACATGAATTAACAGTAGATGTTACCACAGAAGATGCTCAAGAGATTTTTGATACATTTCTTTGAAAATTATCCTTGAGTGTTGTCCGCTGCTTGTTCATCTTACTTCCCTGCAAAACTTTCAAAAGGTTTTGTAGCAGGTACCCGAATAAACTTGGGGCCTTTCTTGTTAGTTACAGGAGTTGGTTCTTTAGGAATCCACTTGAATTTTCCTTTAGGAACACCAACATTCCTATAATAGCAGTTTCTTACAGTATGGCCAATGGTATTACAATGGTATTACAATAGGCACTTAACTAGATTTTGAAAACTTTTTCTCTTCAAAAACTCATCACAACACATTTGAAAATGATATATGCAAAGACACGAGTTTTAATTGACTTAAAACTTAATGTAATCGATTCAAACTTGTTGTTTTTCCATAGTTCAAAACTTAAGCTTTTGTGCTTGTGGTTTTCATCATATAGAAACATATAGTATGCATACAAAGATATAATCACATTATAATCACAGTAGTATGCAGAACTAACAATATGTTAACATATGCATTGATCAACATTAAGCATTTACATATCCACAGAAACAAATTTATGTTGTGTTGTTACAGTCAATGTGTTGTCATCATAAAAAACAAACACTTCAGAGGTTGGGTTCAACACTCATACTTATATTTCTCCCCCTATCAACAAGATTTCCTAATAATTTTGATTATATGAAATCTTCATTTTCTCGTAGTTGGGGTTAGAATTTGTTAGCAAAAAAAAGAAGATGGACATCTTGCTTCAATAAAGGGTTTTGATGATGATGTTACATGGAGAAATGTTGAAGACCTAAAGAATGTCTTTATTCAAGAGATACATTAAAGACTGAATAATTTAGTTGTTGAAGCCTAGTAATTTGTTTACTATAATTAAATTAGTAGATCAAGAGTCAATAGGCATATCCCAAACAATAGAGCACCCAAGAAAATATCTTATTTAAAAAATGCTTTTAAATAATTCGAGTATCATAAGTGATAATCAAATATCTCAATTAATGTCAGATTTTCCAAAAAGCCTTTAGAATAATTGATTATCACACTTTGTAAATGATCATCTATTTAGAGAGAAAATAATTTTTGAAATAGTTTCTGGAATAATCAATTATCACTTATGATAATCGATTATCATTGGTAGTTGCGAATAGACTCTTCAGTTTTCTAACCTAGTTTTAAAATTAAGGGTTAAGGGTCTATTTATAGTTTATCAAAACTTAATTTCAAAAGAACATTTTACTCAAAGGTTTAAGAGCTGTGTGCTAGAGAAACTCACTATATTTGTGGAAAGAGTCTTTGAAAAACCTATTATGGGTAGAGCATGAACTTTCATAGAGTGTGTCTTGTGATTAAGTGTTGTTGTTGTTGTTGCTAGGAAATTTTTTCATCATTTGTGTGTCAAAGGAGGTGTGTTCATCCTTTATATGTCAAAGGATATGTTTTCTAACTTTAACTTTACTCTCTGTGATTAGTTATTTTTTAAGTATTTGTTTAATATCCCTCTTGAGAGAGATTAAAAATTAAAAGTATGGTCTTTTTATCTGAGCTATTATAAAATACTTGTGCAAATTCTCTCTTTCAATACATTATTTATCTTTATTATGGCTAATTATAAAGAATTGATTTTATTTATAAAATGGGCAATTTTTTAAAAGCGCGGCTTTTATTAATTAAACCAATTCACCCCCTCTTGGTTTTTGTCCATACACATTAATATTTCGTTACACGGTTATAACAATTGGTATCAAACCTTCATTTATAGATTTTCAAATTTTTCTAAAATGGCTAGATAAAACCAAACATTCGTTAAAGGTGCGTCTATTAAGAGACCTTCACTTTTTACTGATGAAAATTATCTATTCTAGAAAGTCAGAATGAAAATCTTTATAGTTTTTGTTGATAGAGGTATGTGGGAAGCTATTTTAAATGGGTCATATCTACCTATTGTATTTGTAAATAATGTGCAGGAACCAAAGCTCTGCGCTTAGTGGACTACTAAGGAAAATAGAAGAGCTTAGTATGATGTAAGAGCCAGAAATATTATTTCATCTGCTTAACCCTTAATGAGTTTTATAGGATCTCTGTCTGTAAAAATGCTTAATAAGAGTGGGAAGTTCTAAGAGTGACACATGTATAAAGAGATTATTTAAAGCGTGCACAAAATATCTCCTTGATATAGGAATACAAGATGTTTAAAATACAATAAGGAGAAACAATATATGACGTGCAAAAGCGCTTCACTTATATTATTTATCATCTCTCTATGTTAAGTAAAACTTTTGATACTGATGAAATAAATATAAATATTTTGACATCTTTGAACAAGTCGTGGCAACCCAAAATGACTGCAATAACGGAGTCAAAAACCTTACCACCATGCCTATGGTAGCACTCTTTTGAAAGTTGATAAAACATGAACTAGAACTTCGTCAAATAAATGAAGAGAACCAAGGAAAAAGATAGAACTTGGCTTTTAAATCTAGAATTGAGAGGTACAAAAGTCTCAAAAAAGATGAAGACTCAAATGATGAAAATATGACTCACATTATCAGAAAATTCAACAAGTTCATTGATTTTGACGCGAAAACTACTAAACTATAACAACTTTAGTATATCTAAGATAATAGCCATCAAAATAGAAAGGGTAATTTCACCCTAAATTGTCTTTCAACGAACACATAATTGATTATTAACAAATTAGTTCTTATAAAAACTATATAAAAAAGGTTACTAAAATAATAAAGAAGATAAAGATAAAGAAAAAATTAAAGAACGAAGTAACAAAAGATAGAAATAAATAAATTTAGAAAGAGATTTAAGAAGATAAAAATAATGATAAAGAAAATAGGTTGATTTCACTGCTTTTTAAAATATGATTCATCATTGGTTATCTAAAGATTATTGTTCAATTAATTATTGTCTTAGATTTTCAAATTAATCAATGTAAGTTCTCAATTAATTTGTTGGTGTTCTCACTATTAACTAAAGTATATTCTTAATTAAAAGCAAGAAGTTTGTAGATTAATCATAGTAAATTGAACCAAAGTACATCCTCAATTAAATATTACTATGGTTAATCATGTCTATTCTTTTTACCTCTTATATTAAAGTAAAAAGTTAATTAACTAAAGTACATTCTTGATTAATTTTTGTTAAAGTTTTTACCACTAATCAAAGTACATTCTCAATTATTGGCAAAACCCATTCAATCACATGAAACTTTCTAACTTTAATCAAAGTAAATTCTCAATTAAAAATAAAAATCTTTGGACGCATATGATTGATATGTTATGTAGATTTAACACAATGCTAACTTTCTATAATGTAAAACTCATTAATTTTACTTTATTAAGAAGCAAAAGACATAGATAAAAATAAATCACAACAAGAATCAAAACAAACAAACAAATTTGTTCATCTAACCTCAGAATCCAATTAAGAAATTATAGCATAATCAACCAGAGGCTTAACACTCCATGAAATGTAGAAATAACATTAAAATAGAAGAAGAGAGAGTGGAGAACATGAGAGAAGAGAGAGAGAACGATATTTGAATCCCCCGAAGGGTTCCTAAGCTCTCCTAATGTGTTTCCCTAAATCTATTTATATAGAAATTGAACTGGTTTTATTTTAGGTTTTTTTTATTGTAATCTTTTTTATGATAATGTAATCTCCTCAAATTATCTTCTAAATAATTCATAATCTTCAAGATATATTTGTTTGTTGTGGAGATCTAAAAATATTTCAAAAGATATTTGCTAGATTAAAAAAGATTTGGCAAATATTATCTTTTGATATTGATTGATATAGTTAAATAAGGTAATTATTTAGCAATGTCAAACAAAATATCTTAAGATATATTTTTCCCAAATAATCTTTATTCATAAAAATTTATTAATTATCAAAGCCCTTTTAGTAGAAAAAAATAAAGAAAATCGCAAGATTCAATTTTTGTTGTATGTTCCCTCTTCTTGGCTTAGCCAAATTTCTTTAGTTTTTCATGTTATGTTTTGGATTTACTTGTGGTCTTGATTATTTGTTATTCTTGGATTTATCTTTAAGGTGTTATGACACTTTACCTAATTTATTTTTACACCACAATGAGCTTAACTTAGCTGCAGCAGCTGCACTAACACACCTCAAAATATCCAAAGAACATTTATGCAACTAAAAGCTACTTTTAACATGTTTTTGTGTCTCATGCTAAATAAACCCAATTATAAAAAATCCTAATTAAAATATTCTATTAAAGTACAAAAACCAATTAAGAATCCAATATTAAAGGCTAAATGAGGATATAAATATGCATTTGTCACACCCTTACACTTATCCTTTTGCACTCATGGGCAAAAATTAGTAATTTCAAAACTTTATTCTATATCAATATTCATATTAACATTAAACCAAAGGAAAAGAACATCACTAGAAACTAATCAACTTTCTAAATCAAGTTTCCATGAATCATGGGAATGAGAAAACTCTATTTTAAACACGAGTTAATTTTTTGAATTTACCAAGAAACCAAGTATGAAAGAAATCACTCAAGTTAAAATGTATATTCACTCACCAATGCTCTCTTAATTGTTTAGGCTTGTGTTTGCACTCAAAATACTCATGTATGTAAATACTACCATAACCTAGTAAGATTCTAATCGTATACAGTTGAAAACATGCATTCAAAGATTATGAGGACTTTTCAAAGGTTGTAATGTGGCTAAGGCAAAGGTAGCAAACATTTAGGATATAAAGGCTTAAAAAAATTTGGAAAGAAAGAATTAAGGAGCAAAGATTTGTTGATTAAGAATAAGAGATATCACAACCCTTTAAGAACATAATATATAATAAGCCTTCAACAAATTTTTTATCATCATCAAGAATGGGGAGATTATTAGCAAAAAGAAAAATATGGACATCTTGCTTCAATAAAGAGTTTTGATGATGATGATACATGGAGAAGTGTTGAAGACCTAAATAATGTCTTGATTTAAGAGATACATTGATGACTGAATAATTTAGTTGTTGAAGTCTTATAATCTGTTTATTGTATTTAAATTAGTAGATCAAGAGCCAATAGGCAAAATCCAAACAATAGAGCATTCAAGAAAGTGCCTTATTTCAAAAATGCTATAAAATAATAAATTATCATAAGTGATAATCAATTATCTTAATTAATTTCATATATGCCAAAAAGCCTATGGAATAATCGATTATCATAGAGAGAAAATAATTTTTGAAATAGTTTCTAGAATAATCGATTATCACTTATGATAATCGATTATCAATGGTAGTTGTGAATAAACTCTTCAGTTTTCTACCTAATTTTCAAATTAAGGGTTAAAGGTCTATATATAGTTTACCTAAACCTAATTTCAAAAGAACATTTCACTTAGAGGTTTAAGAGTTGTGTGCTAAAGAAACTCTGTGTTTATAAACAGGGGCCTTGAAAAACCTAGTGCGGGTAGAGCGAGAACTTTCACTAAGTGTGTCTTGTGATTGAGTGTTGTTGTTGTTGCTAGAAAAACTTTTCATTCTTTGTGTCTCAAATGATGTGTTCCTATTGTGTGTCAAAGGATGTATTTTCTAACCTTAACTCTATTCTCTGTTATGGTAAGATTTTAGTTATTTTTTTAGTGTTTAGTTAATCTCTAGACATATTAATCAGTATAAAATACTTGTATAAATTATCTTTCCTTACACTCTTTATCTTTATTATTGTAGTACATTCTAACATAATTTTCAAAAACAACCCAAGTTAAACAGGACCCAAATATACTTTTAATGTCTTTTCTTTCTTATAATAATAATAATAATAATAATAATAATAATTATTATTATTATTATTATTATTATTATAAGTTATATATCTCAATCTACGTCTTTATTTGTAGATTCATTTCGTTTCGTTGTTGCTTCACATTCATTTTTATTTTCATATTTTACTTCAAAATGTTATAATTAATTATTTTTATCTATTTACTTCAATTATAATAATTATTATAATTGATTATTTTTAAAACTTATTGTACTTGAAATTAATTCTGGTATATGATATATTTCTTTTGTAAAAAAGAATACAATGAAATGTTGGAATTAAAGTTTAATTGGTGATGGTTTATTTTCTACAAATTGCAACTATTTGACATGTGACAGTTGATCAAAATCAACCTATTATTCTACTTTTATGTCCTTTAAGTTAATCTAAAAATATAACGTGATATTTATTCCTCCCACAATAATATAGAATTTTATCTTTAATAATTTTAAATATTTACAATTATGTTTTATTTGTTTATCATTCAATTCAATACATTAACATTCTTTTAATTATTAAAAGATGAAAGCAAGCATAAATCTTTGATTAAAACTAAGAAATTAAATATTAAAAAAATCTAAAATAAAATATAAAAATATTTAACTTTGTTCTAATTTTGTTTTAAAAAGAATTGGTCTGAATTTTCTTCTTTTGAACAACAGCTTTATAAGAGATAATAGGAGAAAGAGAAAAAACACAGTTACCAAAATGAAATAAAACATGAGCCATAAAGTTCTGCATGTGCTCTGATCGTTGATTTTATCCATCTTTCTTACGAATTTATAAAGCTCTCGAGAGATGCGATGAAAGAAAAATATAGAAAATGGTAGGGCAGGGACCAGTACGCAAACCCTGGAACTCAGATGTTACTGATCAGAGTTTACTTTTTCAATTTTTTATATAAACAATTAAATTGATTTATTATAATTAAAAAATATAATTTAAAATATTAAGAATTTTCTTAAAGTGGTTTTTTAAAAATGCGAATACAGAGTATCATAATTTAGATTCTTTGAGGTGGATACGATTTAATGGATCTGATAACTATAAAGGCAGCAGCAGACACGGTACTGGGCGTTGGTGTCAGGTGGGGCATGTAGGAGTAAGACACGGTACAGAATTCTTTCTTTCCCTCATACCTAATGAAATGAGAATACCAAACACAACTACTGCACGTTTCCTTATAGGGGTGCATGTTGAGTTGGGTCGCTTGATTTCTTTTTCCCATTACCTAACTAAAAAAGTATTGTAGGAAATCTATGAAGATAATCTTTCACCTAATAAAAAGTAAAGAAACTGAATTTAAGAAAATAATAAATGTAAGAAGCAAATTGAATATAAATTGAATATAATACAAACTTACTACTTATACACGATACGTCTCATTGAACCGGTTACGTGATATATGAATATTTTCTTTTAAGTCAAGAAAATTTTAAAAAATAAAAAAATTACGAATTTACATATATTGTTCAGTGACAGTCAATTATTTAAATTAGTAAAAATGATTAAATTAAATAAAATTAACAAAAATTTGAAACTTATTAAACAAAAAAAAATATTAAGACTAAATCAACAAAGTCGAACTAAATCAGAGACAAAATTCATATTTTAACCATATTTAAAAGATTGATCATCTTTCAAAATCACTTAACCAAACCTTTTATTATTTCAGGTTCGATACGAATAATTTTTAGAAAAACTTTTACTACAATAGTACTTATATGAGTGAATACCAATCTCATCTTAACAGTAAGATTGAGTTAAATTTAAAATTTATTTCTTAACATGATATGAGAGTTGAGTTAGTCTATTCTAACAACGTTTGTTGAGTATATTGTTTGTTGGGTACATTGTTTCACCCATTATTGGACTATCCATTAATGTCTAGTCTCATGGTTGATATGTATATGAGTTGGTGTGAAAGGGTGTGTTGGAAGTCATACAACAATTAAAGATAAAGTCAATTTACAATATATAAGTATGTACAACCAGTGTAAGATAAGATTTTGAAACCAATTATTTTGGCTATCATGTCTCACTTAACCAACTACGACAAACCCAAACGAGGTAAAAAGGCATGGCTATTTGGTCTTGGTTATTAATCAAAGCATAAACCTCATTATTTGGCATCAGGTATAAAATAATCTAAAAACGTTACTAAATAAAAAAAATAAAATAGATAGGAGATTATGCTCTTATTATATAACAATCGAAGTATAATATACTTAAAATAAAACAATTATTTAAATTAGAAAGAGATTCGATCTTAAATGTTTAGAGAATCGAAGCTTAATATCCCACTTTATGTTTCGGTTTCGATGTAACCACGACAGAATATGCTTAAAATAAAATAATTATTTATATTAGAAATGAATTGCCTTAATTGTTTAGAGAATCAAATCCTAATACTCTACCTTAGGTTTGATAGTAACTAATGCGTAACATGCTTAAATTAAAATAATTATTGAAATCAGAAAGGGATTCTCATCAGTTGTTTAAAGAATCAAAACCTGATATCCAACTTTATGTTTCGGTTTTGGTAACAACTGAAAGCTAATTGATCAACATAAAATAATTACTTAAATTAGAAAGGGATTAGGCTTTGACTATTTATGTTTTGATTTTGGTAATAATCGAGACATATTCGATAATTTTTTTGTTTTTGTTTCTATCTACATATTAAACTTGGGTATAATTACAATCAACTGTTGTAAAGTTTTAAATAAATCAGAAGTAAATATACCAAATACTATTATATATTTGTATTATGTTATTTGCACAAACTATCCTTAAATACTTAATGGACTTATCAGGAAATTAGTGTAGGACTCTTGAATTTATGCACAAAAAATAATAATAACTAGTATATAAATAGACAAAGTTACAAAATATTTGATTTAATGCAATTATTACTATTTCTCAATTAGTTGTAACACGAGCACCAACAATGGTTTTCATCCATTGCATTACATAATAATAAAGTATATATATATATATATAGACATACTAATAAGGTATGGAAAAAAGATTAATCTTCTTAAATTTCAATTGAAAAATTCAATATTTAATTGATAATTAATATAGCCTCCTCTTACAATAATTTTTAAAAAAATACAATATACTCATAAAATTTGGAAGTAGTAAATAATTTTTGTATTAAATCTCAAACAAAAATTTAAGGTTGACTGGATAACGATCTCATATAAACAAAATTTAAGCATATATAATTACAAATTAAAAAAATAATGCAACATATATCAAACATAAAAAAGTACATTAAACATAACAAAACACATTATTAAACATAAATATACAAAAAAATATTAAAAACATATTTATACAAAAATAAAATTTTTCATGAACTTGGGAGCACAAAACAAATTAGAATAGGAAATCTCCAAAATCTTTAGCCTAACAAGTGACAAATTGATCTAAGGTGAACAAAAAGTAATTGCATTATCTTTTCAAATAAAAACAAAGGAAAAAAACTTGAGTGACCTACCTCTCGTGATCTTCAAATGGAAAGAAAATGGAGGTTTTAAGTTTGGAATATGGAAGGGAAGGAAAGAGAGGAGAATGAAGAGTGGAAGAGTAATAGCAACGGTGAAGTAACAGCATGGTAGTGTTTGACGACGAAAATAGTGGATGATTTCGGCAAAACAGAGTTTGCAGAGGATCAGAGTAATAGAGGAAGAGAAAAAAACAATAGCACCTTTGTAAATATTTTGTCAAAAATAACCCTTGACAACAGTTTTATATTTCGGTTATAATAAACATCAAAGCCTAAAGCATAATAATATGATTTGGTTATTCATAAAACGGAAGCCTAAAGTCTGCTACTCTTAGCCTCAATTCATTAAAACTCAAAGCAAAACATATGTATAACTTCAATTATTGTATAATCAAAGTCAAATCCTCTCACTCAAACAAATAATTAAAAAAATAGTAAAAATTTTGAAAATTTCACACGCTTATAAGTTTTGTTTTCAGGGAAATCGGAGCATAACGTATGTATTTCAGTTCCTTTGTAATTTTAGCCTGTAAATTTACATGTTTTTAAATGCTTATTTTTTTTAAATCAAAGCACATCATGCTATTTAAAGCCAAAACTACATTAGTTTACAAACCTCAACTTATTTGCGGACTATGTAAGGTTATGTTAGATTTAAAATATTAAAATTTATTTATTAAATTTTTGTAATATTTTAATAGAATATATATTTTTCAAAACAAAATATAAATAAAAATGCAAATTAAGATTTATAATACAAAAATATGAATTATTACGTTAGTACTATATTGCTCAAACAAACATGTGAAGTAATCAAAACTAACACTAAGCGTGAATACAAACAGTGGAAATAAAATATAAAACATAAAATAATGTATGTCACAACATAAGTTTTATATAAAAAGAATATAAAACATGATAATATAACAGTCTAACTTTAAAACAGTATAAAATAATATTATAAAAGAAAAATAAACGTAATAAAAATAATATGCTATCTTTTTATTGTAGTAAAAAATAATTATAAAAATTTAAAAAACATTGGAAATATGAATTTTATTTTACTTATTATATGAAATTCCCGTATTTGCTATATTTACACGTCTGCATATATATGACCAAGCTACAGAACCCGAAGTCCTAATTGGAGGAGGCAGAAATAATTAAAAAAAAAGATGATTTTTATACGCGCCAACTCTTTAGTTTGGTTATGTACAATTATCTGATTAACTAATTACAAGTTTCAACCTTTTCTCATTGTTTTATTTAGTTATGTTATGTTTTATTTGATACTACAACTTTATTCAATTTTAAGAACATTAAATCATTCTTATATTTCAAGGGTCCAATAAATTTTAAAGAAAATTAGAATTAATTTTTTTTAATTTGATTTGATTTAATTTCTTGACTTTATAAATAAAAAATATAGAATTTAGTTTTTTTAACCAACTCAAATATATTAAATAAAATAAATAACTCAAATGTTATAATGAAAATTTCAACTAATTTTGAAGCAAAAATATATTAATCAGTATAAAGACTCCAAATGTTATTATGAAAAGAATAAATAAATTTAACAAAATTTGATTAAAAGAATTAAATCTCAACAAATAAGAGATTAAATTAATTCAAAATTTTGAAGAAATTAATTTTAGTTTTTACTTAAAATTAAGGAATAGAACATCCTATTTTAAATAACATATAAATTAGTATATATAATTGTTAGTAATATGAATTCTATATTAAATTATCTTTATATTGAATATTTTAATTAAATAATTAAATAATAAAATTAATTTTCTTAATAAATTCTAGAACACTCGTGAGATAAGTTAAAAATTATTAGAGAGGAACTATAGTAGTTAAATTAATATGTAATTCAAATTATCACATGAATTAAATACTCCTCCACTTGTACATGATATGGAATAATATTATATAAATTTATTACAAGCTTCAACTTAACATACAATAACTACAAACATATTTATTTTCACCACATCATGATGATAAATACATGGTTATTCTCCACACAATACATTATTTTTATTCCTTAAATATCACCCTCGAGAATCATATTTATTTCTGGCAAGATTACAATATTAACCCATATTTATTTTTCAGAAAATACATTATTTTTACTAGACATGAGAAATCAATACAGATCCGTAATAGCTGGGATTTGACGAGCTTTGCACATAACTTCCAATGGGTTTTGCCTTGATATAGTGATTCCCTTTGCTTCAGTCATATCAATTTCTTCCTTACCGATTCGTTGCCACTCAAAACATTGAATCAATGAAGCCAAAGCTAATCCCACAGTACGTTGAGCCAAGTTGTTTCCAGGACAAGACCTCCTCCCTAATCCAAATGAAAGCAAACTGCTTGAGTCACATTCCTTCTCAAACCTTTCAGGCCTAAATTCATATGGGTTTTTCCACAAAGTTGGATCGTGATGAATGGACCATGCATTAACCAACAGAATTGTATTTTTTGGGAGATTATATCCTCCGATGGTACAATCTTCTGAAGACATATGTGGTGACCAAAGTGGTGCAGCAGGATGCAATCTTATCGTCTCGAAAAAGATGTTTAGAACATAAGGAAGTTTTGACATATCTGATTCATCTACCAGACGATCTGATCCCACGTGAGTGTCTAGCTCTTCTTTTGCTCTCTTTAAAACTTCTGGATGGTTCAATAAATTAGCCATTCCCCATTCTAAAGTCAAAGCTGATGTATCTGTTCCTGCAAGTAACATACTCTGCAAAAATAATAACAATAGTTTATTTGAATTATTAGTTTATCGCTTTCAAAAATAAAATAGTGATTTGCATGGACAAAAATAATTACCATGCAAAGTCCTTTGATAATTTGATCGCTGTATTGTTCAGGTTGTGTTCGTTGTTGAACTAAGAGCTGAGATATCATAGTATTGGTAGTCTTATTTGAAGCACGAATTTCGTCAATGAGTGATTGTAAGAATGCATCGATTCTCTTCCCAATGTTCTTTAGTCTCTTTTCCAAATTATCTAAATCAAACCACCTCAAGAAAGGCAAGAAGTCTCCACGGTTATTTACTCCTGCTAACGACACCATCTCTCTAAGGATACCTCTAAATTCTTTGGCCTTCTCCACATCACTCACATCACAGTCATCACCGTAGAATCTCTTTCCCGACACGAGCCTCATCATAGTATTAAGTGATGTTTCCATGACCCTTAGTTAACACATGTCATTTATCCATTAGATGAAGTAATAGAACTAAGATAAATGTGTAACATGATAATAAACTCTTTGGTTAACTGTTGTCACGTCTCAAAACTGCATTAAAAGAATGTTATGTTTTTTATTTCTTACCCTCTTTATTTCAAAATAAAAAGCATTTAATCTGACTTCTGCTTTATGTTGACATCTATATGTAAGATTATTTAACCGGTGTTACGTAAAAAAATATTGCTTTGACGTTATTAAGAACTCACATGGATTTGAGATCGACTTTAGTGAAGTCGTTGCGCGAGAAGCGAGCAAGTTTCTGCAAGAGTTTGGTGAGTTCGTCCCTTCGGATTTCGTAGGAGGCATTCAAACGGTGTGTTGAGACAACCTCGAGGGACAAGATGCGGCGGAGATGGCGCCAATGTTCACCGTAACAGGAGTGAAGGATGGTGCTGTTGTTGTAACTGATGTGTTTGCCAAGGAGAAAGTGGGGTCGGTTAGCCAAGACGGTGTCGTTTTTGGTGAAGCATTCTTGCACCACGGGTAGGTCAGAAGCAACGATAACGAGACGGTTGCCGAACCATAGAGAGAAGACTTTGCCATGTTTTTTGGACAATCGAGTGAAATAACGGTGAAAAGGCTGTTCGAGTTGCAAGAGGTTTCCTACTATAGGGTAAGCAAAAGGCCCTGGAGGAAGGTTTCTGAATTTTCTAGATCCAAACAAGACCTTAAGAGAATAGAGAAAAAGTACTACCACGAAACCATAATATAACAGAGCCATACTGAACTTTTGCTTCTGCTCTGATTGTTGAGTCTCATCTCCCATCCTTGCCTATTTATAAGGCTCCACAAAACATCACCAAAAGAAAAATAAAGAAAATGGAAAGAAGAGTCCATTATGGTAACCCCAAAACTCAAATGATTGTGAGCTGGCCTCAGTTTTTTTTTTTTTTCTCAATTCTTTATACAACATGTGCAAAACGCCTGTTACAACTAATATAAATATAATTTAAAATATTACCAGGTATTTTTTTCTAAAACTAGAAATACCTAGTACTATAATTCAAATTAGGTTTCAATAATTAACATGACAATTTCAAATCTATCTACCAACCTCTACCGTTCTCTCTCTTTAAAATATAAATTTAGATAAATAATTACTTTTAAAGTTTAATTTAAATAATACATAGATTTAATTTTTAGAAAATAAATTTGAATAAGTTGAATCATAAAGTCTGAATTAGAAAAGAAATAGCTGAATCTTAAAAAAAATACTATAAGATGTCGATTGGTAGCGATTTTTTTCTTTTCATCCCTTCAAACCAGATCCGTTGAAGATCATATCTGAACTCACATGAAAGACACGTTCTGGTTGGTTTGTTTTTTACGACCTAAACATGGGGGAGTCAAAACATATATGCCTACAAAGCATAATTTATCCTCTCATAAATTAGATTATATATAAATTAATTTTATTAGTTGATATAGAAATTAATTCTAATTTATTTAATTTTAAAATAAGAAGGAAAAAGAAATTTCCAAATAGAAGGGGTGGTTTTCCGAGATAAATACGATATTAAATAAAGGTGACAGCAAATATGTGAATGGAAGTTTACTCCATGTGGTGCATGCATGAGTGAGATTCTTCTCCTTGTTCCCCAACCAAAGCAATAGCAAACAAAACTATTGAACGTAAGTTATAATTGTTGGAAGTTCCACATTTACTATAGATAAGATCAAATTATAATATATAAATGGAGAGCAATATTTACATTGGGTTATATATATATATATATATATATATATATATATATATATATATATATATATATATATATATATATATATATATATATATATATATATATATATATATATATATATATATATATATCCATTCTATTGTTGACAATGAAATTTTAATCACAAGAAATATAATGTCGAATTGGTGTTGATCGTCTCATGTTGATATAAATTAAAAAACAAAATAAGACTAATTTAGTTGTAAAGGAGTAAATATATAATTTAGTACGGTCTTTATTCAAACAGGTTGTTTTGTTCAATTTTATAATTTTTAATTATGATTTAAAATAATGTAGTTGGTACGAGTATATATATTATATAATTAAGACTCTAAAAGTAAATTTTTGAAATATTTTAAAATATAGAGACTAATTAATTATTTTAGGTCATAAAAGTGAGTAAATAATTTAATTATTTGAACAATTTATAAAATTTTCCGAAGAACACATTCTAGTAAAAAAGACATATTTTCAATATGTAGGTACAAGTTATACGATTAAAAAGTTTTGAGTGAAATCAATAAATCGAGGAATTCAATTCGATTAGAATTTGCAATGGAAAACTGATGATTGAGGTATTTGTTTCGATATGATGGTTTTGGTTAGATCATTATTCTTGAAGGAGAAAAACATATTATTATAAGTACAAAGTAAAAAATTATATTTGAGATTAATTTTTCTTGGATTAAATATATATTTAGGATACTCTATTTATAATAAAGAAAATATAAACTAAGTTTAAAATATAAATAATAAATACTAAAAAACTAAAGATAATAGATAAACATAAGATATTTATATAAGATAGGGGTATAAAAATCATATGTACCAATCAAACTTGTTACACATATAATAAATTCTCAATCTATGTAGACTAAATGAAAATATATGTTAAATGATCACTTGAATTAACGAATTTAGTCTTGATATCTCAAGATTTCTCTCAAATGACATGATAATCAATCTCAATATGCTTGGTCCTCTCATGAAAGACTTTATTAGAACTAATATGAAGAACAACTTGATTGTCACATCCACTACAAGAGAAAAGGTACTACCAAGACTTAAAATATGTTGGACACGTCAAAAATTTGTTGGTAATGACTTTTTTCAAACAGATTACCGACGAACCTAAATTTGTCGATAATAATACAATTGGTAATATTTACTGACAAAATCTTAAATTTGTTAGTAATTACTGACAAAAAATCTGACAATAAATACAGAAAAAATTCATCAATAATTATCGATAAATAAATACAGGAAAATATGTCGGTAATTAATGACAGAAAAAATTCGTAGGTAAGATCCATCAGTAAATTTCGCGTTTTGGTTCATCTTCTTCCTCCTCTTTCTTCCTTCTTTTTTCTTTTAGGGTTTTAGCTTTTTTAGTAGTGAAGCACACCATAATAGCATTGACGAACCTGGAAAAAACTAGAAACTAAATCTCGAACATCAAAACCCTATCTCGCGCTACCTTATTTTGCTATGCCATTGTTCATTCTAGGAGCTCCAAGAACCACTACTGAACCGCGAGCCAACGCAACCATGGCTTCCTCTACATTGACCACCATGCCAACAATGCCAGAAAAAATAAATCATACAACATCACACCTGCAACTCCTTCATTGTGCTTCCAACCAAAACCACTACAGATCGTGAATTCATCCTTACACTACCACCATAATCTTCATCACCATCAAACCACCATTATTCTCCATGGTGAACCCTAACTGTGAGTAACACCACTAGATCTCCTTCACAGGATGAACCACCGTGTCTCGTCATGCAAGAAACAAAAGTTATACACCTTCAACACAGACCACCGTGAGAGATCTCTATGAATTTAGGAAACTTTCTTTTACTTATGCACCTACCATGTTATTTGAGCGAGAAAATTGTCACTCATTTTACAGAAAAATTTATCGATAATTTTTTCATCGATAAATAAAATATGAATTATTGGCGGATTTAATGAAGAAAAATTCGTTAGTAAATAAAATATGAATTATTAAAGGATTTATCAACAAAAAAATTCGTCGATAAATAAAATATGAATTATCAACAAATTTACCAACTGATTAATCAGTCGGTAATGAATTCGTTGGTAATTAAAATTCAAGAATTTGTTTATAAAATCTATTGATAATTTTTAAATTTACCGGTGAATATAAATCCGATGGTAAAACACACTAAATTTATCTTAAATTTGCATCATGCTTCCTCTAATGGACACCCAACACAGACTGTATTGGTTGAGACTTGTCCAGATTTTGTGGTAGAGACTAACAACTCATCCCAGATTAATCGCAAGTAACCTAAGTTTCTCCAAACAGACAAGAGAAATCAAAAGAATGTATTCACCCGAATCAAACAAAACACTCACACATTTACCATTTAAAAGTAGCAAGTGTCCAAGATCAAGTTTCCTGGTTCAGATGCTTCGGCTCCTATCATAGAAAAAAGTCGCCCTGCTACTTTCGGCTTTCCTCTATAGGGCTTCTGAGTCTGAGAGCCATTCCCTAAATATTTCCTCTCTAGGCATGCAAAAGCAAGATGTTCAGGCTTTTAACAAACAAAGCATTTTCTCTACTCAATTTTCACATTAATCAACTTCGAGCAATATCTCCTAGTGTGAGGACCCCTACCTTCATAGGATTTCAAACCTCCCGAATGTCCCTGTTGTGATCTAGAATGTGTCTTGTTCTTATTTCTGTCCAAAGACGAATCACCCTCTAAGTCCTAATCACTGGCCCTACCTTTCCCTCAATCTGCTCTGCCACTAAAGCTTGTTCTACTATCTCTAGAAACTCTTTAATCTTCAAATGATTGAGTGCCTTCAGCATATTATTATGCAAACCTCTCTCAATTTTTCTGCACTTCCATTCCTCACTCACATTCTGAGTATAAAATCGAGCAAAATACTCAAACCACTCCTTATAAGCCTGCACAGATAAGCTTCCCTATTACAAATTCATAATTCTGCCTCTTGCTCCAATTTAGCATTAACCGGAAAATATCTCTCTAAAAATCTTGCTCTGAAGTGATCCCAACTAATGGCCTTTCTACTAGCATCCATCTCTAACTGCATACCTCTCCATCAATACTCAGCCTCCCCAACTAACATGTAAGTAGCAAAAACCAGCTTTTACTCCTTAAAACATTCAATCACATTGAAGATCTTTTCATTACTACAAATCTAGTCATCGACTTCATCTGGAATGGCTTTTCTATTGAACTTGGTAGGATTGTGGCGTAAGTAATCGTTCATTCCCACTCGATGTTTGGGTACATGTTTAGCTTGTCGAGCCTATAACGCCTATCATCCTTATAAGACCTATGTTATTTGTCGAAGAGCTTGTGCTAGTTCGGTAGTAGCATCGATAGGAGTAGGGGTTCTTCCTCGATGAGACATCTTTATTTATTTATAACATGAACAATTATGCACAATAATAATGCACAGACAATATCACTAAATTAAACATGTAAATATTTCACACATTAATTCCCAAGAACACATAATTCACACAATTATACTCATATGTGTGCAACTCACATAGTTATACACATATGCATGCAATTCACACAATCACGCAACAAAAACTAGGCGAAATCACTTCTCAAAAGCCCCAAAAGATTTTTCGGAAACCCGACTCTAATACCAAAGTGTAACACCCCAACTCTTGAGATGTCCCGAGTTATTGCAAAACTGGTAAAAATTCAAAATTTATCATAGTGGGAACGTACTTTTAAAAAATCTTGACTTTTAAATGTTCATAATTTATTCAAAACATAATCGTTTCAAAACATAATTTAAACATACCTTGTTGTTAGATGAATTTATCACTCGTCTAATCTAACTAGCTTAAGATTGAGTGGAAACTGATCTTAACTTGTGGTACAATCAATTTTCGTAATGGCTTCTAGATGTTAGGAATAGATTTGGGTGTCTGCTAAAAATAAAGTCTTAACCTTAATGCAGATGAGTTGTTGTGCAGTCCGTAACAGGTTTAAAATTGGACATTACATAATAAACTAGGCTCTACGCTAGGTGTCAAAAATGGACCTAGAGTTTCAATCAAACAGAACTCCTAGTACTTGATCATCTGAAGCTTCATGCTTAAGGGTGGATTTGGTACAAGAGAGGAAAATCTGCGAAGTCGAGATTCAACACGCTTTAACCATCCAAAGTCACTCTTTTAGTAGTTTAAACTAATTTCTGAATAGATTTTACAACACTTTAAAAAATATAAACATGTTTTCTATGCATCAACTATTTTAGAAAATATCAAACGTTAAAACGTTGTAGTTTCTATCAAATCCCTGTGGATCTGATACATGTTTACTACAACAATCCAATTACTTGCTCGTACATTTATGGTTGCAATACCAACGAACAATGAAACCTTTCACAATGAAGACTTCTTTTTTTAATGAAAAGCAACTGATTTGAGAGCACTAAAGTTAAAAAATTACTTAATTTATGTCTTGATTTTTCTTTGTAGAAAAAAGATTGGGACGGGGTAGCGTTTAAAGCCCCTCAAATGCATAAAGAAGACTCCAGCAATCAAGAGTTTCAATGTTTTATATATTTTGCTTTAATATGAATGAAATGATAATAATGATCATGATATGTTCAAAATTTAAGAGATTAAATTAATTTAAATGCTCAATATTCTTTTTGTACAATTCGAAAATAATTTATTTTTAAATATCCAATTAAAATGCTTATTTTTAACATATTATTTGCTTTGATATGATTTATTAATTTGTTGTAAATTAATATTATATTTTATTATATATAGATTGTTAGCTTTGAATACACTTGATATATTACTTATGGTTGTTGGAAAGTTTAATTAAGCAAAATAAATCAAAATGTTTGAGACAATAAATTTAATATCAAAGTCTTCTTCTAATCAAGAAAAGGATTAAAAGGTAATATGATACAATGAAATATTTGCATCAAGTCAAGCTTATTCCTTAAGATTGCATATTACTCCAGAATTCTTATATGCAAAGTTAAGCATGATAGTCAAGTTTTATTAAAAAGAATTAAACAATGATATGCATTGAAGATAAAGAAGTAACATATTTTGAAAAAATAATTCATTTATAATATTGCAAAATTAAAGAATTTTTTGCTACAACGGCATCTGCAATTATGATTTAAAGAATGAAGTGATACAGGAAAAATAGAAGAAAGTCATGCACAAAAAAAAATTTACATGCATTAAAGAGTTAAATCAAGATAGTTTGTGAACATGAAGATATTGATATGAAGTGATTATACAAAGATCTCACAGTAAAAAGTTGATAAGTGAAGCCTAAATAAAGATATACAATTATATAAAAGCTTCAAACATATAGATGACATTATTGAATTCTCAAAGAATTTCAAACAAAAAACCAAACAAATCAAAATTGAAGATCAATTAAGAAAAAAAGTTCAACAAGTATCCAACAATCATATTGTGAAGAACAACTATAAAATATGAGTAAGAGCAAATTGAAATTTGTGAACAAAAAAATAGAAAAACATACATATACACATAAAGAGAAAAATAACAAAAAGAAAAAGTTGAGCAGCACAAGTAGTTCATACAAAAAAAGTCAATAGAAAAGAGAGAGCTCATAATGTCAAAACTATAGTTTGATATTGAGAGAAAAAAAAAGGTTTGTGTGAAAACCATTGTAATACTCTTCACAATTGTGAAGTTTACCCTTTTTGAGATTTTATTGCACTTTTTTTTTATTTGAGAGTATTTTTAATCATTAAAATTGAGAGATTTTGATCTCAGAGGAAGATTAAGAATGTATACTTGAAGAGGTTAAACTTGTGATACCTGTAGAAGTTAAACTTATGTTTAGAGAGACTTTACTTAGTACCTTAGAGGTTAACCTTGTGATACATGGATATATTAAAGTTGTGTCTAGAGAGATTACACTTGGTATCTAGAGAGGTTAAACTAATGATACTTAGAGAAGTTAAATTTGTCTTTAGAGAGATTGTACTCGGTACCTAAAGAGATTAAACTCGTGATACTAAGAGATTGATAATTGTTATGCCTAGAGAGGTTGATACTCTTGACATAGAAAGGTGTATGTACTTGTTGTAATCAAATTCAAATATTTAATCAGTGAAATGTCTTAAGTGTGGTTCTTAAGAAATTGCATGTAGCCTTGGTGTTGGGTGAACCAATATCAATTTTGTGTGTGTCATGTGCTCCTTATAATTACTAGTTATTCTCTATATTTGCGTAAAAATGTTTAAAATGTATACAAACTCCATTGAACTTCCCTTTAGTGCCTAATTGAACTTATAACTTATTATTTACAAAGCATAATTTATATTAGACCTTTAATAAGAAAGACTTCATATGAATTTTGAAAATATAGAAAAATCCAACATCTCTTATTTTCATATTTTTGGAATTCAATGTTTCATTTTGTTAGCTTACGCTAAAGACAAAGTCGACCAGTGTCTAGAAATTTTTTATTCCAAAAGTGATGCTGATTGAGCTCAACTGGTTGTCGTCCAAGACAAAAATTCGAGTTGTGTTAGCTTAGGCTAAAGACAAAGTCGACCTAAGTCGAAGGTCGATCTGTGTCAACTTAGACCAATGGTCGAGATGGGTCTGTCTAGACCAATGGTCATTCCATGTTGGACCATTTTTAAAGTCAATATTTGGTACTCCTTCATGTCGTAGGTGTTCATTATTCATTCGTTAGGAAATAGGTCCATATGATCTTATTGTAAAATCTTACTCAACGTTATATTGAATACAAAATATTTTTACAAAGAGCAAGATGCACATCTTGGGATCCCAATGTAGTCGTTTACTTCCTTTGTGGATAAGATATGATATCCTTCTTTTTATGTGATTATAAAATTTATTCTTCTACACAAACACACTTTAACGCCTAAGTTAATTGAAGAAAAGGTGAGATAGTAAATATATAATGAATAAATGACTTATACCTTCATATTGTCATTTATTTATATTATTTTTAATGGAAAATTTCTTACATGGGTCTGAAGAACAAATTCACGTTATCTTAATCTTTGATAGGTCATTTTATAGTGTTATTAATAGTTTAAGCATTCATTAACATATTGATGTTTCATAATTTGAAACAAGTTGTTTTCATATATCTAAATATTTTTTAACTTTTATCCAAGTAAATGATGTCATCCATACTAATAAGTTAATAAGGTAGAAGTTAATGGCATGATATCTTCAATAAATCAAAATAACTTTAATTAATAATTATACAATATTTTCTTAAAATATTTATCCATTTCGTAAATACGATATTAAATCTTAAATTCGTAATTGGTTTTGATGTTTAAAGATTATTGTAATTAGAATTTGTTATAATTAGGCTTATCGAATTTGTGATACAAAAACATGTTATTTTTTTTTGGATATTTTGAGATGTTAGATAGCTCCAACTAAGTTGAGTTTATGAAGGTGTAAAAATAAATTAATTAAAATTTCATGACACCTTAAAAATAAATTCAAGAATGAAGAAGACAATAAAAGCATGAAAAAATGGAGAAGTTTCATTAAATTGAATTGAATTAGGTTAAGCCAATAAGATGGAACGAGTAACAAAAACTAGACCTTGCCATTTTATCTCTTTTTCGCAAAATGTCTTTGATAATAAAAAAATATTTATCATAAAGGCAATTTAAGAAAAATATATATTTAGATATTTTATTTAATATTTTTAAATATTTATCTTATTCAATTATATAAGAAAATAAATGTCAATTATTTTGGAATCTAGTAAGATTCTCTTAAATATTTTTAAATCTTTATAATAACCAAATATATCTTGAAGATATTGAATGCATTTAGAAGATGGTTTGAGGAGATTACATCATTAGAAAGGAGACTAGACGTAGCTCATTTGGAGTGAACCAATATAAAATCACTTATTTATTCTCTCTTCTCTCTACTAAACGATCCTCTTAAAAAACGTGCAGTTGAATTTATATTTGAAAATACAATTTATATTTGAAAATACAAGAACTTCTAAGTTAAACGATCCTTTACTTTTAAAAGAAATTCTTACAAACATTGTAGTAGAAATATTTTGATTAACACGATGATCTTATCAACACATATATTTCAAGTCGAACGTTTAAGCTTTGACTTGATAAAAAAGATAAAAGAATAAACATAATTAATTATAGTAACATTTATTTTTGGTTGAATTTATTATAAATAATCTAAAAGTTCTTACCTTTGATTAGCATGAACTTTGATTAATAATAAAAACGACAATAAATTAATTAAGAACTAACATTAATTAATTTGAAGTCTAAAACAATAATCAATTAAATGTATATTTTTAAAAAATCAATAATGAATCTTATTTTTTAAAAACAATATAATCAACTTATTTTATTTATTATTACTTTTTATCTTTATTATTTTGTATAAACAAAAAATAATTTATTAAAAATGAATTTTGTATTTATTGGAGAACGGCATTTAAATTATCTTACTCATACTAATCATTTTTGTTACTTTCTTAATAATTCTAAATTTATTATAAGTAATATTAATTTGAACATTACAAGAACAACATTGTAATGCTACCACCAAAATTTACATCAAAATTAAAAGAAATTAATATTTTTGAACCATACATATGACACCTCATATATACCGAAGTCTTCCATAAATTGAAACGTCTTCAAATTAATATTCGTACAAAGATTTTTTTTTAAGACATTTTAACATTTCCCAAATACATAAAACTTTATTCCTGTATCACTGCCAATAATTTACATGAAAATTAAAAAAGAAAATTAATACTTCTTAAATCTTCCAAAAGGAAATCCATACATGACACCTCGAGCACCATACACGTCACAACCCATCTCTTATTCAATTTGTACTCACCCAAACTCTAGCCATCTACCTTTCTTTGCCTAAACCCAATAATTTTAAGCCCTAGCATCAAATAAGGGGCAATTGAATTATTTTATTATGAAGACTAATACTACTTATTATTATTATTATTATTATTATTATTATTATTATTATTATTATTATTATTATTATTATTATTTTATTATTATTATTATTATTATTATTATTATTTTATTATTATTATTATTATTATTATTATTATTATTTTATTATTATTATTATTATTATTATTATTTTTACTTTTCATATTATTTTTACTTATATTAATATTTGTATTTTTTTTATTAGGAGCCAATTTCACAAACCACACGCGGAGATCTAATTATTAAAGCACGAAAGTACAATTTTTAAAATGCCCCATTTTGAATATTAAGCAGCACTGTTCTTGATTGAACATCATTAAAGTTTTATATTTAGTAAAATTTTGCAACGTAAAAAATATTGTCTTTCAAAATGATCGTGTTTAACTTAACTATTGTTTTGAAAAAGTATTAATACTGAATTCAATAACAATGTAAAGATAATTTTTAAATATTTCTTTATATCTGATACTTTATTATTAATATATTATGTCATTCTAAACATATTATATACAATATTGATTTTGGTTTATTCAATAAAGTTATTTATGTTTTAAATTTTAATTTAAACTTGAAGGATTTGCTATTAAAAGACAAAAACAATGAAAATATATATAAACTTTCCGTGTACTTAAAATTTACAATTTGTTTACGTATATTATTTGGTTTCAAATTCTAAAAGCATTAGAACTAAAAATATTATTGCTACTTTATATAATGTTCATATTTTTTGTATAATTTATTTACTTTACATGCATAGAATAATTAATCTTCACATTTATAAATTATGCATAGCATGACTAATATGTAGATGCAAAATATTAGCAATAGTAATATTGGAAACTACATGATACAATACAAGGTATGTTTTAATTCTTTTTATGATTTTCATCTCTAATTAGTTAAAACCAGTTATACATTCCAACATACTTAATAGAGGTATTTTCTCTTTTATTTTTTTTATCAAAATTCAAAGCCCTCCACCAGTATCAAAACTAGTATATAACAAAGAATAATACTAACTATTTTAGTCAATAAAAGTTATTCATGACTAAAATTGTTGAAATTGCATTCGCATTCTACTATATCAAAATATAGATTAAACATTTTTATTCGATTTTTAATAAAAATGAATTTTTAAAGAATCATGAATATATAAAGTATGTTTAAATAATTAGGAAGTAGGTGGTGGACTCGTCTGTCTCACATTGAATGATGTGGAGCAATGTACGATAGTAGCTGATAGCCATTATGTCTTATTTACCATTGTTCCTTTTTAAAAATCTATCCAATCAACACTCCTCTGTTTGCTTTTAGTTATGGAAAATGACACTTGAACAACCATTTTTGACAACATTTAGACACGTGCACACGTGTCTAAATTTGAGTGGTTCATTTTCATTTAATTTTTCCAACTGGACCACTCAAATTTAGACACGTGTGCGCGTGTCTAAATGTTGTCAAAAATGGTTGTTCAAGTATCATTTTCCTTTAGTTATAATTTTTGGTTTTTATTTCGAGCACATGGAAAATTCTTGAAAAAGTTAGTTAAGTTAAACCCGACCGGACCACAAACCCTTTGTGGCAAGTCCTTATGACACCTCCACGTTCTCCATTTATTGTACCCTAAAAATACTCTCTTTTCTTTTTCTTTTTCTTTCTTTTTTCTCGTTTTTATCTATAATTTTGTTTCATGTCCATCGCATACACTTGGATTTGAAGAGTACGTGTATCTATAATCTGAATGCATGAAACCATAAAAGCAAACTCAAACTGCAATCCAATTCCATTTTGGATTCTCTTTCCTTTTTCTACTTTTGAAAAGTAAAATAAAGAATAAAACAAAAATAATACCTACATACACTAAAATTAGTTTATAAAAACTCTATAGTATAAATTAAAAAAAAATGCTTTTAATCTTTTAAATAAAGTAACAAATCGGCTAATTAATTTTTGAGTTAATTAACTTGTGATCATTAAAGTAAATATTGAGAAACAAGTTTAAATTTAACTCATTTTCACAAAATTTGCGTGTAAAATAAGAATTATTAATATAATGTAATTTTGATTTATTTGGGGATGATGAATCTCTAACACAATCTCACATATAAATATAATAACACCTTGTGCATGATACTAGACTGATTTAGATGGTCTAATAACAAATGACAAAATAGTCTAAGAAACCTTAACATTATAGATTATTAAATAATATTAAGAAGTGAGATAAGCTTAACTCATGCTCACAACACTACTTTTTGTGAATTGAGTATTAATCCACTTGTATATTATAATTTAGTTTTATATTTAATCATGGTAGTTTCAAAAATAAAAATAAGTTGAGATGTTGAAGATAATTTATATTTTTAAAAGACTACTATTAATTTCGATAAAATATTATATTTTCTTTAATACGTTTATCTTATATAATATTATTTTAGACTATTATATTCTTATTGTGTTACAACTGGTTTTTATATCTTGTATTTTATAAGTACTACTTCTATTTCTGATGTTTTGATTTAATATAATTTTACTTAGTAGTTTATATTTCAACTTATAAATATTAATACATATTTTTATGATTGTATATGATATTCAAATTTTAGAAAGTCACGGTCTTAATATTAACAATGTGATAGAATAAGAATATAATAATGGGTCAAATATTAAAGGTAAATTCTAAGGAGTGAACAAAGTTATTAATTTGGCCTTTTACGATATCGACAACTTCCGCTAAAGCCAAAGATTCTTATTTTGGATAATTGTAGATAGTTGATGTGAAAGGTTTGATTATCAAATCTTAGTTATGTGCAACTAATTCCAAGCTTCACGTATAAGAGAAACTTTATTTTAACAAGTGAAGCTCAATCATTATCATTCATGTAATTCATAAATCTAAGATTTTTATAGTTGTGATTATTTGATTGGACTTGTTAGCAAAGGTTTGCAAAAAATAAAAACATGGTTTTGATAGTATCGATGTAGCAATATAATTTGTATAAAGTTTGGTGAAGTACTCACAAAAATAAGGAGAATATGGTTTTACAATATTATTATTAATGCCAAAAACAAATTACAATTATAAGAGAGATTAAATTTTATTTTGTTTGGTTATGACTTTTTCTGTTTTTGCTATTTTTTTTTCTTTTCATGAGTTTGAATTCATTATTATTTTTAATAATATTTTTTATGTGATGAAAAATAATTGTGTAATTTAAGATTTTAGTCTAATTGAAATGTCATTATATATTAATAACATGAATTTTATATAAAAAAATATATTTTATAAAACATTGTAAAATATATTCTCATAAATACACAACCAAACTTTGAATTTCTTTAAAATTATTTTAAAATCTATTTTATATATTATATATATATATATATATATATATATATATATATATATATATATATATATATATATATATAGATAGATATATTGAATTATTTAAAAAGATTTACTAATCATATATAAAATAATACTAATTATTGTTATTATTGGTACATATTTTATGTAACGTGGTAGATTCTTCTGTCACGAGGTAGATTAAATAATTTTGCTCGAATATTTAATGTATTGAAAATAACTTTTAAAAGAATCTTACTTATGAAAATAATAATAATAATAACAGAAGAACTCTATTAAAGAAATTAAATTCAAATGATTAAAATAACCTTAGTTGTTTAGCTGTCTTATGAAATTACGAAGGAGAAAACTCAGCAGCGGTCCCACTCACAATTGCCACACAGGAAAGTCATCATGTACAACTGTAAACTAAGGACACTTCTGCCTGACGCCTGCACCTAATTTCTTGTCTTTACTATTTATTGTACCCAAAACATAATAATCTTTACTGTTTTTCTATTTAAAATTTTCCTTTCATTTCCAACTCACATTATTTCCTTATAAAAATTATAAAAATATCAATTAAAATCATAGTTACGTAAGCACAAACGCAATCGAATCCTAGATTTTATAGTAGGTAGGTGTGCAATTTTTTTTTCTTTTTTTTCTAACATATGAAACCCAAAGTAAAATTAATTTGTATATAAAATTAAATTAATTTATATTTTATCTACTTGATAAAAAATTACTTTTAACCTGTATATAAATTATGGTTGATAAAATGAATTAATCCTTCTTGATTAAATTAATTGGGTCTTGAAATTGTTTAAAAACAATTAGAACCAGATTTATCTTAAATTTTTTTTATTATATTAATTTCTTTACTATAATAAAAGTTATATTTAATTTTTTTCTTTTATGTCATTTTTTTATACTATTTAAACGTTTGACTATTATATTATTACTGTATTACTATTGGTTTTTATATTTTATGATCAAATGTCAAAGACAAATAAGGTGTATAGAAAATTATTAAATAGAAATATTCGATCACTACATGGATCATGTGGTTGTGATAATTTTAACTTGTTTTTTTATTTTTTTTTTGTAATATTGTAAACTCTTGTCCTAAAATTAAATATCACTTAGGAGCATTACACTCTAGTTATTGAAAGAAATCTAAACAAATAATATAGGTAACTTATAGATTGATCGATAATTTTCCTGCATCAATACGACTGATGTATAACCTTCAAATATGTAACACAAATATCATTTTATATTCATATGTATAAAACTATTAATAACAATTTATTCTCTCCATTGTAACAAAAAAAAAATCATCTTCTAATAATAACAAAAAACTATTCTTTCTATTGTAATAACTACAATATACACTTTACTTCATTGAAATTGAAATGACTTTAATAATGAAATCTATAGTTAATCATGGGTTCTGCAATGCACTAAATTAACTATCTTTGCAAGATCTATTAGACAATAGAACGCACTTTACTATATTTGCTTATTAGGTGTATGGCCAGTTTGTTTCTAACGTTAATAGTTGACTTATTATCACATGATGATCATGTTATATTGAATATGTTTAAGTTTATTCAAAAGTCTCAAGCACAAATAAAATTAATATACTTTGTTTTAATAGTTGAAAGAACAACAATTGGTTTTTTAAACACTTATAACACTACTCCCAAATTCAATATGAAAACATAAGTAAATGTATTTTTATAATTTTCTTCACCCCTGTATAATCAAAATTTGTAAAATTAAAGAAGTCTCTTTCTCTTCCTTTCATATAAAAGATCTTAAAGTTGATAGTTTATTTAATTAAGTACGTTAATATTATTTTCAGAACGTTAATATTCTTTTCAGAGCTTGTAAATACAATGAGTTGTTTCAAATCTATATTTGATAATTAAGTTCACACTACACATTATATTAGGTCACCAAATTTACAACAACTTTCTGAAAATAAATGCCTTTCACAAATCCACCATCAAGATTTTGTTAATCTTAAATATACCAATGATTGTTACCGCAGGTGCAATCAAATAAATATAAGTTCTTTAATGCACTACTCTTTGAACAAGTAAAAGTATAATAAGGTTAACCCTAATCGTCTCAACATAAATTCAATTTATCATTTCACTTAAAATAATACTTATTAAAATATGTAGTTAAATGTTGGAAATATAAATAGTAAAGAAGTGGGGTTTTTCAAACAATAAATGATAAACAGAAATAATAACAAATAATACTTATTAAAATATGTAGTAAAATGTTGGGAATATAAATAGTAAAGAAGTGGGGTTTTTCAAACAATAAATGATAAACAGAAATAATAACAAATATAAAAGGGCAAGTTGATTATCTAATTTATTCCATTTGAATTCTTCAGTCATTATAATATGATTATTATTCATTTAAATTATAAATAAGGATGTCAAATTAATTAAATAGAATCAATTAATTAATTCGCTTAAACATTTATTTGTTTCAACGTCGATAAATGAGATTCTATATAGACTGTATGTGAAATCCTAATTTTTTTTTATCTTTGTAATTAAGTAAACAAGTATATAAATTGAACTAATCAAATCAACAGTAATTCATTCATTCCAAAATTTCACTACTCTAAAAAAGGCTTTTGAAGACGGTTAAAGTAACATTTCTACGCTAACATCTGAATCGTTGTTGAAATGACCATCGTTAAAAGTTTGGATGTAACAACAACAATTGTTTTAACTGTTGTTATTTTCTTTAAACAACGATGGTTTGGAAACTTGTCATCAAAGTTGAATTAAGAAACAATGAAAAGAAGTTTGAATATGGTTTATAATGACTATTGACAACCATTGTTATAACCTATCTGAAAATAAAAAAACAAAAAAAAAATAGATTTAAGGTACAACAATAGTTATGGTATAACCGTAATTAAAAATAGGTATACAATGACGATTGCAGACAATAATTGGACAACCAAGATGACAGATGACTTGGTTTCTTGTGCTTTAAAACTATTCTACTTCTCTCTTACTTAATAAATAATAACAACAACAATAAAAGTGTAGGGAAAAAGAGATTTATAGAGCAACTCTCAAATGTAAACACCTCACAAACTCTCAATCAAATATAGAACAACAAAACATGCCAACACAGAACTACCATGTTCCTGTCGCAGTAACCCCTTTGAGATACCCCCTCTCAAAATCAAGAGTACACGAGTCTTCTTCCTGACGCCACACGTACAGGGAACAACAAATCAAAGATTGCAAGTCTTCTTCTCCTGATCAAATAGAATGCACCTTCAGTTGTGCAGAGATGATAAATAAATTTATTCTAGTCGTGTTTGCTTCTCAAGAATACTTCAAGATCTGTAAACCACTTCTCGTTCTTGATTCATGGAGCTTTTGATCAATCTGTAAAACCTCTCAGATGAATATCAATCAAATATGAAAGTGTAATTCTCAATTGTTCTACATAAAATCAAACAATGCGTCAATATCTAGTTTTTGTCAATTATGACACAAATTAATCGATTACAATATAATATAATCGGTTACATTAAACACATGTAACAGACTTACAACAGTCAAAGCACATAATTCAATGTTCAATTAATGTAATCGATTCTCATTAAATGCTTAGTCAAACACATTTAAAAATATGACCGTTATAATAGTTATGACAAGCATAAGTCAGTTTTCAAATCTTAACCGACTTAATTGAATACATAAACTATGTAATCGATTAAGCTTTAAAACTTAGAAGATTTTTGAAAACATTTCTTTCTAAAAACTCATCACAACACATTTGAAAAAGATATGTGCAAATATATGAGTTTTAATCGATTCATCAACAAATGTAATCGATTCAAAACTAGTTGTTTTGTCACAGTTTAAAACTTAAGTTGTCTGATGACTTTAATTGATTATCACACACTATAATCGATTAAGTCATGCAAATATGCTTTTATGCATGTGGTTTTTATATTACCAAAACAAATATTGTGCATACACAGATATAGTCACTTCATAAACACAATAGTATGCATCAATCAATACAATATGTCAATCAAATGTGAGAAACACAATATGTGCATATTTCACAGTAAGCATGAACACATATAACACATAACACAGTACACATACATGTGTTTTTATTAACAATGTGTTGTCATCATCAAAAACAAATATCACAGGGATTGTGTTTAGCTAACATTGTGCTCCCCCTATCAACATGTATGAATGTTGCTTGCTTGTCTACTTTGCAAAATTGATTGGAAAATGGATTTTACGAATTTTAACCGGTTGTGTTAATCACGAGTACAAAAACAGCATACAACGTCGAATATTTTTAGCCTTTCACATCGAATTCGTGAACGACGTCATATCGGGAGACGTTAAATTCTCAAATCATTATAGTGAAATATCCTTCAATCTAAGGTTGATTGGAAGGGTGACTGAATGTAGGCATTGAGGCCGAACTAGGATAAAACCTTGTGTTTGGTCTTCTTTCCCTATCTCTTTTACTTTAAACTACATACACATTTACTTACTTTGCAAGATAGTTTTCAAGATCACTCTAATTTTGCAAAAAGATTTGAAAAACGTTAATTTTTATAAATCACCAATTCACCCCCCCTCTTGGTGTTGAGAAACAAGCCTCTTTATTTCTAACAAAAAGGAAGACAACAAATTTTTAGAGGTGTCCTTGAGTGAGGTGTTTATAAAGATGTTTTAGACTCTCATTATAACACATAACTGTATGTTTTTAAACAAAGTAAAGTTTGACCTAAGGTTTTTGTTACTCTTGTGAATTGGCTTTGAGAACTTGGTGTTAGCAAGAGCAAGAACTTTCACTATAGGAGTGTGATTGAGTGATGCTACTATTGCTGAATGAAGATTGCCATCCTTTGTGAAGATTCAAAGGAAGTGTTCATCCTTCATGAAGCACTCAGAGGAGTTTTTTATCCCCTGTGACCTTCGTGGGAAGTGAGTATCATCTCTTGTGGTAACAAGATAGGTGTTTCTAAATCTTAAACTTGTTTTTTGAGTGTGATTGTAATAGTTTATTGGTTTTATGATAGTGGAACGTTAATCTCTATTTGGGATTAACAACTAGACTTAGGATCCTTGTGATCTGAACCAGTATAAAATCATCTGTGCAATTTTTTCTCTTTCCTTAATCTCTTATGTTGATAGGGGGAGCTATATCTAGCTATACCCATCTCATATATATGTTTTTAACGATGAACAAAAGAAATGTTTTATGGTTTCTTGCATAACAAATGACATACCAATTGTTTTATCATTACTATGTTTGTGCTTGAGATGCTTGATATATGTATTCATTGTTTGTAAATGAATCATGAGTTTAAACATATTGCACATTACATTTTAGTAGAAATAATCGATTAGACATTGTATATAATCTGTTAGATTTCTCTAGATATCAATATATGCTTAACAAGGGCAAATAGTTGTGTAATAGTCGATTACATTAGTTGTATAATCGATTAAAACAAGTTGTTATGCCAACATGTGTTTGATAAGTGCATTGATATGTTTGCAAAAGAAATTGATTTGAAAATTTGCTTAAGTGTTGAACATAATCGATTACATAAGTTTCCTAATCGGTTAAAATGTTTATCTTGTGAAAAATAATTTCATTTAAAGCCTTATTTGTTTACAACGGTCATATGAATTGGTTGTTGGCTTGTATGAATTACATAATCGATTGCATGCACTGTATAATCTGTTAAATCTGAAACATATGTAGGACTGTTAAAGCAGAAGCAAAAGCTTAACATATTACATTAACTGGGTAATAGATTAAATTGCGCTAGGATTCAAAAATCCTATAAATAATTGTCTTCCGCGCTGTTTCAATACAATCTTATGAACTATCAATTTCATAACTAACTTTTTTATTTTGTATTTGCAGGAACATCTAAGAACAAGTCTTGGAGAATCAAAGATCATATTTGGGTTAATCCTCAAGATTCTTGCAAGAAAACTAAGCTGAAAGAGTTATGATCAATTCAGCACTGCTGGTGTACTACTGTGAAGATCAAATTCATCATTTGCAATCAGAGGATTGTGTTCCTATGCAGGTTAGCTAGGAAGAGAGAACCGTGGTGTTCTTCATTGAGAGTTGGGATTGCACTCAAGGTGTTTAGAGAGTTTGGATTGCTCTCTATTTTGGTAAGATTGTGAGGTTGTTCACATCTTGTACTATAAGTGATTTTGAGTGGGGGAGAAGTACATTGAGAGGGTATATCTCAGTATTCTTGTAACTCAATCATTATAGTGGAATCCTTTTAATTAAGGTTGTTGAAGGAATACTGGATGTAGGCTTGGCCGAACCAGTATATATCATTGTGTTGATCTTTCTCTGCTTTCTCTTTTATTGTTGATTTATATACTTGTTTTATTGATTTCAAGAAAACTCAAAGGTTTTGCAAAGCTTTTTGAAAGAACAAATTTTTAAAGAAAAATCCAATTCATCGCCCTCTTGGCTTGATATATAAGGCATAACTTTTCTAACATCTTATATCTGTTTAAATTATCTGCTAAGTAAGGTTTTGTTTAGAGAAAATTATAAAAGGCACACATTTGCGATAAGAAACCAATTCACTCTCTTGGTTTATTGTTCACGTTAATCATTTTGCTGAACGCTCTGACGATTTGTATTAGAGCTTGCTTTGATAGTTATTTAAATGGTGGGGTAACATCAAACCTTTGCTAAGGGTGTATCTATCAACATACCTCATTTGTTTACTGGTAAAAACTATGCCTTATGGAACGTCATAATGCAAAGTCTTATGGAATCTGTTAATAGTGAAATTTGGGAAACTTTCACAAATGGTCCTTCTCTTCCTATTGTTTTTATTAACAATTTGCAAGAACCCAAACCTTGTGACTAATGGAATGTTGATGATGGAAGAAAAGCTCAACAGGATGTAAGGGCTCGTAACATTATATCATATACTCTAATTGTTGACGAGTTTTAAAGGATCTCTATCTATAAGAATGCTCAAGAAATGTAGGAGATTCTAAGGGTCACTCATGAAGGAATTAATGATGTAAGAAGAACAAGAAGGACTACCCTGATTCAAGAATATGAGATATTTCAAATGAAGCAAGGAGAAACCTGTCACAATAGTGCAGTAGAATGATTAGCATGAACAAATAAACCAAGAGGGGGTGAATTGGTTTCTTATCACAAACGTGTGCCTTCTATAATTTTCTCCCAAAATAAACTTAGGGAATAATTTAAACAATTATAAAAATTAAGGGAAAAGAGAAAATTGCACAAATGATTTTATACTAGTTCAGATCACAAGGATCCTACGTCTAGTTGCTAATCCTAAATAGTGATTAATGTTCCACTATCACAAAACCAAAAAAATGTTACATTCACAAAAAGAAAGTTTAAGGTTTAGAAGCACCTCTCTTGTTACCCTTGAAGATCATAGGAATGAATACCTCCTCTGAATGTTTCACGAAGGACGAACACATCCTTTGAAGCTTCACGAAGGATGTCAAGCTTCACTCAGCAACAGTAGTAGCACTCAATCACACTCCCAATGAAAGTTCTCGCACTTGCCAACACCAATTTCTGAAATCCAATTCACTAGAGCTCCAAAAACCCTAGGTCATAGTTTACTTTACTAAAAAAATGTTCAATTATTTGTTAGAATAAGAGTCTAAAACATCTTTATAAAGACCTCACTCAAGGACACCTTTAAATGCATCTAGTAAAAATATTTCATGTTTAGTAATAAAAGAGGAAAGTTCATGTTTGTGGCAGAAAAGGGCTGCTCATATTCATATGCAACAATTGAATAAGTTTATATTTAGAGATTTAGTAATTGGTCTACCAAAACTGAAATTTGTAAAAGATAAATTATGTGTTGCATGTCAAAAGGGTAAGCAAGTAAAATCATATTTTCATTCAAAAAATATTGTTTCAAGTTTAAAACTATTAGAACTTTTGTACATGGATTTATTTGCTCCTTCTAGGATAATTTTTTTTAGGAAATTATGATGCTTTAGTTATAGTAGATGATTATTCAAGGTATACATGAACATTGTTTATTACTCTTAAAAGTGAAACTTTGAAAGTATTTAAAAAGGGTGCAAATCAAGTTCAAAATGAAAAGGATTTAAAAATAAAAGCTATTAGAAGTGATCATGGTGGGGAATTTCAAAATGAATCTTTTGAAATTTTTTGTGAATTTCTCATAAATTTTCTGCACCTAGAACTCCTCAACAAAATGAAGTAGTAGAAAGAAAGAATAAATCTTTAGAAGAACTTGTTAGAACTTTTTTAAATGAATCTAATATTACAAAACATTTTTGGGTTGGTGCTGTGAGTACTGCTTGCTATGTTTTAAATAAAATGCTTATTAGACCCATTTTAAAATGTACTTATGAATTGTTTAAAGGAAGAAAACATAATGTTGCACATTTGAAAATATTTGGATGTAAGTGTTTTGTGTTGAATATTGGAAAACAAAATTTGTGAAAATTTGATTCAAAATCCAATGAAGTTATTTTTCTAGGATATTCTCTTACAAGCAAAGCTTATAGAGTTTTTATTTGGAGAACGTTTGAAATAGAAGAATCCATGCCTGTTGTCTTTGATGAAATTGTGGACCTTGAGGACAAACATCTTAAGTCAGATAACTCAGATGCAGATGAAGAAGAAGACTTGCAAAACACAACAAATGAAGAAAAAAATTATGAAAATTCTCAACCGGAAGATTTAACCAAGACTTGGCAACAACCCTGAGGATTATTACTCGACAATATAATTAGAGATGTTTCTAAAGGGGGAAATCCTTAAAAAGTTTGAAATGAACAAAGCTAAGGAGGCATCCACTCCTATGACAACTTCATGTTAGTTAGACAAGGATGAATCAAGTACGATTGTAAACCTAACTTTGTATAGAGGAATGATAAGATTTAATTATATCTTACTACTAATAGGCCATATATCATGCAAAGTTTATACGTATGTGCTAGGTACCAATCTAGTGTTAGGGAATCTCATCTCACTCTAGTTAAGTGTATCTTAAACTATCTTAAAGGAACTATGTCCTTTGGTTTGTGGTATCCTTTAGGAGTTGAACCTAGTCTTGTAGGGTTTTCTAATGCTAATTATGGAAGTTGTAAGATAGATAGAAAGAGCACTAGTGGTACATGTCACCTCTTAGATAGTTCCTTTGTTTCCTAGAATTTTAAGAAACAAGCCTATGTAGCCCTATCAACCACTAAGGCTGAGTATATTACTGCGAGTAACTATTGTGCACAGATTTTATGGATGAAACAAAAATTAGAAGACTTTGATATATTTCTAGATCATATACTTCTTAAGTGTGATAATACAATTTCCATAAATGTTACTAAGAATCCCATCATGCATTCTAGAACCAAATATATAGAGATTATACATCACTTTCTTAGACCACATCGAAAAAGGAGATGGTGAGATAGAATATGTAGACAAGCACCAATTAACAAAAATTTGTACTCAAGCATTGTCCAAAGATAAATTTTATGAGCTTAGAAGGGATTTGAGAATATTAAAAATCTCTTAAAAGTCTTTTTATGTGCTTTTTTATCTTTTTCCTAAATTCTCGTGCAAAATCGATTATCCTCTGATAATAGATTATCATGTTCCTTATAAAATGTCAATAGGTTTTGAATTTATCCTTGAGAAGAAAGTTTGCTACCAGGTGTATAGTTATTATAATTCATTATCTTAAATTTTATTTTTATTACATTAATTTTTTTTACTATAATAAAAGTTATTTTTAATAATTTTCTTTGGGTTAAATATGTTTTTAGTCCCTAAACTATTGGCCGTTTCTGGTTTTCGTCCCTCTTCCAAACTAAGGTACGATTTGGTCCTCATTCTTTAGAAAAACGTTCGTTTTAGTCCTTAAAATTTTGTTTTTAGTCCTCGTTTTAGTCCTCAAAACGTTCGTTTTTTCGACTAAAACGAACGTTTTTTAAAGATTGAGGACCAAATCGTACCTTAGTTTGGAAGAGGGACGAAAACCAGAAACGGTCAATAGTTTAGGGACTAAAAACATATTTAACCCATTTTCTTTTATGTCAATTTTTTATACTATTTAAACGTTTGAGTACTATTTATTACTGTATTATTGGTTTTTATATTTTATGATCTAATGTCAAAGACAAATAAGGTATATATAGAAAATTATTAAATACAAATATTCGAGCATTATATGGATCGTGTGGTTGTGATAATTTTAATTGTTTTTTTGATTTTTTTTGTAAACTAGTGCAAAAAGGACTTTAGATGTATGTTATTTTGGGCTTTTAACGTCTGATCTCTGTCCGACGTCTATATGGGTGATGTTAATGAGATGTTGGACCCTTTAGGTCAGACGTCTCTATAGACGTCAGACCTATATAGATCAGACGTCTATATAGACATCAGACCTATATAGGTCAAACGTCTATATAGACGTCAGACCTATATAGGTCAGACGTCTATATAAACGTCCGATCCATACAGGTCAGACGTCTCTGAGGTTGCTCTTGACTCATGGTGATTCGAGCTTACAACTTTATATTTTAGTTGAAGAGAATGTATTGTACATTTTTTTTATTGGATGGTTTTAAAAACGTAGTGGAGGGAATTGGAGGAGTACAAAATGCAAGAAATCGCTGCCAAAGAACGCCACCCCAGGACACGAGAATAACTGCACCAAAACCCAACGAAAACGCATTTTAATCGGTTCAAATGAAAGATAATGCATCAAAGAGTGATGTAATCAGAGTAAAATTAATTTAAAACGGTGCATAAGTGAGAAAACAAACTTGAAAAGCGTAACCCATAGAGAGAAAACGCGACGAAGATGATGAACAATGAGTGCGCGTAATGGCTGTCTCGCGTTCACGTTGTTTTAATGTCGAAACACTACAGGAAAACGGTTATTTTCCGAAGGAATAATACCGACGGCCTCTGAGGCCTTCGGTAAGATTGACTTGGTTGACGACCTTCGTTGGAGGGGCACTGTGGGCCTCTGTGGCTGTCGTGCTGTACAAAGGTTGCCATCGTCTAGGGCTACCTTGGTTGAGGTAAGTTGTGCATTTAATCGTTCTGAGTTTAATTGTTCTTCAATCTGTTTGATGTTCTTGTGGCAATGAGGACACTGTGTTATGTTGTTTGTTGGAGAAAATTTTTTATTTTGTAATTGAAATGAGGGGCAATGCATTGGGCTGTCGGTCAGAAGGTTCAAATAACCTTAGTCGTAGTTTAGGGAAAATAAAAGCAACCGATGAAGATTGAGTAGGTGAAGATTATAACTTAGTGGTTTGTACTAATTTTTGTTGTGAAGAAGTGGGTTACACTTCACCAACACACCAATTTTCCAAGACAAAGGTCGAATGCTAACACAAACTGTGATTGCTCCCAAGTCAATGTCTCAGTATTGGCTATCTTTTTCAGAAACTCAACCTTCAGTAGCTGAAGAATAACAGTTAGGCTCACAATTACAATCAACAACCTATTGTTACCAACTCCCTTAAATATGTTGTTGTTCTCCACTTCCCTTGCATTTAACTCATTGAACACTTGGCAGAGGACAAAACAATTGAAGATAATCGTGTTCTTCACCTTCTCAGTAACATGAAAGATTGATCTTCCCCTCAATTCTAGAACCAATTGTACCATAACCTGGTACAATGCCTGGGAAATCATGTTCCTCCACATAAGTGTAGTTATCAGTGGCTCAACTCTACCTACAGGTGGCATCTTCATGAGATCATCAGTAGGTTCCTGGGTGTCTAAAGCCAAAGCTCTCCTTTTCCACTTCAGTGCCTTCTATTCCCTTAGAAAGTCCAATATCTAAATGTTTTAGAGTAGGTGCGTCATTTGTGGCATTACCTGTGATTGGCACCACAATACCCTTCTGCTTTAAACAATGAACCATCAGAAGCTTGTTAAATGGAGATGATCTGACCATGACCCTGATTCTGTTAATGTTATCCATTCTTTCCTCATGTACTGATATTGTCAAGTATTTCAGAATGAAGAGTGTTATAAAATCAATAAAATTTTTGGCTTTTAAGAGAATTTAAAAAACCTAAGTGCTTATTAACTAAGATAATTGATTATGTACTTTTTATTTGTCATTAATTATTTGAATTGTATGGTTGCAAAGCTTATGTTATTTTTAATTATTTAAAAGTGTTTATTACAAATGAAGTTTGCTATTGATTGAATGGTTTAAAAGTATTGTTGAAGGAGGGTGGTTTCGGTGGTGGAGGAAGCACAGCCTGGATTGTGGAAGGAGTAGCAGTGTGAAAAGGGTGAGTTTAGTGTGTGGAAGTGAGGGACAAAGGGAACAAAGGGTGTTAATTTATAGAGGAAAAAACACAGAAGAGAGAGGAAGAGCAGAGAGTCACATAGACACACAAAGGAAGAAAATAAAAACATAAATAAATAACAAAAAGAGAGAGAGTGAGGGGGGGGGGGGGGGACGTGCCCCTGTACCTTTCAATTTGCTTTTCTATTTTTTGAAGGTACTTTATTTCTTATTTGAACACTGAAATGTTGGTCAGTATTCACATTTGCCACCAACTATACTTTGACATGATTGGTACATATATATTTATTCTAGATTATATACAAGTATGTTTAGATATCACTCTTGAACTTTATGTCCAATTGAACAGAAACAAATACATGGGAATTTGGTAAGAAAGTAATCTGCTTTAAGACAAAAGAAAACAAGGAAAAACGTGTATGGGGAGGGTACAGTGGGAATAAAAGTGGTTGTAATGGGAGAGAAAAGGAGAGGAACAATAATGGGGGCTTTGAGTTTAGGGTCAGGAAAATGATTATGGAGTAGGCCGTCCCAAGATAATTAATGATGGTTTGGATTGGGTCCAAAACCAGCTTCAGCACCCTTCCTTACCCAGTAGCCCCTATCATGAATTACTCTTGTTTTATTTATGCTTTGTTTATTCTATTTTGAGGTCTCCATAATTTAGAGTTTTGTTTGTGTAATTTTCATGTTTTGGGAAGTGTTGGCAGTAATCATTGTTGTTGCCGTAATGATGAGAAATGATATGAGTGAGATGTCCAAAACCAAATCCAGATTGCCTTAGGTGATGTGTTAATTTGCATGCTTAGTTTTTATATGGTTGAGAGAGTGCTTTAAGTTTTGAACAAAGTAAATGTGAAATGATTAAAAAGGTTCCAGAAAAGGTCAAAAAATAAAAGGATGGAGGGGTGTTAAGCATTGTGATTATACTAAATCAGGGTTGTTTTAGTGGCACAGGCTCTGTTTCAGAATTTAGTGTTAGGTAATTAGTGGCACAGCTCCATCTTTCTCAAATTACTCTTTCCTCCTTAACACAGTTCTCTACTTTCTCTGTTGAAATCACTTTCATATGCTTTTTATAGTTGTAATAATATGTCCAATATTGATTAAAAAGTAATATTGTAGATCCAATATTAAAATATAGTACATTATTTAGAAGCAGTTGAGTTTGTGAAAAGGGAAGAGTAGGTGTCATTGTGGCAATGTGAGGATGGGTTGCATGTCATTTTATTTGATTGTAAATTTGCCATAATGTGTTATGGAAAACCAAGGTACAGAGCACCACTACTGGTTTTTGTTAGGAAGTTCAATAGGAAAATATCATATATGTTAAAGTGTTAGGCTATTTGGAATGACTGTACTTTCCTAAATTTGGATTCAATTATGTATGTACATTTAAAGGAGTTTTAAGACGAAATTCCATTTCATGTGTTAGGGTGAGCTTTTAAAGGAGTTTGAATTGTGGCCAGAAAGGGAGGACGAGAGTCTACGGAGAAGACTTAACTAGGAAAGGAAAGCAAAGACAAAGGTATGGGGACCTAAACTTAAATTGCATGATTGAAATTTCATGAGTTTGAACCTTAAGTTATGTTGATTGAAGTTTTATGATACTGTAAACATTGAGGTTTGTCAAAGTTTGTTGTGAATGGTTTGAAACTGATTGCCATATATGTAAGATATATGTTTTGGTACTTTGATATGTGCATGATGAAGTTGACAAAATAAAGCATGTACAATGGCCTCTTCCATTGTTGTAATCAGTCAGAATTAGCCACATGAGACATCTTACCATGTTTGTAAGATCATAGAATGTGTAGGTTTAAGTTACCCTTTTCAGTTTAGTAATGTCTTGTACATCAAAGCAACTTGACTAGAATCAAAGCAAGTTGCCTTCAACAACTGAAGTGAATTTTGTTCCACTTCCCAAGTTTCTTCTACATTAAAAAAACTTTAGAATGTTTCCAAATCGGTTGTTTGAATACAACACAAAAGAAGGTTTAGGTTTAGATGACCCTTTGACTTGTAGGTTTTGCTAACAAGACAGACTCACCTGTCTAGCCATGCTAAATTTAAAGCAAGAAAGTTGCCAAGAGTTGAAAGACCACCAAGGAATCTTCCAAATAGTTGGACTTCTTAAAAGGCCTTTTATAACTTAAAATGAAAGTAAAAGAAATCTAACCTATGACAAATTAGTTTACTCAAAAACAAATTGAAAGAAAAGAAAAGGGATGTTACTAGTGTCTGCCGCTACGATTCTGTTTCTGGTTAAAATTCCTTGTGTATAGCAAGATGCATGTGATCCTAGCAGCATGGTTTTGGACCACCTAATCAAAGTCAATTCAACACTCCAATTCAGTGTAAACTATTTTGTCTTTTAAAATCAGAAAGGTCTGTTATCTGTTTAAAAATTGTCCACATAACAGTCTTTGTTATTGCCAAAGATATGAGGCCAAGTTAGCCACACAATGCTCCAAAAAATTAGTGTTTTCTGTCCTGTATAATGCACTCAGATTAGGAAAAATGGATTTTTCAGCACTTGAAATACAGTGTAGAATTCTGAACTGTTTCAGCACTTGAAATACAGTGTAGAATTTCTTTTCGATGATATACACTAATTCTCACCATCACTCAACTGTTTGGGTTCTATCTAAAAATTTGGCTATAGGAGTTGCCAATTTTGACACTTTTGCATTATTGATAACACACTTGAATTCTAAAATTCAGGTTCCTCTCCACTTCCTAAGATGCTACCTTGGTAGGGAAGGGTTGTCCAACTTCAGTGCTCCAATTACAGTTCACAACACCCTTGAAATCAACCAAAATAATCACCAAACAAATTAGTTAACTGCACCAGAATATACAACATAAATTGGTTTTCAAATTCAGCCTGAGGAAGCCAAAGATGTTTAAAGCAATGAAAAAGGGTGTACAAATGAAGGAGGCACACAATTAGACCTTAGGAATGGTTGTAGAACAAATTAGGAAAGCAAGAAAATTGAAATGCAGATTGAAACCAAGTTTTTTCAAAACTGTTTCATGAATTGCCTCAATGAAAATCAATTTTGATGTTATTGATCTTTGATTACTAAAAAACCTTTTTAACACCTTCCATTAATTCTTTTGATAATTTATTTTCACATGAAAGCAATCAACCAGGTCTTGGTACAATCCATATTGCATTTGGATGACAAAATAGCAAATCAGTTTCTGTTTTTCAGTTGTGCACCAAAACAATTGACCCAAGATTGGTGGTTTTAAAACTGAATTCCTGGACACTTAATTCTAAGACTCTAGTAATACATTCAACAACTTTAATTCATGAATGGAAACTTGCCTATAACTCTAATCGGGTTCAAAAGCAAACTGTTTCGCATATTCACCCTTCTACTTCCCAATTTCAGTAAAAAATGAGGGTGGAATCTTCTATTTTACACATAGATGAATCCAACTTCAATTTGATTGTTCTAACAAGTTTAAAACAACATTTAGGACTTCTTTAAACTACCAATTAGCAAAGAATAACATCAGCACGAAAATTGACAAGTCTTTCAAGTCCTACTTTCTCTCATTTCCCTATTTCTATCTTGTGTATGGCTGTTATTCCCTCTTTGTTTTCTGTTTCTTTCTCTTTCAATCAGTATCCTACATATGTGATAGATAGAGCCTAGTTTTGGTGTGACTACAGCAGAACCTATATGTATGCAAACACAACTACACAAAACAACTAAGAACAAGGTTAGAATTAAAAGCTTATGTGAAATAGAACATTAAAGTACAAAGAACCTGTAATATGCTTGGATGATTCTAAGTTTAAAACAACATTAAGGAACACCTGATTAGCACCAAAGTATATCATAAACTCACCATAAATGGTTACTGAACAACACAGAATTTTAGACTTCAATTTCACAACTTAGATGGCCAAAGATTGAATAGGAAATTAAGAAAAGTTTATAAACGAAGTAGGCACTGAAATATAATCTAGGAAATGCTCTAGATGCAGCGTTTGCTGTCACTAACTACCATATTATAATTGAAAATGGAAGTGCATATTATGAACAATATGGGTAATAATTAAAGATGCAACTCCATATGGGTTTTTACCATTTATAACATCTCTGACAGAAGCAACTTATTGAAGTTGCTTCATATATTAAAAGTGTAGTTTGTAATGATGAATTCTCTTTCAACTTTTAGGAGTTTTGTTTGACTTTTATGTTTGGAAAGTGATAAATCCATGCTCATAATATAGCTATTAATTATTCCGAATAGATAATAGATGAAGTAGCTAAAAGTAGTAGCTTAAACTCAAAATTTGACAACTTTGAACCTAAAACTAGTATCTAAAATACACTAAAAGTGCAAACCTGCATTTAGACCATCAGTGAATGTTCATCTATATGTTGTATGTTGATGTATATATTGTATGTTCCTATATATTGTATGTTGATTTATTAGGCTACGAATTGATTAATTTAATTAGTCATTTAAAGTCCTATGGTGTTAAAAACATTCTCAGTAGAATGAGAAGGGTAACACTACCTCAACCACTTACAATTGACAAAATATATGAAAGTACTCTATAAAAGAGAACTTTAGTAATGTCAAAATATTGACTCCCCCAAATTTTATTTACAATCACTTAGGATGTCAGGGGCATTTCAATACTGAGGACTTCTCTTTGGATGCCCTTATTGAATGCCTATGACAATAGTGTTGAAATTGCCTTCCATGTTTGACTTCAGTAGTAATAGGTTTATTACTTATGTCACATGGAGTGTTGCTGTTTTGGCTAAGTTTTTATTTGTTTGGCTTGTCACAGAACATGGCCCATTTTCCCAACCATCGTGCATGGATGTACGACCGTTGTTATAGTGGAAGGAGAGGTTTGAAGGAATCTTTTGTCATCGGAGTTGAAGAGTTCGTGGAGACGGCCCGACGATATCAATATTATGCCCTTGATGGAGGGATTCGATGTCCATGCATCAAGTGCGAATGTACAATGATTTTGAAAGATGAAGTCGTCAAAGTTCACCTTTACCAAAAAGGGTTCATGCCTAATTACACGGTTTGGACATTTCATGGTGAAGAAATTCCTTCGACCTCCACTGCAGCTGAAAAACGGCTTGCATCAGGTTCGAATACTATTGTACATACATCTGAGATAGATCAATTTGCCTATATGCAAGAGATGGTCGACAATGCTCTTCGTCACCATGCTGAAGAAGCAGACGATAGTCATGATGAAGAGCCTCCAAATGAAACGACGCAGAGGTTTTACAATTTACTGACACAGGCAAATCTACCTGTATTTGAAGGTTCATCTGAGTAAAAATTGTCAGTGTGCATTAGACTCATGGCTGGGAAATCTAATTGGAACGTTCCCATTCAAGCAGTGGACTTCTATACAAAACTGATGTTAGATTTGACACCACCAAACAATTTCATGCCGAAGAATTATTACCAAGCCAAAAAATGTGTTTCAAAGTTGGGATTGGATGTCAAGAAGATTGATTGTTATGTTAATGGATGTATGTTATTCTATGACAATGACAGTGGCAAAAATGATGCATTGTTGGTTGAATGCAAGTTTTGTGGCTCACCTCGATATCAGACAATGCATGCTGGACGGAGGCAAAAAAAACCAATTCCATTAAAGTCCATGTTCTACTTACCTATAATTCCAAGATTACAAAGATTGTTTACTTCAATGCAAACAGCAGAACACATGACATGGCATGATGGTAACAAAACTCCGGGACTTTTGCGTCATCCTTCTGATGGTGAAGCTTGGAAGCACTTCAATCGTAAACATCCATCCTTTGCTAGTGAACCACGTAACGTCAGACTTGGTCTATGCTCTGATGGGTTTACCCCGTACATTCAGGCGTCTGCATCACCGTATTCATGTTGGCCCGTGATAGTTACCCCATACAATTTACCACCTGAGATGTGCATGACAAAGCCTTACATGTTTTTATCGTGTATAATACCAGGTCCATCTAATCCCAAATCATTGATTGATGTATATTTGGAACCTTTGATTGATGATTTGAAGACGTTATGGAATGGTGTTTGGACGTATGACGTTTCAAGGAGGCAAAATTTCCTTATGAGGGCAGCCTTGATGTGGACTATTAATGACTTCCCAGCGTACGGCATGTTATCTGGTTGGAGCACACATGGTCGATTAGCTTGTCCACATTGCATGGAACATACAAAGTCATTCCAATTGAGTCATGGCCGGAAAAGTAGTTGGTTTGACTGCCATCGACGGTTCTTGCCCATTGATCACCCATTTAGAAGAAACAAAAAGGCATTTCGCAAAGGACAAGTTGAAACGGATATGCCCCCGCCAAAGTTGAGTGGATCACACGTGTGGAGAAGAGTGAAAGACTATCCAAAAGTCACTGAATCTGGTCAAAATAGGCTAGAAGGGTTTGGGGAATGACATAATTGGACTAAAAGAAGCATATTCTGGGAACTTCCCTATTGGAAGGACAACTTGCTAAGACACAACATCGATGTCATGCACACAGAAAAAAATTTCTTTGACAATGTCTTCAACACAGTTATGAATGTTAAAGGTAAGACAAAAGATAATGAGAAAGCAAGAAAAGATTTACCTTTGTATTGTGGACGAAAAGACTTAGAGTTGAAGGCACAAGGTAACGACCGATTATTTAAACCAAAAGCAAATTACACCATGTCAAAAGACAAGACAAGAATAGTGTGTGGATGGATGAAGGAGCTTAGAATGCCATATGGATATGCTTCTAACTTGTCCAGATGTGCCAATGTTCAGAATGGTACTATTCAAGGGTTGAAGAGTCATGATTGTCATATATTTATGGAGACTTTCATCCCTCTTGCGTTCAGTTGTTTGCCAATGCACGTGTTAAATCCACTGATAGAAATCAGTAACTTCTTTAAAGATTTGTGCTGCACGACACTAAAGGAAGATTCCCTTAAAAAGATGGATGAAAATATCCCGATTATTCTCTGCAAATTGGAAAGAATATTCCCTCCTGCATTCTTTGATTCAATGGAGCACATTCCAGTTCATCTTGCATATGAAGCTTGGCTTGGGGGACCCGTGCAGTACAGGTGGATGTATCCCTTTGAAAGGTTTATGGGAGAATCCAAACGGTCAGTTAAAAATAAAGCTAGAGTGGAAGGCTCAATTTGTGTAGCTTACTTGCACAGAGAGACAACTTATTTTTGTTCACATTATTTCAAGAACTTCATGTTGTCCCCCACTCATGTCAGAAATGAAATGCAATGGCAAGTTGAACCACGTCAAGGTGCATTATCAGTTTTCCGACAATCAGGCCGTCACGCAGGGAAAGAATTCACTCATTGGTTAACTGATGCTGAATTCAACTCTGCTCATGTCCATGTCTTGATCAATTGCAGTGAAGTCAAGCCGTACCTTGAGTATGTCATCATCCATCTCTAATCTATCAAACGGTTTAATTGTTATACACTAATGAATTTCATTTGTACCAGCTCATTTGTTGTGGCTGAGCAAGTCGCAGAAGGAAATACTTCTGCTAGAATACACTCAGAGTTTTCCCATTGGTTTAGAAATCAGGTCCGTAGTTTTTCCTACGTTTAGAGCAAGGTTAATTTGACTATTGCTTTTATAATTTTGTTAGTACCTTTGTAGGTTTTTAATCAGGCATTAACTCCCACGGTTCAAGAGTTAAGACATCTCTCCAATTGGCCAATGAGATGTGTCAAAGAATGGCACACTTACTTCATCAATGGTTACAAATTCCATACACATGAATGGTCTAAAGGAAAGAAAACATCAAATTGTGGTGTGTATGTCAAGGGCCTAACAGAGGGTTCTTATGATGATTTTTACGGCATCATTCATAAAATATATGAGTTAGAGTACAACAGCACTACTTCTCCAAACAGAGTGGTACTTTTTTATTGTGAATGGTTTGATCCTTCTAGAGCTGGTACTAGAGTCGATCCACGCTTTAATATTGTCGAACTGAACCAGAGATTAAGATATGGACCGTTTGATCCTTTCATTCTACCATCTAATGTCAGACAGGTTTATTATGTGCCATATCCACCATTTCGCAATATTGACAAGCGTGGTTGGGCCGTAGCAATACAAACGAAGCCTAGAGGTCGCATAGACTCAAATGAAGTTGAGGAAGATGTTGCCTACCAACTTGACCAAATGTCACAACCACAAGAAATTATCGAAGTTGAATGTATAACCGCATTGGTCGACCCTGATGGTGATGGAGATGAATTAGAAGCAACAATACAAGGAGATGAAGAATAAGAGGAAGAAGAACAAGAAGAAGAAGAAGAAGAACAAGAATAAGAAGATGATGATGATGATGACGATGAAGAAGAAGAACAAGAAGATGATGATGATGAAGACGATGCTGAAGATGAAGATGAAGATGATGATCATGATGACGATGATTGAATGTTGAACATCTATTGTAGCAAATTGGACTATCATTTGATTACCGTTATCTAAAATACCATCTTAAAGTTGTATGCAATTACTTATACATTGACTTTAAAAACAATTGATCCTTCTTTATTCATTTATATTGTTTCGCTTTATTTGTTACCATTTCAATGCAGTAATGACAGGACAAGGTTCACAACGTCCTGATAAAGGAAAGGGGGTTGCAAGGCCTACAAAGAGGCAACGGCAGGCACCAAAGTATGTACTTAGGGTGCCTGCTAGACTACCTACCACTGCTGCAGGTAGTACATCATCTGTGGGGCCTCCTCCTACCCCTATTATACAGCCTCCTACACCTGCAGCAGACCCTACTCCTACCTTTGCAGTAGACCCTTCTCCTCCTTCTGCATCTCAACCTTCTACTACCCCTGCACCAGACCCTCTTCCTCCTCCTGTTATTATAACCCCCACTCCTCCCCCTATTGTTATTACCCCCACTCCTCTCCCTGACCCTACTTCTATACCTTCTTCCTCTTCTGTACCTCCTTTTGAGACTTTCACACCACCTGCTGATCCAGATTCAAGTGGTGATGGTGATGGTCTTGACCCGCCCCTCGGTGATCGACCATGGATTGAGCCCTATGGTAAAGGGTAAGTTTATAATCTGTTGATATAATTTGATGTTTAAACCCTATTGTAATTGAAATGACTTTTGTTATGCAGGTTTATTCCATCTAGGGTTGCTTCCCAGGCCATCACACGTTCAATTAAGCAACAATTTTTAAGTCCATGGCCTACTTGGGGAGCAATACCTGATGACGACAGAAAGCCATTCTGGCAGCGCTTTCAGGTGAGCAATCCATTACACTAATGTCCCTCTTATTTTACTATGTTTTGTAATTAATGTTTGTTCTCTTTAATGTTATAGATGAAGGTGCAGTGGAAACCTGAACATGAAAGTCAGATACACAGAAATTTCCACATGAAAGCATCTCATCGGCTGTCAGAGATGTTTAGGGATGCCCGCAATGCAAGACAGCGCCCTAACTGGCTGGGTGAACAAATTTGGAACTCTTTACTGGCCCATTGGAATACAGTAGAGTTCCGCAATAAGTGTGCCAAAGCCCAGCGGAACAGAGCATCTGAAAGGGGTGGCACCCTACATACTGGTGGGTCGATCACCATTCATGAGCATGCCATTCGTATGGTATAATCTCATTACATAACTTTTTCTTTCATACATAAGTTATGTATATTCTATTTCATATGGACGCTTGTAATTCTTAATTATGTTACAGGCACAGGCTCTAGGACGGGCGGTCCATGTGGATGAGGTCTTTGCACAGACTCATGTTCGGAAGGGAACTAATCAATTCGTTGATGAAAGATCTCGGAAGACTCATGTAAGCAAATAACACTATTACTATTACTAATTTTTCATTTATGTTATACTATCGTTCCCTGACATTGCTTTTAATGTTTCAACAGGAAGACTTTTCTACGAGACTTTCACAGGTTAGATCTGAACATGAGTCAGCTCCTACACCGGATGATGGCAGTAATGCAGATGATGACATCCGTAGGACACAGTGCTGGATCGACATCGTTGGTGGGAAGAAAAAAGGACGAGTGTATGGTGCGGGACAGCTTGCTGCAAACTATACAGCATCCAGAGGAGGTACTCTGAAGCACCAGCCTTCTTCTTCCACCAGTACTCCTGACGAGGTCGTTCTTCGCCTCACGCAGGAACTCCGGCAACGTGACCAGGAGATCACTGATCTTAGAGCAGAGTTTACAAACTTTAAGGCCCTGGTCATGAGAGTCTTGCCTAAAACCTCACAGGACGTACAAAATATCCCTCCGACCCAGCCACGACCCTCCTCATAACCTGCTGCCACTCAGCAGCCCACATCAGTCCAACCCTCATCAGTCCAACCCACACCAGTCCAGCCATAAGTAGAGAAGCAGGATGATGAAGATCATTCTGATGATAGTTATGTACATTATTAGTTTCATTTTCTTATTACTTGTTACACAAACATTTGGATATTAGAACATTTTTGACTTGATATCTTTTCAATGTTAGTTAGATCTACTTCCAGACTTTGGATGTTAGAACATCCTTTTGTTACATTGTTTTATATTTTAACTATAATTACATTATCTATACATTAATGGATGTTCTATGGATTAATTGATGTTCAATGGATATTGATAATTGATTGCATCTTTGAGATGCACATTATGCATGTTTGTATGTGCTTGAAAACTGATATGCAGGTCTGTTTGTAATTGAAATTTGATATACAGGTTTGGTATGCACAAGAAATACCATTTCTCTGAAACCTTCTCTGCAATTTACCGAAGGCTTTTGCCCTTCGGTAAATGCCCACAGTAGGTCATTACCGAAGGCTTCTGGCCTTCAGAAATTACCGAGGGCTTCTGCCCTTCGGTAATTACCGAAGGCTTTTGGCCCTCGGTAATTACCGAAGGCTTTTGGCCCTCGGTAATTACCGAAGGCTTCTGGCCCTCGGTAATTACCGAAGGGCAAAAGCCCTCGGTAATTGTTAGCGACAAGAGATTTACAGAAGGATTTTTGGCTGTCGATAAGCCTTCGGTAAATGATGGACAAATTTATGAACACCAAAATATGATGTCACAAACTTGTTGAACAATCGGCAAGTATGACCGAATCGTTTCAAGTAATAAACTCGGTAAGACCAAGTATCGTTCTCCCAAAGGACTCACGGCCTAGTTTAGTTATGTGATTTGTTGATTAGCTAAGACTTAAGAACAAAATAAGTGGAGTTTAATATGCAAAAGACGAAAATAAACATGTATGCATGAGGTTGATCAATGGCTAAAACAAAAGACAAGCACTTTCAATGAAATATATTGATGAATATGTTGTTGGGGGTCAATTTCATCTTATCCACTCTCATATATTTTAGGAATTCAACATTCAAGTCATCATTGTTAATGCCACTCTCTAAATTACCTTTCAAGAAGGCTTCTCCCTAATTACGAGTTCATACAATTCCTAGCATTCCTAATAATTAGTTTTTTTAGCATAGGAGCTTAAGGCAACCAATATACTATTGGGAGAAATTCCCCGGATCTAGACTTCCCCGTACGTTCCCGTATCGACAAAATCAATAATCATGCATTGAATGAGTTAAACAAAGCAAGCATTGAGCAAAGAGGAAAAACCCTAACTAATGATGAAAGAAAGCATAGGTCTTAGATTAAGATGTAAACACAAATTCCATATATGAGAGCTTCAAGAGTTTACATTGATTCCCCAACAAACATACAAGGTTTAGTTCACCATATTCATGGTGAAACTAGATGAACAATAATGGAAGAATGGAAGAGATAGAAAAACCCGAGAAAGAGAAGAGGAGAGCTGTCACCATCTCCCAATCTACCCCAAGGGGTGGAAGAGAGAGTGTTTGCTTCGTTTCTGCCAAAGATACAAAACCCTAAGACATCTAGGTCTTTAAATAGGACATAAAAATAATAGAAAACGGGTCCAAGCCCAAACAGATCATAAAATCGCAGAAAACTGGCCCAAAACTCGTATGGTTGACTTTTTCCGTATTCTGGTTGACTGGTTGACTGGTTGACTTTTCTGGTTGACTGGTTGACTTTTCTGGTTTCTGGTTGACTTTTCTGATTCCATCTCTCTCCTTCTTCACTTCTTTCACTAAATTCACCTTAAAACCTGCACAAAAACACTAAAATCAAGCATAAACCTGTCCAGCTCTCTTATTTCTGAAAATATGGATAAAAGCATGATTTCAAGCTAGTTTCTAAGTGTAAAGGTTGCTTTTTGTGTCAATTTTAAGCATGAAAATAACAGTTTTTCAACTGTTATCAGTAAACACCCTTTATCGACGTCTTATGGCATTTTCCGAGGGCTTCTGGCCTTCGGTAATGCCCTACTTTTTTGTAGTGAAATTTAAACGTTGGTTCCCCCAATTAACAAACGTCTAAAGTGCTTTAGAAGTCAAAGTGACAGGATCGGATGTCTAAATGGATCAAAAAGTGACTTTTTAAATTTTTAGGTTTAGAGTTTAAACGTTAGTGCCCCCAATTAACAGACGTCTAAAGTGCTTTAGAAGTCGGAGTGGCGGGATTGAACGTCTAAAGGGAGTCAAAAAGTGACTTTTTAAATTTCTAGTGTTAGGGTTTAGACGTCGGTTCCCCCAATTAACAGACGTTTAAAGTGCTTTAGAAGTCAGAGTGGCGAGATCAGACGTCTAAAGGGAGTCACAAAGTGACTTTTTAAATTTCTGGGTTTAGGATTTAGACGTCAGTTTTACGAAATAGTTGTTTTATTTACGAAAAATACCATTGATCATTTTTACGTTGGATATTCGATGATCAGACGTCTAAAGAGTGACATTAAAGGTCTTTTCTGCACCAGTGAATATTGTAAACTCTTGTTCTAAAATTAAATATCATTTAGGAGCATTACACTCTAGTTATTGAAAGAAAACTAAACAAGTAATATCGGTAACTTATAGATTGATCGATAATTTTACTGCAGCAGTACTACTGATCTATAGCCTTCAAATATGTAACAAATATTTTCATATTCATATGTATAACAATATTAATAACAATTTATTCTCTCAATATTAACATAAAAAAAAATCATGTTCTAATAATAACAAAAAATTATTCTTTCTATTGTAATAACTACAATATACCCTTAATTTATTTCATTGAAATTGAAATGACTTTAATAATCAAATCTTTAGTTAATCATGGGTTCTACAATGCACTAAATTAACTATCTTGCAAGATCTGTTAAAAAAATAGAGCGCACTCTACCATATTTGTTCATTAGGTGTATGGCCAGATTTTTCTAACGTTAATAGTTGACTTATTATCACATGATCGATGATCATGTTAATTATAATGAATATGATTTAAGTGTATTAAAAGTCTCAAGCTCAAATAAAATCAATAAAATTTGTTTTAATAGTTCAAAGAACAATAATTGGTTGTTTTTTTAGACACTTATATGACTACTCCCAAATTCAATAAGAAAACACAAGTAAATGGATGTTTATAATTTTCTTCTCCCCTCTGTATAATCAAAATTTGTAAAAGTAATGATGTATACCAATGATTGTTACCGCAGTTGCAATCAAATAAATATAAGTTCTTTAATGCAATGAAATAAGGTTAACCCTAATCGTCTCAACATCAATTCAATTTATCATTTCACATAAAATAATACTTATTAAAATATGTAGTAAAATGTTGGAAATATAAATAGTAAAGAAGTGGGGTTTTAAAAACAACAAATGATATACAGAAATAATAATATTTTATTGAGTGTTGTTACATTCTATAAGTAATATTTTATTGAGTGTTGTTTGTTAAACTTCAAAACATGAGTCACTTGACGGTTTATCTCTCTAGACGATCTTGTCTGAACAATCTTTCGCTTTTTGATGTTTAACAGGTACACTTGCTAAACAAAATATCTTTTATGAGGATTATATGTTATTTTATGGTTCAGATTGTGTAATTGTTTTATAGCTTAAATGATGCATTTCAAAACATTGAATATTCTGATAAATGTTAATGGCTTAGAATGTAAATTATAAAAATTGACATCAAAATTATATTATATTTTTGACACATCAAAATTTATGGCATCAGCTGTACTAAATTTTGACCACCACCAAGACTTTTAATGTTATCATATTGTTAGAATCAACAGATAACAAGTGTTTCAAACATTGTTTAATGCATATGCATATTAAAGCAAAACATTTATACCAATTCAAATAATTCATGTTATAGTAGATTCATAAACAATATCAAAGTGAATGGAATGCGTCAGGGTAGATGATTGTAAATTTTTTTTTCAATGTACATTCAATGTTTTATCAAGGTACCATAAGTGTACTCCCCCTAAATTAGATAACCTATCAATACTAGATATGTTGATATCATTTAGCGTTTCTCTATCTATAGTATTTATCGTATTCTCCTCTTTGAACAATTTTATTATGCCATTTGAACAATTTTCTCCCTTTAACATACGATTTTTACCAGCGTAACGTTTATCATATTTAAATTCTCCCCCTTATTTGATCAAGATAAAAAAGGGTTATGAGAGAGAGACATAACAAGTGGAGTTATGATCATTAGAACAAGTTAACAGATATATATCACATGGATCAGAGTATAAGAATTGTTTATTGAATGGATTATCCACTAAGTATGCTATTAATGACATATGACTTCCATAAGTCACGATCAATGAGACATATGAAATGCATCATTCAATCAGAGCAGAAGCTTAAGCATATATATCAAACCAAGTATTAATCTAATTTTAGAGCATATATAATCAATAATATATCAGAGTACTAAAAATTAAAGCATTAAAGTAATTGAAAATAATGTATCAAAGCAAAGAATTGATGTACGAGAGTATTAGAACAAAAACATGTATCATAACAAAAGTGTTCTAGAATATCTAGGTTCTTGAAGCTCCTAGTGCTTTAATTTCCCCTAGATGGTATTGTTGATAGATTGACAAGTGTATCAAATCGCACAAGTAATATAAAATGGTAAGATCAAATATCGTTTCCCAAGAAACTCACGACACTAAACAGTTATGTGATTACTCAAATAATTAAGACTCTAAAGAACATAGTTTGGGGGTTTTGAATGCAAATGCAATAAAATAAACATGAATGCAATTTGATCAATTGAGGCTAAACACAAGAATGAATGGATGAAGTTGACAATATGAGATGAATATGTTGTTGGGGTTTAGATTTCACCTAATTTACTCTCATGTATATAAGAATTCTTCTTTATGCATTAATGTTAACGTCACTCACTAAATCACTTAAACCCGATCCCTCAGCGAATAGGCATGCCTTAATCACCAGTTCATGCAATTCCTAGCATTCCTAGCAATTAAATGTGAAGATCAAGAGCTTTAAGACGACCAAGACTCATACCCTCATCCTTGAGAAATATTACTCTTAGGAGAATTGAACAAGAACCTGAATTGTAAGGAACCTCCCGGCACTCATGCAATTCATACATCATGCTATGAATGAGTTAAACAAAGCATGTAATAAGCACAGATGAATTACTCTAACAATTAATGAAAAAGCATATGTTATTGAGAATCAATTCAAATACATGAGAGTTCACAAGGTTACATCATCCCCCAACAACAAATAGAATTATAATGGAATGAAAGAATGAAAGAGATAGAAAAACCCTAGAAAGAGAAGAGGAGAGCTGTCACCATCCCCAAATCTACCCTCTAGGAATAGGAGAGCTGTCACCATCCCCAAATCTACCCTCTAGGAATAGGAGAGTTGTCACCATCCCCAAATCTACCCCCAAGCGCACGACGCTCGGGCGCCCCATTTTGGGCGCCCGGGCGGTGGACGGTGATTTCTGGCGCTCAAGCCTCCAAACAAGGCGCCCAAGCCTCGCAGACTGCATTCTGATTGACTTTTCAGCACTCTGGTTGACTTTTCTGCACTGTGGTTGACTTTTTTGCATTCCAACTATTTGGTACTTTAACTCTTCCTTCAAATCATTCCAATATCCTACAAAATCAAGGGAATGTAGTGATAAAATCAACAAGTATAACCTCAACTCTCTTATTCACAAAACTAAAGCAAAAACATGATTCCAAGCAAGTTTCTAAGCAGAAAATGGTGCATTTGGTATCAAAATTACATCACAAATAACCTTATTTTCAATCGTTATCAGGTATGCCTCCCCCTAAATGATTTTGTCTAGTGCCTAGTGGGAGATAGAGGAGGTAAAGGAGGTTGGGTTGAATGGTTTGGGGCTAGACGTGGTTATTGGTTGAGAGCTAGACATGGCTGTTTGTGAGGATTGGTTGGATGGTTTGGGTCTTAGAGTTGAGGGTATGGTTAAGGGTTGGTTATGACAATTTGAGAGTTGGGTTGGTAAGGTGATTTGACGATAGGGCCATGGGCTTCTAGATTTTGGCTTGGTGTTTGTTTAGGTGGAGAGGTAGTGGTTGGTGGAGAAGAGGATGATGTCTCAACTATATCATGCACATCCTATTCTTCTTTAGATAGTACTTCAGTCATAACATGAAGCTTTTAATTCCAAAAGATATGTTCAACTACTGCATCATATATATAAGTCATCACCATAGATACAAATAATTGTTTGGCAACATGGCTTAGAGCATCCTCAATCGATGCAACATCTTTAATGATAAACATTAAAGGAAAGGTTAACACAATAGGTAGTACTAACAGTAGAAAATGGCCATATACTTTGGTGTCTACCAAGAAAATAGCATTGGTATCATCAAAGTGATGGATCCTATTGATAACGGTTGGAAAACCGTTATTTTTATACTTAATTTTGATATTAAAAACACCCTTTTTGACTTAGAAGCTTGCTTGAACTCATGTTTTTGCTTTAGTTTTGTGAATAAGAGAGTTGAAGGTGAATTTAATGGTTTTGTGCTAGACTCCCTTGATTTTATAGGTTATTGGAATGATTTGAAAGAAGAGTTAAAGTACCGAAAGCTTGGAATGCAGAAAAGTCAACAAGAAACCAGAAAAGTCAACCAATCCACCAAAAAAGTCAACCAGTGAACCAGAATGCAGGAAAGTCAACTAGAGTGCAGAAAAAGTTGCGCCAAGCGGCACTGAGCGGTAATTTCCGCTAAGCGCCAGTTTTCCGGTGCCGAAATCGCCGCTGAGGGGCAAAAACAGCAGCTGAGGGGCAAAATTGAAGACTCGCACTTACCGCTGAGCGGTAAATACCGCTGAGCGGTAAATACCGCTGAGCGGTAAATACCGCTGAGCGGCATTTTTATGGGCCTTGGGCCACTTTTTTGTAATTTTTATGGACTTGGACCGATTTTCTGTTATTTTTATGTTCTATTTAAGGACTTGCACGTCCTAGGTTTTGTATCTTTTGATGGCTTAAGCACAGAAACACACTTTTCACCCCTTGAGGGTAGATTTGGAGATGGTGACAACTCTCATTTTCTCTTTCTAGGGTTTTTCTATCTCTTTCATTCTTTCATTCCATTAATTATTCATCTAGTTCTTCCATGACGATGGAGGGCTAACCCTTATTGTTGTTGGGAAAGATGTAACCTCTTAAACTCTCATGTATTGAATTTGTTCTTCAAGATCTTTTAAAGATACATGCTTTCTTTCATTAAATTTTAGAGATATTCTTGTTTGCTCAAATGCTTGTGATGTTTTATTCATGTACGACATAAATCTTATGATTTGTAAGTATCAGGAGATTTCGTACTCCTAGGGTTGGACGATTTGAGGATGTGACAACTCTCCTCTTCTCTCCCTAGGATTGTTATTGAGAGATATCTTACAAATCACGATCTGGGGAATTCTCCTAATAGTAGTATAAACCTAGACATAGGAATATGATGGTTGGTTGCCTTTAAGCTTCTGTGCTTTATAATGCATGAGTAATTGCTAGGGAGACAAGACATTGTAAACTAGTGATTATGTTAAGCCTCAATTGATCAAATTGCATTCATGTTTATTTTATTGCATTTGCATTCAAAACCCCAAAATATTTTCTTTAGAGTCTTAATTAGTTGAGTAATCACATAACTGTTTAGTGCCGTGAGTCTCTTGGGAAACGATACTTGGTCTTACCATTTATTATTACTTGATACGATTCGGTTACACTTGCCGAGGGTTAACAAGTTTTTGACTTCGTTTTCGGGGATTGAAAATTTGTTCATCACCTATATTTCTCAACTATGCATTGGCTAGATGGATTGGTTCCTTTTCCAAATTATTCCAAGGAATGGTTGATAGATGGTGCATGATTAGGTTAAGACTCATTTATGTGAACAAAAATTGATTGTTACCAAAACATATAAGTGTCTGATTCGTTGAATGTAAAAGTATTTTTATATTGGTTCACTCAATCTGAGCTACATCAAATCTCCCTTAAGAAATCTTAACGGGTTCAACTAATATTCTCAAGTATTATAAATCACTACCACTTCTAGTTCCCCTAGTCAATCCTGACTAGTCCAATTTAATCACTCCTAGTATGAGCCTTAGACAATTGTCTAAAATGTTTAACTCTTCTGAGCTAAACAATACAAGTCTTATAATTCTCTTCAAATTATCAAAACCGAATTAGTGTTTAATTACAAGTAAAACTTATTGTTAAAATAGAATGACTCAATTTCTCACACCAAGACGAGGGGTGAATTGGTGAAACTTAAAAACAAAGTCTTTTAAAATCTTTTTCTCAAAAGGTGATGCCTTTAAAGCTTTCTTGAAACGCAAGGTAAAAGACTTTTTATATTGGTTCGACCAACCTGCCTACATCCAGTGTCCTTCCAACCACGGGAAGCAAATGCACTATAATGATCAAGGTTTTTACAACAAGGTTTTTATAGAGACCTCATGTAAAAACTACAAAACACCTCTCTAACCCTCTAATCAAATATAGGCAGTAGAATAACTAGACCAACAACAATAATTCCCTCTCCTGCTATTGATAACGGTTGAAAATACTGTTATCTGTGATATGATTTTGACACTAAATGCACCCATTTCTACTTAGAAACTTGCTTGAAGTCATGTTTTTTCTGTTAAGTTGTGTGAATAAGAGAGATAAGGTTGAACTTGATGATTTTATGACTAAATTCTCTTGTTTTTGCAGAAAATGAGATAACATGGAAGTAGAGGTGAAGTGCCAAGGAGATGGAGCTCAGAAAGATCTGAAAAAGCACCAAAAAGTAGGAACGCCCGAAGCTTGAGCGCCCTTTTTGGAGCCCCTAGCGCCAAGGCCTACCGCACACAGCCTGGAAACTCTTTTTAGGGCGTTGAGAACCACTTTTCCTGAACCGCGCCTGCTTGCCCTCCGAGTGAAGTTGAGTACTAGTTTTAGTATCGCAGAACGTCCAGGCGCCCTAAGTGGGGCTCTGAGCACCAATGAGATGGGCCTGGGCTTTGTTTCTGTTGTGATTCCACTCTATTTAAAGGATCCAGGTGCCCTAGGTTTTGTTTCTTTGACAGAGGACGCGCAACAACACACTCTTCACTCTTTAAAGGCGGATTTGGATGTGGGAGCCTCCATATTCAACTTTTAGGGTTTTTCTATCTCATTCTTCTCCATTGTACATCTAGTTTCACCATGACAATGAGGAACTAACTTCTATTTGTTGTTGGGGGATGATGTAACCTTGTGAACTCTCATGTATTTAAATTGATTCTTAATAATTTATGCTTCTTTCATTAACTGTTAGGGTAATTGTTCTGTGATCAATGCTTGCTTTGTTTAACTCATTCATAGCATGATGTATGAATTGCATGAGTGCCGGGAGGTTCCTTACAATTCTGGTTCTTGTAGAATTATTCCTAAGAGCAGTATTTCTCAGGGATGGGGGTGTGAATCTTGGTCGTCTTAAGCTCCTAATCTTCAGAATTAATTATTAGGAATGCTAGGAATCGTATGAACTAGTAATTAAGGATATGCTTTCTTCACCAAGGGATCGGGTTTTAAGTGATTTAGTGAGTGATGTTGACTTTAACGAAAGAAGAAGAATTCTTATATACATGAGAGTAAATTGGGTGAAATCTAACCCCAACAACATATTCATCTTATAACATAAACATCATCCGTTCATCGCTGTGCTACTCTTCAATTGATGAAAACTGCATTCATATTTAATTTACTGTATTGCATTCTAAACCAATGATTTCATTCCTTTTAAGCCTTAATTAATCAAGTTATCACATGACTGTCTAGTGCCGAGAGTCTTTTGGGACACGATACTTGGTCTTACCATTTTATATTACTTGTACGATCCGGTACACTTGCCGGTGACTCAACAAGTTTTTGGCGCCATTGTTGGGGACTCACGGTTCAAACTATTCTATTTGTGTGATTCTTGATTAACTTTGACTTTATTTTTTTATTTTAGTCTTGTGTTTTGTTTTGTTTTTATTTTTTTGTGTGCTAATAGTGTTTTCTAGGGTTTTGTGTTTAGTGTATACAGGATGCAATTCGAACAAGAAGTTAACTCAATTCCACCAAGGTAATTTCAACCACGAGCGGTTACCTCATCCAAGCATGGGACAAAGTCAATTCAGGCAAGCTGCCAGACAATTCAATAGACCACCACAACAATAGTAACAATGGCAGCAACAATCCTCTCTTTCAGAAAGAATGGCAAAGCTAGATGACACACTTCAACAGTTGATGCAGATGTCTGTATCACTACAAGAAATAATGGATTTATATACGGAACTTTATATACGGATATAAATCCGTATATAAGGCAGATATTATATACAGAATTTATATGCAGAATTTAAAAAAAAAAGGTTATATGCGGATATTATATACAGTTTTTAGTATACGGATGTTCCTTATATAAATTTCGTATATAAGGTTGGCGTGTGGTGGCGGAAAAATTACCCACGGATGGCATCCGTACATAACGTGTATTATCCGTATGTAGTTAGAACCAAGTGTTGTCTACGGATATTACATACGGATCTGGGAAATAATTATTTTAAAAAAATATATTTCTGATTAAGTGGAAGCTAAGTCTCATTTCTCAACCTCGAGCTTTCCTCTCTTTCTCGAACCCTCGAGATTTCTTCTCTATCGAACCATCACGTTTTCCTTTCTCTTTCGAACCATCTTCGATCTCAGTTCGTTGTCCTTCTGTCGAGCCATCTTTGGTGTGGGTGTTGCTCTCTCGAGCCCTCTTCGGTGTGGGTGTAGATCGTGCTTTGGTTCTTCCTGGTCTCTCTCTCTGTAATTGTGACCTTCATTAATCCTTCATCAAACACTATGGTTGGGGCTTATTGTTGGGTGGGGTGCTGTAGTTGAGCGTTGAGTAGCTTGATCTGGTAAGTAAACCAAACCCTAATGCTTAGTAAATTTGGTTCTTCTCTGGCCATTCTTGTCATCAAGTGATTATTCTCATCAATCATAGGCTTAATCTAGAACCATCATCTTCATTCGTCGATCCATTATCTTTGTCGCTGGAACCGTAGGAGTCCTTGCCTCCAATCATGGTGTTCCAGTCGTGGTGCCGTTGTGTGGTAATCGTGTTCTCCGTCAACGCCGCCGTGATCTTCCAGTTGTAGAGGAACCCTAGGACTGCTGTTCTCGCACTCTGATTTTGGGTCGCCGTCATTCAGTCTCGGTGAGTCTGTGGTGAGTCCAGAATATTCTTCCTTTAATATATATCTTTATTTGTTCGGTGTGTAGTGGTTTAATTTTGGGTGATTCACAGAGAAGAAGAAGTTCGGATGTCTAAGCATCTTTCAGTGTTCGATGTTGTAGATTTGCTCAATTGGTGATTTTTGTGGAAAGTAAATTTTGTTCATTCCTTAGTGATTTCATTTGTAAAATGAGGAAATCCTAAACCCTTTTGTTCTTTGGTATTTTGGACACAAAATGGGGTGTGGTTTGATTCGTGTGTTGTGGAATACTTTGGTGCATTGTTAGGACATTGAGTGAAAATTTAGAGGCGTGTTAAGGTATGTTTACTTAGTCTTTAAGGACTATAACATATAATTTATATTATTAATTATATATATGTTTTATATGGTTTTCTCTGGTTGAATTTGTGTGCTATAGGACTGCAAAGTATTCGAAGGGTAAGATAAGTGGAGGAAGCTTTTGGGATTCAAAAAGGAAATCACCACAAAAGGGTAAGTACTTATTATGTTTTGTATAATGAGTAAATAGCTATTCTATTTAGTTTAATGGTTTTGATATGATTACCATATACACTGTTAATCATTTGATAAACATAAAGTTACACTGTTTTGATATGATTACCATATCTTGGTTTCTTCCAAGATATTATTACTCAATTGTTAAAGCTGAAATAGCAAGTTATGATAGGCAAAAGGAACACAAAATTCACAATCAAGAACATTTGCTAAACATGAAGTAACAGAGATTGGGAATATCAACAATGTACCTCCAATAATAATGTTGAGCTCCAATAAATGTCACTGCAATAATAATAAAAAAAAATATATATTTGGGCCAAACGAGAAAGCTAATAAAAGTTAATGATTCAACGAAAATCTATACTAAAGAGTGACAAAATTATAAAATTAACTCTACTTGGATGCATAGGAAGAAACGATCCAAAACTCTTAGGGCATTGGGTTACTTCCACACCAATCAAATAGAATAAATATCTGCAAAAGTAATAAGACTCATTTGTAATTCATCACCAGAAATTCATTGCAATTCTGAGAAAATAATTCTAGTTCTTATTTGTTTCCGTTTTGGATCACCAAGGAAAATACAGTTTTTTTCCCAGGATGAGAGTTAATTTTGTTTTTCTCTAAATAGATTGTGTGAGTAGATTCCTTTAGTTCCCTTGATTTGAAGTCAAGTGAGCTTTATAAGGTTATTAGTCTGACTTATTGTTTCAATTCCGAGAGTTTTATTGGAAAGCCAGAAAGAATGTGACTTCATCTGCTGTTGATGTTTTTGGTTTGTTTTTGGAGTATAATATTGGTTTTGGTTTACTTGTACAAATTTTTATCTCTGATTGTACTACTTCTAAATTTTATTTTCTTCTATTGTATAAAAATATATATTATGTTCAAGCATATGGCATCAGGTGGTTCTGGCCCTCCTCTTCCACCTTTTGGAAAATCTGATAAGGGGAAGGGGAAGAAATCTTATGTAGTCAAGTTGATGACACATTTCAATAATGAAATTGGTTCAAGCAGTCAGCCAACTACACCTACCTCTACCTCCACTGGTAGCTTTGTTCCACCTCTATTAGAAGTTCCTGGCTTGACTTCCACTCTACATCAAGTTCCTACATCTACAGCTACGTCCATTGATACATCTCTTCCACCTCCATTACAAGTGCCTGGCTTGACACCCACTCCATACCAAGTGCCTACTGATTGAATGGCTTCACTCTCTCCTAATGTTGGTTCTAACCCATCAACTCCCACAAATATTGCACCATCACCTGGTATAGAGGATGCAGATCCACATTCCAGTTCAGCCGCCAATTACGTGGAAGAATGTTCCAACGGTCGTCCAATGATTACACCCGTTGGAGGAGGGTAACAAAAAATTTAACTCAATTAATATATATATATATATATATATATATATATATATATATATATATATATATATATATATATATATATATATACAATTCATTGTTGTATTATTCTAATGTTTGAGTTTAATTTTTGTTTAGGTTTTTGTCCTACAAAAATTGCATCGAAGGCAATCACAGCCACCATCAAACAATAGTTTGATGAGCCATGGCTAACATGGGGACAAATCCTTAAGTCAGCCAGAGATGTTTTCTTCAACCGTTTTAAGGTACATTGAGCAACTATTCTCTGTATGTGTAAATCAAACCTATTATTCATGTGTATAAAAATCAATAAATATAACTAAGATTAATTAATGAATGTTTTAAGTTTCTACATCAATCAGATGAAAAGATAATAGAATATAAACATGCATGGAGACATATTAGAAATGATATCTTCAACATATTTTTATCTTCTAAATGACAAAAAACTGCAGACAAAATAAACAACACACTGATTTACCTTGTTTGGCATCTGGAAGACGACCTTTTGCTGGAGATTCCAATGAATCCTAGTAAAGAAAGTAGCATATTGTACAGTAAATAGAAAATTAAAACAGAAAATCGAAACACATGCATGAGACTAAACAAAGTTGGTGAATTATATATATACTTTTCTTCCTGGAACAAAGTCAATAGTTGGTCCCCTGGTGATCTCTACTGCAACAACACCAGCTAGCTGAAATACAAAATAATCCAATGCATGCAAGTTAATTAATTTGTTACATGTGAGAACTTACAAAATTCTTATGATTTTTGACTTAACTAATATTAATGTGTTACAAATTTGCTTTAAAAATGTGCTTTTTATGAGTGAAACTACATGCCAAAACTAAAATTATAACCTGGTAAAGGTCAGCATATGAAACTTTTGGATGTTTGGCCTTCACGTCCTCTGTTGTACAAAGAAACCAAAAGGCAATGAGAACTATAAAGTGATAGAAAAAGAAAAAAACTAATTTAGATGACTCACCACAGAACAGAACTGTTGTTTCCAGCCTCTTGTTTGCTGCGTGATTCAACTCTCGTGCATTACTTTGCCGTAGCTAGAGAAAAAGAATTGTTTGGTTTCCTTCACAACCATAACATTCATTTCTAACAACCAATAAGATTAATTTCCTGAATTAGAAAATGTTAGTAATACACTTTTATACTTTGAACTTGTTTATTTATTGATTTTAAAATATAAAACTTTTTCAACGTTTAAGATTTCAACACTCCTACTTATTCAACTTTTGCATTATTTTTCTAATATAATAGAAAAAGGTTTCATGGATGCCTAAAGATGAGGAAAAGGTAAAAAAAAAATTTCACACCAAGGCATCTCATAGACTCTTAAAGATGTATAAAAAAGCTAGAACTCAAGGGAAAAAACCTGATTGGTTGGGGGATGATACTTGGAATGGTCTTCTGGAAAAGTGGAACATGCCACTTTATAGACAAATGTGTGAAACGACAAAGAAAAACCGGACATCTGAAAAGGGTGGTTGTTTGCACACTAGAGGATCTATTAGCGTGCATGAGCTTGCTATTCGTTTGGTATGTAACTTGTACATTTTTTTTCTTAAATTGGTAATCATATATAAAAATATTTATTAACAACTCATTTTGTTTGCAGTCACAGGAGCTTAGTCAGTCTGTGCATGTTGATGAAATATTTCAGCAGACACATATTCGTCAATCAACAGGGAATTTGTGGACGAAAGGTCTAGGCGGACCCATGTAAGTTTGTACAAACTTTATCACATTATACATTGTCGGTTTTTAAACCTTACGTTTAATGATAATATTTATTCATTTCACAGGAACAATTTGTTGCAAAATTTTCTCAAATAAGATCTGAGACGACATCTGTTGGTGTCTCAGCATGTAGTCCTCGAGACCCTGCGGAGGAGGAAAGATTGAGAAACCGATGTTGGTTAGAGGCTGCTAGTGGAAAATAAAAGGGACGTGTATACGAAATTGGAAATGTCAGTTTCCAAGATGAATGTGTCGATAGTTACATCCAACAGACACAAGCATCTTCTTCTACTTAGCAACAAAATTCAGAAGAAATTGTTAACCTTAAATCATAGTTACAACAATATGGTCAGCAACTTCAAAAGTTTGAAGGCTTTATTGGCATCCTCCTGCCATTCCTTCCGCCTTCGACAGCCGCAACTGTACAAGACTTTTTAAACCTCCAAAGTCCTCAAGTTCAAAATGAAGCACTTAATGATGTCCAACCAGAATAACAACCTCCAGACCAACAACCACCACACCTGCAACCACCAGATCAACAACCACAAGATGGAAATGTTTATATGCATTATTAGGCATTTTATAGAACTTATTTCCGTTACTGTTGAACTTATTTAGAACCATTACCAGAACCAGTTTATGAACTTACATAATGTTTAATCTTGCACTTATATTGATGTAACATGTACAATGTTTCCTTTGTGGTTTAAGTGTATGTGAAAATCTTATTGGTTTTATATGTTATTGTGCAATGTATAATGTCCAGGCCTGTTTATATGAATTGTGAATGTTCACTATAATGTCCAGGTCTCCGTGTATGAATTGTGCATGGGGAACTGCTATACAGATTTATTAAGCTCTTTTAAACCCATTATATACGAATATATCCGTATATAGGTTATATACAAATATATCCATATATAAAGGTATGTTGAAAATAGAATGGCTTAGTTTCAATACCAAGAGGGAGGGGGGTGAATTGGTGAAACACAAAAGTAATGTTTTCTTTAAATCTTTTTCGCAAAGTAGATGCCTTTAAAAGCTTTCTTGAATTGCAAGGAAAAAGACTTTGTAGTGCAGCGGAATATAAATGAATGAGTAAAATACAAAGTCGACTGAATGTAACAAAGTAGGGATAGAAAGATCAAACTTTGAGTTTTTATACTGGTTCGGCCAAGCCTACATCCAGTGTCCTTCCACCACAGGAAGCAAATGCACTATAATGATCAAGGTTTTTACAACAAGGTTTTTATAGCGACATTCACGTCAAAAATATAAAACACCTCTCTAACCCTCTAATCAAAATATAGGCATATACAAACAAAGAACAAGAACAAGATGTCCCCTCTCCTGCAGTCTTTAACACTTTGAACAATCCTCAAAGTCCAGAACGCCGCACGTTCTCTTCCTGTAATCACAACAGGGCAAACTCCAATCTTCACAAGATTGATAGAAACTGATCACAAAATAGACACCTCAAGTGCAGGTTGATCAGACACCACAGTCTTCTTGATGAATTCTTAGAGCTTTCACACTTTCTGCAAGAGATCAATAATCTGAAAGAAATCAATCAAAACGTTAGAATCACAAAAGTTCTTGCAGAAATCAAATTCGCGTCAATTTATAGCAATTCGCAACTTTGACGCATTTTAATCGACTTTGCTACTAATGCAATCGAATATAACAAAACAGTTATAATAGTTAGCAGTAATCAATGCAGTTAATTGAATGAACAATTAATGCAGTCGAATCACAATAAATGCTTGGACAACATATTTAAAAATATAGCCGTTGTAACATTTAATTCAAGCATTAACAGAATTTCAAAACTGTAACAGACTTAGTCGAATGCAGGTTGCATGTAATTGACTATACAACACAGTTAAACAAAATTTTGAAAAACTTTCTCTTCAAAAATTCTCACAACACACTTTGAAAAAGTATGTGCAAAGCCACGAGTTTTAATCGACTTACTTCATAATGAAGTCGACTTAAAACTGTTGTTTTGCCACATATCATAAGTTCAACAAAAGTGCATGTGATTTTTCTTTTCTCAAATATATGTCATTCATTCACAGATAAGATCTCATGTAAAACACAATGAATTGCAGCAATGACATAATCAACTCAAACATGTTCTCAAATAATCATAAACATGAAATTTATGAATATGTAACATATAAACAACACATAACAACACATAACAACACATGTTATTAATAATGTTGTCATCATCAAAAACCAGAAGTTCTTTGAGATTGTAAGGTTTGGCTAAACTAGTGCTTCCCTTATCAACAATCTCAACAAGGTATATACGGATATATCCGTATATACGTTATATACGGATATATCCGTATATACCTTATATACGGATATATCCGTATATAACCTATATACGAATATATCCGTGTATAACCTATATACGGATATATTCGTGTATAAGTTCCATATATAAATTATATACGGATTTATCCGTATATAATGGTAGCTTTGATAGTATTATATACAGATTTTTGCCCGTGTGTAATCCGTATATAACCAAGTATTATATACGGATTTGGGCGGTATGGAATTCACTTTTTTCTTGTAGTGTATCTCATCGTAAAAACACTGAAGCAGCACTCAGAAGGATGGGGATGCAGATTGGTCACCTAGTTCAGAAGATGGAAGATTTTGGGGGTAATATGAAAGTTAACCCTAGAGAGGAGTGCAAAGTCGTTGTTACTAGAAGTGGCATAATTTTAGATGAGAGAAAAATAGAGAGAAAAGAAGAAGAAAGGTTGAGTGAAAAAGAGAAAGATGTAGAGGAAGAGAAAGAAAAAGAAGAGAAAGAGAGAAAAGAAAAGGAAAAAGAGAGAGTAATAGACAGGAAAGAGAAAGTTGAGTCAAAAGAGAAAGAAGAAAGAAAAAGTGAGGTTGAAAGAAAGAGAGAAAAGAAGAATGTGGAAGAAGAAAGAAAAGAAAAAGAAGAGGTTGAGAGAAAAAAGAAAGAATTATATGAAAAACCCCTTCCTTACCCAAAGAATTATTCTAGGAAGGAGAAGGAAAAACAGTTTGAGCGTTTTAAAGAAATCTTCAAGAAATTGGAGATTAAAATTCTTGTGATTGAGACATTGCAACAGGTTCCTGGTTATGTTAAATTCCTGAAGAAATTCAACAAAAAGAATATCTAGAAAAGGAAACAATTGAGGTACAGGGCAATTACAGTGTGATCTCGCAGAAGGCACTTCTTCCAAAGGTTAAAGATCCGGGAAGTTTCATTATTCCCTGCACTATTGGGAGTCATGAAATAGGGAAAGACCTAATTAATTTAGGGTCCAGTATCAATTTGATGCCCTTATCTGTACTTGAGAAGATTGGTGGTCTTGAAGTCAAGCCTACAAAGATGACTTTGCAAATGGCGGATGGATCCATTAAGAAGCCCTATGGTGTGGTGGAAGATGTAGTGGTTCGAATAGACAACCTTAGATTCCTGGTGGATTTTGTGGTGATGAAGATGGGGGAAGATGTGGAGATCCCTATTATTCTTGGAAGGCCATTCATGAAAACGGCCAAGCTTATCATCAATATTGATGATGGAACTACAACACTCAAAGACCAAGAAGAGGAGGTGATATTCAGCGTCTTCAATGCTGAGCAACAGATCCAAGTGAAGAAGACTAGCCTCAAAGCTACATGTGAAGATGCACCAGGGACTGGTACAAAAGTTGCTAAGCCAGGCAAGAAAGGTAAAAATTGTTTCCTGTCACAAGTGAAGGAAGAATAAAAAGACAGCAAAGGAAAAAGTGTTCATCAAGGCATACCAGTGAGATTCAACAACAAATTTTGGGTTGTGAAAGAAGTTAAAGTTGATGGACTGATAGAGATTGAATCTCCAATTTCAAGAATAGTCAAGAAGGTGAACAGGAAGCTGCTAAAGATAAGTTGGTGTGGAGAAAGACAAGAAAACACCAAGATTAAAGATGTGACAAGAGCTTGATGGTGTCTAGCTAATGACGTTAAAGAAGTGCTTACTGGGAGGCAACCCATTTTCTGATTTTTCTTTTTTATTGATTATTTATGTGGTTTGGATTTGCTTTTTCTTTGTGTGTTTGAGTTTTTTTAGGTTATATGCTGCTTCTGATGGCAGTGATGACAACATCTACTGATGGATGCTAGGAGGACTCAAATAACAACATTTACTGATGGATGATGTTATGATGAGGATGCCGAATGATAGCATCTACTGATGGATGCTGCTACAACATCTACTGATGGATGTTGTTATGATAAGAATGAGGAATAATAACATCTATTGATGGATGCTATGTGATTCAGCATCTACAATTGGATGATATGAGATTAGACATCTACTAATGGGTGTATTGTTAGTGTCTACTGATAGATGCTGGAAGATTCAGATGATAGCGTCATGGATGCTATTTTTCCTCTAGAACAGGATTTCTTTTATTTTTATGTCTATTATTTTTATGTCTATTATTTTTATTGTTTTCATTGTTGAACTATATTTTGCTTATGTTTTTATTGCTTTGTTTTGATTGTATTATAGGTTGATGTACTTGGCTTGAATTAACTGTGCTATAATGGTTTGATTATGATCTGTTGTGTGATAAGTATTGCTTTATGATGCTCTATTATATTGATTGATGTTGAGGTGATGCATGATGTGCTTATATACAGGTGATGGCTCACAGTTTGTCTGAAATAGATGCTTGAGGTAAAATGTGATTGAGATACTGAGCAGGATGTTTATCTAAATTTGGAACTTAAGAGTTAGCCTGTGTGAGGTTTGGGCTTAAGAGTTTTTATGAATAATTTCTATTACTTTGAAAGCATGAATGATTTTACCCAAATTTTCTGTGATTGAACTACTTGCTTGCAGGTTTCATATGATCAAGGCCATCTCTTGTTATCCATTTTTAGCCTTCACATGATTTTAGCCCACTAAAAAGAGAACAATTTGTTCTAACCTTTGAACCTTGAGCCTTAAGCATGTTTTGAAAACCCTTTTTGAAAATCTTTACCTTGAGTTAAGCTGAGAACATTTGTGGGGTATTGATGAAGGTTCAAGTTTGGGGTTATTGGGAAATTTGACAAAAGAAATAAAAAGAAAAAGCATTGGGCTAAGCAGTTAGCAAATGAAAAGCAAAAGCAAAAGAAAGGAAAAATGAAAAGAAAGAAAAGAAAAGCTCTATGCAAGGGAAAGTTGGGAATAAGTGAAGATGGTTCGGGGAAAGAGAGGTTGTGTTTGAATGATGAAATCATATATGTCTCTCTTAACTCAAGGATTTTGTTGTCCAAAAAAACCAATTTTCTTCTTAGCCCAGCCAAGCTACAAGCCCAGAAAAGACCTTGTGATGAAAACTTGCTTGTGAGTATGATTGATTATGGTTAAATGAAAGGAAAAGTTAATTTGTGTGACATTGTGATAACAGAGTGAAAGAGACACCAGCACCTCACTATACACCTTTGAGTTTGAGTGATACACTTTTGAGTGCTTGAGTGATACACTTTTGAGTGCTTGAGTGAAACACTTTCCTTGGTGAGGAGTAGTTCTTTGAATTCATGATTTCATCTTTGCTTGGTTGATTGATCATTCTTAAGGATAACATCTGTTGAAGTACATGAGCATCACATTGAGTTTGATTGAATTAAGGCATTTGTACATCTTGACTGACAACTTTATGATGAGCTGATAAAAGTGACTACTTGTCCTGGAAGAAAAAGTTTTGAAAAATGTTGAGCCATTGTAGTAATTGTTGAGAAAAGCTGAGTACATTTTGTTTTGCTTGAGGACAAGCAAAGTTCTAAGTTTGCGGTTGTGATAATGATTGAAAATACTGTTATCTATGATATGATTTTGACACTAAATGCACCCTTTTCTACTTCGAGACTTGCTTGAAATCATGTTTTTCTCTTAAGTTGTGTGAATAAGAGAGATGAGGTTGAACTTGATGATTTTATGACTAAATTCCCTTGTTTAGCAGAAAATGACATAACATGGAAGCAGAGCTGAAGTGCCAAGGAGATGGAGCTCAGAAAGATCTGAAAAAGCACCAGAAAGTAGCAACGCCGGAAGCTTGAGCGCCCTTTTTGGAGCCCTCAGCACCCTTTTTGGGGTGCTGAGCGCCACTTTTCCTGAACCACGGTTGCTTGCCCTCTAAGTGAAGCTGAGCGCCAGTTTTAGTATCGCAGAACGCCCGGGCGCCCTAAGTGGGGCGCTGAGCGCCAACGAGATGGGTCTGGGCTTTTCTTCTATTGTGATTTCGCTCTATTTAAAGTACCCAGATGCCTTAGTTTTTGTATCTTTGGCAGAGGAGGCACAACAACACACTCTTCAACTCTTTAAAGGCAGATTTGGATGCGGGAGCCTCCATCTTCAACTTTTAGGGTTTTTCTATCTCATTCTTCTCCATTGTACATCTAGTTTCACCATGACAATGGGGAACTAACTTCTATTTGTTGTTGGGGGATGATGTAACCTTTTGAACTCTCATGTATTTGAATTGATTCTTAATAATTTATGCTTCTTTCATTAACTGTTAGGGTAATTCTTCTATAATCAATGCTTGCTTTGTTTAACTCATTCGTAGCATGATGTATGAATTGCATGAGTGCGGGGAGGTTCCTTACAATTTAGGTTCTTGTAGAATTATTCCCTAGGGCAGTATTTCTCAAGGATGAGGGTATGAGTCTTGGTCGTCTTAAGCTCTTAATCTTCAGAATTAATTATTAGGAATGCTAGGAATCGTATGAACTAGTAATTAAGGATAGGCTTTCTTCATCGAGGGATCGAGTTTTAAGTGATTCAGTGAGTGACGTTGACTTTAATGAAAGAAGAAGAATTCTTATATACATGTGAGTAAACTGGGTGAAATCTAACCCAACAACATATTCATCTCATAACATAAACATCATTCATTCATCGTTGTGCTACTCTTCAATTCATCAAAACTGCATTCATATTTAATTTACTGTATTTTCATTCTAAACCAATGATTTCATTCCTTTTAACTCTCACTTAATCAAGTTATCACACGACTGTCTAGTGCTGAGAGTCTCTTGGGACACAATACTTGGTCTTACCATTTTATATTACTTGTACGATCCGGTACACTTGTTGGTGACTCAACAGCTGTCTAAACCCTTTGAGACACCTCTCAAAGTCAAGAACGCCACACGCTCTTCTTCTTGTAGTCATAATAGGGAACCTCAATCTTATCGTCACAAGATTGTAGACTCTGATCTCACAGTTACACCCAAGTGTGCAGAATTGATCAGCCCTTTGAATACACAGCAAACTTGCTCTTCAAGAAATCACAAGGAAATGATCACCATGGTCACTTCTTGATTCTTGGAGCTCTTTTTCTCTTTCTGCAAGATAGCACTTTCTGAAAAATACCACACAAATTGTTAGATTCACAAAAGTTCTTACATAAATCAAATTTGCGTCAATTTATAGTATAACAAATCTCTGACGCATTTTAATCAACTAAGCTACTAATGTAGTCGAATATAACAATTTTGACAATTAGCAGCATTCAAATCAATTAATTGAATTCACTATTAATACAGTCAGATGAAATTTAATGCTTGGTCAACATATTTAAAAATATGATCGTTAGAAATTTATATCAAGCATTAACAGAATTTCAAAACAGTAACAAACTTAGTCGAATGCAGCACACATATAATCGATTATGTAACAGTGTAAATCATAGTTTTGAAAAAATTTCTCTTTGGAAAATCTCATAGCACACTTTGAAAAAGGTTTGTGCAAAGACACAAGTTTTAATCGACTCACCTCATAATGAAATCGACTTAAAACTGTTTTTTTGCCACACAATTAAAATTCAACATTAGTGCTTGTGGTTTTTCTCTTCCAGAAACATGTGTCATGCATTCATGTATAAAATCACATATATAACACAGTGAAATGCAATGAACAACACATCAACAACACAATCTTGTTCTCATATATGCATATAACATGTAAGCATAGAACATATAACACATAATACACATGTGTTATTAATTATGCGTTGTCATCATCAAAAACTCAAATATTACTGAGATTGTGGGTTCAGCTAAACTAGTGCTCCCCTTGTCAACAATCTCCCCCTTTTTTTATGATGCACAACCATGATTAATAATCAACCATGTTGCACAACTCAATATAGATTATCAATCAATTACCAATCAACATAATTCTCCCCTTTGGGCATTAGCAAAAAAGGTAAGCACAATGGTATTGATATACAGATAATCAAGCATACAGAGATGATCAGATAATCATCAAAAAACAAATAATGATGCTCCCCCTGTTAAAGATATTCACATGATATAATATATACTCTCCCCCTTAAATGTAGGCATGTGAAACATCTCAATGTATATGCAATGCTCCCCCTTTCATTATGCGTGTTTTAATCTCAAAACACAGATGCACAATATAATATTCACAGTATTTATCAGAGCATATATCAGAGCATATATCAGCATATGTCAAAATTGTATCAGATCAGAAACAGTACAAAAACATCAATGCAACAATGATACAATATCATTCATCAAAAGCAATATAATCTCTTAATCATCTCAAGTCAACTATAGCAAAGAGATATATTGAAAGAAAACAGTTAATAACACATATATCAATAGTTAAAGATATCAAATATCCAAATATTGGAATCTTTTACCCCTGTTGATATACAGGCGATTTGCCCTCAGTCATAATCGACTTCATTGCTTCCCTGTGAATTGATTTGCCAGTTTTATCCATCCAGTAAGCAATGTTCCTGCAAAACCTTTCAAGATCTTTCTAGATCAAGCATTTTAGAATCAATATGATACAAGAATTAACACTGGTATAATATAAGTATGCAAATGTATGAATGTAATAATAATCAACAGTTCATTCGCATACAGGCATAGCATAACGGATTTTAATAACTTATGATTTCATTAAAATTAACCATAGAGTACAATTAGATAAAGCCAAGAAAAAAAGGACTTATAAAGCCATCTATTACAAAAGAAAACAAGACAATACAATCAACATAGAAAATAAATCACTAGAACCAAAACAAACTAAAACAAGCACTCCTAGTAACTGTATTCTTATTCAGATGTCTTCATAGAATCCTCATGAGATGAACTGCTTTCCCTTTTTTGTTGAGCATCGTCAAATTTTCTTTCAAGCTGATTAACTTTTTCAATTAGAATTCTGAACTGATCAGCTGCAAATCTCTCAAAATTAGTTTCAGGGAAGAAGTTTGTGCGTTCTTCATTTACAGCTGGTGTACTTCTTGAACTATTGACTGAGTCTTCTTCACCTTTAAAGCACCAACCTTTTATTGTCTTTACCAATCCAAGAGATGCAATAGTATTTATGTTTATCATGTTTGTGCAATTGCAAGAACACTTTTGCTCTCCACTAATATCCACTCCTTGAAGCACAAGTATTCGACTAACAAAAATAGCATAGGGCAGATAATGAGATTGCCTTAGTGCAACATTTGTCATATGATCATTTAATACCTCCACCCAGTTGGTGGAACATAATTTTTGATTGCATATAACAAATAAACATCTTCGGTAGTGATGACAAATTTATGAACACCGAAAAACGGCGCCATAAACTTGTTTAACAATCGGCAAGTGTGACCGAATCGTATCAAGTAATAAACTCGGTAAGACCAAGTATCGTTCTCCCAAAGGACTCACGGCCTAGTTTAGCTATATGATTTGTTGATTATTTAAGACTTAAGAACAAATTGATTGTAGGTTTTAATGCAAGAGACAGTAATTAAATATGTATGCATGAATTTGATCAATGGAGAAAAACAGAATACAAACACTTCAATGAATTAGATGGATGAGTATGTTGTTGGGGTTATCAATTTCATCTTATCCACTCTCATACACTTTTAGGAATTCATCATTCTTATCATCAATGCTAATGCCACTCTCGAAATCACCTTGCAAGAAGGCCTATCCTTAATTACGAGTTCATACAATTCCTAGCATTCCTAGTAATTAGTTCTGAAGTGCAGGAGCTTAAAGGCAACCAATATGCTATTGGGAGAAATTCCCCGGATCTAGACTTCCCCGTACGTTCCCGTATCGACAAAATCAATAATCATGGCAATGAATGAGTTAAACAAAGCAAGCAATAAGCAAAGAGGAAAAACCCTAACTAAAGATGAAAGAAAGCATATATCTTAATATAAGACGTTAAAACAAATTCCATATATAAGAGTTTCACAAGACTACATTGATTCCCCAACAACAATACAAGGTTTAGTTCACCATATTCATGGTGAAACTAGATGAACAATAATGAAAGAATGAAAGATAGAACCCTATAAAGAGGAGAAGGTAGCCTGAGCATCCAAGATCTTCCTTCAAGGGGTGGAAAAGAGAGTGTTTGCTTCGTCTCTGCCAAAGATACAAACCCTAGGACGTCCTAAAGCTTATATACTATTCTAAAATATACAGAAAATTAGGCCCAATCCCAAAATAGTGCCGCTCAGCGGTAAGTGCGTGAGTTGTTTTTCTCCCCTCAGCGGCCTTTTCACCCCTCAGTAGAGCCAACGTGACTGCCTGAGTGTCGCTCAGCGGTAAACTGCCGTTGAGCGGCAGTTGCGGCTTCTCCTTTTGCACTTTTTGATGTCTTTTCTGATTCCATCTCTATCCTTCTTCACTTCTCTCACCAAATTCACCTTAAAACCTGCATAAAAACACTGAAATCAAGCATAAACCTGTCTAGCTCTCTTATTTCTAAAAATATACCCAAAAGCATGATTTCAAGCTAGTTTCTAAGTGTTAAAGGTTTCTTTTAGTATCAATTTTAAGCATGAAAATAACAGTTTTTCAACTGTTATCAGGTAGTCATTCTATCTTGTAGCAATCTTCTAGGTAGAATTACCCATGCAAGAAGATAAGCTGTAATCCTTTTTTCCATGTTCAATCCTTTATCCACATAGATTCTTTCAATAGTATATCTTCTCGGAAATCTCAGCCAGTTTCTATAGATATCTCTCTTTTTCAGCCATCGGTTTGTCTTAGAATTTGGTAGATGAGAGAAGATGCCTTCTACTTTCAGTCCCGCAATTTGTTGCCATACATCATTGTTAATGTAAATATTAACACCTTTCACTCTTGACTAAATAACACTATTAGTTATCCTCAAGTTGTTGTAAAACACCCTTACCAGGTCAGGGTACCAATCACCCTTCATTTGAACAAAAGTAGAGAGTTCCTGAGTTTCAAGCCATTCTGGAAACTGAAAGCCCTTTCTTTCAAACATACTTAGATTCAGATACTTGGGTGGAACAATAATCTTGACTCTTCCATGTATAAATCTTTCTCTAGTCTCATCATCACTGATCCAACCTGAGGGATCAATACCTCTTGCAGTTGCTACTTCTTTGCCTCTGCTTTCCCTTGATGGACGATTTGAAGACGCTATGTGATACAGATTTCTTGGACACTCTTCTTCAGTCTAGGGTTATAGGATTATAAGCACAGAACACCCTAAATGCTAATATAGTGAAATAAGTGAGACATTCATGAGGGCACAAACAACATCCATTTAATTTTGCCCAATTAAATTTTCAAAAATAGAAAGTCCATAACATATATTTTTAATCGGCTTAATTAAGTCCAAAGTCGATTACATGTATCCAGTGATTAAGAAACAGAGACATACATACTTCAAACATATTCGACTTTATACTTAATATAATCGGTTAAAACTCGAGCGAGTTGTTTTTCACAAAATACAATCACCCAATCAATCATTCAACAAACATGCATTCATCAATCAATCATACAAACAATTATCATGCATGATGCAATGAAAATACAACAGTTACCACTTTTAGAATCTCAAGAATTTTTGAATACATAGCAAACTTTCTCTTCAAGAAATCACAAGAAGATGATCACCACAGTCACTTGTTGATTTTTGGAGCTCTTTTTCTCTTTCTACAAGATAGCACTTTCTGAAAAATATCACAAACTGTTAGATTCACAAAGGTTCTTACAGAAATCAAATTCGTGTCAATTTATAGTATAACACATCTCTAACGCATTTTAGTTGACTAAGCTACTAATGTAGTTGTATATAACAATTCTATTATAGTAGTTAGCAGCAATCAAAGAAATTAATTGAATTCACAATTAATGAAGTCGAATGACATTTAATGCTTGGTCAACATATTTAAAAATATGACTGTTAGACATTTATATTTGTTGAGATTGTTGATAAGGGGAACACTGGTTTAGCCAAACCTTACAATCTTAAAGAACTTCTGGTTTTTGATGATGACAACATTATTAATAACAACATGTGTTGTTTATATATTACATGTTCATAGATTTCATGGTTATGACTATTTGAGAACATGTTTGTGTTGATTCTGTCATTGGTACAATTCACTATGTTTTACATGAGATCTTATCTATGAATGCATGACATATATTGTAGAAAAGGAAAACCACATGCACTTTTTTTGAACTTATAATATGTGGCAAAATAGCAGTTTTAAGTCACTTCATTATGAAGTAAGTCGATTAAAACTTGTGGCTTTGCACAAACTTTTTCAAAGTGTGGTATGAGAATTTTTGAAAGAAAGTTTTTCAAAACTTTGTCTAACTGTGTTGTATAGTTGATTACATGCAACCTGCATTCGACTAAGTCTGTTACAGTTTTGAAATTATGTTAATGCTTCAATTAAATATTACAACGACAATATTTTTAAATATGTTGACCAAGCATTTATTGTGATTCGACTTCATTAATTGTCCATTCAATTAACTGCATTTATTATTGCTAACTGCTTTGACTGAAGTGTTGTATTCGACTGCATTAGTAGTTAAGTCGACTTGAGAGTGTTAGAGTTGTGAAAAATTATAAATAGAGGTGAATTTAAATTCTGTAAGAACTTTTGTGAATTCTAAAATTTTAATATTCATTACAGATTAGTGTTATCTTACAGAACATGGAAAAGCTCAAAGAATCAAAGAAGAAGACCTTGGTGATCATCTCTTGTGATTTCTTGAAGAGCAAGATTGTTGTGCTTTGAAAGAGCTGATCAAATCTGCACAGAGAGGTGTTTACTGAAATATCAGAGTTGACAATCTACTGAAGATTGGGTTGATTCCCTGTTGTGATTACAGGAAGAAGAGCGTGTTGCCTTCTTCACTTTGAGGGGTTTCTCAAAGGGTTGAAGACAGCAGGAGAGGGGACGTCTTGCTGCTGGTCTTTGTGTGTTGTATGCCTATATTTTGAGTAGAGGGTGATGACAAATTTATGAACACCTAAAAACGGCGCCAAAAACTTGTTTAACCCTCAGCAAGTGTGACCGAATCGTATCAAGTAATAAACTCGATAAGACCAAGTATCGTTCTCCCAAAGGACTCACGACCTAGTTAGTTATATGATTTCTTGATTATTTAAGACTTGAGAACAAATTGTTATAAGTTTCAAATGGAAAAGACAAAAAGTAAACATGTATGCATGTGATGATCAATGGGAAAGAAGAAACAAAACACGTGAATTGAAATATGTGGATGAGTATGTTGTTGGGGCAATCAATTTCATCTTATCCACTCTCATATATTTTAGGAATTCATCATTCTTTTCATCAATGTTAATGCCACTCTCTAAATTACCTTAAACCCGATGTCTTGGCGACGACAGCCTAATCATAATCACTAGTTTACAATGTCTTGTCTCCCTAGCAATTAATCATGCATTATGGTGAACGGAAGCTTAACGACAACCAACCATCATATTCCTATGTCTAGGTTTATACTACTGTTGGGAGAGTTTCCCCGGATCTAGATTTTACCATATGTGTCCATATCAATAAAACCAATAATCATGACATCGAACGAGTTAAACAATGCATGCTTTGAGCAAAGAGGAAAAATCCTAACTAATGATGAAAGAAAGCATGTATCATAAATATGATGTTTAAACACAAAATTCCATATATGAGAGCTTCAAAGGATTACATTGATTCCCCAACAACAACAAGAGTTTAGTTCACCATATTCATGATGAAACTAGATGAAATATAATGAAAGAGTGAAAGATAGAACCCTAGAAATTTGAGTAGGTAGCCTTAGCATCCAAGATCTTCCTCCAAGGGGTGGAAAGGTGTGTGTTTGCTTCGTACTCTGCCAAAGATACAAACCCTACGAAGTCCTAAAGCTTATATACTATTCAAAAAATTACAGAAAAGTAGGCCCAAGCCCAAAATAATGGCGCTCAGCGGTAAAATACCGCTCAACGGTAAGTGCGTGTGTTGAATTCTTCCCCTCAGCTTCACTTTCACCCCTCAGTGGTGCCAACGAGTGTTAAGTAGTGTCGCTCAGCGGTAAAATGGCGTTGAGCGGTACTTGCGACTTCTCTTCTTTTGCACTTTTTGAGTTCTTTTCTGATTCCATCTCTATCCTTCTTCACTTCTTTCATCAAATTCACCTTAGAACCTGCATAAAACACTGAAATCAAGCATAAACCTGTCCAACTCTCTTATTTCAAAAAATATAAACAAAAGCATGATTCCAAGCTAGTTTCTAAGTGTTAAAGGTTGCTTTTAGTATTAATTTTAAACATGAAAATAACAGTTTTTGAACTGTTATCACAACCCCAAACTTAGAACTTTGGTTGTCCTCAAGCAAACAAGATGTAACTCAATCTTCTACCAATCAATACAATGGTTCACCCCATTCAAAAATCCTCTTTTCAAGATAAGTAAGTACTCAATTAAGCTCATGACAAAGACTTCAATCAAGACATGCACATGCTTTAGTGTTCACACAATCACCTAATATCCAACAAATGCTACTTTTCATGAATGATCAATCAACTAAGCATGGTTGTTCTTATGTGCTCATGGAATCTTCCTCATTAGGATAAAGTGTTTCACTCAAACACACAAGTGTATAAGAGGTATTCACTCATTCACTCTACTATCACAATGTCACATGAATTGACTTTGCCTTTCATTTAACCACAATCAAAAACACTTACAAGCAAGCATCATCACAAGGACTTTTCTATGGCTTATAATGTGGCTGGGCTAACAAGAAAATTGGTTTTTCTGGATCACAAAACCCTTGAGTTAAGAGAATCGTCTAACACAATCATTCTTAATTATTCCCAACTTTCCTTTGCATTGAGCTTTTCTTTTTATTCTTTTATTTCCTTTTTCTTTTTCTTTTCTTTTTCACATCTTAGCTTTTAGCTCAATGCTTTGAATTTTCCCTTTCAAAACTTCCAACCAACCCCAAACTTGAACATTTATCAATACCACATAATATTTTCTACTTAACTCAAGGTAAAGCTTTTCACAAAGGGTTTTCAAATCATGTTCAAGGCTAAGGGTTCAAAGGATAGAATACTTAGTGCTCTCTTTTAGTGGGTTAAATTCATGCATTTGGCTAACAAAAAGGGTTACCAACAAATGGCCTTGATCATATGATGCAAACAAGCAAGTGAGTTAATCATAGAAAACCTGGGCAAAGTCATTCATGCTTTCAAAGTAATAGTATTCAATCTCAAAAACTCTGGAGCTCAAAACCTCACAAATAGGCTCATTCTCATTCCACATACACATCCTGCTGAGCATCATAATCAAAATCATAACATCATGCATTTGTTCACAAGGCTTGTGAACCACCTGTATAAGCATATAATGTGCACAATCTCAACATCAATCAATATCAAAGCATCATCATGAACTACTTACCACACAACAATCATAAGCAAACCATCATAACAAACAAAGTTTCCAATTGAGTACATCAAACCCTATTCTACTAACATAAGCAAATAAGTTTAGAAGAAAACAGAAGATAAAACAAATCCTGCTCTAGTGCTGATAGCATCCATCAGTGAATGCTATCTCAGTTCCTCATCAACTCATGTTATCATCAGAGTCTTCTTCCTCTCCTTCTTCTTGGATCCTATAGTCTTGATTCTTTTTCCCGATGAGGAGGTCATCCCTGCATCAAACATAATTCAAAAAACCACAAGACACATTGTTAAGCATTAGTAAACCACAATGAAGAAATCAGCCCGTAACAACAATGCTCTCACCAAACCCCAAACTTGAATGGAAACTTGATGCAAAAATGAATGGAAGAGAGGTTTTATGAAGGGGGAAGAAAAATAAAAATGAAGGGAACTCTTGGGAGATTGCTTGAGAGTGTGTGGGAGGAGTGAGATCTGAAAGTTCCTACCAAAACACGCCCTAGGAAGTCCATCCAATTATGCAGTGGTGGCGCTCAATAGTATTTACCGCTAAGCGACACTTGCTGCTTCAACTTACCTTCTTCCTAGCTCGCCCTAGGTGTCTTTATTCTAATACCTTTCACTCACTCAATGTATTTAGGTTCTCACATCACTCAAACATTCAATCCTTATCATGCAACTAGAACAAAATCAACAAAAACAATGAAAATAATGTCAATCAATTGTGTTGCCTCCCAGGTAGCGCTTGTTTAACGTCACGAGCCTGACCCAAAATCCTCCAACACCCTTCAGTAGATGCAAATCTTTCTTACCAACACCCATCAGTAGGTGTATACAGACATAGTATCCTTCAGTAGATACCTAACCACCTAGCATCCATCAGTAGATGTTATACCTTGTAAACAAATTTATAACAAAAATAACAAAAGTTCATAACTAAACCAAAAACAAAAGTTCTTAAATCACTGGGTTGCCTCCCAGCAAGTGCTCTTTTAACGTCACTAGCTTGACCCAATAAAACTCTAGTTCCTCCTTCTTTTTCTTCTTTCTACTGAACTTCTTCAGAAATTTAATAAAACCAGGAACCTGTTGCAATGTCTCAATCATAGGAACTTTAATCTCGAATTTCTTGAAGATTTCCATAAAGCACTTAAATTTCTTTTCCTTCCTATGATATTTCTTTAGATGAGGATGGGGTTTTTCATATGATTCCTTCTTCTTTCCTCTCATCTTCTTTTTCTTACTTTTCCTCTCCCTAAATTTTCTCTTTTTCTTTTCTCTTATTTTTTTCTTCCCTTCTCTTTTTCTTCTCAACTTCTTTATTTTCACACAAATTTTCTTTCTCTCTTCTCTCTCAACCACTTATTTTTCTTTTTCTTCATCTTTATCTTTCTCACTCAACTCTTCTTTTTCTTTTCTCTCTATCTTTTCCTCATCTCTCCCTATTTTTTTCTCATCAAAAATCTTGTCACTTTCAGTGACAATTGCTTGACCTTCCTCCTTAGGGTTAACTTCAGTATTAACCTCAAAATCGTCCAATCTCTGACTAATGTGACGAAGGTTCATCTCCATCCTTTTACATGATGCTTCAATGTTTTTCTGTGTGGAGATGGACACCTGCAAAAACTGTTGAAGTGTGTCATCCAACGTTGACCTTCTTTCCGATAGAGAAGGTTGTTGCTGCCATTGTTGTTGTGGTTGATTCTCAAATTGTCCGGCAGCTTGCCAAAATTGACTTTGATCCATGATTGAGTGAGGTTCCCACCAGTGGTTGAGATTACTTTGGTAGAATTGAGTGCCCATATAGTTCAATTCTTGTCCGAATTGCATCCTACAAGCATTAGGCACAAAACTCTAGAAAATATTTGTTAGCACAAAAAGATGGAGAAGATAGATAAAAAATCAAAAGATATAAAATAAAAACAGAAAATAAAAACTGAAAAACAGAAAATAAAAACAGAAAAAACGAAAATAAAAACAGAAAAATTAAAATAGAAAAACAAAATTCAAAACAAGTCAAAAGTAATCAAAAATCACACAAATAAACTAGTTAAACCACGAGTCCCCGACAACGGCGCCAAAAACTTGATGACAAATTTATGAACACCTAAAAACGGCGCCAAAAACTTGTTTAACCCTCGGCAAGTGTGACCGAATCGTATCAAGTAATAAACTCGGTAAGACCAAGTATCGTTCTCCCAAAGGACTCACGACCTAGTTAGTTATATGATTTCTTGATTATTTAAGACTTGAGAACAAATTGTTATAAGTTTCAAATGCAAAAGACAAAAAGTAAACATGTATGCATGTGATGATCAATGGGAAAGAAGAAACAAAAAAGGTGAATTGAAATATGTGGATGAGTATGTTGTTGGGGCAATCAATTTCATCTTATCCACTCTCATATATTTTAGGAATTCATCCTTCTTTTTATCAATGTTAATGCCACTCTCTAAATTACCTTAAACTCGATGTCTCGACGAAGAAAGCCTAATCATAATCACTAGTTTACAATGTCTCTTCTCCCTAGCAATTAATTATGCATTATAGTGAACGGAAGCTTAACGACAACCAACCGTCATATTCCTATGTCTAGGTCTATACTACTGATGGGAGAGTTTCCCTGGATCCAGATTTTACCGTATGTGTCCATATCAATAAAACCAATAATCATGACATCGAATGAGTTAAACAATGCATGTTTTGAGCAAAGAGGAAAAACCCTAACTAATGATGAAAGAAAGAATGTATCATAAATATGATGTTTAAACAAAAAATTCCATATATGAGAGCTTCAAAGGATTACATTGATTCCCCAACAACAACAAGAGTTTAGTTCACCATATTCATGATGAAACTACATGAAATACAATGAAAGAGTGAAAGATAGAACCCTAGAAAGTTGAGTAGGTAGCCTTAGCATCCAAGATCTTCCTCCAAGGGGTGGAAAGGTGTGTGTGTGTGTTTGCTTCGTACTCTGCCAAAGATACAAACCGTACGAAGTCCTAAAGCTTATATACTATTCTAAAAATTACAGAAAAGTAGGCCCAAGCCCAAAATAATAGCACTCAACGGTAAAATACCGCTCAGCGGTAAGTGCGTGTGTTGAATTCTTCCCCTCAGCTTCACTTTCACCCCTCAGCGTGCCAACGAGTGCTAAGTGGTGCCGCTCAGCGGTAAAATGGCGTTGAGCGGTACTTGCGGCTTCTCTTCTTTTGCACTTTTTGAATTCTTTTCTGATTCCATCTCTATCCTTCTTCACTTCTTTCATCAAATTCATCTTAAAACCTGCATAAAACACTGAAATCAAGCATAAACCTGTCCAACTCTCTTATTTTGCAAAAATATAAACAAAAGCATGATTCCAAGCTAGTTTCTTAGTGTTAAAGGTTGCTTTTAGTGTTAAAGGTTGCTTTTAGTATCAATTTTAAGCTAGTTTTTCAACTGTTATCAGAGGGTTAGAGAGGTGTTTTATATTTTTGACGTGCAGGTCTCTATAAAAGCTTTGTTGTAAAAACCTTGATCATTATAGTGCATTTGCTTCCTATGGTGGAAGGACACTGGATGTAGGCTTGGCCAAACCAGTATAAAAACCCAATGTTTGATTTTTCTATCCCTACTCTGTTACATTCAGTCGACTTTATATTTCACGCATTCGACTATATTCTACTGCACTACAAAGTCTTTTTCCTTGCGTTTCAAGATAGCTCTCAAAGGCATCTATGTTGTGAAAAAGATTTAAAGAAAGCTAAATCTGAAGCTGAGTAAGATACAAAAATGTCAGAAAAGGAAGTCATGAACATGATGGTAAGAAAGTTTAATAAATTCATGAAAAATAGAAATATTACAACTGATAATGCAGGTTATTCAAGAGGAGGAAAGAAGAACTCAAGGAACAACACGATCACATGCTATGAATGTGGAAAAGAGGGTCACATAAAGCCAGATTGTCCTTAAGTGAAAAACAGGATGAAAACTGACACCAAGTATCCTTAGGAGAAGAGAAGAAGCAAGCATAAGAAAGCTTATATTGCCTGGGAAAACAATGATGATGATTGTAGTGTTGAAGAGGAGACCAATTTGTGTTTCATGGTAGGTTCTACACAATCTGAAGACAGTGATGATGATTTTGAGAATGAGCCTATCGAAGTGAAGTATCACATGCTACTGGATGTTTTTCAGGAAATACATGCAGAAGCTATGAAACCATAGTATAAGGTAAATCGATTAAGCTCTGAAAGAAGGGATTATGAATATTGAATTTATAACCTTGTTAAAGATAATGATAAGCTTAATCAGGAGTTAGAATGCTTTACAATCTTCAAAAAATGTTAAAACTGAAATACAGATTGTAGAAAAGAATTGTAAAAATTGCCTTGTTCACTTAGAGAAAATTGACTACTTAACTAGCACTCTAGAAAAATTCACTCAAGGAAAAGATAATCTAGATGATGTGTTAAGATCTTCAGGAAGAGCAATAAATAGGCAAGGCATTGGTTATAAAGCAAAGAGTAATAGGATTAATTCTAAGAAGTTTATTGATTTGAGTAAATTTGTTACAAATGCTTGTTTCTATTGCAATACTATTGGTCATACTCTTAGAATTTGTTACTACAGAAAGGTTGGGGTTCCCAAAGGAAAATACAAGTGGATACTTAAGGAACAACCTCCTGCAACTAACCAAAAAGGAACCAAGTTTGTCTGGATACCTGCATCAAAATTAGTTAATTGTTTTGCAAGAAAGTAAGCTGCTGACTGAAGCAGTATAGTGCTCAAGGATGAATTGCAGTGGAATAAATCATAAGTTCTTGAGTATTTAAATGTGGTAACGAGAACAATTATATTAACCCACTCATGCATCATAAATACCTGTATGAATGATTGTTATATGTATGTTTGTTGAGTGTTTATTTGATTGATTTGATTGTATGAACATCTGTTTGCACGACTTTTAATCGATTGGATTATGTATAGAGTTGATTATGTTCAGTGTTTATAGTTCTTTGTTTCTGGGTAAAACAATGTTAAGCATAGAATCGATTCTGAGAATAATAACATCGATTAAAATTCTCTGTTATGGGCTTTCTATTTCTTAAAATTTAAATGGGCCTGATTTCATAAAGTATCATTTTGCCCCCTTATATATGTTATGCTTGAAATCCAGTTTATTTTGAGTATGTTCTGTGTGTGAAAAACTCGGAACCCTAATACTGTGAAAGCTTGTCTGGAATCTATATTCAAAATGGCTTCTTCTTCACATCCTTGAAGAGATAGAGGAAAGGCTATTGTAGCTGCAAGAAGTGTTGATCCCTATAGGTGGATCAGTGATGAGGAGACTCGTGAAAGGTTTCTGAGAGGAAAGAGGATCAAGGTTGTTGTTCCTCACAAGTACCTAAACCTTAGATTATTTGAAGAAGAGGGCTTCCACTTTTCTGAATGGATCGAAACACACGGTCTCTCTACCTTTGTTCAGATGAAAGGAGATTGGTATCCAAACTTGGTGAGAGTCTTCTAGAACAACCTGAAAAATGTAAATGGAGATATTCAATCCCGAGTGAAGGGGGTAAATGTTCACATTGACAATAATGTTTGGCTGTAAGTAGCAGGATTAAAAGCTGAAGGACTATTCTTACACTTACCTAACTCTAAAACAAACCGATGACTGAAGAAGAGAGATGTTTACATAAATTGGTTAAGGTTTCCGGGCAGGTATACAATTGAAAGACTGTATGTACATGAAGGGCTGAACAAAGAAGAAAAGATGGTAGCACATATTCTTGCATGGGTAATTCTGCTGGGAAGAATCTTGCAAGACAGAATGTCAACTAAGGATGTATATCTGTTGTATGCTATCAAAAATTATATTCCCACCAACTGGGTGGAAGTGATAAAAGACCACATGATTAAAGTTGGACTTAATCAGGCACAATATCTACCATATGTTGTATTCATAAGCAAAATCTTGACCCTTCAAGGCATGGATGTAAATGGGGAAGATAAGTGCTCTTGTAATTGTTCTAATGTGATTAACCAAAATACCCTGACTTCCATCGGCTTAGTGAAGATCATGAAGGGATGGTGCTTCAAGGATGAAGAAGATTTGGTTCAAAGTTCAGGAAGCACACCTGTTGTCAATGAAGATCATACCAACTTCATTCTTGAGACAAATTTTGATAGATTTGTTGTAGAACAGTTCAAAAATATATCTGATAGACTTATGAAGCTTGAAAAGAAGGACAAGAAGGATTCTTCAACTGAAAATACTGATGAGGATTCGATGAATATATCAGATTCAGAATAGGATCTTAGAATGCCAATATGGAATCTGCTTCTATGTTTTTAGTTTGTTATCTTGTTTTGGTTGTGCTTATGGCATTATATGCCACAACTTTTTGCTTTCATCTGATTGTAATCATTGTGATAAATGAATGAAATTAGATTTCGGTGTTAATTAATATGAGTATGAATTTGTGATTGTTGACTTAATCTAATTGAAACTCGATTAACTTGTGTGTATGTATGCACTCTGATCATGTCATTGTTATAGCATACCATATCATATTCATACCTTAACTGTGATAATTAATGCATTACATTGTTACTAAAATGCTTGATCTAGTTAAGCTTGAAAGGTTATTCAGGGACAGTGCTTGCTAACAAAGCTAAGATGGAAAATCAACATTACTCTGCAACAAGAAATCAAGTATGATGAAACTCTAATCGATTGGTTTTTTGCCATTCGGTTTGAAGATTCCAAACTTTTGATATCTGATATCTTTAAACCTTATTATATTATCTGTTGATTGTTTATTCAACTTATAATTGATAGGGGGAGCATCAAATTTTTCTGTTATTATAATTGATGCATCTCCACATGCTTAATTATCTTTATTTCAATTATAGTATGAATAGTTTATTTGCTAATGCCCAGAGGGATAGAATATTTGATAAAATTGGGGAGAATAGTAATTGAGAATAATCTATGTTTGAACTGTGGTTGTACAACATGGTTTTATTAATCATGGGTTGTGTATCATAAAAAAAGGGGAAGATTGTTGAGATTGTTGATAGGGGGAGCACAAGATTAGCTTAACCCACAATCTTAGTGATATTTGTGTTTTTGATGATGACAACACATAATGAATATTAACACATGTTATACTGTGTTATACTGTGTTCCACATGTTATGCTGTGTTATATTGTCTTATACATGTTATATGCTTATGCTTACTGTGTTATATTTGTACAAGCATATTTTGTTGTGTTGATCATAGCTTACTGTATTTGATATGTGATTTTATCTGTGTATGCAAAATATGAAGTTTTGGAAATGAAAAAACACAAGCACCTAACTCTAGCTATTTGAGTTTTAAAGTATGGCAAACAACAAGTTTTAAGTCGATTACATTATTGGTTAAATCGATTAAAACTCGTGTGTTTGTACAATTATGTTTCAAGAGTGTTGTGATGTATTTGAAGAAGAAAAGTTCTCAAAAATATTCTAAGTGCCACTAGTACAAAAATCGCGTACAACTTCAAATATTTTGGGCTTTTAACGGCGAATTTGTAAACGACATCATATCAGAAGACGTTAAATTAACGTCGAATTTTGTTAATATACGACGTTAACTTATCGTCGAATTTTATCAATATTCGACGTTAATCAAATTTTTTTGTTTTTTTTAAATTAATTCTGATCTTTTTTTACAACTCTACGAGACCTGAATAGCCAAAAAACAACAAATTTCAGTGTTTGGTATTTTATAAAGCATGAACTATGAACGTGTAGTGCAGTATCAACAACAAACAATAATAACCATCAACAAACAAGTTCAATCAAACAAGTTCAACTAAACAACAACAAAAAACAAGTTCAATCAAACAAGTTCAACTAAACAGCAACAAAAAACAAAAAACAAGTTCAACAAACAAGTTCTTCAAAACGAAAACTAACCTTCAAAAGGTGGGTTCGTCGGAATAAAGTTTCGTCATAGTGAGAGAGAAAGCAGAATGCAACTATGAAGGACATGAGCACGAAAATAATCGGTTAAAAAAACAAAAATCATACATAAAGTAATTAATTAACATGCATTTGTATCAAATGAAAGAAAGATTACATGTGATGCTCGTCAAACTTCGTTCGAGAAAATTTTGAGAAGAGAAGATATATGATAACGGTTGAAAATAATGATATCTATGATGTAATTTTGATACTAAATGCACCCTTTTCTGCTTAGAAACTTGCTTGAAATCATGATTTTCTGTTAAGTTGTGTGAATAAGAGAGTTGAGGTTGAACTTCATGATTTTATGACTAAATTCCCTTGTTTTAGTAGGTTAATGAAGTGATTTGGAAGAGGAGTCAAAGTATGAAGGAGTCGGGATGCAAAAAAGTCAACCAGAGTGTAGAAAAGTCAACCAATGTGCAGAAAAGTCAACCAAAGTGCCAGTTTTCTTCCCGCACCGCGCCCGGGTACCCCTCAGGGGCGCTTGAGCGCCAGAATTGCACCGCACACTGCCTGGGCGCCCCTTTTGGGTGCTTAAGAGCAAGAAAGTATCGTTCCACGCCCGGCCGCCCCATTTAGGGCGCTTGAGTGCCAGCGACATGGGCAGGACCTTGTTTATGTTCTGTTTTCGCTCTATTTAAAGGACCTAGACGTCCTAGGTTTTGTATCTTTGCCAGGAGGAGCACAACAACACACTCTTTCATCCTCTGGAGGCAGATTTGGAGGCCGGAGCCTACTTCTTCTACTTTTAGGGTTTTCCTATCTCATTCTTCTCCATTATTCATCTATGTTCACCATGTCTATGGTGAACTAACTACTATTTGTTGTTGGGGGATGATGTAACTTTGTGAACTCTCATGTATTTGAATTGATTCTTAATAATATATGCTTTTTCATTAATCGTTAGAGTAATTCATCTGTTACAACGTTTGCTTTGTTTAATTCATTCAATAGCATGATTTATGAATTTCATGAGTGTCGGGAGGTTCCTTACAATTCAAGTTCTTGTTGAATTACTCCCAAGAGTAATATTTGTCAGGGATGACGGTATGAGTCTTGGTCGTCTTAAGCTCTTGATCTTCACATTTAATTACTAGGAATGCTAGGAATTGTATGAACTAGTAATTAAGGACAAGCTTATTTGCCGAGGGATCGGGTTTTAGTGATTTAGTGAGTGACGTTAACATTAATGCATAAAGAAGAATTCTTACATACATGAGAGAGAACTTGGCGAAATCTAACCCCAACAACATACTTATCTCATCTTAAACAACATTTGTTCATCATTGTGCTACTCTGCTATCGATCAACTTGCATTCATATTTAATTTTCTTTTTTTGCATTTGAAACCAATGATCTCATTTTCTTTAAGTCTTAATTAATCAAGTTATCACACGATTGTCTAGTGCCGAGAGTCCTTTGGGATACGATACTTGGTCTTACCATTTTATATTACTTGTGTGATTCAGTACACTTTCCAATTCATCAATAATATAATAAAGTCTTAGTCAATCAAGCTTCAACGATGGTGCTCACATAACACATAATACACACAAATGCAAAAGCCTTATGAGTGATCAACAACCAAGCAAAATATTATCCCATAGTCCATGGAATTATTCCTCACCAAAGAAAGAAAGAGTTTCACTTTAGCTCAAAGGTGTATAGTGAGGTGTCTGTTTCACTCTACCATCACAATCTCACACAATTCAACTTTGCCTTTCATTTAAACACATCAAACACATTCACAAGCAAGTTATCATTCACAAGTACTTTTTAAGGCTTGTATTGTTTCTGGGCTAAAAAGAAAACTGGTTTTTCTGGATACAACAAATTTCCTTGAGTTAAGAGAGTGAACAATTACTTCATAATTTATCATTAATCTCTCTTTCTACTTTTCACTTGAGAAACCACTTTTCAAATTAATCCCAACTTTTATGCATTGAGCTTACATTTCTCTTCTTTTGCTTTTCTCTTGCTTTATTTACTTTTCTCTTCTTTTGCTTTTCTCTTGCTTTATTTACTTTTATCTTGCTTTATTCACTTTGCTCAATGCTCTTTTCACTTTGAACAACCCAACAACCCCAAACTTGAACCATTCTCCTATACCATACATGCATACTCTACTCAACTCAAGGCAAAGATTTCAAGGGTATTATTTTTTCACATTAGAATCCAGGTTTAAAGGATAAAACAAATTTTCAAAATTTTTCGGTTGAAATTTTGGCATTGTTTTACAAGAGATAAGCATAGATGGCCTTTATCATTTGTAACAAGCAAGAAAATTGTTCAAATAGAGAAAATCTGGGGCACAACATCTCACAGGTTAATTCAAGGTTCCACATCTATGCTTAAACTCTAAAGCAATCAATATCTCAATATCACTTTCACACAATAAAGCAAACACAAGTCAATCATACTTCTCATCATCACACAAACAGTTTATCATTCCAAACCATTGCAGCACACTGTCTATTTAACCAACTACATGACTTACTAAAATCAAATTAAAATAAACAAAGTTCAAACATCCATAAAAATAAAGACAAAGACACATCTTGATCTAGCAGCATCCATCAGTAAATGCTGGTGTCTCATCATCCTCTGCTGTCATCTGAGTCTTCCTCATCATCTTCATCTTCATCCTCATCCTCATCTTCATCTACATCCTCATCCTCATCATCATCATCCTCATCCATGGCTACAGCTCCAGACGTGCCACCTCCTTCACTAGCTTGGGCCTGGTCCCTAGGCCATCCAACATAGGCTGAAAAATCGTCCGGAGACATAAAATAATGCTCAAGAAAGGCGGATGTCATGGTCCTCAATAACACATGTTGTCCTCTATACAATGCATCAAACCTAGCATTCTCTAATGCCATGTGCATGTCTCCCATCTGAAATGGATCTTGTTGAGTAGGTGAAGGTCTCCTGTGGGCTCTAAGAGGCTGAGGTGCTGGTACTGGCAATCCCTCTTCATCCAGCCTGTAGTATTGGGTATAGTATGAAGAATTTATATCCTTCCTCGGTCTCTAAAATGGAGGAGTAGATGTGTTCACCCCTACTATCTCACAAAGGTGTGTAATGAGAGATGGGTGCCCTAGAGGAGATTTGTTACTTGGAGCATGGGCACACTGTTCGATTTCATTTGCTATAACCTGCCCCACATTAATGTTCAATCTATTGAGGACTGATAACGGTTGAAAATACCGTTATCTGTGATTCAATTTTGATAGTAAATCAACCCTTTTTTACTTAGAAGCTTGCTTGAACTCATGTTTTTAGTTTAGTTTTATGAATAAGTGAATAGAGGTTATAATTTATGATTTTATCACTAAATTCCCTTTATTTTGTAGCTAATAATGTGCGTGGAAGAATATCCAACAATGTATAGAGCTGAATCAACAAGCAAAACAGCAAAAAAAAGTAAGTTTTGGAATGCTACCGTTGGGGCTGAGTGCCAAAAAAGGGGTTGAGCGCCATTCAGGGCGCTGAGCGCCAGTTATCTTGCAGTTCCGCCCGGGCGCCCTAAAGGAGGGCGCCGAGCGCCAGCGTGTTGGGCTTTGACCCGTTTTCTGTTATTTTTTTGATGTATTTAAGGACTTTGACGTCCTATGGATTGTATCTCTTGATCGCTTGAGCACAGAAACAAAATTTTCGCCCCTTGGAGGCAGATTTGGGGATGTGGGAGCTCTCCTTTTTCAGTTTCTAGAGTTTTTCTATCTCTTTCATTCCATTGTTCATCTAGTTTCTTCATGATGATGGAGAACTAAACTCTTTTGTTGTTGGGGAAGATGTAACATTTAAACTCTCACGTATTTGAATTTGTTCTGAATTATTTAATGCTTCTTTCATTAATTGTTAGGGATTTTCTCCTTTGCTAAATTCTTATATTTTATGATTTGTCTGAGTATCGGGAGATATCTTACGAATCACGATCTGGAGAATTTCTCCCAAAAGCAGTATTGCTCAGGGATGGGGGTATGAGTTTTGGTCGTCTTAAGTTCCTAATCGTAATGCAGAATTAATTATTAGGGATGCAAGGGATTGTGGTCTAGTAATTAAGGATAGGCTTTCTTCTCCGAGGGATCGGGTTTTATGTAATTTAGAGAGTGACGTTAACAATTTAATGAAGAAGAATAATTCATATATGCATGAGAGTGATTCGGTGAAATCTAAACCTCAACAACATTATCATCTCATATTATCAACTTCATTCATTCATTCTAGTGTTTAGCCTTAATTGATCAAATTGCATTAATTGCATTTGCATTCAAAAACCCAAAAAAATGTTCTTAAGTCTTAATTCGTTAAGCATTTACACAACTGTTTAGTGTTGTGAGTCCTTTGGCATACGATACTTGGTCTTACCATTTTATATTATTTGATACGATTCGGTACACTTGCCGAAGTCTTAACACTTAATCACCCAATATCAGTGTGAACCACAATAGACATCATCAATCTATGTTCATGTGCTTTAATTTGTATATTTGAATAAAAGTAGTTTTATGACTTTTTGGACTGAATGACGTAGGTTTTACTCAACAAAATTGTTTCTTATGTCCAACATGGGTTGCCCAAAAATGACTTCCCACACTAAAATGACACTTAAACAACAAAATCACACCAAAACCATTTGGATTTAAGCCAAAAATATATAAATTTAGACTACGGTCACCTATGTTACCACAGCTGGCTCCTACAGTACACGTTTCTGTACAAATACAACTTTTTGCTCGTGTAATAGTTTACTAAAGCATTATAATCGATTACAAGTGTGTGTTTTGGTGCAGAAGTTCCAGGACTTCACCTAACTTGTTCAAGTGAACAAAATTGTTTCTTATGTCCAACATGGGATGCCCAAATATGACTTCCCACACTAAAATCACACTTAAATAACAAAATCACACCAAAACCATTGGATTTATGCCAAAAAAATAAAAAATTAGACTACGGCCACCTATATTACCAAAGTTGGCACCTACAGTACACATTTCTGTACAAATCTCACTTTTTGCTCGTGTAATCGTTTACCAAAGAGTTGTAATCCAAGTGTGTTTTTTGGTGCAAAAGTTTCAGGACTTCACCTAACTTGTTCAACTCAACAAAATTGTTTCTTATGTCCAACATGGGTTGCCCAAACATGACTTCCGACACTAAAATCACACTTAAACAACAAAATCACACCAAAACCATTTGGATTTATGCCAAAAATATATTAATTTAGACTACGGTCACCTATGTTACCATAGATGGCTCCTACAGTACACGTTTCTGTACAAATATCACTTTTTGCTCGTGTAATCGTTTACTAAAGCATTGTAATCGATTACAAGTGTGTTTTTTGGTGCAGAAGTTTCAGGACTTCACCTAACTTGTTCAAGTGAACAAAATTGTTTCTTATGTCCAACATGGGCTGTTTAAACATGACTTCCCACACAAAAATCACACTTACACAACAAAATCACACCAAAACCATTGGATTTATGCCAAAAAATTAAATATATAGACTATGGTCACCTATGTTACCACAGCTGGCTCCTACACTACAAGTTTCTGTACAAATCTCACCTTTTGCTCGTGTAATCGTTTACCAAGGAGTTGTAATTGATTACATTTGTGTTTTTTTGGTGCAGAAGTTCCAGACTTCTGCTAACTTCATCATGTCACAAGCATTGTTTCATTCCTCCATCAAATACATGAATAGTAAATCAAAGTGGTCACTTTATTCATTAACAATTCAAACAAAACCTCATTTCACCATGACAATAACAAAGGAAATTTAATTAACATTAATAATATGTAACACAAGCAAGCATGCATCTTCTATAACATTAAACAAAATATATTCCAAATTACAAACATTTGTTCATCTATGTACAATTTTGTATTACTTTCTCTTAAGAAATCTATACAAATATCACTCATATTTTATTCTAACAAATCCAATGTAAGGAGTCCTAAGCACTTTGCTCTTGTAACGCCTTCGTGACCCCATCCTCACATACGTCTTCATTGAAGGTGGATTGGTGGACATGCCTCCCGGGAAACAAAAATCCAATGTTCATTGACGGTTCTTCATGTGGCACACTCTGTCCACCATCATCTTCATTTCTTCTTCTAGCTTTCTCTTCGGCCAACTCCGCCTCCAAGACAACAACCCTCCTTTTAAGTTCTGCAAGTAGATTTTCTTGCTCGTCTAAAGCACGCATAAAATTTTCTCTGCGTTTTCTTTTTTGTAACTTCTTTGGTGATGGTTGGTCATCTTTCATTTTTGGTCTTGGTTGGTCATCCTTCTCATCCTTCATTGAGGCACCAACATCAACATCATGATGAACCTGAAATTGAACAATGCATATCATAGTATCAAAGTTCAGTGAATATATCATAACATAAACAGTCAAACAATAAACCACATACCACACTCGTCTTCATAACTCCTTTCACGAAGTTGTCTCCTAAATTTATATTCATCCAATGCAATATTTTTGGAAATTTCTCTATTGGACCTTTAGGAGGACTGAAATTCTTACAAAATCATACCTACAAAAATGTTCATCTTAACATTTAGTCAAAAACACAATGCAACCCAGATTCCAAACAAAATTTTACATTTTAAATCAATAAATATAAATTATTTGCAGCACCTAAACGCAACCATCAACCTAAACGTTGGAGTAACTTTAATAATCGGTTCCATATAAATTACTACCAGCACATTAAATAACTCTCGATTAATAAAGTATCCATAAAATATATCACATACATATTTCCATTAGTCATTGTCCAATCACCCCTGAATAATAGATTTTCAAACCATTTACCCGAACCCATCTATACCCTGATGCACACTCCCAGCCCTGCATCTTCAGCCAACCCCTTCTCTGCCCATCTACTCTTTTTCTACTCACTGGCACACTCTCACACTTACTCCACACATTCACACACCACCCACTGGCACCCATCCGCTACTTCGTTTTTCCTAAATCCCTCACGTAAGTCCGTCCCCCTTTCCCATGCTCAACGAAACCCATGCAACACCACCTTGAACTACTCCATAATCCTTCTTTCTAGCATACAGAACCAAACCCGCGAAACCCATCCCCTATAATTCTTTTACCAATCCAACTCTCCTACTCTTTTTCTCACTTCCAAAAATCACAACACTACCCAAACCTCTCTTTCCATTTTAATTTCGAAACTACTCTCTGCTACTTTCGTAAACACAACCGAATAAGACATTAACCCTCTCTGCCAGGTGATAACACCCACACCCACGCTCTCGATTTCTCCATAACCACTACCTTCCGATGCTTATGGGCCCGCCCACTTCGGACCCAACTCTCATTCACTCCTTCTCCCATCATCACTCAACCACCTACTAAACGCACCACGCACACCTTTCTCCTTCCAGTTAAGAACGACGTGAGATAGACTCATGACCCCCCAATGTTAAGCTTTGTGTCTTCTTCCGAAGCTAATAAAAAAGACTTACGCTCTACCTCCTTCTGGCTCACACAAACACAGAATACCCAAAACTCCCCTAGATGGCCAAAACCCTCACACTCAAGGCATTCTAGTCTCCCCACGGTAGACCCATAATTTAACAACCAGTAAAACAAGAGATTAAACTTCATGATCACCACGGATCACCACAAACAGACATTCGAAGATAATACAAAACACACACACACACACACACACACACACACACACATATATATATATATATATATATATATATCAACCCTCTCTGTTCTGAAACAAGGAAAATAACCAAAGTATAATAACGTTCCAAATTACCAAGTAACTGTATTACCCTTAACCCACTAAAACACATGCTTATTCCCAGGTGTACTCAAGCATTATAACATTGCTTAGACAAGGTTCACTCCCCTTACCTGGTCTTTTCTAGAGAAGCTTTAGATTTCCTTGGGTTCAAACAATACTGGTTAGTCCCTCTTGGCTCACGGCAGCAACTAGCCTTCCACAGGGCTTCACAGTTTCCCTTTCAAGTTTTCTTCCTCTCGTCGCTCAACTAGATGTTGGAGTAAAAATACCATCTTTTTCTGCCTCTCTTGCACTCTTCTCACAACTTTTCTGGTAGGGTTTCCTTACAACTCTTGCCGCCCCTATCCTCCTATTTCTAATCTAATATATACCACTCAAACTCACTTACCCTCCGCTTCCAAAAACTAACCTGATGCTCTCTCTTCATTACTCCAATAATTCAGTTTTAAAACTCTACCTAAAACTTCCTTTCTAGTTTCTACACCATTGCCTAATATATCCTAATGCTCAAAGTTGCGAGTTTACGTTTTTTAATGGCATTTACAAGCATCAAATGTTTCCTATCCTGGACCAAATGACAGACAAGCCCTCCGCTTGCACGCCCCAAAATAAAGACACTCAACCCTCCTCTTGAACCATGCAGACACGTAGAAGAGAAGAAAATAAAACTAATTAAGACAAGGTCCCCACGAACACAAAACAGTGCAGCAAAAGCAACCCATGGCCCACGCGGGTCCCACTCTTTACCATTAAAGGAAAAGGAAAACTAACCCAAAAATGGAAAACAACACTACCAGCGCCCAACGAGAATCGAGCACGGACCAAGGGGTTCCTAACCTTTCAAGCAATCACAAACGCAACTAGACTAAGGCATTTAATTGATAACATACTACAAACATCAATATATAAACCAAATTTAAGCAAATTTTGGGAATTTAAATAAAACTAAATAAATTGATTTCTTAATCACTTCCAACACACTTTCCTCATTCAACAACACATCACAATACTATAAAATATAATAATAACTTAAAAAAAAAGTATTTGCATTTCACACGGGTCTTACAATATTACAATGGAGTTATTGAGATTGAGGCTCTTTATTGGGAGGCAACCCAATTTTTGACTTTTTCTTTTTAATTGATTATTTGTGTGGTTTGGATTATTAATGAAAGCATCTACTGATAGATGCTGGACAACATCTACTGAGGGATGCTAAGAGGACTCAGATGATAGCATCTACTAATGGATGCTAGGATGATTTAGATGAGAGTATCTACTGATGGATGCTGCTATGAAGAGGAGCATCTACTGATGGATGCTACTAGATTAAAGCATCTACTGATGGATGCTATGATGATGAAGATACATATGAGAGCATCTACTAATGGATGTTGCTATGATGAGGGTGATGAATGATAGCATCTACTGATGGATGCTACTAACGACATCTACTTATGGATGTCGATGAAGATGAGAAAGATCAACATCTACAAATGGATGCTGATGAGAAGAATTCGCATCTATAGATAGATGTTGGAAGATTCAGATGAAAGCATCTACTAATGGATCCTGCTGGATCAAGATTTTTATATTTTTTTCTTTATTTTATGCTTATTTGAATTTTGGTTATTTTGTTTTTATTTTAGCTTGCTTATGTACTTGGTTTCATCAATTGGGCTTCAATGGTTGGGTATGATGTGATAAACTATTGTTTGTGATGAGTAATATTCTTGTGTTGCTCTATTGTCTGTGATGCATGTTCAGTTAATGATTGGTGAGGTTTTTAAGCATAGATGGTGGTTGCTCATAGTTTTGTTAGAAATAGATGAATGATTTCAATTGTGATTAATATGCAGGGCAGGATGTTTATCAAATTGTGGAACTTGAATTAACCGATGAGAGGTTGGACTCCAAAGTTTTTGATTGATTTAATGTTATTGCTTTGGAAGCATGATTGATTTTGCCTAATTTTCTATGATTGAACCACTTGCTTGCTTGTTACACATGATCAAGGCCATGTTTTCTTCTCCCTTATAAGCCAATGCCAATATATGAACCCAACAAAGAACAATGTTTTTTTTTATCCTTTGAACCTTGAGCCTAAATGTGAAATTTTGAATATCCTTTTTGAAATCCTTATTGAGTTGAGTATAGTATGTTTATATGGTAATGGATAATGGTTCAAGTTTGGGGTTGTGAGAAACCGGAAAGAACTTTGTGAAACTCATTAAAAGATCATTGAGCAAAAGCAAAAAGAAAAAGAGAAGAAAAGAAAACGTTAAGCTCAATGAAAGGAAAGTTGGGAATGAATTGAAGATTGATTTATCACATAAAAGAAGAAAGAGAGATTATTGTTAATGAGAATAAATGAATTGTGCACTCTCTTAACTCAAGGATTTTGTTGTCTAGAAAAACCAATTTTCTTCTTAGCCCGACCTCAATACAAACCTCAAAAAGTCCTTGTGATGATAACTTGCTTGTAAGTGGGTTTGATATCTGGTTAAATGAAAGGCAAAGTTGATTCATGTGACATTATGATGGTAGAGTGTAAGAGTGTCACCTCACTATACACCTTTGAGTTTGAGTGAAATACTTTTGAGTGCTTGAGTGAAACACTTTTGAGTGATTAAGTGAAACACTCTCTTTGGTGAGGAATAGTTTCATGCCCATAGGGTAACATTATGTCTGCTTGTTGATTATTCATAAGGTTGTTGCATCTGTTGTGTATGTCTTGATTATGTGAGCACTATAGTTGAATCTTGATTGGCTAAAGCATCATTATATTTTGACTAATCTTTTTATGATGAGCAGACATGACTTATTTACTTGTCCTAGAGGAAAATGCTTTTTGGTGTGCTAGACCATTGTAGTATTATTATTTTGTTTAAGCCAAGTTACATTTTACATGAGGACAAACAAAGTTTCAAGTTTGGGGTTGTGATAACGGTTGAAAATATCTTTATCTGTGATTCAATTTTGATAGTAAATCAACCCTTTTTGACTTAGAAGCTTGCTTGAACTCATGTTTTTAGTTTAGTTTTATGAATAAGTGAATAGAGGTTATACTTTATGATTTTATCACTAAATTCCCTCTATTTTGTAGCTAATAATGTGCTTGGAAGAATATCCAACAATGTATAGAGCTGAATCAGCCATAAAAGCAAGCAAAATAGCAAAAAATTGAGTTTTGGAATGCTACTGCTGGGGCTAAGCGTCAGTTTCATGTATCGCACCAAGTTGAGTGCCATTTAGGGGCGCTGAACATCAGCGTGTTGGGCTTGGACCCGTTTTTTGTTATTCTTTTTATCTATTTAAGGACTTGGACGTCCTAGGGATTGTATCTCTTGATGGCTTGAGCATAGAAACACACTTTTCGGCCCTTGGAGGCAGATTTGGGGATGTGGGAGCTCTCCTTTTCAGTTTCTAGGGTTTTTCTATCTCTTTCATTCCATTGTTCATCTAGTTTCTTCATGACGATGGAGAACTAAACTCTTTTGTTGTTGGGAAAGATGTAACCTCTAAACTCTCATGTATTTGAATTTGTTCTGAATTATTTTATGCTTCTTTCATTAATTGTTAGTGATTTTCTCCTTTGTTAAATTCTTATATTTTATGATTTGCTTGAGTATCGGGAGATATCTTACAAATCACGATCTGGAAAATTTCTCCCAAAAGCAATATTGCTCAGGGATGGGGGTGATAATGGTTGAGAATACAATTATTTGTGATGTAATTTTGATACTAAATGCACCCCCTTTTGCTTAGAAACTTGCTTGGAATAATGTTTTTCTATTAAGTTGTGTGAATAAGAGAGTTGAGATTGAATTTGATGATTTTATGACTAATTCCCCTTGTTTTGGTAGGAAATGAGATAATATGGAAAGCAGAGATGAAATGCCAAGGAGATGGAGCTCAGAAAGGCTTGGAAAATCACTAGAAGGGAGGAATGCTAGAGGCTTGGGCTTCCTTTTTGGAGGCTTGAGCGTAAAAGAGTGTCGCTCACCGCCCGAGCGCCCCTTTTGGGGTGCTTGAGCGCCAAAAGCACGAAGCTTGGGTGTCATCTCTGAAGCTTGAGCATAGAAGACCACCAGTCATCGCTCGTGCGCCCTAAGTGGGGCGCTTGAGCGCCAGCGATACAGGCTTGGGCTTTGTTTCTATTCTGTCTTCGCTCTATTTAAAGGACTCAGGCGTCCTAGGTTTTGTATCTCTGGCTAGAGCAGCATAATAACACACTCTTCCACTCTCTGAAGGCGGATTTTGATGCGGAAGCTTCCATCCTCTACTTTTAGGGTTTTGCTATCTCATGATTTTCCATTATTCATCTAGTTTCACCATGTCTATGGTGAACTAAACTTTTTTTGTTGTTGGGGGATGATGTAACCTTGTGAACTCTCATGTATTTGAATTGATTCTCAATAACATATGCTTTTTCATTAGTTGTTAGAGTAATTCATCTGTGATTATTACATGCTTTGTTTAACTCATTCATAGCATGATGTATGAATTGCATGAGTGTCGGGAGGTTCCTTACAATTCAGGTTCTTGTTGAATTCTCTCAAGAGTAATATTGCTCAAGGATGAGGGTATAAGTCTTGGTCGTCTTAAAGCTCTTGATCTTCACATTTAATTACTAGGAATGCTAGGAATTGCATGAGTTGGTGATTAAGGACAGGCTTCTTTGCCGAGGGATCGAGTTTAAGTGATTTAGTGAGTGACGTTAACATTAATGCATAAAGAAGAATTCTTACATGCATGAGAGGGAACTTGGTGAAATCTAACCCCAACAACATACTCATCTCATATTACAAACAACATATGTTCATCACTGTGCAATTCTGCTATTGATCCAATTGCATTCATATTTAATTTTCTGTCTTTGCATCTGAAATCAATGATCTTGTTTTCTTCAAGTCTTAATTAATCGAGTTATCACATGACTGTTTAGTGCCGAGAGTCCTCTCGGATACGATTTCCGTAAGGCTTGAGCCTTCAATTTTGCCCGGGCTTCAGGGGTCCGACGCCCGGGCAGCGGGAGTCGACATTTCCACGCCCAAGCCTCTTGCAGGTAGCCCAAGCTTCGTGCGGTTCCCTCTTCTGGTGCTTTTCTAGGCCTTTCTGAGCTCTATATCCTTAGCACTTCATCTCTGCTTCCTGTATGATTATTTGAGAACATGTTTGAGTTGATTATGTCATTGCTGCAATTGACTGTGTATTACATGAGATCTTATCTATGAATGCATGACATATATTTGAGAAAAGGAAAATCACATGCACTTTTGTTGAACTTGTAATATGTGGCAAAACAACAATTTTAAGTCGACTTCATTATGAAGTAAGTCGACTAAAACTCGCGGCTTTGCACAAACGTTTTCAAAGTGTGCTGTGAGAATTTTTGAAGAGAAAGTTTTTCAAAACTATGTTTAACTATGTTGTATAGTCGATTACATGCAACCTGCATTCGACTAAGTCTGTTATAGTTTTGAAATTCTGTTAATGCTTGAATTAAATGTCACAACAACTATATTTTTAAATATGTTGACCAAGCATTTATTGTTATTCGACTGCACTAATTGTTCATTCAATTAACTGCATTGATTGCTGCTAAATGTTATAACTGTTTTGTTATATTCGAGTACATTAGTAGCAAAGTCGATTAAAATGCGTCAGAGTTGCGAATTGCTATAAATTGACCCGAATTTGATTTCTGCAAGAACTTTTGTGATTCTAACGATTTGATTGATTTCTTTCAGATTAGTGATTTCTTGCAGAAAGTGTGAAAGCTCCAAGAATTCATCAAGAAGACTGTGGTGTTCATCTTTGGTGATTGCTTGATGAGTAGGAATATGTGTGCTCTTATTGTCTGATCAATATGCACTTGAGGTGTCTATTTCGTGATCAGTTTCTATCAATCTTGTGAAGATTGGAGTTGCCCTGTTGTGATTACAAGAGAACGTGCGACGTTCTAGACTTTGAGGATTGTTCAAAGTGTTAAAGAGTGCAGGAGAGGGGACATCTTGTTGTTGTTCTTTGTTTGTATATGCCTATATTTTGATAAGAGGGTTAGAGAGGTGTTTTATATTTTTGACGTGGATGTCGCTATAAAAGCCTTGTTGTAAAAACCTTGATCATTATAGTGCATTTGCTTCCTTTGGTGGAAGGACACTGGATGTAGGCTGGGTCGAACTAGAATAAAAACTCAACGTTTATTGTTTCTATCCCTACTATATTACATTCAGTTGACTTTACATTTTACTTATTCGATTATATTTCGCTGCACTACAAAGTCTTTTTCCTTGCGTTTCAAGAAAGCTTTTAAAGGCATCTACTTTGCGAAAAAGATTTAAAGAAAACTTTATTGTTGTTTTTTACCAATTCACCCCTCCTCTTGGAATTGAAATTAAGTCATTCTATTTTCAACAAACATTATATCATGCATAGAATTAAACATCATCAACAAATCAAAAACTTTAAGAACAAAAATGAAAATGCCTACTTTAAGAAAAGAAGTTTAAGACAATCAAACGTCTTATCCCTATCCCTAGGCAATATTCCCTTTGGGTGAAATCCTCTAGATCATTATTCATAAGATATTTCCCAATACTCAAATAAATCAAACATCAAGTTATGAATGGCCAAAACATAACAAGCATTAAGAATAAGAGAAAATCACTAACATTCAATGAAAGAAACATAAAATGTTTAAATCATATTCATATACATGAAAGTTTAGAGGTTACAACATCCAAACAATAAAAGAGTTTAGTTCTCCATTGTCATGGAGAATCTTGGCTTACAATGGAAGAATGAATGAATGAAAACCCTAGAAAGTGAGAAGGAAAGCTCCCGCATGCCCATTCTCCCTCCAAAGGGTCGAAATCAGCTTTTTTGTGCTTCAGCCGTCCAAAGATGTCAACCCTAGAGTGTAAAAGCCTTTAAATAGATCAACAATGGATCATGGGCCAACGTCGTTAGCGCTCAACGCCCCAGCTAAGGGCGCCCAAGCGTGACTACGAATATACTGGCCCTCAGCGTCCTGCTTGAGGATAGTCAGGCGTCCGAGGGTGTGGCTGGTTGGCGCTTAGCGCCCTTAGAGGGGGTACCCAGGCGTGCTTATGAGGAGAATGGCGCTCAACGCTCCAAATGGAGGCAACCAGGCGCCCTTGCGAGACTTTTGACGTTGAGGTCCCCTAAAAAGGGAAACCAGGTGTCCTACGGTCCTTCTTCAGCCTTCTTTCAGCCTTCTTTCCTAGTGCTTATGTTGTCCCCCCTAAGTTTAGACTCCTTGATACTTTTGCTCCTCTTCTAATGATACCAATAACCTACAAAATAGAGGGAATTAGTGATCAAATTCATAAAGTATAATATTTCTTCACTTATTTACCAAATTCAACTAAAACAAGAGTTTAAGCAAGCTTCAAAGTCAAAAAGGGTTATTTTAGTATCAAAATAGCATCACAAATAACGGTAAATTCAACCGTAATCAAAAGTCTGATCGTTCTGCACAGGATGATGCATTCTGTTTGATCAGAAAAGGCTTTGGCAAACATTGAGTATTGTTGGTTTCCTTGTGGTGTTACAGGAAGAAGAACATGGTTCTTGACTTTAAGGGTGTCTCAAAGGGGTTGATAGCAGAAGAGGATTGTTCTTCTTGCTTGTCGGTTTGTTGTATAGCATATAGTTATATTAGTGAGTTAGAGACCTGATTTACATTTTGACGTGAGGTCGATGTAAAGTCGTTGGTGTAAAAACTCATATCTATATAGTGCATTGGCTTCCAACTCAGGTTGATTGGAAGGACATTGGATGTAGGCTTAGTTGAACCACTATAAAAACTCAGTGTTTGAATTTTCTTATCCCTTCTCTCTACATTAAATCGATTATATTGTCATTACATTCGATTAAGTGAACTGCTGCATTGCACACATTCTTACTTACGATTCAAGAAAAGTCTAAAGACTTTCTGTTTTGCGAAAAAGATTTAAGAAGCTATCATTTTTATACATCACCAATTCACCTCCCCCCCCCCCCCCTCTTGGTGTGAGAAACGAAGCACTTCTTTTTTAACATCCTTTTTCCTTAACATTTGTTGAGGGGATTTATCTTTTTATTTGTATCAACTTTAAACAACAACAACCAACATATGACTTACATTTTAATACCCCTGATCAAAGGCTAAGACAATAAAAATTTTAGAGAATCCTAAAGAATCAACTAGTATTTTGACAATTTCAAAAAGACTCAATGAAAGCTTATCTATAAGAACTTATTTAGGGCACCATACCCAAAACACAAGGCACATACAAGACGCAACTCATATGGATTTTCAATTTTTTGATGTTTGTAAAAGGAAAATAAAATGGCTAAATATGCAAGTGATGTCTATTTCGATTCAACATGAATTTAGACAAAACAATAGGATCATAAAATAATAAAAAAAAAAGACTCAAAACTCAAGCACCTCTTATTGAAAATAGAAAAAATATTGCATATACCCAAATGGAAGGAAAGAAATCCTCTTACACACACATGGATGGTTCAAGAAGAACAAATTTTTTGCACCAAAATTTAAACACACATGAACACATATATCAATCAAACACAAGACATGTAAGGAGATATGAGACAATACGAAAATGGGATAGTAATGTCAGAGGTACCTTTCAACCAAGACTTCAAGCTCTCCACAAGGCCTTCTTCACCTAAGATGCTACCTCTAAGATGTTGGACCACCTCTAGGACGAAAAACCTACACCAAAAGAGATCAACAGCACCAAAAACCGAAAAATAACCTAGGAGAAAAGCAAGAAAATGTCAAAATGAACAAGGCTATCTCAAATAGAATTTTTAGGTGACAAAACCAAGATTAGCAAGGAGACAAGAAAGAAAATAAATGGTTAAAAATAAAGGTTCACCATTCAAAAGAAACTCCTAAGGAAAAGCTCTAGAAAAGACCACAAAAACTAAACAATTACTAGAGTAGAAAGGTGATTTTTTCCTTTAGCCAATTTTGAGCACATGTGGCACTAGACCAAGTTTGTAGCATCAAATGGCATGGACCAGCTGCTGGAACAGAGGTTTGGGATATAAATTTCAGGTGCAAAACAACCACCAAATCATCATACAAATGCACACAAAAAAGTAGTGGTGGTAGTGTGAAATGAACCTTGCTTTTTGCTTCGTAGTTTTGTTTTTTGTACTTTTTTTGTTACTTTTTCTTTTTTTCTATCTTGTCTCTTGTTTTTCTTGTAACTTTCCATAACATAAATCACACAAACAAACACCTCAAATCTAATTTTAAAGATTCCTTTAAAGGTGTATAAGGTCACACATACAAAATGGTAAAGAAATCTTACTAGAATCAAAATTTTGGCAAAAAACTCAAAAATGACATGTATGAAACATAACTCTGAATTTTTTGATGAACTAACAACAAACATGAATTCAAATATGCAAAAAAAGTACTCAAAGGTTCCCAAAAGTGCAGTTTTGAAAAACATACAAACATATATTTTTGGTGATTTTTTCATGGTTTAACTTGGGAATAAAGTGGTGGTAAATGGTCCAAGGATGATGACCTAAGGTGTGGATGGTGTAGGAGCTCATGACCTCTAGGAGATATGGTGGTGAAGGTGTAGTGTTTGGTGACTGTAAGAGAGGTTAAGCCAACTAAAGGAGGAAGGTGATTAGAGGGGCTCTAAGATTGCTCTAGTCTTGATCTAAGAAGTGTATGGCCATAATTTAGCACCATAACATTACATTAATCCAAGATGAAATACAAGGGTGGAGACACCTCTATTTATAGGCCAAGGGTGTCTCCTTCTAACCCTAAAAACACAATCCTCTCCATTCCTAGAGCGTCATGTGGCTACTACTAAAAAGAAATCATCTCCAATGATGGAGGGACATGTGGCTGCTACTAAAAAGAAATCCTCTCCACTCCTAGGGTCCCATGTGGCCACTTCTAAAAAAATCATCTCCAATGGAAGCATGACACATGGCACACACTTTCCACTTGGTTTGCATGTCTAACTTAAGAAAAATCTTATGCTACTTAGCCTTAATACAAGCCTTAAACAAACCTACACTACACGACCGAATACAATGCCCTAGATATCCTACACTACTCTTCAATATGGTCCATGATGGCTCCAAAGGTTGTCCAAAGGTTAGAGTTTATAGCATCTTCATGGATGACTTCAACCATTCTTATAGATGCTTGACCATGGTTAAGGGGTGTGCCATCACTTCTCTTCCTAAAAGGATATTTTTATTAATGATTATTGTTAAACTTCAAAACTTGGGTTACTAGACGGTCTAGTCTCTTTAGACGATCTTGTCATAATAGGAGGTCTATTGAACTAACAAAGGTTCTTGAAGCTTCTCATGTCCAAGTGCAAAGAATGAAAGCCTTTCCTTTGTCCAAGTGTATGCATGGGAGCCTTTTCATCCAACCAACCAAGTTCTAGAATGTACCTTAAGGCTTAAGCAAGCCAAAAGAGGTGTTCTCCCCTTTCAAAATCCCATATGATGTTAGGAGCCTAAGAACTAACCCAATTGACAACATCTTGGCCTCTCTGACCTTTGTTGACTATTTGACTAATAATTTCTCCATGAAACTCCAAATGAGATAATTATTTACTTTTTAAGAAATTAGACTAAAAGGGCTTTCATTTGACTATAAACACGTGTTTTCTTGACTTCTAAGTTGGATGTAGTTAAATCTTCAAAATTTTCAACGTTTAGTAAGCTCCATGGATGGGTAGGTCCTTGGCCCAAATATAAGGCCTAACGAAAGACATATGTATATATTTACGAAGCTTAAGAGAAGGGAAAAAACAAGCTTGAAACACAATGTCCACAAGATTAGAGTCTTTCTTCTTCTTCCACCCTCCTAACCCTGGTTCAAGTTGTAGCTCTCCGGATGGATCTCCATCAAGTTCCCTAGATGGGTTTCCATCATGTGAGACTAGGTGGGTTAGGTCTAGGGCTAGGTGTTTTAGTTCTCGGGCTAGGTAGTTTATCCTTGGCCATTATGTCGTCCAACAACATTGGAACTTCATCATCAAAAGCATATTCATTAAGAATTAGGGTTGTTGGTTGAGCACGACTATCTTGATGAGCAAGTTCTTTGACAACGTCTACCACTAAAGAGACAATGTAACACCCTATTCTAAGATTTTACAATTTCATTAAAATAATTAAAAAAAAATATTGCCAAAAGCTATTACGAAAGTAAAAGTTGTATACAATTTTATTAATCACAGAAAACTTAAATATAATTCGAGTTTATTACACGAAATCTTAAAACAACATTTCTTTAAAGAAAATTATGAATCCCCATCACTCTGAATCAGCTCACCGTTGTATACTTCATCTAAAACATTTGCAATACTATCTGCTCTCGTATAACCACACAAGTTACACAATCATCACACACATAACAAACAAAATAGAGGTGAGTTATCTGAGTATCATCTATCATAGGAATTATAACAACATTTTAAATACATATCATCTTAACAAATAATGACAGGTTACTCAACATGATTATCAAATCATTAGTGCAACCAGTGGTTATTCTCTTGTACCCTACCATAAAATCTAATCATTAGAAAAAAAGTAGTTTGAGTCATCCTATCATCGCAACAAGGACCTATCTCCTTTGCCCCTCAAGGACTTACGAATAACAACTTTGATGCATTTCACATCGAGATTTATACTTAACAATGAGCCAGAGCAAACGGAAAAACATCTTTCCCCTCTCCACTGCCTTGCACAGGCGAGAAGGCACACACTTGAACTATCCTCTTCCATTGCCTCGCACAAGCAAAGATAATCTTTTTCCACTGACTCACACAGGCGAAAGAGTCACCCCAAGATTTACCAGGTAGGATGTGACGACATCATAACAACCTATCTTTATTCACATACACATACCAACATGATAAACCTCATATAATTTTGTCATTATTCTCGAAACATATTGTCCCGTAACCTTATTCAAAAATTATTCCTTTCATAGAAGTAATCTCAAGGCAAATACTCAAACAAAGTTAACAAAACAACACAAAGTCAAACTAATAGTAAATAGTCAATGACGTACTAAATGCATCCCCATTTCTTATTTTCGTTACTACCAAGAAACAAGCACCACTCTCTTTCTAAGCAATGAAGTGGGCCCATGAATGTAGTTAAAATCATCTCTCTCTTTCCAACATTAATGTTGTGGGCCCCAACCCAAAGATAAACTCAGAAACACAAAACCTATGAACTCTCACTTTGCCATGCAAAAAGGTTACAACATGACCCTCTCATCCTCTACACATTTACTTTTTGCCACAAATGAACTAGCAAAGTATAAACAATATTATATCTACAATGTAGATAAAACAAAGGAAAAAAATATTTCCACACCACTTGCTCACAATCACTTGTTTCTCTTTCACAAAACTCATTATTGTGACTTAATGATTCTAAAGAACTGACCTAACTTTCCCTCTCTCACGACCCATCACAACCCCTTCTTAGCTTCTATGTTACTTGTGTTGGATACAACCCGATGACCTCCCACAAAGTTGATTCTAAATTGAAGGCTTGAATAATGATGATGAAAGTTCAAGAAAAAAATCAAATTGATGAAATTGATAAAATCATTCCATATCAAGAAGATTTCAAACAAAAAACTGCAATTTGAATTCTCAAAGGCTATCAAATGAAACAACTATATAAGGGATTCAAAGGCTTACAAGAAGAAGTTTGGCAAACAAATAGAAGTGAAAAAGATCAAATTGTTGAGAAATTGTCATATTTAATTATTACTGAATTGGGTTGAAAGCTTGAATATTGTAAAATCCTTCACTGAGTGAAATTATACCTTGTGAGTTTTGTTGTACACTAATGTTGTGAGAATGTTGTTTGATTATTCAATGGAATTAAGAGTTCTTGATCTAAAGGGATATTGAGAAGCATACCTAGAGAGGTTGATACTTGGTGTAACCTAGAGAGGTTTTGTATTTGTGTACTTGAAGAGGTTGAAACTCGTGTAAACTAGAGAGGGTGATAATCTTTATTAATCAAAGGAGTGATTAGTGGAATTTCTTAAGCATATTGCTCAAGATATTAGATGTATCCTCATGAAGAGGTGAACCAATAAATTTGTTGTGTGCATTTTCTCTATCCCTACACTTTTGATTTTGTTAGTTAATTCGATTGCGCTTGTATATTAATGCGTGTATTTTTTTTAATTTATTGCTAGGTTGTATTCAGCTGCCCCCCCCCCCCCCCCACATCGCTCTTCTAAAGCCAATTACACCAACATCAACCTCTCTAGGTACACAAGTACAAACCTCTCTAAGCTACACTGAGTATTAAGCTCTCCAGGTACCCTTTGAATCTCCCCTTAAGAGACTAAATGATCCCTTGAGAGAAATAACTCTCAATGACAATGAAAAATAAAAAAATGCTCTCACAACAAAAGTGTATAATACAACTCATAAGTTACAACTTCACTTAGTGAAGGATATAGAATTTGTAAGCTCTCATCCCTGTTTAATAATCACTAATGATATAACATTTTCTCAAAACTTTGATCTTTTGTAAATATCTTCATTGTTCTTCACGTAAGTCTTTGCATCCTTTATATAGATGTTGCATTTAAATGACTTGATCCATTCTTGATATGTAATGACTTGCATCCTTTGATTTTCAACTTGAACCTTCAACGTCATTCTTCAAGACTTCAATTCTAGGTTAACTTATGTTCTTCAAGATGTTGTCTTTCTTTTTGTTATTGAGCTTAGACTTGATTTAAATTATAATCTTACTTCAACATTCACAATTGTAATGTTAAGGAAACTTTGTGCAACTTGATTCTGCCTGAGTCATTAAAGCAATAATATCATTCAATCAAATAAAACATTTCATTCATCAGTCATATAGAGTGTTTTGTAGTGCTCATATTGCTTGACTATTGGATTTAGAAAAATTTCTTCTTTCACAATGCAATTATCACACATAAACGCAAAGGTCATGTTATTAATTCTCTATTTCAACAATTAGATCAATATATCAATTTGCAAGATCAATTGGAGATAATCGGACTATCAAAGTTCTATAGAGTTATTTTTACTATTGAGGTCGTCTAACACCTTAGTCATTTAATAGCTTAAGCTGCTTTGGGTTGTCTAACTTTTGAGTCGTCTAACACCTTAGTCATCTAACACATTACATTTTTCAATGACTTAGGTTGTCTAGAGACTTGGGTCGTACAATGCTTTAAACCTGGTGAACACAAGTTTTGTACTCGTTTAACACTATAACTCGTTTAATGTTAAGACTTAGCCTTTGCATATACTAAACTTCCAACTTACAGTAACATGTGTGGCATTTGAATATTAGCAATTGAGCATACACAATCGTAAGTATTTAGCATCCAACTTACCTCATTAATTATATTTGTTAGACATTTTCTCTTAGTCATCTAACACAACTTTACTTATAACCAAAGGCTTACTTGTTTGGTAGAGTAATTGTGTTTTATCATCAAAACGTCATTGGTTATTAGGACTCGTCTATTTCAGTAGCAAGAACTAAAAGAGATTAGGCTCACGACCTATGATAACTCAATGTTCTACTATAGAGAAAGCTAGACAATTCCATGACCAAAAGTTAATCCTTATTTTATAGATTTTGTATGAACTAATGTATTGGAAATGAATTTTGAGTTCGTTTGGAGACAAATTTGAATTATCTTTACCAAAACTAATCTTTTGACTATTGTCTTAGCAACACTGAAAATTTTATAGTTTAGTAGTATTAATATGATCGTTTCAATGACCATGTTACCATTCATACTTCACTTTTCTCAAATTGATCAACCTATTCTTATGTAACCTTTATCCAATTTTTCTCATTTACATTCTTTGGTTCTACCTAAGATATCATAACCATTTGTGTTTTGAGCCTTGATCTTGTTGCCCTCCTTTGTTTCTTTGCTATTATTACTTCAATAGTCTCTCCATTGAGTTTTCTCCAATTGGTTAACATTCTTCTTTTACAACATCAAAAGCTACATTAGATGCTTTGTTTAATGATTCATCTTACGCATCTTCTGATGTATAGTCTGCTGTATTATTAATATCGTCTGATGAATTTTCTTGAGCTTTTCTTGAACTTATAGTCATTGTACAGTGAGAAATATAATTTCTCTCAGATTAATAACCAAATTAATCCATTATAATCTTCTTAAATGTTTATATACAGGAGCAAAGCATTCCTTATCTTTCAATATCCCGACAAATTAAATCATAACTAGACAGTATGCAACAAAGGATCATGGAGCAACTGCATTACTTATATTGCCTAATAGTCTAGCCATCATTTCATCTATATCATTCTCCACTACCTGAGGGCAACGCAATGTGCATGTCTCTACCCTTTTGAATGAGTATGTTGTTGATCAAATTAATTTAGCAAGTACATACATTCTCATGGAGTCTGCCGGATATCCTTAGGAGAGGGGTCAAGAACGGATCAAGAAGTGGTCAAGAAAGGGGGAAGCATGGAAGGAAGAGACAATTCTTGGGAAAGGAGGATCAGTAAACAGAAAAGGGACCTAGCAGAATGGAGAAGAAATATGCAAGAAATGCGGCAAGAAACCAGAGAACTCTTGCAAGTTCTTGGAGGAAGGGTGTGGAACCAGGAAAAGGGATTAGAAGGCAGTCCAGGGTTTGTAGATGAAGATCAACATACTATTAACGAGAATCAGAGAAGGAGAAGGGAGTGCTCGGGGGAGGAACGAGAGCGAAGACAAAGGGGGGAAAAATTAAACGCACTAGAAGGAAGAATGGAGGAACGAATGGCGGCAATGGAGTCGTCAATGGATGGACGAAAGGCGGAGATGGAGTCGTCAAGGGAGGAAATGAAGGTGAAAACGACGACAGTTCGACAAGACTCGGCAGCCACATGCCAGGATCTTCAAGAAGTGAGGCGATTATCGGGGGGACGACACCGCATTCAAGGGGAACTGTCTGACGACAGTCAGGCGCCTGTGAACGCCAATAGGAGTACGAGATGCAAGGACGAAATTGGGGGTGGAGAAGGTGAGCGGTTCAATTGGAGAAAGAGGGTGGAGCTGCCCGTGTTCGAAGGATTAGATACATTGAACTGGATCAATTGGGCAGAGCGATTCTTCGAATTTCAAGGAGTAGCGGAAGAGGAGAAGGTACGATTAGCGTATGTGAGCATGGAGGGGAGCGTTGGCTATTGGTTCAAAGCTTGGAAGGAGAAAGCCAAGAATCGTTCATGGGATGGTTTGAAGGAAGCCTTGGTGATAAGGTTTGGAACCATTGTTGAGCGGTTGGCAGCATTGAGACAGACGGGGACGGTGGACGAGTATGTACAATACTTCAAGATATTGGCGGGTCGAACGAAGAGGGTATCGGACGAGCAGCTGTTGGGATATTTTCTTGCGGGATTGAAAGAGGACATCCGGAATCAAGTCCGGCAGCATGAATCGCAGGAATGGATGGTGGCGATGCGGATCGCAAGGGATGTTGAGGAGTTCCAGAGAGTTGCCGAACAGTCTGAGGACAAGTGTTATAGCCCATACCGATCGGGAGTGGCCGAGCAGTCTAAGGCCATAAAAGACCAATTGTCTGGGGGACGAACGTGCGGCGAGGTGACACAGTTCGAGGCCAATTGCTATAAACCAAGCAGATCGAAAGTTGCCGAGCGGTCTGAGGACAAGTGCTACAGCCCATGCCGATCGGGAGTGGCCGAGCGGTCCGAGGCCATAGAAGACAAGTCGTCTTGGGGACGAACGAACGGTGAGGTGCACGGTCCGAGGACGATCGCGATAACCCAGGCCGATCTAGAGTTACCAAACGGTCGGAGGCCAAGCACTATAGCCCAGGTCGATCGAGAGAGGCCGAGCGGTCGGTCGGATCCGAACAAGAGAAGACTGCTAGACCCAACGGGAGAGGCTTGACGAACCCAAGAGGACTGAAGGAACCGAACGGTTCGGAAACGAACGGGAAAGAACTACCGAATCCAAACGTAAAAGGACAGGAGGAACCAAACGATCTTACATTTACAATCAAAGGCCGAACGGTTTTACACTCAAAACGATCTCCTAGTCATTGGCCGAACGGTCTTACAGTTACATTCAAAGGTCGAACGGTCTTACAGTCCAAACAATCTCTCAGTAATTGGCCGAACGGGCTTACAATTAGAATGAAGGCTAAGGAGGGAAAGGTGGATGGAAGAATCAATGGTCGGGAGAGAAGGATGGATTTTGTGAAGAGGTGGACCAGCGAACAAAAGAAGGGCCTTGCCGTTCGTGAGGCACCTGCAGAGGGGAGAGAACTTTTTGAAGCTTTGAAAGACATCAAAGACCATTTCTTCAGAGATTATAATTCTGGAAAAGAGGTGACCAGAATGTTGGAAGCTAATAAAATCCAAGAAGAATGGAAGTCATTGGAGGAGGAATTGCCACCACCCAAACCTCCAGACCTGAGTTAGAGGGCAGTTGCCAGAGGGTTCCATTCATATGAGTACACGATGATGAAGAGGAGCCATGAGATCAAGCCTCCCGTTTCCAACCTTGAGGACAAGGTTGTTCGGCAACGGGATGTAATGTTAGGGATGGAGAGTTTACGAGTGAAGGAATAAAACATTAAATGCCCAACTGCCTTAACTGCCTTAGCAGTTAGGAAGAGCGGGGTTATTGGTTGTATAAATAGCAAATAATCAATTGTAGTGGGGGGTCGATGGTTTGATTGTAGTCTAACAGGATTTGTCATCCTGAGGAGGGAGGTTAGGCTCTCTAGAGGGAGGTTATGCTCCCAAACCCAGTCCTTGTAAAGAGATTCGTTTACGGTGAATAATAGCAAAACTCATTCTTTCATTTCTGTTTCTATCTTTTGAGTGTTTTCTTGTTAGGTTCCAAACCCAGGAACCTAATAGAGTCTTTATAACTACATTCATATACATGTGATGAGAGGGTCGCACCTCCCACAAAAGTTGAGCATATAAGAATGCAGTACAGTTACTAGGAAGTGACTCCTAGGTCGTCTCTCAAGGACCAATTTGGGTTCAGTCTCAGATCAAACACGTAGTGGGGGGGTTGTGATTGATTTTTTTTTTTTTTTTGGTTGTGGTAAAAATTAAAAGCGTTGAAATAAAATTCAAAACAGTAAAACGAAATTTAAAACAGTAAAATGAAATTGGTACAGTAAATGAAATTAAAACAGTAAAAACGGAAATACAGTAACATGAAACAGTGAAAATAAATCTGGAACAGTAAAAAACAACAAAAATACAGAAAATAGTAAATACAGAAAACAGTAAATTTAGAAAACAGTAAAAACAGAATCAAAATCACTGCAGTAAAATACAGAAAATAAAATTATAGTAAATGATCAACATGCAAAAATAAAGAAGAGCAGAAATTAAATTGCAGAAAACAACAACTGAAATTAAATTACAACAGAAATTAAATTGCAGCAGTAAAAAGAGACAGTAAAATCTGGAAATTTAGAAACAGAATTTGAAACCAAACTTTGCTTAGAAATTAAATTGTGCATGAAATTATTACAACAAAGAACAAGAAAGCTAAATTGAAAATTAAACATTACAGCAAAGAAGATGAGTGCATCAACCGTAAACCTCCATTAACTGTACTATGATTCTTCTTTCTCTGTTTTGGACAGCCGTGAAACTTTCAAGCTTGTGTAAACAACTGGAATTCTAAGGACAAGTCCATGCTAGTAAATTTGCAGTGATGAGCTAATGAATTAGCAGTACATTCCAGCAGAAGAAGAAAAATAGAACAACATTCAAACTAATATAAGAAATGAAAACACATTGCAGCGGGAATGGCATTAAAAGAAAACACGTTAATCAATGAAATAAAACAAAATGAGTGAGCTGCTGCACCGTTTCTCCTGCCAAGAAAATGGAAATCACCACTCAACCGTAGCCCTCCATGTGCGTGACCTTCCAATGAAAAAAATATATCCAGCCCTTTTTGTAGGTGGCGGCTGATGCCTTTCTATGAAGAATGGATGCCCTCCTTTTTCTTCCGTGCTGCTGGATGCTTCCACTTTGCTAGGAAAAAAAATGTGGGCCGTGTTGCTCTCGGTCATGTGCTGCCAGCGTGGCTTCTTTGTCATTCTCCAATACTCACACCACTTCCAAGCTGCTGGACATCCGAATCCGCGTGCTTTCATTTTGCTAGATGCCACCTCCAAAGTGCTTCTTTCTTTTTTTCTTCCTGCACCCCCTCCTTTCTTTACTTCACTAAAACAGATCCACCTTCTCCACTGGACGGTGCTTGCTGGAATCAAGCTCCAAAGGTGCATAAACCAAGTTCTGGAAAAATGAAAGCCACTTCCTCTGCTGGACCGTGAATGTGGCTGCTTTCTTTTTTTTTTTTCTATTCAATAAAGCCAAGCTGTTGTATTCCTTGTTTAAGAGTGTTGGGAGGTTTTAGCACTTTCCAATGATCAATTCCAGCCACCACAATTACTAAACAGCAAGCAAACAATGCAAACAGATTAGAAATCACTCAAACAGTAATCACTGGACTGACATATGAGAGTAAAATAAATACTGGGAACAGCACAGAACGAATTTGAACAAAGTAAAAACTATACGTTAAAATAGACATCTAGACGAAACTATGAAAAAAAATTGCATGGAAAACGGATAAGAATTGAACTCAAACGAAGACACACAAGTTGACACAAACAGCAGTAATCACTGGACTGACATATGAGAGTAAAATAAATACTGGGAACAGCACAGAATGAATTTGAACAAAGTAAAAACTATATGTTAAAATAGACATCCAGACGAAACTATGAAAAAAAACTGCATGGAAAACGGATAAGAATTGAACTCAAACGAAGACACACAAGTTGACACAACATTCACGCGGCAGCCAGCGAAAATAAAAATGGCTAAGATGCATTGGCTCAATTTCCATTTCTCATTTAGCTTTCTAATGTCCCAAAAAGTTATCCAAAATTTTCCCGTAATTAATAATGCAAAATAATAAGCTCAGATAATTCAAATTAGTTAAAATAAGAATTTCCGATCAAATTAAGCACAATTAGGAAAAACAGGAAAATACCGGACGTTTAAGCATAATTCCCCGACTAATTCTAGCACATTAAACTAAGTGAAGTGAGGAAAATCTTGGTTCATCAAAATAGACCACACTTAGTCTTTTGCACTCCTGGGCAAAATCAAGACGCAAATCAGGGAATAGTTCAACGGGCTTTTAAGTAGGTGACACAACGTCGACACATATAAAATAAAGACTCACAAGGAAACAAACAAAATTTACACCGTCCTCAAGAAATCTGGACAGAGAAAAGAAGTAGACAATTCCAACACAGAATGAATCAGAGAAAGCAGATACTCATGAAATCATCCAAGCAATTCAAGACATGGCAAAATGATTAATCAGCTCAAGAGGTGAATCAAAAGTAACAAAACCTCACAGATGCACTATCAGTGTTTCTCTCAAGTGTTTGGGATAAATCAATGTCACTCAATGCACTCAAGAAAGCAAACAACAACAGACTTGGCAAGCCTCTAATATCAACACTCAGAAACATATGCATGTTCAAATCAAAAGGTCTGTTCATGGTTGTAATGGCGCCAAGGACAAGGCAGGATATATCTGGATAAGAAGCTACAAACCATAAGGAACAGAGGAGCAATGGGGAACAAGTGTAAACACATTCAAACACACCCACAATCTCTAATTTCATCCTCTTCTTGACTTCATTATTCACAATTATTCACAATTTTTTTTTTCTTCATTTTTCTTTTTCATCTTTCTCACTTTTTTTTTCATCCTGTCTCTTTTCTTTTTTCTCTTTTCAAAACAAAACTGTAAAAGACAAGATTTACAAAAACAAAAGAACAAGAAGAGGAACCAACTAGCCAACTCATCAGAATCCCTAAGGAGACCACACTTGTTCCCAAAACACTTCCAAAGCTCCAAAATTCCCTAAGGTTAAGGTAATCATGGTTTTTCACTTAGGGCTAGTGTATGAGCTTCAAAACAAAGAAATGGGGGAAAGTATAGGCTCAAAAGGGTTTATCAAAGGATCAAAACAAGGTAAGCTTATTTGGCTAGAGAGGCTCAAGAACAAAATTGCCTTTATCACTTCCAAACATGCATATCAATCAAGAGTTATCAACAAGAGTCAAGCCAAGGCATATGCGCAAGCAATCAAGAGGCATATCACACACAAGAAAGAACATAAAGTGGCTCAAATCTCACACAGGGTAATTCTGTCACAATCAATTCAACTCTCAAAAATCATAATCATCTTCCAAGTAGAGAAAAGCAAGGATTTCAAACATATAAGTATCAATCAAGTGAAGGAAATGATAAATCTACAACCCAAACAAAGTCTAGAAATCAAGAGAAACATGTAAAACTGTACACAAGACATGACAAAAATAACCTAGAAAAGAAAAAAAAAAAAAAAAAAAAAATTTAACCAAGAAAACAAAAACTAACAAAGAAAAATCAGAATCTCCCCCAATAGACCACACTTAAACTACACAGTGTCCTCAATGTGTCATAAGCATAAGATCGGAAATCAAAACAGTCAACAGATCATGGACAAGTGCAATAAAAGTAGGGAAAGGGGGAGAAGAGAAAAGGAAAACTCCCCTGAGTTATGGTGGAAGCTGCCAATTTTGGACTTTCAGGGAGATGTCTTCCACCATTAGATTCAGCAAACGAGTTTTGAGGAGGACCAACTTCATCAGTACTGTCATATCATCCAAAACGAGATGTTTCTTCTTTCTTCTCCCAGCAAACTGTTCCATCAGTAGCTTTCCTTCCACTGGCAGTTGTTCAGTGTGTGACATCTGAATGGAGATCCCTGGCTCAATCAAAGAAGTAGCAGTACACTCTCCTTCATTAATCACGATTTCCTTAATGTCAGCACCTGTATTCTCATTTAATTCTGCAGCATGGTCATCAAACTCACAATTAATAGCATCTGTTATACGCTTAGAATCTGTCTGTAACACATAATCAATTTCAATACAAATCGGGCAAGAACCAGATTCACAATCACATTCAAAGTTCTCAGAGAACTGTGTCAGATCAAAGTTCAGTCCTAACTCTATAGAGTTATCAGATTGCACAGTTTCCACCTCAAAATCAATATTGATATATACATCATCAACAGAATCAAAGGTCAGTTCAAGGCTATTATCATTCAAAATTTCATCACGGCAATCATGTCCATTCAAAACAACCCTTAGACCAATGGGTTCAATGGCTGATACTGAATCAAAAATTTTAGAATGATCAATCAAATCTGTATCAGTATCAGTCATGAATCCTATAGAATCAGTCTGCATCAAATCACAGGCATTTGAATGCATAAGCAAATCAGGTAAAGTGTTTGGAATCTCAAGTTCAGAATAAACCTGTTTTTGCTCATTGAAAATTTTCTTACCAATCTCCAAGTCATCAGCTGCATCCTCAAGGCTATCATTTAAATCAAGATCAGTGCAAGGATAGTGAACATCAGGTATGTCAATGTGCTCTACAGGGAATAATGAATCCACAACATGAGTGTGCACATGTGTATCAATATCAGAATCCAGAACAGGCTTAAATGGTTCAAGTTTTACCAATTCAAAAGCATTAAAATTTACTTGAACCTCAGATACATGAGTAGGGATTTCAAGTTTACAATAAACCTGCTCAGGTTTTTCCTTTACTACCTCACTTGGATTTTGACCCGCCAGCTTGCAGAGCAACTTCTTTGCCTCTGTTGGAGTTCTGTCCATCAAAGATCCACCAGCAGCTACATCCACTAATATCCTTTCATTGTCCAGGAGCCCTTCATAAAAGTAAATCAAGAGCAAATGCTCTGAAATTTGGTGGTTTGGACAGGCTGTGCAGAGCCTGTTAAACCTCTCCCAATAATCTGCCAGGCTTTCTTCTTGAAATTGCTCAATGGTAGTGATCTCCCTCCTAATGTTGCTTACCTTTGCTGCTGGAAAGAACTTGTTGAGGAATCTCTGTTGTGTTTCCTGCCAACTATCAAAAGGATACTGGTATATGAACCAGTCTCTTGCTGCACCTTGAAGGGACATTGGAAACACTTTCATCAACACTGTCTCCTTTGAAACACCAGGAGGCCTCATCGACAAACACACCAAACAAAACTCCTTGAGGTGCCTGTATGGATCTTCATGTGCCAACCCATGGAATTTGGGAAGACTCTGGATCAGATCATATATCCAGTCTTGAGAATCTGTCATCTCCTCTATTGTAGTGCAAAACCTGTCTCAAACCTGGACTTCCACTTCAAACAAAGATTAAACCAAACATATAGAAACATAACATGGAGAAAACCATTATTTACATAATTTGAAACTTCCAGAAACAACAACTAAATGCACAAAATACAAAAAGTGATAAAAATCTAAAAACACAAAAATCGATAAAAGAAGTAAACCCAAACAAGACTAACTAAACATCCTAAAACACATCACGCAACACAAGACAAAACACAACACACACTGACACAACAAAAAGACCTAAGACCGAACCGTTGGTCCCCGGCAACGGCGCCATTTTGATGAGAGGGTCGCACCTCCCACAAAAGTTGAGCATATAAGAATGCAGTACAGTTACTAGGAAGTGACTCCTAGGTCGTCTCTCAAGGACCAATTTGGGTTCAGTCTCAGATCAAACACGTAGTGGGGGGGTTGTGATTGATTTTTTTTTTTTTTTTTTGGTTGTGGTAAAAATTAAAAGCGTTGAAATAAAATTCAAAACAGTAAAACGAAATTTAAAACAGTAAAATGAAATTGGTACAGTAAATGAAATTAAAACAGTAAAAACGGAAATACAGTAACATGAAACAGTGAAAATAAATCTGGAACAGTAAAAAACAACAAAAATACAGAAAATAGTAAATACAGAAAACAGTAAATTTAGAAAACAGTAAAAACAGAATCAAAATCACTGCAGTAAAATACAGAAAATAAAATTATAGTAAATGATCAACATGCAAAAATAAAGAAGAGCAGAAATTAAATTGCAGAAAACAACAACTGAAATTAAATTACAACAGAAATTAAATTGCAGCAGTAAAAAGAGACAGTAAAATCTGGAAATTTAGAAACAGAATTTGAAACCAAACTTTGCTTAGAAATTAAATTGTGCATGAAATTATTACAACAAAGAACAAGAAAGCTAAATTGAAAATTAAACATTACAGCAAAGAAGATGAGTGCATCAACCGTAAACCTCCATTAACTGTACTATGATTCTTCTTTCTCTGTTTTGGACAGCCGTGAAACTTTCAAGCTTGTGTAAACAACTGGAATTCTAAGGACAAGTCCATGCTAGTAAATTTGCAGTGATGAGCTAATGAATTAGCAGTACATTCCAGCAGAAGAAGAAAAATAGAACAACATTCAAACTAATATAAGAAATGAAAACACATTGCAGCGGGAATGGCATTAAAAGAAAACACGTTAATCAATGAAATAAAACAAAATGAGTGAGCTGCTGCACCGTTTCTCCTGCCAAGAAAATGGAAATCACCACTCAACCGTAGCCCTCCATGTGCGTGACCTTCCAATGAAAAAAATATATCCAGCCCTTTTTGTAGGTGGCGGCTGATGCCTTTCTATGAAGAATGGATGCCCTCCTTTTTCTTCCGTGCTGCTGGATGCTTCCACTTTGCTAGGAAAAAAAATGTGGGCCGTGTTGCTCTCGGTCATGTGCTGCCAGCGTGGCTTCTTTGTCATTCTCCAATACTCACACCACTTCCAAGCTGCTGGACATCCGAATCCGCGTGCTTTCATTTTGCTAGATGCCACCTCCAAAGTGCTTCTTTCTTTTTTTCTTCCTGCACCCCCTCCTTTCTTTACTTCACTAAAACAGATCCACCTTCTCCACTGGACGGTGCTTGCTGGAATCAAGCTCCAAAGGTGCATAAACCAAGTTCTGGAAAAATGAAAGCCACTTCCTCTGCTGGACCGTGAATGTGGCTGCTTTCTTTTTTTTTTTTCTATTCAATAAAGCCAAGCTGTTGTATTCCTTGTTTAAGAGTGTTGGGAGGTTTTAGCACTTTCCAATGATCAATTCCAGCCACCACAATTACTAAACAGCAAGCAAACAATGCAAACAGATTAGAAATCACTCAAACAGTAATCACTGGACTGACATATGAGAGTAAAATAAATACTGGGAACAGCACAGAACGAATTTGAACAAAGTAAAAACTATACGTTAAAATAGACATCTAGACGAAACTATGAAAAAAAATTGCATGGAAAACGGATAAGAATTGAACTCAAACGAAGACACACAAGTTGACACAAACAGCAGTAATCACTGGACTGACATATGAGAGTAAAATAAATACTGGGAACAGCACAGAATGAATTTGAACAAAGTAAAAACTATATGTTAAAATAGACATCCAGACGAAACTATGAAAAAAAACTGCATGGAAAACGGATAAGAATTGAACTCAAACGAAGACACACAAGTTGACACAACATTCACGCGGCAGCCAGCGAAAATAAAAATGGCTAAGATGCATTGGCTCAATTTCCATTTCTCATTTAGCTTTCTAATGTCCCAAAAAGTTATCCAAAATTTTCCCGTAATTAATAATGCAAAATAATAAGCTCAGATAATTCAAATTAGTTAAAATAAGAATTTCCGATCAAATTAAGCACAATTAGGAAAAACAGGAAAATACCGGACGTTTAAGCATAATTCCCCGACTAATTCTAGCACATTAAACTAAGTGAAGTGAGGAAAATCTTGGTTCATCAACATGCTACTACACAAATTATATATCCATTTTCAACTATAAAGCCTACAACACCACTGGAAACATGTCCTTACAAAATTTAAATTAGTAGTTTCTAAACTCAAATACTTACCTACATCCCACAATTATTAAAAGACAATATAAAAGAAAAATCAATTATGTAACCTACTGAATTATTTACTCTATTCAGAACAAAGCAAAATGTAGAAGTGAAGTAAAAGAAACTTATATACATGTCTAGGCCAAATGATCAGAGCATTTAACCTTGAAAAAGCCTCTGCAATAAAACAATTACTTATTACTCAATGCAATAGAGCTTTTTCTTAGTCTATTAATGTATCAAGCAGTACCTCTAACTAGTTGTTTGAACACAGATCCACCTAACTCTGCACAAACACCAAGGCCATAAAGCAGCCTGTGAGAATGTGAGAGAATAGCAACAAACAATCAAAGAGCTAAGCTTACACCATAAAAGTGGTATTCAAAATGCTAACCACCAAAGATAGCCTCATCTTGACCTGTCTGACTTCAGAATTCTCATCATTACAAGATTCAGATGTGTATCATACAACCTACTCAATTAGCATATAAAAAAAGCTGATAAACACATGCCTTCATAATTATCAGTTCATACTGAAAAAGAAAGCTCTACAAGAACAATGGGCTTTTACTTGACAGCAACTTCACGACACTGCTCTACAACATCATCAACAATACAAATCGCTGTCCTTTCTTCAGAAGTCTTGTCCCTTTCCTGTATCCAAAACATTAAACAAAAAATCAAAAGGCATGACGTAAGTTATTGAAAATCAGGCTTAAAGTTAATCAGAGAAGCACAAAGCCTGTAAGAAATCTAGACATAATAGAATAATGTGGTTCAAATAACAGAATGTGACTAAATCTTAGAACTTATCATTTAATGAAAGAGAGATGCTGCTAACTTCAAAACCAGAACAAAACTAAATAGGGTGGTGATACAAAAACATCTCCCATCTTTACCTCAACCTCCATCGAACAACAACCAAATAATACTTTTATATCAAAATGTGTTGGAATTGTTGGGTCTATCCAGCAGGTTTATTAGAAAACACAAACACCAATAATATCTGAATCCAATTTTTTTATCCAAAATCTTAAAACAATGAGTTAATGGTTTAATTGAGTTATTTTTATTTACAATTTGTTCTTGTTCATGAATTCAAATCACTTTTTAATTTTTGTGTTTGTTCTTATCATATTTGGTGGAGTAGTTTTTGAGATGGATTTACCTGATTGCTAGTGTGTCACCAAGTTTTGAATAACCACGAGTGAAAAGTTTATTTGTATAGATTTTTTTACATTCAAGTTAGAAAGAGACTAATGCTTTAAGTTGAAAAAAGATACAAAATAAATAAATATATATAAAAGTAAAATTATTAGCAAATTCCTATATTTTCTTTGATTGCGTGTATTTATAACTTCTTGAACTATAAACAAGTATATTAAACAAATTTTATTACTTAAAAATAACCAAATATTATATCTTGAAAATATTATATCAATAATATCTTAGAAATATTAAATAATAAATTATTACTATAACATATTAGAAATATGACAAAAATGATAATCAATTATTATATCATAAAATTTTAATAATAAATATTTTAGAAATATTTTATAATATCTTGAAAATATAACATAATCTTGTAAAAAATATTATATTATAAATATTTAAAAAATAATACATAATTTTTATTTTCTAAATATCTCTTGATAGGTAATGACAACTCAAAATCTTTGAGCGAACTATGATTGTGTTTTCTTGTATCATAAATTTTACTATTATTTAATCTCTGTATGATCACGGATCAAGATTATTTCGCTTTTCTGATATCTTTTTGACAAACAAAATAGAATAAAAACATAAACCATAATTTAAATTTGAATTGTTCAGAATGGGACAGCATTTAAAATACTTGCAATATTTTTGTCATTTCATACTTCTATATAGCTTTTTGCTTCTACTTTATTTGCCAAAAGAATAAACATGACAGGAGAAGAATCACCGCCATTTTGTAATTCTTCCACTTAACTGTACGACTTAATTTTTATTTTGAATAAAATGCACTACTTTTTGTTTTGGTGAAGAATAATAGTCAAGTCTAATTTATATATTTATGTTCTACTCAGTTTAGTTTGATTTGTTTACCTTTACATTCTTCTAGTCATATTTTATGCATATCATTAAAATGACTTAAAAATGAACACAGCATATGATGTATTAATACATTCCGATATAACTTAAAGTAATATAATAGATAACTCAAAACAAAAAGGATATATAAGCAAAAAAGTTTGTGTAGTTAAAGATAGACTTGATCCTATGATTTGTTTTTAAACAAAGTATTATTAATTTCTTTTATAATGCATATTTCCATAACTTTATCAAGAACATTTCTACATTGTAGTGCTCTTAACTAGAAAATATCCTTCATTGCTGATGATTGCCACACTTGGCACATAGCTTCTAAGGGAAACTTCCTTCCTACAGTGATTCCTTTTCCTTCAATCAGATCAATTTCTTCATCACTGCTTCGTTTCCACTCAAAACATTGAATCAACAAAGCCAAAGTTAAGCTCACTGTGCGTTGAGCTAAGTTTGATCCAGGACAAGCCCTTCTCCCTAACCCAAAAGGAAGCAACTTGTTAACTTCACTTTCATTTTCAAACCTTTCAGGCTTAAAATGTGTTGGGTCATTCCACAAATTGGGATCTCTGTGAATAGCCCAAGCATTCACTAACAAAATTGTGTTCTGTGGAAGATTGTAATCTCCAATGGTGCAATCTTCGGAAGAGAAATGGGGTACCAACATTGGAGCAGCAGGATGCAGACGAAGTGTCTCATAAACAATGTTTTGAATATAAGGAAGTTTAGGAATGTCAACTTCATCTACTAGACGGTTCTGACCTATATGAGTGTCTAATTCCCTTTTTGCCTTTTTTAGCATCTCTGGATGGTTTAATAAATTACTCATTGCCCATTCCAAAGTTACAGCTGATGTGTCTGTTCCTGCCATTATTATAACCTGTAATGCACCAAATACAAAAAGTCTAGTAAATAATGAAACTAAAATACACAATTTCCAACTTCTAAAAAAAATAAAATAACACTTTAAATAATACCCTTCTATATTTCTTCAAAAACTTCAGTATAAACAAATTCAGTTTATTTCAAATTAATCAACAATGTTAAGTAGTTTTGTTTAGTTTTTGAATTTCATTTAAGAAAAATACAATTTTTAAATTATCTTTTACTCTCTAACAGTTCATTTCACAGATTTTGAGAAAGGAGTTAAGTACATGGTTGAACAACCGTTCACTGGACCAATGCGTGCTCACAAAAGAGTCAACATTCAGTCTGTTAAGACCACATGCACAACTGTCATCTTTAATGCTCCATGTATTATTTTTCATTCCAATTTTTGTTTCATGCATCATTCCATTCACATAACCAATCTCAAATCACGTGGGCCTACATCACCATAATTATTCACGAACGCTAGAAAAGACTGACTTATCCAGATGCCAATAAGCAAAGCAATATTGAATACACTAGTTAGGCATTTACTTTACTTTTTTTAACTGTTTTAAACAACCCCAAATGATATAAGTAGATATAGTAATTACCAGGGCAAGTCCTTTGATGATCTCATCCGTGTAGTACTCGGGTTGTGATTGTTGTTGTGTTAAAAGATGATCAATCATAGTATTGGCGCTTTGTTTTCTGTTACGATTTTCATCGATGAGTCCTTGTAAAAAGGCATCGGTTCTCTTACTAATTCTCTTCAGCTTCTTCTCCAAATCATCAAAACGAAACCACCTCAGCAAAGCCAAGAAGTCTCCAGGATTATTTGCCCCTCCCACAGCCACCAACTCTTTAATAATCCCTCGAAATTGCCTTGCTTCTTCCACATCACTCACATCACAATCTTCACCGTAATATCTCTTCCCAGACACCATCCTCATTATAGTGTTAAAAGTCATTTCCGAAAAGCTTCAATAAATTATACAAACAATAATACAAAATTAAAAAAACTATGGAGTATAATCAAAACTTTGCTAACTACACTTTCAACAATTTCTACCTAACTTAATTCTACAGCCAAATTTACCTGGATTTGAGTTCCACTTTGGCGAAGCCGTTGCGCGAGTCGTGAGCGAGCTTTCGCACGAGCCTCATGATCTCGTCCCTTCGGATTTCCAAGAAGCAGTTCAAACGGTGCGTTGAGAGAACCTCGAGCGACATGATGCGGCGGAGGTTGCGCCAGTGGTCGCCGTAGGGCGACACCGCCACGGTGGTGTTGTTGTATCCTATGTACTTGCCGGCGAGGAAGCGAGGCCGATTCGCCAAGACGATGTCGTTTTTGGTGAAGCATTCCTGCGCTGCCTCGAGCGACGAAACGATCACGACGAAGCGCGAACCGAACCAGAGAGAGAAGACTTTGCCGTGTTTCTGAGAAAGGGCGTGGAAGGTGCGGTGGAGCGGCTGTCTCATCTGGTGGAGGTTTCCGATTATGGGGAAGGAGAAGGGCCCAGGAGGAAGGTTCCAGAACCTTCTTGTTTTGAAGAAGAAGTTCCAAGAGAAGAGAAGAACCATGAACGTGAGAAAGAAGTGTAAAAGAGTGACCATGGTTGTTGAAGGTGGCTTGATAGTGTTGAGTTAAGAGGGTGTGTGGCCGATTCTTGTTTGCGTTAGTCTATATAAAGGATGTGAGAAGGGTTTGAAGACAAATCCACATGGGAGTTCGCGCTGGAAAGTTAGGCTGGGAAATATAGCTTACGTAATGGATGATTTCATACAACAGTTAGCATCATGCTTTACGAGAGCTGAAACTTCAAACTCTCTTGCACTACTTGACAACACCACCGCAAGACAACTCAGAAAAATACTTGCACTCAGTTCAACATTATTTCTCCTGTTCAATTTGAGTTTCGTCACGGGTATTTGGTTTACCAAGAAGACTTTTATATCGAGACTCCCAGTCATTAAGACAGATCTTTCTTACTGATGATGTTTGAAAAGAAATAATTCACAAATTTAAATATAAGCCAAACTCACAAACCCATTCATACACCACTCGATAATATATTTATGAGATTTTTTTCCTATAATATTTAACATTCTTATTTTTATTTAATACGACACTTAAATTCACGTTTATATAAATTTTTGAACAGTTTTATTATTTTTTTAAATGTGTTGTTTTGAATTTTACAAATACATGTATTCCTTAGAGCTCTGAACCAATTAGAGGTTACGTTGTACACTTCTTCATAATTTTAGTAAGCATGACCACTTCCTTTTTAATCGGTGCGGTTCATTAATTAGATTGTATATGAGAGATAGTGAATGTTAGTAAAGGCAATCGTTCAAAAAAGCCTGCCAACAACGATTGGCTAACATAAAGCGGTGTCCATTTTAAGATACCATCTTGTATTGGTATGGAGCTTTTCGTACCCGACGATATTATGTTGTGTAGATAAGGATATTTAATATGATATTGAGTACTTTTTGACTCAGCCTGATCCTTCGCAAGATTAGGCCCACTTTGGTTCACGAAACATCTTTGTCTTATGGTGTTGCAAAATGTCTATTTTTAATGAGTGAACTTGTATTTGGTTGGTCATAATCATAAACTCACATCTTCTTAATCCACCAATACATATATAAAATTCATTTAAAACCATCACAAAAACAAATCTTTTAAGGTTAGTAAAAAAAAACTAACAAAAAAGTCAAAACTTTAATTAAAAGAGGATAAAACGTGATACTTTATTTTTAAAAGGTCTAATCATCCATTTTTAGGTGGAAATCTCAAATTGGTCATTTTTTTTCGTCGTCTCAATTTGATTCTTATTTTGTGAAAATTAAAACTATTGGGCTCATGCCGTTAAATTGGGTCCAACGGCGTTAAACTATGGTTGATGTGGCACGGTTGACTATTTTTTTAATTGACGTGGCTGACATTAGTAGGGGCACTTGAGTCTAACGTGGATATTTAATTTTTTAAAAAAACAAAAAAAATGGAGAGTAAGAATGAAATATTGGGATTGGGATTGAATTTAATCAAATTGGGGATTAGGATTGGGAGAAGTTGGTTCTGACATTGTAGGATTTGTGCAAAGTTCAATCAATTTCACAAATTGGGGTATCAATTTGGGGATCTAGGGTTTAATCGTAGTTGACGTTGATAGAGGGCCTTCAGTCTCCATCACGTGGTTGTTCGAGTCGTGGGACCTTCTTTCGGTGGAATCTCGAGTCGTCGAGTCAGTAAATCTTTGATTTTGTTTTATCATAGGGGTCATATATTGTCTTTTTTTGATTGCGATGTTGGGTGGTGGTCCCCCGTGGTTGTACTGTGTTTCGTCTTTTATTGTGATGTTGTGGCCCCCCATGTTTAAAGTTGTTTTGCTTTGTCTGTGTGAGTGTGTTGCTAATGATGAAGGACAAGTTGAAGAGAGGGTTCATGTTGATGGTCAACAAGTTGATGGTGGTATGGAGGAAGACGTGCATGGAGTTGAAGAAGTTGGTGGTGTGTTAATGATGAAGAAGTTAACGATGTAAAGGGTTATGGGACTTTTGCAACATATTTTATGCCAAAAAGTATGGTTGACTTCAAGTGGAAAGTTGGGACATATTTTGCTGAAAAGCAAGACATTTTGGACGCTATTAAAAGTTATGCGTTGGATAATGGAAGAAATATTAAGTTTGTTAAAAATGATAAGAAAAGATTGAGGTTCAAGTGTGTGGATGCAAAAGGTAAATGCCCATTAAGGTTATATTGTGGTTATATGAAGACAATCAATACATGGCACTTGAGAAATATGCTAGACAACCATACCTGCAATAAGGAGTTCAACCTTAAATTACTTGATGCCAAGTGGTTGAGCCATCCAGTGCATGACAAAGACGAACAGGGGTGGGCCATCTTCAAGCAAACAAAGTTATCCACCTTCGAAGAACAACAACAAGTTGAACGAAATTATCCCCTTTTATTACGGATTTATAAAACAAGCTCAACTACTTTATCTCCCTTCAACTTTTCTTGCAGTTTTTACCAACTTTTAATTTTAAAACAATCCAAATCCACATCATTAAGTCACGTCAATTAAAAAGATAGTCCATTGTGCCATGTCAACCATAGCTTAATGCTGTTGGGCCCAATTTAACGGCAAGGGCCCAATTGTTGCAATTTTCACAAAATAAGGACCTAATTGAGACGCCGAATGACCAATTTGAGATTCTCACCCAAAAATGGGACCTGTTGAATGATTGAACATGTGGTTCTTTATTTTACACATGTGGTCAACAAAAAGTATAAATGAGACTTTTTGGTTTTCTCAATGAGATTTCACTATCTCGTTAGTCCAACAACATAATAGCTTATGGTCCGGTTAAGTTCTTCACTTTGACTTAAATGTTAGTCGTGGATACAAGCTCACCAAAAGAGATATAAGCTCGACAAGAGTCAAGAACTGAACTTGCCAGGAGAAATGTCATCACCCGAAAATGACATGTGGAAGGGAATAGGCAAGTGTGTGTTTCTGGAGTGGACAAGTGACTTCGGTGGTAGTACTTAAATTAATTTTTAAAATCCTCTTGTCATTTCGTGACACCACTTTTTCTCTCTAAAACTGAAGTCTCTACCTTTTCTCCTCCTTCTCTCTACAATTTCCTTCTTTTCTCTACAAAATCTTACTTTTTTCTTCCTCCGATCAACATTCAGACAACGTTTGAGCTCTCCTGGCATCAAGAACTTCCATTTAGACCGATCAAGTTGTGGTTTTGAAGTGGTAAATCCAATCTCGTTCATTCATGCATTCTTGTTACATGCAAAGTACTGTTTGGTCTTGCATGTGTTCATCAAGCTCTTCTCTGAAACTATTTTTCCAACTTTGATTCCATGGTGGGTTCTTCTGCACCAATCAAAATCTTGTAGGAAGCCGTAGGAGTTACTTGGGATATATTCAGTATTGTGAAAGATTAGCATTTTCTGGGTTTCGAGGTAAGGGAAGCTAGCTAATTTAATTACTTGGTTTAATGATTATGCATGTGTATGAAATTGAATGATTTGATATTCGATGTTGTTGGTATGAAATATTGATGATAACTTGGTTTAATGATTATGCATGTGTATGAAATTGAATGACTTGATATTTGATGTTGTTGGTATGAAATATTGATGATACTGTCGCAACCGGAATCGCGACGGAACGACGATCCAAAAAGAAATCGGGATTTTGGAAAAGAGATTTGGAGTCGCCACCATAGTTTATTATGGAAAACTACGGGAAAACCATAAAACGATAAAGCACAGTCCGCGAAAACCAGATTCTGGGTTCGGGAGTCGGTTACGCGTGGGGAAGGTGTTAGCACCCCACAACGCCTGCCCTAAGGCAGTACCTTTAACTAAATGCACGAATATGATGTGGTTTTCAAAATGTTTAACTATCCCCTAAAATAGAATTCTAAATAAACAAAACATATTTTTTTATTTTTTTTGGGCCCGACAAGGATTGACCTTGCTCCTACGTATTCTCATTCAAAATGAGAAATCAGGGTTACGTAGTTCTTTTAGAAAACTGCTTGAAAATTTGTTTGAAAATTGTTTAGAAAATTTTGTTTGGAAAATGATTATGGATAAATTTGGATTTTTGGGAAAGTGAACCTGACAAGGGCTAGCCTTGCTCCTACGTATCTCCACTTTCGATGGAGAATCAAGGGTTACGTAGTTCTGGGTAGCAAGACTATTTGTTGTTTGAAAGTATGGATGTTTTTTTTTAGTCTTTGAAGATTTTATATTTTTTGAATTTTTTGTATTTAGGAAAGAGAAAAGGTTTTTAGCACAAGGACGATGCGTGCGATCACACATGTGCCTAAACCTTTAAAACATATTTTTGTAATTTTATTATAAAGAAAGAGAAAATGTTTTTAGCACAAGGACGATGCGTGCGATCACACATGTGCCTAAACCTTTAAAACATATTTTTTTGTAATTTTAATTAAGAAAGAGAAAAGGTTTTTAGCACAAGGACGATGCGTGCGATCACACATGTGCCTAAACCTTTAAAACATATTTTTTTGTAATTTTAATTAAGAAAGAGAAAAGGTTTTTAGCACAAGGACGATGCGTGCGATCACACATGTGCCTAAACCCTTTAAACATATTTTATTGTAATTTTAATTAAGAAAGAGAAAAGGTTTTTAGCACAAGGACGATGCGTGCGATCACACATGTGCCTAAACCCTTTAAACATATTTTATTATTATTTGAGAAAAGAAGAAGAACAGGTTTTAGCACAAGGACGATGCGTGCGATCACACATGTGCCTAACCCCTTTAAAACATATTTTTGTAATTTTTAATTTTTATTTTTATTTTGTATTTTCCTTTTTGTTTTGTCTTTTAATTTTAATTTTTTTTATATTTATTAGATTTTTTTATGAACAAACCGGGCAAAACATAAGATGCATACATAGTCACATACAATAATATGAAAAGAAAACAATCAAGTAAAAGCGAAAAAAACATTAAAGAGCATAAAACAAAGCAACCAATAAGCATAAAAGTGTAGAGATAAAAACCAGAGGTGTGGAAAGAAATGAAACTCTTTGGTTTGAGCCCAAAACTCTTCTTCTTCAACTTTGGATCTGCTAGGGGTGTAAACATGAAATTTGGAGTGCATCCCGAAATGTTTGCCCAGATTCAATTTTCCTTTTTTCTTATAAAAAGAGTGGGCTTAAGCCCAAACGAAATGGGGGTGGGAATGGAATGCAGGTGGCAGGAAGAAAGAAGCAGCCCACGCCGGGCCCCAGGTCCATTTCTCTTTCTCAGAACAGGATTCTCACCTTCTCATTCAAGCGCAAAACCTAGAGTCTCTCTTCCAAGGCAGCCAACGGAGGTCCCTCCACCCAGTCACGCAACGCCACTGCCTCAGCCAACACCGGCTTCCGCCAGCTGCAGTCAAAGCCACCGCCGGTACGCTGACCACCGCCGCTCACCACCGGAGTCCCACGCTCCCCTTTTTTCTCTTTTCCTCGCGTGCGTGAGGCCGCCTCTGCCAAGCCGGCTGCCGCGAAGAGCTCTCTGCCTGATCTCTAATGTCGCCGGCAGTTCACAGGCGTTTCCAAGGCCGCCGCTGGCCGCAGCGTCAGATCTTGCCCCCCTCTCCGCTGTTGATGGTGATTTGGGAATGGGTTGGGTTATTTGGTTGTGTTGTGGTTAGTTTATGGGTGATGGTGTGAGGTGTGGTTACGCGAAGCTGATGGTGATGGAGGTTCGGTTCAATCTTCACGATTACGGGTGGATGCTGAAGGGTGGCTATGACAGTGGGTGAGTATGGATGAAGATGACGACTGGGTGAGGATAGATGGTGGCCGTGCGGTGTTGGTAGTGGCCGAGTATAAGGTGTAGAAAGTGTGTTCTAGATGATGGTCATCATGTTGGTTGTGTGAATGATGATGGTCCTCCAGTGGCCGTGGGTGTTTGGCCGTGTCAAGATGGCTATGGTAGTGAGTGAATATAGAGGATGGGCAGTTACTAGTAGCAGTGGACGTAGGGATGAAGAGATGGATGTTGGAGGTGATGGGTGTTCCTAGTAGCCGTGAGCGTTGGAGATGAAGGGAGGTTTGAAAGCTTGGTTCCCTGGTCTGTGAAAAGTGGTAGTGGAAGGAAAAGATGGCTGGAAGGGTGTCGCGGGGGAGCCAGTGCCCCCCGTAGCCGTGGTCACCAGGTGTTCCAGATGAATGATGAATGAAGAGTAAGATGAAGATGATGTGATGAAGATGATGATGTTCGAGAGAATAAGGATGGTGACGGGAAAATGTAGTGGAGGTAGTGAGTGAGTTGTGAAGAGGAAATGGTTGGGATGGTTACGGATGGGAGGAGCAGAGGGGTTGGAGAGTATATTCGCTGTGTATGAATGATGATGGTCCTGTGATATTGTTGGAGATGAAGGCCAGTATAATGATCAAGATGATCGTTTCTGCCCTGGTTTTGGAGGGTGTGATTTTGTTGAGTGAATAGAGAAGAGTCTGAGAGTGAATGGAAGATAGAATCAAAAAAAGTGGTGGGTTCTGTTGCTTTTAGTGTACTGAAGGAATTGAGAACTTTTTTGTGTGGAGGTATTGATTGAAGATTGATGTTGGCCGTAAGGTGTAAGGATGAGAAAGAAAAAAAAAATCAGAGAAGCCTCCGGATGGGTGCTCGTGGGAGACAAACCCAAAAGCGAATGTGTCAAAAAATGATTCCCCTCTTCTGCAGAAACCCGTACTATGAGCTAGCTTTCACTTTGGACGCGTGTTTGCTTCATCATGTGTCTCCGACAATTGCTCTGCCGCGTTGGTACGCTTCCCTTCCAGCCAGGCCGTGAATATGGAGCTGCCCATGCTGCTGCCAGCGTGTTGCTCCCCATGCTTCCAATCGTGTCTGCTTCCAGCCAAACATCTACCTTTATCCAAATTAAAATCCAAAAGTGAAAGCCTGCCAAAAATATTCTCTTGCAGAAACCCATACTGCAAATTCTCGTTAGTGGTCAAGGTGGGGATCCCTGGTGTAATGCTCAGGCCAAATTAAAAAACGCAACCACCACTGCTTTTGGACGCTCGGTCCATACGGGAAACGGACGACCGTGCACATAAAATGAACGAACGTCCAGATCGAACGTTCACAAGGTAAAAGTTCATCCAGGTCGAACGCGAACGCTTAAGAGTTACCCGAGTATTCCAAACGCCAAAACCGAACGCTCAAAATCACTACTACAAGGACCGAACGCTTAAGATTTACAAATTAAAGCACGAACGCCCACAATCACCAATCCCACAAGACCGGACGCTCGAGATTGCTTTATGAGAATATACATCATCAAAACCAAAAGCTACCTATTGACGCTCGCTCCCCAATAGGACGAACGTTAATATAGGACGAACGGTCACGTAGGACAGACGACGAACGTTTGAAAGCGTAGAAAACGCACGCGCAAGGTGCAGGACGGACGCTTATGGTCAGGGATGGACGAGCGGTAGAAGAGGCGAAGTGATTAGGACGAGCGGCAGAAAGACAGGAATGATTAGGACGAGCGGTAGAAGAATGGAAGGGAGGGTCAGGACGAGCGGTAGAAGACAGAAATTAGCTGGGCGAACGGTAGAAAGGGGAAGTGATGGACGAGCGGTAGGAAGGAAAGTGATGGACGAGCGGTAGGAGGAATGATTAGGACGAACACCTCACCACACTCTTTGCCGAACGCTATTTGTTTCCTGGCCGAACGCTTAAAACCGAACACTGGACGAAATGAAGCAAGAGAACGAACGCTAAAGACAACCGACATTGAGACCGAGCGTTCAAATGAAGGACTGAGCGTTCGAGTGAAGACCGAACGCTCATTAAACAATATAAACCGAACGCTCACTAACACATTACATGACCGAACGTTGACATAAAGTGACCGAAAGTTCACTAACATAAAACATAACCGAACGTTCACTAACACATAACATGACCGAACGTTCACTAACACAACATGACCGAACGGTCAATGCTGAGGGTTGCCGAACGTAATTGAGATATGGAGAGATACATGCACGGTTAAGGACGAACGGTTTCTCAGTGTAGAGGACGGACGGTCCGGCAGGCTAGACGAACGTTTGCACTAGGAGTAGTGGTATGGCTCGGTTGCTAGTGGATGACCGAGCGGTTGAAGTTGAGAATTGACGAACGTCAACGAAAACGAACGGTCGAACGGTTGAGAACGAGCGGCAAAACGCAGGAACGCCTGTAGCTAAAGAAATGCCGAACGTCACGAGATATGGAGATGAGAAGAGCATGGTGGAGGACGAACGACGGACAGGAGAGGACGAACGCTTTTTTTTTTTTTTTTTTTTTTTTAGTCACTCTTCATGCTAAGAAAAAATAAATCTATTAGCCAATCCGGACGAAATTGGGTGTTGACAGATACGTTTATGATGATTGTGTTTCTGTTTGGTTCTAATTCAGTGGTTGAGTGAAATTGGTAAGGTTTGGTATTGATCCTATTTCTGCAGTTATTCTGCAGAATTTTGTAGTTTGCTGAAGGTCTTTAATTGACCGTTCGACTTCTCTCTAGTATTCGGTCTTAACTGAATTCTGCTAATGTGGATCCTCAGATAATGAACGTTCGGTTCAGTGTGATTTTCAATTTATTGTAGACTTCGGTCTAGTCATAGCTTTCGTTCGTAAATGATGTTCGGTTTGTCATAGGCTATAACTGTTATTGACCGCTCGGTCTTGAATTGTCTTGGTAGTGCTCGGCTAGATGCCAACACTCAATCTTGGTAGTGCTCGGCTAGATGCCAACACTCGGTCTTAGTAGTGCTCGGTGAATTCACTAAGCACTCGGTTTCTTCATATTTGCAAATTATGTAATTGAAATTGAAAATCAGGGTGTTCGGTCTAAGCTCGTACTGTTCAATCTAAGTTCTTAGATTTTTTGTTATAAGCTTTAGTATTTGATTATGTCCAATTACAGATGTTATATAGCATTCAGTCAATTCTTTGGATTCTGTCTAGTAAATGTCGTTCGATTATATTCTTTGAATAATGAGAAAATGATTTGTCTCACAATAAGTATTTGGTTCATCTAAAGTGTTTAGCCTGGTTATAACGTTCGGTATAAGCTCTCAGTGTTCGGCCTAAACCTATAGTGATTAGTCTAAGATAATAGTGTTTGGTATGGTCTACTAGTGGTTGACATTAATCAATAAGTGTTCGGTCTAATTCAATAGTACTCAGATCAAACTAATAGCGTTCAACTCATGCTTGGGTTTCACTCTTTACATGACCGTTCGGTCATGATCACCATAGGGAAACAATATCCCATTCGGTCAGGTTCATCTTAGGGAAACCATATCCCGTACGGTCAGATTCGCAGATTGAAGGTGTTCTACTGTCAAGTTTTGTTTATAATAATTGTTGATATTTTCCAAGTCAGTTATGCTCCATGGTGATGTTGATTTAATGTTTGGTTTGAAATTAGTTAAAGATGTGATGGATGAGGAATGATCATAATTCTACTGTAATGTGAAAGTGTGATGGTATCAAGTTATGATAGGATAATTGTGATGGGATGAGAAAGTATGATGTGAAAATTATATTATGGATCTAAAAGAGAATTTCAAGGAGGAATGTCTTAGTGATTGGTTGTATTGTGGTAAAAGTATGAATAGGGAAAGCTTAGTATTGGCGTTCATCTTGAAATTCTAATGGTCACTAAGTCTCAAGTAGACAATGGTGATGCATGTGGTGAGAACAGCAGGAGACCCTAGCTTGGGCGATATGTATTACCTTGACCTAAGGTGAGGTATAATGGGTTAACCTCGTGTGGCAAGCTCAAGGGTTTTTCCATGCTGTGGTAATATTGATGGTTTTCCAGGTTACCACCCACGAGTGCACGAACGACCATAGCTCATATTCATACTAGTCCGGACAATCAGTGTAAAGTGGTCGGTTACAACATGTTTTTATGATTTTTGTATATGTATGATTGTGTTAGGTGGGTATCTGAATTATATGTTAATATAGTCAATTAAATTACACTAGCTTACCCTTATTTTCCTGTCTTGTCATGTTGTTCGTTCGGTCGTTTTGTCCTTGCAATGATCACCCTGTGGGTGTGAGTAGAGAATGCAGAAGGTATTCCGGAGCAGGAGCTGGCAGAAGAGGATGGTTTCTAGTAGAATAAGATCGTTCGATCGAAACCCTTTTGTTATGACCGATCAGTAGTTTCTTTTAATGTGTACTTGTACCGTTTTCTGTAAAGTTTTAATTTATGGTTATTTTGGGATAACTGTAAGTTAACTTTATTCTACTTGTAAATTGTTCTATTTTTTATTATAAATGTGAGGACCCCTAAGTATAGTTTTTGGGATGTTACAAGAAGCATACTAACCTCATGAAGCAAAATTGTGGACCCATGAAATACTTTTGATTGGACAAGCAACAAGTTCAATAGAAGAGAGTCACATACATTCAAGTATAGGAAACAAGTAGCAAGTTCAACATGAGACAACCTCGGCAAGGGAAATGTGGATACAAACTTGGTATAAGACAAACTTAACAAGCTCAACAAGAGACAACTTCAATAAATTGAGTAGGAGACAAGGTCGACATGACAAACGTGTTAACAAGACCGACTCATATACAATATAAGCTCGGCACACCAGAAATTCTACTTCTTTTTTCGCACAAAGGCTTGTTTAGGGTTTACTTATTTGCAAATTTTGTCACTTTTTTTACGAAGATGCACATATTTTTCTCATGTGATTCGGTTAAACTTTTATTGTTTTTTTTCGTTAACCACCATATATATATCTCTAATGTAAGATCTCTCAGCTACATCTACCACTTTATTGTGACAATTTTGCATGTCAACTATCATTTTGTATTTTTTTTTTAAAGATATTTAATGCAACCTTCTTAATTGTTACGTATTTATGACATCTACATATAATATTTTACACTAGCTTTTTTTCCTTTTTGAAGAAAGTACTTTGATAGAAACTACATCATACTCTATGACTATTGTTTTACCGTTGTAGTTAACCATTCTTATACAAGCTCGATAAGAAAAAAAATCAAAAGCTAACAATATACAACTTGAATAAATGAAAGAATAAACAAATAAAATTAATCACAATATCATAAAAATAATAATAGTAAAAAATTATCAGAATCACCAAATTAATTAAAAAAAAGTAAATTCAAAAAAATTACAATTTCTATAACACCACAGCATACATGCAATAATACATTCCACACACTATCTTATGCATATCACATCAACAATTAGTATCAATATGATTAAGTTGATATTCAAATACATTAATAATTTTTTATTCACTCTCAATTCATATTTATTTTTCTAACAGTACAATACATTGTAGGAGACGTAATAACCTCAATCACAACTTTTTTTTATCAACAAGTTGATCAATAAACATTTTTTTACCTCAGCAACAGGTCAATATACATTTCAATTTTCTCCAATGTTCGAATATGAGGATCATCATTTCAACGTGCCCACGTAATTCTCATACCAACAAATTCCTTACACCTAAAATATGTTTATATCTAAACCAATTTTTTTTTCTATCACATCAAATATTTGTGACTACAATGACACGATGCTCAATATACAATTTGGTATTGTCCATGGATTGTTATAAACTCATAGTGTTGTCCAATTTTAAAATTAAAGAAGATGAAGATAATAACAACGCTTATGATAATCTACAAATAGAAATTCATACACGAACTTAACCACGTTAACTAAAACATAGGAGATAAATTAGTAAAGTAACTAGTGACACAAAATAATTTTTTTTCTCTTTCTTAAATGTGAAGTGTTATTGATAAAAAAAAAACTAATTTCCACTTTATTAATTTTTTTTGTTCTTCGTTATGGTTATTTAACATTGGCAATTATCTTCATCTAAAATTTCATAATTTTTATTTTCCAAAATACATTCAATCAACAACACTATTTTCAAATTATAAATTACATTTTAAAATAAATACAAAACAAATAAATTGATTAAAAAACAAAAAAATGTTGATTTATTAAAAAAAACGATAAAATGTGCTTCTAAAACCGAAAACCAAACTTAAGAAAATTAAAAATAACCATTAAAAAGAACACAACTGAGATTTTCCAAAAATTAAAAATGTACTTGTAAATTAGTCCGTTAATTGAGGAAGTAGAAGAAAGAGAAAAATAATTAACGCCGTTTGTACGGATTTAACGGGAGGAATTTCATTGATGCAAATTTTATTAAGTGAGGACGTAGCGAAACTGAAGACAAAATAGGGTATTAAGCCTATTTAAAAAGACGTTTTAAAAACGTGTTTGAAGATCAATTTTAACGTGTAAGTGAAATTCGTGTTTAGAAACAACCTTTTTTATTTTGAAATGGTGCATTCAAAGATTATTTACTTAAATTTGTAAATTTTTAAAAATTTGTATGAATGGCACCATTGTTTTCGTAAAGGAATGAAGTTAATATTCTTTTATTAGTGATGGGTAAAATGTCTCTGTCCTATCTGTGAGATCAGATGCATATTATGCAGTTCTTTTGGCATTGGACAAATTCTTTTTAAAAGTTTTATTATTTAATATTTTTAGTTCACGCTTGCTTTTTCATTAAATTTGAATCTTAAAAATATGGTGCAATGATTGACATATGTGAGTGTGAATAACTTCTTAATGTTCTTGTCGGCCATGTATGTTATATTACCCCGTGATTATGCTTTATGTTTGTTTTATTTTACTAGTAGGTTAATAAACCATGCAAAACACATTAAATTTTATTTAATACTTTTATTATATATTAATCAAAGTATGGGAAATTTATAAATAATAAAAAGAATGATATATATATTTTGACCCTGAAGTATATATATGATAACGTTGAATTAGTTATTAACTTACTAGTAAAATAAAACAAACATAAAGCATGATGAATGATATATATATCATTTATCTTAACGAGACATTGTTTATTTGAAATTTTTTCATTTTTCATTTTTCATTTATCATTTATCTTAACAAGACATTGTTTGTACCATACTCGTATGAATTGATTATCACGATGAACACTAATTTTATTTTAATGAGTTTTCCAAAAAATCACAATAACAATGAAATATCAGTTAAATCTATGTAAAAAATTAATATCACGTATAATCCAAACTCTTATGGTTATTCAACTTTATATATTACTCATCTTTTTTATTTCTACATGAAACTTAAACTTACACGTGAATTTCAACAAGAAGTAACTTACTTTCATCATATTTTTAAAATAATTCTTATATATTATTACTAAAATATACTTTAATTTAAGTAAATCAAATTATAGTTTAGTCTATATATATTTTAGTACACGTAGATACTTATTTAAAAAAGATGAATATCAAAGATAGAAACTATTTTTAAGATTTCCTTTAAATTTATTAATTATTAAGTGACAAAGAAAAACATTATAATTTTAAGCATTAAGTAGTTTATCTTAGGTTTAATGTCTCCTTAAGTCTCTATTTTCGTTCAGAATCTCAAATAGGTTCCCTTCTTTTTCGGCGTCTCAATTGGGTCCTTATTTTTGTAAAATTGGATCAAATAAAGGCTTTCCGTCAAATTGAGATGACGCCGTTAAGGAGGATATGTTGACAGTGTAGTTTTTTATTACGTAGCATTAAAAATGTGACTGAATTGTATTTTTTTAATTTTTGAATTAAAAAATAAAGTATAGAAAGTGAAAAGACCTTTTTTAGTAAGGGCAAAGTTGGAAAATAAAATAAAATAAAATAAAGTATTGATCTCCTCTGCAATTGCAAAATCCAAATCCAAATCCAAATGAAATTGGGGGAACTTGAGGTTTAGGGTTCTTGGGAGAAAACAAATTTCATCTTGTAACTGGTCCATGAAACATGATTTTAACTCTTTCGAGTGGTGGCTGGTCGATGAAACATGATTGAGCAGGGGATTTTAAACAAATCTGCCGGAAGATTTCTCTGATATCCATGGAAAACGAAGTTAAGCTTACAATTCTTGTTCGTGGTGTGGGCTACAGGGATGGCAGGCCCCAAAGCTGCTATTGGGGAGGGGGGTTGAGAAAAATTCTCCATTTTGCCCTTGTTCATGTTAGAGGACTGAGGTTTGGAAGAGGGAATAGAATAATAGGAAGGGGTAGGGGGAGGATGATTCAGAAAGAAGACCTGCAGAATTCAACACAGTTAAAGTTTATGTAATTTTTTTTCCTTTATATTTTCTCCTTCACTCCCTTCCACGGCAACCCCTATCTCCACCGAACCAGTCCCGCCGTGGCTCTCTCCGGCCGGCCATAATCATCACCGACGACGCCCTCCGCGCTGGAAGTGCCACCACACACCGGCATTCCAACTTCTTTCTTTCCCCCACGCGAGCCACCATCAGAGCAAGAACGTGTCACTGCTGCCGCTTCTCCTTCAAACTTCCATATCAAAGTGCAACAGAGGAACGTTGCTTCGCCTCTCCAAGTTTTGCTGGAACTCTTTCTTTAATTTGTTGTAAATCCGAGAGAGTTTTACTTGAAAAGAAGAATAAAGTTATGATGATGGATGATTGTTGTGTAGACGTTTGAGAGTTTTACTTGAAAAGAAGAATGGTAATGGGATGAAGATTGGAAGATGAAATTGGAATCATGGAGAATTTCGGGATTGTATGGACAAAAAGGGAAACATTTTTTGTTTTAGGATTTTGGGTATGGTGGTGTCTACTAGACCTTACAGGAGAAGAGATGCATTAAGAATAGTTAACAGAGGGGAAAAGAGAACACCCCCTTTCAACACTTAATTTTATTTCATTTTCAACTTTGCCCTTAATTTAAAACGTCTTTCCATTATTTATCCTTCATTTTTTAATTCAAAATTTAAAAAAAAACACAGTTTAGTCACGTCAGCATGTCACGTAACACCCTATTTAACGGTGTTTGATCAATTTGACGGAAAGTCTTTATTTGATCCAATTTTACAAAAATAAGGACCCAATTGAGATGCGAAAAAAAAATAGGACCTATTTGAAATTTTGGATGAAAATAGGAACTTAAGGAGACATTAAACCTTTATATTGTGAATACACCAAAATAAAATTAAGATTTATATTAACATTATTAAAGTTCATATCAAAGTAAAAACAATGAAAAATAAAATGTAGAATATATAAAAATAATTGTCTATTTTATTTTGTTTGTTGAAATAAGTTTCACACTCAAATTGAATGTTGGCCATGAACACATGATTTTACCATATTGAAAAAATTCATTCTTGTCATGAATAACAAGATAAGAAGTGTAAAATAGTTAGCAAATTGACTTTTAGGGAAGAAAATACTTGAGAAAGACTCATAGGTAACAAATCCACCCATAAATGAGCCATGCTGACTGTGGACTAACCAACCTTCAACGCGATATGAACATTTGTGTTGATAAGATATGACTGTTATAAGATATGATATACATATTTTTCAAGGAGATTTACTAATAATAACTAAATTTAAGAGAAATTACGCATAAATAATGTTTAATGAAGCTCGATAGATTAAAAGAGAAAATCAGCTCGAAAAGGTAAATTGAGTCAAATATTCAAAGAAACGCATATTAAGGACAACTTTTATTTTTCCAAAAACCGTGGCACACATCTAGGCAGCTTTTCTTTATAAGTTAATTTGAAAATAATTTGTAAGTTAATTCAAAAATAACTATTATATGCATAAGTAACTAAACCATATATGAATCTAAACATTATATATAGTAATAATAATATTTAGAGGTCTAATACTTTTATAATCATGATTTTAATATACATATGACTTGAAGTTAACCGTTATATCTATAAACAAATTATAAATTTTAACTATAGAAAAAGATAAATATATTCATTTACATTGTTAATAATTTTATAAAGGAACAAATATAAATAATATTATAAAACATAAGAATGACAATTCTATACATTATAAAAAGTATTTTTTAAAATTTTATTTTACGTAAAAATAAAATAAAACAACTCAGGACTATAACATTAAAATGATTGAAAAATAAGTACAATAAAAGAAAGAATTAAACTAAAATAAAGTTGAATGATCATTACTAAACTAGACTGTTTGTTATTTTTTTTATGGTAACAAAAAATAATAAAATTATTATTATAATTACAAAAGTAAATATAAATGATTTTTATAATTTTATTATAAATAACTATTTTAATTTTAAAAAATATTTAAATTCAAAATATGGTCAAATAAAAAATATTAATTTAAAAAAATGATAAAATTAGAAAAATAATTATTTTAATTTAAAAAATAAATATTTATAGGATAAAAATATAAAACAAATGTGTAGACTAAAATGGAGAATCTCTTTATATAATAGTATAGATATTCACTCAATTTTTATTATATTAATGTAATAAGTTTTAATATAAATATCATACTTATTTATTAAAAGTGTCATGTGTACTCTTTTAATGGTAATAGTTAAAGGTTATTCATTTATTTAATCTAGTGATGTGAAAATGGACTAAAATTCATGAGTCAATCTGGCTTACGATGGGTTTGAGTCGAGTTAGGTTAATTTTAAATTTTAATACTATAAAAGAGAAGGGTATTACCGAAGGTCGGAAGCCCTCAGAAACAGCCAGAAGCTGTCGGTAATGACCGAGGGAAAAAAGCCTTTGGTAATTACCAAAGGGCAATGACCTTCAGTAATTACCGAAGGGCGAAAGCCTTCGGTATGATCCATGCAAAACTAAGTCATATTTGTATTTCTTATCCAACCAAACAAACCTGCATAAAATGTTCACAGCACAGACAAACCTCCATAATATGCATCCCAAAATCATCCAATCAATAATGACAAAGACAACAATATAACATCATTTGTATTCTTCAAATTTAAGAACTTCTATTTATAAATGAAACATGAAACAAAAAACAATATCATCTAGACATGAAACATAATATTCTAACATCCAAATGTTCTAACAACTATGTTCAATAACAAAATAAAACTAATAATCTGCATAGTCATCATCAGAATGATCTTCATCCCGGTGCTCTATAGATGGCTGGACTGGTGTGGGCTAGACTGATGTGGGTTGGACTGATATGGGCTGCTGAGGAATGGCAGGTGACGGGGAGGGTCGTGACTGGGTCGAAGGGACAATGGAATGAATGTCTGAAGCACCAAGCAGCGCTCTCATGACCAGCGCTTTCATGTGGAAATTTCTTTGTATTTGAGTTTCATGTTCAGGTTTCCACTGCACCTTCATATGTAACAATAAACAAAACAAACATTGCTTAATGAACATACTAAAATAAGAATGACAATTAGTTTAATTGGTTGTTCACCTTAAAATGCTACCAGAATGACTTTTTGTCATCTACAGGTATTGCTCCTCAAGTAGGCCATGGACTCAAATATTATTGCTTCATTGATTGTGTGATGGCCTGTGAAGAAACCCTGAATGGAATAAACCTACTGATACGCTGTCGTTGAAGCTATCAAATTAATACTACTTTTCAAGGCAACTTCAGTATTGCCAAGTAGTATTCAAGAAGGTAGATAGGGCTAAAGTAACCCTGTGTCGTCTCCCAACGAACACATAATTGCTTTTGAATATCTGACTCTTACGAATGCTATGCAATGCTTATGGATAAAAGTAATGTTTGGAGAATGTTTAAAGAACAAATAAGAAACTTAAAAACAGTTACGATGAAATAAGCTAATTCCACTGCTTTTCCAAGGTAGATTCATCATCGGTTATTCACGGATAATTGTTCAATTGATTATTATTTAAGTTTCAAATTAATTAAAGTACATTCTTAATTAATTCGAGGGCGATCATGCATTTAACCAAAGTAAATTCTCAATCAAATGCAAAACCTTTCTAGATTATTCACAATAAATTCAACCAAAATACATTCTCAATCAAATTCTATTGTGTTTAATCATGTCTATTCTTAAATCTCCTAACCAAATTAAAAGCTAATCAATCAAAGTAAATTCTCAATTGATTATAGTTGAAATTATTACTAATCAATCAAAGTACATTTTCAATTGATAGTAAAAACCATTTAATCATATGAAAGTTCCTAAATTAAATCAAAGTAGATTCTCAATTTAAACCTAGAAACCCTAAAACTCATATAATCAATATGCATGTAGATTCAAACACATTATGATGCAAACAAGATAGAGAGATGAAAGACATAGAGAGAACAACTTAAATCAATATTCAAAGTAAACAATTGCATTAACTGAACGTAACCTTAGAATCCGTCATGGAATTACAGTAGAATAGCCCTAGATGCTTAGCTCTTCATGAATGGAGTTGAATACAAGATGAAAGAAAAGTGAAAGGAGTATGAGAGAATGAATGAATTAAGTGAAGTCCCTTTTTCTGCCTCCCTTGGGTCTCTTTATATAGGCTTGATTGGGCTTGGACTCTGAATAGTTTGTTGATAAGATATTTTCTGTTGATATATTATATCTTTCAAATATTCATTAGATTAAATCAGTTTTAAAGAATATTTGATAGATATTAACTCAGTTATCTTATATCCTATATCTTCCAAATAACTAAAAGATTTAGATAATGATAAAATTATTTGGAAGATATTTTCTATTGATATTCCTAAATTAAATTCAACAACTGAATTTTATCTTTTAGATTTTCTGACTTTCCAAAATTGCACAAATACCCTGAAATTTCCTCTATCTGCACTTTAGCCCTTTTTGAATTTTCCAAATAAAATCTGATTTTGGGCCTTGAATTGCCATTTGGACCAATAAAACTTATATTCTCAGCTGCACAAATAAACATTAGAACATCCAAGAATAATTTATGCACTAAAACTCACTTTTTACGTCTCTTTATTTCCCAAACCCAACAATTCCAATAATCACAAATTCACTTAAAATCAACCATTTAAGTACAATTATCCCATCAAAAATTTGAATTTTAAAGCATAAATGTGGGCATAAATATGCACCCAGCACACCCCTACACTTATCCTTTGCACTCTTGGACAAAATTGATTAATTCCAAGACTTTGTTCTGAGTCCATTTTTTTGTTTCTCGGCTTCAACCAATTTGGATATGGAGGAGGTGGAGAATAAGAAGAAGAAGAAGTTTTAGAAGAAGAGTTAGAGGATACTAACCTGGATTTATCAGTGGTAGTCTCAGGTGATGGTTCACTTGATCCTCTATTGTCATCAATTTGTGCTCCTTCTTTCTCCTTATCTTTATCCTCTTGGGCTCCTTCAGGGTCTTCTACTTTCTTATCGGTTCTCAAAATAATAGCACTTACATTTTGCGGGTTGATCACTGTTTGTGCAGGTAATTTATTTGACTCCTTAGCCTCTAATTTTTCCACCCTCTGAGTCAACTCTACAATTGATTTCTTGATTTCTGAATTTTGCTCAAGTATTGTCTTCATGAAATCTTGCATTGATATTTCAGGCTCAGATTGCTGCCTTCGTTGAGGTGGAACATAAGGTTGCCTGTTTTGCTGATATCTATTGGATGACGAATCATGATAATTCTGGTATGGTCTATTTCCTTCAATCATGTTTGCAGCAAAAGCTTGAGATGGGTTTTCCACAGTGGTTTCCACCAAGCTAGGACATTCATCAGTATAATGGTTAGTTGAAATGCAAATTCCACACTTCTTAAAAATTTGTGGAGTTGAGGTTTTAAACAAACTTGCAATCTCATCAAGTTTGCTTTCTAGCTTATTCAATCTTTCATCTATCCTCTTTCCATCAACTGCACCATTATCAATTTCATGCACTCCCTTCAACAAAGTCACTGAATTTTCTCTTGTGCCATACTGTTGATTGTCTACTACCTTCCGTTCTATTAGATCTATACCATCTTCTGGTAACCTGTCTAAGAAAGATCCTCCGCTTGCAGCATCTGCCCATGCCCTATCAGTAGGACTTAAGCCTTCATAAAAGCTTAGAATAAAATCTTCCATTTGGAGTTGAGGGCATGAAGAACATAATTTCTTGAATCTTTCCCAATATTCACTAAGATTCTCTCTATCTCTCTGTCTTATATCTTGAATTTCTCTACGGATAGCTGATAATCTGGATACAGGAAAATACTTCTCAAGAAAGAGTCTTTCAATAGTTTCCCAATTTGTAATCCGTGCAGAGAGATAATACCACCAATCTTGAGCTGCGCCTTGAAGAGTAAAAGGAAAAGCTCTCATTTTAAGGCTCTCTATTGTGATCCTGGGAGATCTAAAGTTTTCACACAACATGTGAAATTGTCTCAAGTGTTTGTGTGGATTCTCCCTTGATAACCCATTGAACTTTGGTAAGGCATTTAACAGGTCAGGTCTCAACTCCCACTCCTTATTAGGATATTCAATGTTACTTCGGATAGCTGTATTGTGGGAGGCGGCTAATTGTCTGATGGTTCTTTGTGCCATATTGTTTGGGTTAGGATCAGGTAAAGGATTGAATGGTATGTTTGTGATTGGAGATAATGAAGGTGGAATGACTTCAGATGTAGGAAGTGTTCCCTCAGTAGAACACCCAAATTTCAATCTTCTTCGCAGCTTACGCAAATTCCTTTCAACTTCCGGGTTAATTTGATAAAATTCTCCCGAATTAGCTCTAGTCATGCACTATACTTCTCTTTTTCTTTTGTTCTTGCTTTAGATAAAGATTTCAAATAAGAGATAAGAGAGACTTGTTGGGTCCACTCCTAGGAAAGAAAGGTGCGTCACAATGGACAACTTAAGTACCAAGTCTTTCCTAGCCAGAGTGTACTCAAACTAGCCTCAAGTATTTCTCAAGAAAATTTCTTAATAAAAACAAGAACAAAGATTTTTGCTAAACCAAGAATAACTAAAGACTACAAAATAACTCAAATTAAATTAAATGTATGTGCGTTAAATAAAAAAATAAAGATAAAAATAAAAATAAAAAAATAAAAAATAAAAAATAAAAGAAAAATCAAAATAAGAATAAAAATATTTAAAATACTAACCGTATTCCCCAGCAACGGCGCCAAATTTGATACGCTGTCGTTGAAGCTATCAAATTAATACTACTTTTCAAGGCAACTTCAGTATTGCCAAGTAGTATTCAAGAAGGTAGATAGGGCTAAAGTAACCCTGAGTCGTCTCCCAACGAACACGGAATTGCTTTTGAATATCTGACTCTTACGAATGCTATGCAATGCTTATGGATAAAAGCAATGTTTGGAGAATGTTTAAAGAACAAATAAGAAACTTAAAAACAGTTACGATGAAATAGGCTAATTCCACTGCTTTTCTAAGATAGATTCATCATTGGTTATTCACGGATAATTGTTCAATTGATTAATGTTTAAGTTTCAAATTAATTAAAGTACATTCTTAATTAATTCGAGGGCGATCATGCATTTAACCAAAGTAAATTCTCAATCAAATGCAAAACCTTTGTAGATTATTCACAATAAATTCAACCAAAGTACATTCTCAACCAAAGTACATTCTGCTCTTGCTCCTGCTCGTGCTCCTGCTCCAGCTCCAGCTCCTGCTCCTTCTCCTGCACCTGCTCCTTTTCCTGCTTCTGCTCCTTTTCCTGCTTCTGTTCCTTCTCCTGCTCCTACTCTTGCTCTTGCTCCTTGTCCCTCTCCTTTTCCTTCTCCTTCTCCTTCTCCTGCTCCTTCTTCTGCTCCTGCTCTTGCTCCTACTCCAGCTCGTGCTCCTGCTTCTTCTGCTGTTGCTCCTGCTCCTGATACTACTCTTGCTCTTGCTCTTCCTCGTGCTCCTTCTCCAGCTCCTGTTCTTGCTTCTGCTCCTACTCCTTCTTCTACTTCTTCTCCTGCTCCTTCTTCTACTCTTGCTCCTGCTCCATCTCCATCTCCATCTCCTTCTTCTGCTCCTGCTCTTGCTCCTGCTCCTTCTCCTTCTCCTTCTCCTTCTCCTCCTCTTGCTCCTGCGCCTTCTCCTTCTCCTTCTCCTTCTCCTGCTCATGCTCATGCTTTTGCTCCTTCAGTTGCTCTTGCTCCGGGTGCTGCTCCTGCTCCTACTCTGTTCTTGCTCCTTCTCCTTCTCGTTCTCCTTCTTCTTCTTCTTCTCCTGCTGCTCCTGCTCGTGCTCCTTCTCCTTCCCCTGCTCTTGCTCCTTCTCCTGCTCCTTCTCCTTCCCCTTCTTCTGCTTTTACTCCTGCTCCTGCTCCTTCCCTTGCTCCTGCTTCTTCTCATGCTCCTTCTCCTTCTCTTTCTCCTTCTCCTACTCCTTTTTCTACTCCTTTTTCTACTCCTGCTCCTTCTCCTTCTCCTTCTCCTACTCCTTTTTCTACTCCTGCTCCTTCTTCCACTCCTGCTCTTGCTCCTGCACTTGCTCCCACTTCTGCTCCTGCTCTTTCTTCTGCTCTTTCTTCTGCTCCTGCTCCTTCTCCTTCTCATTCTCCTGCTCTTGCTCTTGCTCATGCTCTTCTCCTTCTCCTTCTCCTGCTCTTGCTTCTACTCTTGCTTCTACTCTTGCTCCTTCTCCTTTTCCTTCTCCTGCTCCTGCTCTTGCTCTTGCTCCTTTTCCTTCTCCTTCTCCTGCTCTTGTTGTTGCTCCTACTCCTACTCCTACTCCTGCTCATGCTCCTGCTCCTTCTTTTGCTCCTGCTCCTTCTCCTTCTCCTTTTCCTTCTCCTTTTCCTTCTCCTACTCTTTTTTCTACTCCTTTTTCTACTCCTGCTCCTGCTCCTGCTCTTGCTCATTCTCTTGCTCTTGCTCCTCCTGCTCTTGCTCATTCTCTTGCTCTTGCTCCTGCTCCTACTTTTGCTTATGTTCCTGCTCCTGCTCCTACTCCTTCTGCTTCTCCTGCTCCTTTTCCTGCTCTTTTTCCTGCTACTACTACTCCTCCTGTTTCTTCTACTGCTCCAGCTCCTGCTTCTGCTCTTGCTCCTGCTCTTTCTTCTACTCTTGCTCTTGCTCCTGCACCTGTCGTGCTCTTGATCCTGCTCCTGATCCTGCTCCTTCTCCTTCTCCTACTTTTGATCCTTCTATAACTCCTGCTCTTGCTTCTGCTCTTGCTATGCTCCTTCTCCTGCTTCTTGCTCCTGCTCCTTTTCCTGCTCCTGCTCCTGTTCCTGCTCTTGTTCCTGCTCCTGCTCCTGCTCCTTTTTCTGCTGTTGCTCTTGCTCGTGCCCCTGCTCCTGCTCCTGTCGTGCTTCTGCTATTGCTCCTGCTCTTTCTCATTCTCCTTCTCCTGCTCCTACTCCTGATCGTTCTCCTGCTCTTGCTCCTTTTCCTTCTCCTTCTCCTGTTCTTGCTCTTGCTCCTCCTCCTACTCCTTCTCCTTGATGAGTCGTTATTTCTTGAATTATATTTAGTTTATTGCACTTAAATAAACCAGGGAATTGTGTTTAATTGTATGTTATTTCCTCGTTTTTCGAATTTTGCTTAATTTGGTCGGAAATTTGTAATTGTGCTAATTTGGGTTTTCTGAGCTGATTAAGTGAATTTTTTTTATTACAGGAAGAATTTTGGAGATACATTTTGGGACATCAGGAAGAATGCAATTAAATTCAAGACTCTCCACACAGACATTTTAGAATTAATTAAGTTGTAATTCAGTAGTTTAGAATTTTTGAATCAACTCTTACATTTCGGGTCAATTTTTGGTAAAATAGATTAGACCCAAAAGTAAAGGGGAGTGACTTGGCACCTAGGGTTTTTCTTTGTGTGGACCCCATCTCATTAAAAGAGACACATGACCTCTAAGGCAACTGCCACCCAAGGGAAGAGCTGTGGAGCTGGATGGGGTAGGGTGTGCTCGAGCCGCCACACTTAGTTTTTTTCTTTGCCTGAGAACGTTTGGATTTAGAGGAAAAAAATTCTATCAATGAAGGAGCAATGATGTGCACGGTATCCAGTAGATGGCACGGTGGTTCACAGGAAGGAGAAGTGCTGCACGGAGAGGCGACACTAGTTTCATCTTGACGCTGTTACGGTTCAGCGGATGATGGAATCTTAGAAGCACATTTTTTTTATGGAAGCGGTGCAGCAAGACACGGTGGAGAGGAAGGCACACGCTGATTTATTGCAGCATAAGCAAGCAGAGCCATTCACATTTTTTTTAGCTTAAATATGCAGTGCATTCTAATGGAGAAAGTGGTGGTGTCACGGCCTGGTTGGGAGAAGCACACTTTCTTTTCTCTTAGAAGCTCTGATTTTCTTTTCATTTAGTGAAGTGTGCAGCAGCCACCGAGAAGGGAGGCACATTTTTCGTTTAAATAGAAGGATGAAAGGGCAGTCGCCAAGAGGAGGAAGGCAATTCATTTTGGCTCAAAAGAAAGCAGCTCTCGGTTGCATTTTTAATTGGAAAAAAATGGCATTGGTGTCACGGCTGGTAGAAGGAAAGTGGCTAAGCTTTTGGAGAATCTTTTCTTTGAGAAATGAAGAAGTGATTAGGTGGGGCACGGTGCATTGGAGATTCACCTCTAGAGTGGAAGCATGGTGAGGAATGAAATTTTAATTTTAAAAGTGGTGTGCACGGATACCAGCAAAAGGAGAGCTCCAAATTTTGATGCAATGTTCAATTAAGTATTAGCTAAGCACACTCTTTTATTGCTAGCTTTCTTCCAAAGTGCATTTTATATGTTAGTTCAATATTACAATTTAAGGTCTTGAATGAGTTTTCTTATTTAATTATTGCATTACAATTAGTTTAGGCACCTTGGTAATTGAATGTTTTATTTCAGTGTTTTCATTTACCTTAATACTGTTCATTGTGTTCAGTTGTGGTAATTTAATTGTGATGTTAGCTTAAGTGACCAATTGTTTTAATTTTGTGTTTACAATTGTGTTTTAATTTCCTGCTCCTTCTACTCATGCTCCTGATCCTTTTTCCTGCTCCTGCTCCTTCCCCTTCCCTTGCTTCTGCTCCTGTCGTGCTCCTACTCCTTTTCCTTCTCCTGTCGTGCTCCTACTCCTTTTCCTTCTCCTTCTCCTTCTCCTTCTCCTTCTCCAACTCCTGCTTCTTCTCCTTCTCCTTCTCCTCCTTCTTTTTCTACTCCTTTTTCTACTCATGCTCTTTCTCCTCCTCCTTCTCCTTCTCCTTCTCCTTCTTCTGCTCTTGCTCTTGCTCTTGCTCCTGCTCTTGCTCTTGCCCTCGCTCTTCTCCTGCTCTTGCTTCTGCACTTGCTCCCGCTTATGCTCCTGCTCCTTCTTCTGCTCTTGCTCCTACTCTTCTCCTTCTTCTTCTCCTGCTCCTTCTCCTGCTTCTGCTCGCACTCCTTCTCCTTCTCCTTCTCCTTCTCTTGCTCTTGTGCCTGCTCCTTTTCCTTCTCCTTCTCCTTTTCCTTCTCCTTCTCCTTTTCCTGCTCTTGCTGCTCCTGCTCCTACTCCTACTCCTGCTGCTTTTGCTCCGGCTCCTTCTCGTTCTCGTTCTCTTGCTCCTTCTCCTTCTCCTATTCTTTTTTCTACTCCTTTTTATACTTCTGCTCCTGTTCCTTCTCCTTCTCCTTCTCCTTCTCCTGCTCCTGCTCTTACTATTGCTCTTGCTCTGTACTTCGTTCTGCTCCTGCTCCTACTCCTGCTCCTGCTCGTTCCCTTGCTCCTCCTCCTGCTCCTGCTCGTTCTCTTGCACCTGCTTCTTGCACCTGCTTCTGCTTCTGTCCCTGCTCCTGCTCCTGTTCCTACTCCTTCTCCAGCTCCTGCTCCTTCTCCTTCTCCTTCTCCTTCTCCTTCTCTTGCTCCTACTCTTGATCCTGCTCCTATTCCTACTCCTTCTCTTTCTACTACTACTGTTCCTTCTCCTTCTACTACTACTGTTCCTTCTCCTTCTACTACTACTGTTCCTTCTCCTTCTCTTGCTCTTGCTCCTGCTCCTGCGACTTCTCCTGCTTCTGCTCTTGCTCCTGCTTTTGCTCTTTCTTCTGCTCCTGCTTCTGCTCCTGCTCCTTTTCCTGCTCCTTCTCCTTCTCTTGCTCTTGCGTCTGCTCCTTTTCCGTCTCCTTCTCCTGCTTTTGCTCCTTCTCGTTCTCTTGCTCCTTCTCCTTCAACCTCTCATTTTCCTTCTCCTTCTCCTACTCTTTTTTCTACCCCTTTTTATACTCTTGCTCCTGCTCCTTCTTCTACTCTTGCTCTTGCTCCTGCACTTGGTTCTGCTGCTCCTGCTCCTTCTATTTCTCCTGCTCCTGCCCGTTCTCTTGCTCCTGCTCCAGCTCCTGCTCTTGCTTCTGCTTCTGTTCATGCTCTTGCTCTTGCTCCTGTTCCTACTCCTTCTCCTTCTCCTTCTCTTTCTCCTCCTCCTCCTCCTGCTCCTTCTCCTGCTCCTTCTCCTCTTGCTCTTGCACTTGCTCTTCTCCTGCTCTTGCTTCTGCACTTGCTCTCGCTTAAGCTCCTGCTCCTTCTGCTCCTTCTCCTGCTTTTACTCCTGCTCCTGCTCCTGCTCTTACTCCTGCTCCTGCTCCTACTCTTCTTCTTCTTCTCCTGCTCCTCCTCCTGCTTTTGCTCATGCTCCTTCTCCTTCTCCTACTCCTACTCCTGCTCTTGCGCCTGCTCCTTTTCCTTCTCCTTCTCCTTTTCCTTTTCCTGCTCCTACTCCTACTCCTACTCCTACTCCTGCTCGTGCTCGTGCTCCTGCTCATGCTCCTGCTCGTGCTCCTGCTTCTACTCCTGCTCTTGCTCCTTTTTCTGCTCCTACTCCTTCTCCTTCTCCTGCTCCTGCTCCCTTTGCTCCGGCTCCTTCTCGTTCTCTTGGTCCTTCTCCTTCTCCTTCTCCTACTCTTTTTTCTACTCCATTTTATACTTCTGCTCCGGTTCCTTCTCCTGCTCTTACTCTTGCTCCTGCACTTCGTTCTGCTCCTACTCCTTCTCCTGCTCCTACTCCTGCTCCTTCTCTTTCTCTTTCTCTTTCTCTTTCTCCTGCTCCTGCTCGTACTCGTTCTCTTGCTCCTGCCCATTCTCTTGCTTTTGCTCCTGCTCTTGCTTCTGCTTCTGTTCATGCTCTTGCTCCTGCTCCTGTTCCTACTCCTTCTCCTTCTCCTTCTCTTTCTCCAGCTCTTGCTCCTTCTCCTTCTCCTTCTCCTTCTCCTTCTCTTGCTCCTGCTTTTGCTCCTGCTCCTATTGCTGCTCCTACTCCTTCTACTACTACTGCTCCTGCTCCTACTCCTTCTCCTTCTCCTGGTCCTGCTCCTGCTCTTGCTCCTTCTCTTGTTCTTGTTCTTGCTCCTGCTTTTGCTCCTTCTCGTGCTCTTGCTTCTACTCTTGCTCTCGCTCCTTTTCCTACTCCTGCTCCTTCTCTTGCTTCTACTCCTTCTCCTTCTCCTTTTCCTTCTCTTGCTCTTGCTCCTGCTCCTGCTCTTGCTCTTTTTCCTTCTCCTGCACCTGCTCTTTCTCCTACTCTTGCTCTGCTCCTTCTCCTTCTCCCGTTCCTTCTAATGGACAAATTTATGAACACCAAAATATGATGTCACAAACTTGTTTTTCAATCGGTAAGTATGACCGAATCGTTCAAGTAATAAACTTGGTAAGACCAAGTATCGTTCTTCCCAAAGGACTCACGGCCTAGTTTAGTTGTGTGGTTTCTTGATTAGCTAAGACTTAAAGACGAAATATTTGGGTTTTATATGCAAAAGACGAAAATTAAATATGTATGCATGAAGTTTTGATCAATGGCAAAAAGCAAAAGATAAACACTTTCAATGAAATTTATGTATGAATATGTTGTTGGGGGTCAATTTCATCTTATCCACTCTCATATATTTTAGGAATCCAACATTCAAATCATCATTGTTAATGCCACTCTCTAAAGTACCTTTCAAGAAGGCTTCTCCCTAATCACGAGTTCATACAATTCCTAGCATTCCTAATGATCAGTTCATAAGTGCAGGAGCTTAACGACAACCAATATCATATTGGGAGAAATTCCCCGGATCTAGACTTCCCCGTACGCGCCCGTATCGACAAAACCAATAATCATGCATCGAATGAGTTAAACAATGCAAGCATTAAGCAAAGAGGAAAAACCCTAACTAATGATGAAAGAAAGCATAGATCTTAAATAAAAGATGTAAAAACAAATTCCATATATGAGAGCTTCAAAAGATTACATTGATTCCCCAACAAACATACAAGGTTTAGTTCACCATATTCATGGTGAACCTAGATGAACAATAATGAAAGAATGAAAGAGATAGAAAAACCCGTGAAAGAGAAGAGGAGAGCTGTCACCATCTCCCAATCTACCCCAAGGGGTGAAAAAGAGAGTGTTTGCTTCGTCTCTGCCAAAGATACAAACCCTAGGACGTCCTAAAGCTTATATATTATTCCAAAAATACAGAAAAATTAGGCCCAAGCCCATAAAAGTGCCAAAAAACCAATCCAAGCCCATTTAGAATGGCGCTCAGCGGTATTTTACCGCTGAGCGGTACTAGCGGTTGATCCATTTTGCCCCCCAGCTGCTGTTTTGCCCCTCAGCGGTGATTTCGGCACCTGAAAACTGCCGCTCAGCGCCAAAATTCCGCTCAGCGCCACTCGGTCAGACTTTTTCTGCGTTCTGGTTGGTTTTTCAGCATTCTGGTTGACTGGTTGACTTTTCTAGTTGACTGGTTGACTTTTCTGGTTGACTGGTTGACTTTTCTGGTTTCTGGTTGACTTTTCAGCACTCCAATCATTCGGTATTTCAATTCTTCTTTCAAATCATTCAATTAGCCTACAAAATGAAGGGAATCTTGCACAAAACCATTAAATTCACTTTCAACTCTCTTATTCTCAAAACTAAAGCAAAAATATGAATTCAAGCTAGTTTCTAAGTCTTAAAGGTTGCTTTTGGTATCAAATTTAAGCATAAAAATAACGGTTTTTCAACCGTTATCACCTTCTCTTGCTTCTGCTTCTTCTTCTTCTCCTGCTCCTGCTCGTGCTCGTGCTCCCACTCCTTCTCCGGCTCGTGCTCCTGATACTGCGTCAGCTTCTTCTTCTGCTTCTTCTCCTACTCCTGCTCCTGCTCTTGCTCGTGCTCTTTCTCCTACTCTTGCTTCCTTCTCCTTCTCCTGCTTCTGCTCCTACTCCTACTCCTGGTCCTACTCCTGCTCCTGCTCGTGCTCGTGCTCCTGGTTCTACTCCTATTCTTGCGCGTGCTCCTGCTCCTTCTTCTGCTACTGGTCTTGCTCCTACTCCTTTTGCTTTTGCTCCTGCTCCTTCTTCTGCTCTTACTCTTGATCCATCTCCTGCTCCTTCTTCTGCTCTTACTCTTGATCCATCTCCTTCTCCTTCTTCTGCTCCTGCTCTTCTTCTTCTCCTGCTTTTGCTCCTTCTGCTACTCCTGGTGCTGCTCCTTCTCCTGCTCCTACTCTTGCTCCTTCTCCTTCTCCTGCTGCTCCTGCTCGTGCTCCTTCTCCTGCTGCTCCTGCTCGTGCTCCTTCTCCTGCTGCTGCTCCTGCTCGTGCTCCTTCTCCTACTCCTTCTCCTTCCCCTGCTTCTGCTTCTGCTCCTGCTCCGGCTCCTACTTCTGCTCCTATTCCTGCTCCTTCTCCTTTTCTTGCTCTTTCTCTTTCTTCAGCTTCTGTTCCTGTTCCTGCTCCTGCTCGTGCTCGTGCTCCTACTCCTTCTCCTGCTCCTGCTCGTGCTCGTGCTCCTTCTCCTTCTCCTACTCCTGCTCCTACTCCTGCTCCTTCTCCTACTTCAGCTCCTGCTCCTTCTCCTTCTCTTGCTTCGACTCCTGCTCCTACTCCTGCTCCTACTCCTATCGTGCTCCTTCTCATTTTCCTGCTCTTTCTCCTTCTTCAGCTCATGCTTCTGCTACTGCTCTTGCTCATGCTCCTTCTTCTGCTTCTGATCCTTCTCCTGCTCCTTCTCCTTGTTCTGCTCCTGCTTCTGCTTTTGCTCCTGCTCCTGCTCCTTTTTTGCTCCTGCTCCTGCTCCTTTTTTGCTCCTGCTCCTACTCCTTCTCCTTCTCCTTTTTCTATTCCTTTTTCTACTCTTGCTCCTTCTTCTGCTCCTGCTCCTACTCTTGCTCCTACTCTTGCTCATGCTCCTTCTCCTTCTCCTTCTTCTTCTTCTGCTCCTACTCGTGCTCGTGCTCATGCTCCGGCTCCTACTCCTTCTCCTTCTCCTTCTCCTTCTCCATCTCCTACTCCTTCTCCTTCTCCTGCTCCTACTCCTTCTCCTTTTTCTTCTCCTTCTTCTGCTCTTGCTCGTGCTCCTGCTCCTTTTCCTTCTCCTTTTCCTTCTCCTTCTCCTGCTCCTTCTCCTTCTCCTGCTCCTGCTATGTACGAATGAAATGAATTAGTGTATAACGATTTAAGCATTGCAAAGGTAAGAGTTAGGTAATGACATACTCAAGGTACGACTTAACTTCATTACAATTGATTTAGACATGGACATGAGCAGAGTTGAATTCAGCATCAATTAGGGAATTTTCCTTTAGTGTCGTGCAACACAAATGTTTAAAGAAGTTACTGATTTCTATCAGTGGATTTAACACGTGCATTGGCAAACAATTGAATGCAAGAGGGATGAAATGTATCCATGAATACATGACAATCATGACTCTTCAACCCTTGAATAATAACGTTCTGAACATTGGCACATGTGGACAAGTTAGAAGAATATCCATCTGGCATTCTAAGCTCCTTGATCCATCCACAAACTATTCTTGCCTCGTCTTTTGACATGTTGTAATTTGCTTTTGGTTTGAACAATCGACCGTTAGCTTGCGCCTTCAATAATACAAAGGTAAATCTTTTCTTGCCTTGTCATTATCTTTTGTCTTCCCAATAACATTCATAACTGTGTTGAAGAAATTGTCAAAGAAATTTTTTTCTATGTGCATGACATCGAGGTTATGTCTTAGCAAGTTGTTTTTCCAATAAAGAAGATCCCAAAATATGCTTCTTTTAGTCCAATTATGCGACTCCCCAAACCCTTCTATCCTATTCTGACCACATTTAGTGACTTTTGGCAAGTCTTTCACTCTTCTCCAAACGTGTGATCTAGTCAACTTCGGCAGGGGCATATTCGTTTCAACTTGCCCTTTGCAAAATGTCGTTTTGTTTCTTCTAAAGGGGTGATCAATGGGCAACAATCGTCGATTGCAATCAAACCAACTATTTTTCCGATCATAACTCAATTGGAATGACTTTGTATGCTCCATGCAATGTGGACAAGCTAATCGACCATGCGTGCTCCAACCAGATAAAATGCCATAGGCTGGAAGTCGTTAATAGTGCACATCAAAGTTGCCCTCATAAGGAAATTTTGCTTCCTTGAAAAATCATACATCCAAACACCATTCCATACCTTCTTCAAATCATCAATCAAAGGCTCCAAATATACATCAATTGCTGATTGGGGATTAGATGGACCTAATATTATACACGTTAAAAACATGTAAGACTTTGTCATACACATCTCAAGTTATAGATTGTATGGGGTAACTATCATCGACCAACATGAATATGGTGATGCAGATGCCTGAATGTACGGCGTAAACCCATTAGAGCATAGACCAAGTCTTACGTTACACGGTTCACTAGCAAAGGATGAATGTTTACGATTGAAGTGCTTCCAAGCTTCACCATCAGAAGGATGATGCAAAACTGCTTCAGTTTTGTTACCATCATGCCATGCCATGTGTTGTGATGTTTGCATTGAAGTAAACATTATTTGTAATCTTGGAATTAGAGGCAAGTAGAACATGGACTTTAAGGGAATTGATATTTTTTTCCTCCGTCCTACATGCATTCAACCAACAATGCATCATTTTTACCACTATCATTGTCATAGAATAACGTACATCCATTAACACAACAATCAATCTTCTTGGCTTCCAATCCCAGCTTTGAAACACATCTTTTGGCTAGATAATAATTCTTCGGCATAGAATTGTTTAGTGATGTCACATCTAACATCAATTTTGTAAAGAAGTCTAATGCTTGATTGGGAACGTTCCAATTAGATTTACCAGTCATTAGTCTAATGCATACTGACAATTTTGACTCAGATGAACCTTCAAATACAGGTTGATTTGCCTTTGTTAGTAAATTCTACAACCTTTGAGTGGTTTCATTTGGAGACTCTTCATCATGACTATCGTTTGCTTCTTGTTCAACATGTTGATGAAGAGCATTGTTGACCATCTCTTGCATAGGAAAATTGATCTATCTCAAATGTATGTACAAAATTATTCAAACCTAATGCAAGCCAGATTTTAGCTAGAGTGGAGGTGGAAGGAATTTCTTCACTATGAAATGTCCAAACTGTGTAATTAGGCATGAACCCTTTTTTGTATAGGTGAACTTTGACGACTTCATCTTTCAAAATCCTTGTACATTCGCACTTGATTCATGAGCACAAATATTGATATCGTCGAGCCGTCTCCACAAACTCTTCAACTCCGATGAAAAAAGCTTCCTTCAAACCTCTCCTTCTGCTATAACAACGATCGTACATCCATCCACAGTGGTTGGTGTCAACACCCAATTTCGTCCGGGTAAGTTAATAAAAATGAAAAATTAAAAGTAAAGGTAAGAAGAAAAAAAAATAAGAGAATAATAATTAATGGTGGGTAAAAAAAAAGAAGGAAAACGAAAATAATAAAATAATTTTCCTTATTGCAGGACACATCACTAGAAAATATTTTTAAAATATTAGTATGATACCTTAATAATTTGAATCAATATTATGCTAATAATTATAAGCAGTAATTAAAATTGTATGTTAATATGATTTGCTACGTCAGCTGCTTTTAAAGAGGAAAATATGATTTTAAAAATGTACAAATTTTCTGACAATAATTATAATCAATGCCTTGAATATTATTTGATTTCTTTTTCTTGGAACCAAGACATTTTATTTCCCTATTTTCTTCGTTGTCAATTAATTCACAATTAAGGGAAAAATTACCATAATATTACAATGTGCGTATATAAATACGCACCCTGTCAAAAAAAAAGGGGAGGGAAAAAAAGAGAGAGGATATAGGAAATTAAGTTCTCACGCTAGAAGGACTCTATCAACAAAAACTACCAAGAAAGAATTGGGAGAGTACTTAAAGCCAAAAATATATGTCATATCTACAGCATTCTCCTTCTCTTTTTATTGTACTTTGAAGATTTTTTTTAAAAGATTTTATTTTTTTTTACTACACACCAATAATGTTTTTATTTTCTAAAAAAAGAATATCTTTTCGCGTTTCTTTTGGTAATTGTTATATCTCTTGCATCACGTGATATTTATTTTTTAAAATTTTACATTAAAAAATAAATAATAAATAAACAATTTTGAAAAAAATAAATTAAAAGAAAATATTTCTTATCATGTATTTTTCTATAAAAAATATATATACTAAATCATAAAATAAAGGGTATGGTACTCGTCAGCTTATGGTCGGTCTCTTTCCTTTTCTTTTTTGGATTAAATATATTTTTAGTCCCTTAACTATCACGCGATTTTGGGTTTAGTCCTTATTCGAAAGTTTTGTGCATTTTAGTCCTCTTAGTTTTGAAAATGTTATAAATAGTCCCTAATTTTGGATGGCGTTAACTTTTGTTTGACATGGCTAACGGCCAGCCCACGTCTGATGCCAGGTTTGAGTTTATTCTCTACCATCTTTGACCTTTTAACTGGCCGTGAATTCGTTCGCCGCCATGTGGGCCACCAACCCGAGGCTCTCATCCACCTGTTCTGTGTAGTTCCCCAACAGCCCCTCATCCACGACTACCTTCTCTTCCAGTACTCGGATCAAAAACTCGTGCAACACCTTGCCGATTCAGAGATATCACTCAGGAACGCAAAAGAGAAGGGTGTCCTCGACGGGGAAGAAGGATGGAGGAAGAAACTGTAGGGTCTTGTTCCGACGGAGGGGGTTGAGGTGAAGCACATTCGAACGGGTGAACGGGTGCATGTTTCTCGGAGGATAGTGGTTGTTTTCGTGATGATGACCATGGCCGATTTCTATGACCAGTTATTTGATTTTTAGGATGTGCTGTTTGATAACCGGAACGGTCGGCTTGAGCTTTTTAGGAACAATTTGGGGGCTTTGTGGCCGGGAGATGGGAAGCCGGGTCTGTGGATGAATTCAATTTCAAGGATGTGAGCAGTGTACAACTTGATTGCAAGGGAAGAAGAGATTTTGATTGAAGAGAAGAGAATGAAGGTTGGTGGGGGTGGTGGATGTGGAGAGAAATGAAGATATTGAGTTGGTGTTGCCGCTAGTGTTTGATGATTGCACAAAGGTTTTGGAGGCGGAAGATCAAATAGTTGCAAGAGATTTGTACTGGGCAGTTGTGTGTGAGAAGGGGTTGGGGAAGGTTGAAGATTTGCTTGTGGGGTGTATAAGCAAAAACCCTTTCGTTGGAGAGCCATACGTGGTGCTGAGCCAGGTTTGTTTGACAGAGGGAAGGTTTGAGGAGGGTGAGAAACATGCAGACGTGGGTTGGCCGTTAGCCACGTCAAACAAAAGTTAACGTCATCCAAAATTAGGGATATTTATAACAGTTTCAAAACTACGAGGACTAAAATGAAAAAACTTTCGAATAGGGACTAAACCCAAAATTGCGTGATAGTTAAAGGACTAAAAACATATTTAACCCTTCTTTTTTTTCCCACCATTTTTTTCAAATAGAAGAATACAAAAATCTTTAAAAAATATGTCAATCTTTGTCGGGGTCGCTTTTCAAAAATCCCAAACAATCCATAATAATTTTCAAACAAATTTCACAAACCTTTTTTCTAGATAAAGAACTACGCAATCCCTGATTGTCCATCATAAATGGATATACGTAGGAGCAAGGTTAATCCTTGTCGGGTTCATAAAACAAAAAATATTATTTTTGTTTCTTAATAGTTTTTTTTATAGTTTCTTTATATTATTATTTTTTAGGGAAAATTAAATATTTTGAAAAAAACCACGTCAACTTTATACATTTAATTAAAGGTATTGTTTTTAGGCAGGCGCTGTAGGGTGCTTATACCTTTGTTACGCGTAACCGATTCCCAAACCTAAAATCCAATTTTCCTAGAGCATGCTTTTATTTTACTGTTTTTCCATAGTTTTTCCATAATAAATTATGGTGGCGACTCCCAAAATATTTTCCTAAACTCGTTCGTTTTCGGTTCGTCGTCCCATCGCAATCCCGGTTGCGACAGATGGCGACTCCACTAGAGATGCTAGAGAATCAGGCTTTTTTAATTAAATGTCAAAAATTGCTTGGTTTTTCTTTATTTTATTTTATTTTCCCTTTATTTATATATATGATTATCTTTATTTATTTTGGTAATTTATTTATATTTTTTTTATTATTACTGTGCATACCATGACTGAGACCCTATACCCGAGTTTGAGTATAACATAGAATTAGAGGGGTTGCGTAGCGGTGTCACGTCTGAAATATTTCCAATTTGGCTATCGTGAGAACCCCAGCCAGTGTCTGTTCTCTTCACATGCAACTATTGTGGAAAATGTTGTGAAAAGAAACATAGCTCTGGTGGCCTTGATTTAGGTTTAGGAATCCATCCTTATGAGATTGCATGTACAATGTTTAGACTTTAAAACATTGGACTTATCTTAAAGGTATGAAAAAATGGCTTTATTATTTGGCATATAAATTTTCACGCATCATATACATTAGCAACATTTCTTTTACTAGTACTAGCAGAAATCACAGAGTTGTTTGATACCTTAAAGGTTGGGACTTAACATGGAATCCAAAACTATGCAACAAACTAATTCTACCATATTAAGAAGAAGAACACACATTAGAGTCTCTAGTATGAATTTGACGGGGTTGATAAGATTAGGAAAGCAAATGAAGACCATGAAGAGGGAAGTGTTTAGGAAGAGGTATGGAAATTTGCTCAGTTTGATGAAAGTGAAGGTACAATTACCTGCTATCACAGCCTTGTCCCAATATTATGATTCGCCACTTAGATGCTTTACGTTTCAAGACTTCTAGTTGGCACCGACTATAGAAGAGTTTGAGCATATCTTGGGCTTACCGCTAGAAGGTACAACTCCATACCAACACTTAGAGCATCAGACCTCTATTACTACCATCTCTGCTATCATGAAATTACACCCAAGAGAGTTGAAAGACAGGTTGGTAACAAGAAATCATGTGCAAGGACTCACCCAAGGGTATTTGGAGCAATACTTACATCATCTGGCTAGCAACGAAGAGTAGGAAACCTTCATGGACGTGTTGGCCCTTACCTTATACGGTGTCATGTTGTTTCCTAAGGTTGAGGATTTTGTGGATTATGGTGCAATGGATATTTTTGTGGCAAATAAAACGAGATTGGAGAATCCTGTCACTGCAACCCTCGCTGATGTTTATGGGACATTGAGATTCTGCCATGAAAGGAAGGGACAAAAGATTATATGTTGTTTACAGGCATTATATCTATCATTGGCTTCTCGTATGTTCAAGGGGACAATTGATAAAAGCATAAAAGCAGATGAATGGATTCATTTCTTCGTAGGTCTAAATGGAGGGAAGATAAAATGACGTCCTTTTTGGCTTAGGGGTAGGTATTTCATTGATTATTGTGGCAATTTCCCCAACATTCCACTCATTGGAGCTCGATACTGTATCAATTACAATCCTATTTTGGTTCAAAGACAGTTTAGGCATCGCATGAGAGGAGCACCATCACTCGATTATCTCACTCCATTATTCATTTATTATGAAGATGGATGTTTTGTTGAGAAGCTAAAAGAGATCAGAAGAGCATGGCGAAACGTCATGCGATTTGAAGCAGATGAAAGAGCAGGAGTGATAAATCAAGAAGTCAATTATCACAATTGGATTACACAAAGGGTAAAGGACATTAAATTACCATTCAAGTTAATCACAGGTCACTTCTCAAATGAAGGGCAGTTTCAAGATCTAGAGTCTGATAAAGTAAAACAATTGAAGGAAGAAATAGAAGAAATGAGAGATCAGAGTATTAAGTTGATAAAGGAGCTACGAAATACTTGCAATGATTTTGTACATTTAACATCGGAAAAGGAAGAAACGACACGGGCATATGAAGAAATTCTCATGAAACAAAGCATCGAAAAAGGTTACACTCTCCAAATAAAGTAGGATCCTGCAGCCGCTAACACGGACCTAGACATGAGGGTGAAAGAAAGGAATACGACATTGGAGGCCGAAGAACATTGGAAATATCTTTATGAAGAGACCAGGAGAGATAGACAAGAGGCCCTAAAAAGACTGAGGGAAGCTCAGATTCAAGTCAAGGAAATAGAGCAACAAATGAAAGAGTGGCAGTCTCATTCGAGGTAGAGCTAGACTAAGAACGTGAAAAGGCAGAAGAAAAGCAACAGGCTTTGGTGAAGGAGATGGAGAGCTACATTGCCAAACAAGCGGAATGGTTGAAAATAGAAGAAAGAAATCAAGCTATGATGAAACAGATGGAGAACCACATTAAGGATCGTGAACAGGTCGTGAGGCATTGGAAGAGGAATTTCTCCCAACTAGCTGCTCTTGCTAATGAAGCTATCAAAGATGTTCCCAAGATGGTATCCGATGCTAAAGTGATGACACATTTTTACAACCCACTTGAATAAGTGATGCGGGCTGTCGTGGCCCATCAAATTTGATGTGCATTAAAGAATGCAGTACAGTGCTAGGAAGTGACTCCTAGGTCGTCTCTCAAGGACCAAATGTGGTTCAGTCAATAAGTCAAACACGTAGTGGAGGGTTTTGAAAATGTTTTTGTGATTTTAAATGAACTAAATTAAAACTTGAAATTAAATACAACTAAACATAATTGAAAACAGTGAAATGAATTAATAAAGCGTGAAGACCGAACGATCCTACAGAAGATCAAACGGTTCTACATTGAGACCGAAAGGTTTCTAAAACAAGTGAGGAAATTGAAAATGTAAAAAGATAAAGAAGCCGAACATAATTGAAAGCATTAAAGTAAATGAAAATAGTAAATCGAACCGTTCTAAATCTAACATTGCACTCCAGCCAGATAATTAAATTTGTCATGAAAACTAAATGCGTGACCCACTTTAAATTAGTAAATCATAAATGGCATAAATTGGAAATGAAATGGTAAATGGAAATGAAATTGCTAAATTAAATTAGAAAAATTATCATTGCGGGAATAAAAATAAAAATGCAACATTAAAGTTAATAATTGGAAAGGAATGTGGCTAGAAAGCACCGTGTGTACCCCTCTAGACGTGACACTTGGAGCTCGCCTTTCCCATGCACCACATCAATTCTCTAAAAATGAATCAGCCTCGCCTCTCGTGTGCTTCCAGCCATCACCGTGCAGCTACTTCAAATGAACTCAACACTTCATCAACCACCACTTCCTACTACATTCTCCTATTGGACCCAGCCGTGACAAGCACCATCTACAACGTGCTGCTCTCCTTTCTTTAAAGCAAAAAAACATCAATCCTAATAGGTGGCGGCTCGTTTTCTCAACGTGTGCGCGTCCCTCCTTTATCTACATACCATCCCTAATAAAAACTCTCTCCATCTCGGTGGTTGGATGCCGTGTGCAAGCTGGACCAGGAGTGCCTCCCGTGCTTGCTGCCCGTCACCCTATTCTCCAATACTCACACCACTTCAAAGCTGCTGGACCTCCGAATCCGCGTACCCCCTGCATTTCCACGTGGGCTGCTGGAAACGTGAATTTTAGACGCTGCTGGACTTGCTTTGCGTTTCGTCACCCCCTGCTGGACTGCTTCTCTCCTGGACGTGTGAAGCTCTCCAAGTTGCTGCTGGACTGTGCATTATTCTCCAAGCTACTGGACCTTTAAGAGGTGGCAGTAGCACTTAATCTTGGGTCGTGTCCTTGATGTCCGTGGCCTCCCACTTCCACGTCCCAACTCTCTCTCCTTCTCCGCGTGACACCAAATTGCTGCTGCTCTTCTTCCAAACAAATATTTTTAAAAGCCCAGCCAAAAGCGTGTAAGTGGATGCTCTCACGTTCCATCCAGCTGCCTCATGCACCTCCCTCCAAAGCCAAACCAAATGTAGACTGGTGCTCTTCTATTAATTCTCCACCTCGCTGCTTCCCAATTAATTGCATCATGGACTGTGGTGCTTTCCATTTTAATTCTTGTTGCACCGCCTTTTTCTCTAAACACACCACTTGAAATCCACTCCTCCAAGGCCAAAACGAAATTAGCTATTCCGTATGCACTCCTAGCACCTCTAAAAATGAAATCCAAACCTCTCTTCCTTTTTAGCTTAAAATTAATTGTTGTGACATTTCTCTTTAAGTCCCGAAATATTATCCAACAATTTCCCTACAATTAATAATGCAAATAATTAGTCTCAGATAATTCAAATTAATTAAAATAAGAATTTCTGGTCAAATTTAGCACAATTAGTAAAAGTGGGAAAATACTGGACATTCTAGCACAATTCCCTGATTAAATCTAGCACAATAAGCTAAGTGAAATCAAGAAAATATTGACTCATCAATAAGTCACTCGTTTTATTAGTTATTATAAATGGCTAGTGGGTGAGATCAAGACTTTCATCGCCCAAGCTAGGAGTTGATATTTTCATTTTAGTAACTTTTGACATTTATTCGGTTTCTTTAAATGTAAAATTTGGTTTGTTTGCAATGGTATTAGGCTGTGTTAATTTCTCTCGTAACGATATCAAGGACCTGTGATTTCCACCTATTTGTAGCATGCATCATTTTTGCATTTTCGCATAATTAATTTTCATCTAATTCAAATTAATAAACACACTGTAAAGTTAAATAAAAAAAACAATGGCGGGACTTCCACGACATCCTTATAGGACTCGAGCGAACTCTGAGGCTATGGAAGTTTGGGAAGAGGAACGTGAAGTTGTAAAGGCCAATATTAGCCAACTAAAGGATCACGTCGATCAAATCTTGGAGGCTTTGAAAGCCATAAAGACTGCAGGAGAGACATTGTCTGTAAAGGCCGATGATGATGCTCACCCTCTAGTACATAACGTTGTGGGCACACAGTTCACATTTCCAATGTATGGTTTACCACCAGGTTACACGCCGCCTATTGGAGATCATTCAGAGGCAGAGCACACTTCTTTGGCTTTTCCCATAACCAGCAGCGTACTCCCCATTAGTACCCAGGGGCCTATGCAAACGACCGACACAAAATCGAATGAAACGTTCAAGCTTCCCCACACAATTGTCGCCCAAGATGTTGCTTTGTACACGAATGTAGAAGGAGCGAAGGATAAACTCGAAATTCTAGAGGACAGGCTGAGAGCCATAGAAGGGTTTGAAAGTTACGGGTTTGGTGACATTGCGAGGTTAAGTCTGGCTCTAGGAGTGACGATTCCACACAAGTTTAAGGTGTCGGAAAACACGTGCCCTAAGAACCATTTGACCATTTATTGTCAAAAAATGGCTACTTACTCTCATGATGATAAATTACTTATCCATCTCTTTCAAGATAGTTTGGCTGAAGCGACATTGAGTTGGTATACACATTTGAATTCCTCTCATATCCGTTCTTGGGCAGATACTTTTGTAAGGCAATACAAATACAACATGCATGTTGGGCCAGACAGGTTACAATTACACCACATGGCGAAGAAAGAGGAAGAGTCTTTTAAAGAATACACGCAATGATGGAGAGAGCTGGTAGCGTAGGTTGGGCCACCTCTATATGACAAAGAAATGATTGCAATGTTTGTGAGCACGCTATAATCACCCTTTTATGAGCATATGATTGTCAATGTGTCTTCCAATTTCGCTGATATCATCATCATAGGCGAAAGGATGGAGATCAGACTGAAAAGTGGGAAAATTACATCTCGAGCCACCACTTCGAAGAAATCTGTTTTTAATCCGGGGAAAAAGAAGGAAGGAGGACTGCATGCGACATCAATAGTGTCTATGTGGGGAGGACATACTCCCACTCATAGCTATCCACCAAGCCCAAGCTACCCTCCCTATGTGAACAACACAACACCTAATCCCTAAATTAAATCTTAGTAGCCAGGATATTATCAACCACCACAGGCTTTGAATAATGCTTGGAGAGTGGGAGTCGGCTTGGGTCCTGATCGGAACGTTAGTCAAAATGCTAATCCTAGGAGGGACCCAGAGAAAAATTTCACTCCTATTCCTACGACGTATATAGAATTGTTACCTCATCTCTTAAAGAAGGGCTTGGCCAGTGTTCATCCCATGAAACCCTTACAACCTCCATACCCTCATAATTATGATCCAAATGCAAGAATTGGGCATTCGACGGAAAGGCGCATGGGTCTTAAGTTCAAAGTACAATCGTTAATTGATGCAGGATGGTTGAAGTTCCAAGAAGGCAAACCTAGTATTGAGGTTAATCCCCTTGCTGAGCATGGAAACACCTCAACAAATGCCATCGAGGTTGGACGACACAAGCTAGTAAGGAATGTAAGTGAAATTCGAAGATCAAAAAAGGTCATTTTTGAAAGGTTGGTAAGATTGGGCTTGCTAAGGGGCGAAAGCGGTCTCAAAGAGGCATGTGGAATTCATCTAGGAGTCGAACATGTCATTAATGAGTGTATCGGGTTTAGGAGCATTCTCCAAGATCTGATTGATAGAAGTTTCCTACAAATATACTATGAGGATAAAGAAGGAGAAGTATTTGCACAGACTAGTGGAGAGCCCAATATGACTTTACAAGAACCATTAGCGATTCGTTTCACCAGGACCCCTTCTACACTCATGACACAAGGAAGGTCCTCTGTTGTTATCCAAACACCTTCCCCTTTTCCCTATAAAAATGATAAGACTGTCCCGTGGAAATATGACACGTGTGTGCTTGAGGAAGAATGTGACGAGCCAATGATTGAAAATATATCAGGCGTTGGCAGGATGACGAAAAGTGGACGAATCTATTCACTATTGCTTTTGACAAAGAAAGATGTGGAACTTTTAGAAGAAAAGATCAGGCCATCGGATAAGAGTTATGAAAAGAATAATGGTAACGAAATTTCTGATGAAGAGGACTGTGAATTCTTGAAGTTTATACAGCAAAGCGAATATAAAGTGGTGGATCAACTGAAACGCATGCCAGCTAGGATCTCCCTCTTGAAATTACTCATGCATTCAACCTCGCACAGAAAGTTATTAATGAAGGTACTCAGCGGGGCTCACGTGGAGCAGAATATTTATTTGGACCGGTTCGAGGGGATTGTTAGCAACATCACTACTAATGATTACCTCACCTTCACTGACGAAGAGATACCCACTGAGGGAAGAGGGCACAATAAAGCCCTTCATATATTTGTAAAATGCCTTGATCATGCCATAGCACGTTGTCGCAACCATTTATTTAATTTTTATTTGAGGGATAATTAAACATTTAGCAAACCACATTAAATTCGTGCATTTAGTTAAAGGTACTGCCTTAGGGCAGGCGTTGTAGGGTGCTAACACCTTCCCTACGCGTAACCGACTCCCGAACCCAGAATCTGGTTCTTGTAGACCATGCCTTATCCTTTTTATGGTTTTTTCGTAGTTTTCCAGAATAAACTATGGTGGCGACTCCAAAATCTCTTTTTAAAACCCGTTTCTTTTTGGATTGTCGTCCCGTCGCGATTCCGGTTGCGACAGATGGCGACTCCCCTGGGGATTTTTTAGAGAGTCAAGCCATTTAATTAGATGCACGATTCTGATGTGGTTTTGCTTTATGTTTTCCTCCCCATTTTTTATGTTTGATATTTTAAATAATTGCATAAGTTGCTTGGATTGTTCTATATTGAAACCTAGGGTAAAAAACATGTTTATATCTGCCTGGGAAATCTTCTGGTTGTTTTGCAGGTGAGGGTTTGGGTATGCATTGCATTCTCCCTTCACACACACACATTATGCATATCATGAGTGAGGCCCTATACCCGGGTCTGAGCGCAACTTAGAATTAGAGGGGTTGTGTAGCGGTGTCACTCTGGGATGTACTTCCTGTTTGGCTATCGTGAGAACCCCAGCTAGAGTCTGTTCTCTTCATTTGTGTCTTCACACCTAGTTGATTACTCTGACTGTTGTGGAGATACTATGAAGGGGGCCATAGCTCTAGTGACCATTGATCTTTAGGTTCAGGGTACCATCCTTGTGAGATTGCATATACTTGACCTTGGATCTTAAGTGTTCAACCTTCATTAGGGCACAAAGGGAGATGTGTGCAGTCTTATAACCCTCATTTTTGCTTAATAAAATCCAACACCTTGTACATATCTTTATGCCGTTTTTATACACCTTTCTCTTTTCTTTCTTTCTTTTTCTCATGCATTTTTATGGTCTTGTCACTGGTTCTAGTCAGGAAATTATAAATTTGTGACTAAGCCTTTGAGATAAAATGGAAATTAACATGAGATCTGAAGTTAAGGGGGTTCAAGTTCAGACATTTTAAAGGAAAGGATAGCCATTGAAGTAAGGGAGGGTAATATGGATGGCCTGAGAGAACTGCTGAAGAAAATGGAGACAACCCAAAAGGATGCATTCAGGAAGGAGTATGGGAATTTGTTGAGCCTGTCAGAGGTGGAAGTTCAAACATCGACCATTACTGCTTTAGCCCAATACTATGAACCACCACTGAGATGTTTCACTTTCTGGGATTTCCAATTGGTGCCTATGGTAGAAGAATTTGAGCAAATCTTAAAATTACTTCTCGAGGGCAAAGCTCTATACAAATACCTTGGGCAGTTTACCCATGTCTTGCAGCTAGCGAGAATTATAAAAGTACACCATGTGAAGTTGGAGAGAGAGAGAAAGTTCATGCTTAAGGGTAAAGCGAGGAGCCTTCCTCGGAGTTTACCTGGAGTGGTACTTGTATCGTTCGACTAAGGAGGAAAGGTGGGAAACAATTACGAATGTACTAGCTCTTATCCTCTATGGTGTCATGCTCTTTTCTAATATCATGGATTTTGTCAGCTACATCGTCATAAATGTATTTGTGGGATACAAAGTTTGCTCTAAAAAAAATCCAGTCACTATTGTCCTAACTGAAGTTTCCAAGACCCTTAGTCAAGGTTATGATCCATCTAGAAAGAAGATCTCTCGCATGAGTAAGGCCATTTTGAATGCCACATGTCATGTGGAGGAGTTGTTGTGGTGTAAAACAGAAATTGAAGGAGCAAATGAATGGGTGCAGCTTTGCGCAAGCTTATAAAGAGAACATTAATGGCGTGCTTTTCTTGGCAACAAAGATCGTGTATCATACACGATTGCGGGAGTTATCCTGATGTCCTCCTCATGGGTATCTGATGTTGCATTAATTACAATCCTATGTGTCAGCACAAAAACAATTTTGGGTATCTTGTGAGAGAATCACCGACGCCTACATCTCGGGCCACATTGCAAATCTTATGAGGAATGAACCTTTGCTAAAATGCTTCATCAAGTTAAGAACGCTTGGGGCAATGTTGTTCGCTTCAAGAGAGACCCAAGATCACGGACTTTTAATAAATAGCCAATGAATCGCAGAGATGGTTAAGACAATCAAATTGTCATTCAAGTTAATTTCTCCTTACCCAAACTGTGAAAAGCAACTTCATAATGCTGAGCAGCGGATGAAAGCAGCAGTTGAGAAACTGGAAAAAGAATGTTAGCATCAAGCTAAAAAGGAGACATCCATAAAAAATGATTCAGATGAAAGAGTATGTCATTGAACAAGGACAAGTTACAAAGAATTGGAAGAGAAGTCTCTCACAACTAGCTTCCCTTGCCTATGAAGCCATTGAAGGCGTCCCTAAGTTCTTAGCTGATGCTGAGTCTGTAATGTTAATCATCAGCCTGCCTAAGGGGATTGAACTTTCCTCAATTGTTGCAAGAACTGACTAGAGAAATGAAGAATGTGATGGCTAAGGCCCGAGATGGTTGACCAAGACTTTCTATGCTTCACATTTTGTGAACTTCTGGATTGGCGGATGTTTCGTTGTTTGAACCAACCTATTGACTATGTTTCATGTTAATTTCCAAACTATACCGGGGCAATGTTTCACAGCTTTATAATTTCCGACAAGAGTATTTGAACTACATTGTCTCTTCTTTTTCTTTTCATTTTCTTAATTTGTTTCATCTAATAAAATTCATAAAAAAAACAAAAACTAAAATACAGCTAAACGTCCAAGATACCCTAAAGGAATCGAACCAGTTAACAAATCTTGGAGAACCAAAGAGAAGTTCAAGAAGGGATGAAAGTCGATATCCAACAATTGAAGAGACAAATGAGTCAAATCCTAGAGGCCTTGAATGCCTTACAAAGCCCTGGAGATTCGTGCGTACCACGACTACAATAGAGAGTTCCAGAGGCACAAACTTTCCCTCCTTATGGTCTTCCCCTACATTACACTTCATCATTGGGAGTGGAATTGAGGCATGTTCACACTCAAAAGGCAGAATATAACGTAGTTGAAGGAGGAAACAAGCTTAGGGCAACCACTTTCATGATCTCTACAGAAATGATTCAGCCCAGTGTAGTGAGCAAGACAATGACAAAGCAACCCGAGTTGAAATCTTCTCCTCATGTCGTTGCACCAATGGATGTTGAGGCTGACGAGTGTAAATGTCGCACGACTATGCTTAGTCCCAGGTGTGGTTATACCCACAAAGTCTAAATTACCCAGATGTGAGAAACATGGGGGGACCGTTTCTCCTAGGAGCCATCTCAGGGTGTATGGCAAGAAAATGGTTGTGCACACATGTGATGAAAATTTGTCAAGTCGTTTCTTCCGAGAGTTTGGCTAGCATGGCATTGACTATTATGCTTATCTTGAACCTTCACACGTCTAGTCTTGGGAGGATCTGGTAGATGCATCTGGAAGCACTATAAATATAACCTGGATGTAGCACCTGGCTGACTACGACTGTCGAGCATGGTGAAGAAGGATTCAAAATCGTTCAAAGAATATGCTTAAAAGAGGAAAAAGATTGTTGCTCAAGAAAGGCCTCCTATGACTGATAAGGAGATGGGTGCCCTATTTTTGAATACTCTGTAATCACCCTTCTGTGAGACCATGGTGAGCAGTGTTTCCCTAAAACTTTGCAAAATTGGTGATAATCAGAGAAAGACTTGAAATTTGTGTGAAGACTGAAAGGACCGCTCAAGGTCCTACCATGGCAGTAAATGTGAACAAGCCTGGTCTAAGATTGGGATAAGGAGAGAAGAAAGAGCTCAATCACATCCCACTGCTCAAATATCGTTGGCCTACCCTTTGAAACTGCTTTGAGACAAAATTGGACTCGACCCAAACTTAACTTCCCATCAAACTGTTAGGCAAACATGTTGATCAAGACAAAAGGCCTACGAGTTTCACTCCTATCCATGTGACTTATGCAACATTTCTTCCAAGTTTTCTGCATAAAAAGGCTTGGTCTCTACTTGTTACACGAAGCCTTTAAAGCCTCTATACCTCAAGACTCGTGATACATCATACACAAAAGGTGATTACCATGGAGTGGCTATCGGTCATTCCACCAAAAGTGCTGGTGGTTCAAGCGCAAAGGCAAACTTTGATTCATTCAAGATGTTTAAAGTGTGAAGAAAGTCAACCCAACACTGAGGCAAGGCTTGAGAATGCCACTACAAATGCCATGAAGAAATGAAGTGGGCTTTAAGATCACATAAGAAAGCATAAGTCATGTACAAGTGAATTCAATGTTGTGAAGAGTCTTGCTATGGAGAAGTATGCTCATTGGTATCACATCTTCATCCATGACTTGCAATGCGAACATTCACTACAGGGTTTCTCCAAGTAGTGCTGGAAATCGAGTCCTGAAAGGGTATTACGGAAAAAAAGGAAAACGAAATTGAAAAAAAATGAAGGAAATCTTGAGTCACTTGTCTTTCTTGTGAATCGTCAAATTATTGTTTTTCGAAAATAGATAAAAGGAAAAATGATGAATAATCAAAAGGAAAATTGGGATGTCAAGTTTTTCTGAGGTCAAGTGTTTAATAAAAAATAATTTGATGTTTTCTTTCGAGATGTTTGTGCGCGTGTTGCTTGAAAGTCTCTACCCTTCACTTTCCTAAAATAAAGGATTTTCCCCAACAAACATTATCACTACCCTCATCAACAAGCACCTTTACACTAGGGCAGATTGGCCTAACCAAAGTTACTCTCGCTTGTGCTAGTTGGGTGATCCCTGAATCCATTGAGACAAACAAAAGAACTACGTAACCCTGATTTCTCATTTTGAATGAGAATACGTAGGAGCAAGGTCAATCCTTGTCGGGCCCAAAAAACTAAAAAATATATTTTTGTTTCTTTAATTTTTATTTGAGGGATAATTAAACATTTAGCAAACCACATTAAATTCGTGCATTTAGTTAAAGGTACTGCCTTAGGGCAGGCGTTGTAGGGTGCTAACACCTTCCCTACGCGTAACCGACTCCCGAACCCAGAATCTGGTTCTTGTAGACCATGCCTTATCCTTTTTATGGTTTTTTCGTAGTTTTCCAGAATAAACTATGGTGGCGACTCCAAAATCTCTTTTTAAAACCCGTTTCTTTTTGGATTGTCGTCCCGTCGCGATTCCGGTTGCGACACACGTGTTTTAATTGATAATGGTTCCTCCTTGAATGTAATGACTAAAGTAACACTGGAGAAATTACCGTACGATGTGATTCACTTGAAGCCAAGTACTATGATCATAAGAGCTTTTGATAGGAGCAAGAGGGATGTTATAGGAGAGATAGATTTGCCAATACAATGTAGAATCAATGCCAGTAAATTCGTACCTGTCTTGTGGCTCTCTTATGACAGCTAAGGTCATGCTAAAAAAGGGTTTTAATCATGGAAAAGGTCTTGGAAGATATGAGCAAGGACGGACCCTCCTGCTAGAACTTGTGGAGAATAAGAATAGATATGGCCTGGGGTACAAGCCCACTAGAGACGACAAAAGGAGAGTAAGGGAGGAAAAGAAATAACAAAGCCTAGCTCGCATGGAAAGAAGGGATCTAGTGGTAGGAAAGATCCACATTTGTGATATCAAGGAGAGTTTTCGAAGCGTCGGATGGATTAACACCAACCTAATAGCAACAATTGGGAATGAAGATGAAGGCTCAAATTTTGTGTGGCCTTGCACCCCAAAAACGCAGCTCAAAAACTGGAAGATGGAGAATTTGCCTGTGATGCTTGATGAAATGTAATAGTTTTTAAATAACCTCACTGCTTTTCCCGGAGCATTGGGGTTCATGCGTTACAGGTTGACACTTTCTTTTGCATTCAGTTTAACATTACATTAAGTTTTTTTTGCATTGTTTATCATTTCGTGTTTATTGTTTTTCCTAAAAGAAGAATTTTTCTTTAAACTCAAATAATGCAGATGTGACAATGAATGTTTTGAAAACAATAATGTTGATATCCCTAAATTCGTGAAACATATCAATAACATGGAAGATGATTATGAAATTGAGCCAGAACCCTCTCTAGAGTTATGAGATTAGTTGAGCAAGATTCCAAGGAACTAAAACCCCACCAAAAAGAAGTTGAAATCTTTAATGTAGGAGAGGATAGCGAGAGAAGAAAGGTAAAAATCGGTACTAGCATGAAAAAAGAAGTGAAAGAAGAGTTATGTGTTTTATTAAAGGAATTTAGGGACGTGTTCGCTTGGTCGTACAATGATTTTCCTGGTTTGGATACAGACATAGGCCAACATAAGCTACCGCTCAAGCCAGAGTGTCTTCTAGTAAGACAAAAACTAAGAAGAATGAAACCGGGAATATCTCTAAAGATCAAAGATGAAATACGAAAGTAGTTCGACGTAGGATTCCTAGCCGTAGCAAAGTTCCCTCAATGGGTTGAAAATATCGTGCCGATACCAAAGAAGGATGGTAAAGTGCGAATGTGTGTTGACTACCGTGATTTGAACCGCGCAAGTCCAAAAGACAATTTCCCATTACCGCGTATTGACACATTAGTAGACAATACAACTAACTTCTCTTTATTTTCATTTATGGATGGATTTTCGGGATATAACTAGATTAAAATGGCTCCGGAGGATATGGAAAAGACCACCTTCATTACTTTATAGGGAACTTTCTGTTATAAGGTGATGCCTTTCGGACTCAAGAATGCTAGGGCATCTTATCAAAGTGTGATGGTGGCGTTTTTCCACGATATGATGCACCAGGAAATAGAAGTTTATGTGGATGACATGATTGCCAAATCTGAACGAGAAGAGGAACACTTTCTCAATCTGAGAAAATTGTTTGAAAGATTGAGAAAATTCAAACTCAAACTTAACCCAGCTAAGTGCACATTTAGTGTAAAGTCTGGAAAGTTGTTGGGCTTTATGGTCAGTCAAAAGGGGATAGAAGTGGACCCTGAAAAGATACGAGCAATAATGGAAATGCCCTCTCCTAACACAGAAAATGAAGTACGAGGTTTTTTGGGTTTGCTAATTTACATTGCTAGGTTCATCTCTCAATTAACAACCACCTGTGAACCCATGTTCAAGGTTTTGCATAAAAATCAACCTGTAAAGTGGAATGAGGATTGTTAGGCCGCTTTCGACAAAGTCAAAGAGTACCTACAAAACCATCATGTATTGAGACCGCCCGAGTCAGGAGGAAGGCCACTCATTCTTTACTTAACTGTATTGGATGAATCAATGGGTTATGTGTTGGGTCAACACGACACAATCGGGAAAAGAGAACATGCTATATACTATTTAAGCAAGAGATTCACAGATTGCGAGCGACGATATTCACCGCTAGAGCGAACTTGTTGCGCAGTGGCATGGACCGCTCATCGCCTAAGAAAATACATGCTAAATCATTCTACTTGGTTGATATTCAAAATGGATCCTATTAAATATATTTTCGAAAAGCCTGCTCTCACAGGAAGAATTGCAGTGGCAAATGCTTTTGTCAAAATATGACATCATATACGTTACTCAAAAATCTGTCAAGGATAGTGCTCTAGCTGATTATTTGGCCCAACAACCCGTTAAGGATTATCAGCCGATGCAACCCAACTTTCCTGATGAAGATATCATGGCTCTGTTTGAAAAAGTTGAGGGAGGCCAAAGTGAAAAGTCTTGGATATTACTATTTGATGTGGCTTCCAATGTAATGGGACATAGAATAGGGGCATTACTTATATCCCCAGAGAATCAATACACGACAATGACCACTAGGTTGTGCTTCGACTACACCATCAATATCGCCGAATACGAGGCTTGTGTTATGGGCATTAAAGTAACAATTGAATATAAGATAAAGACTTTGAGTGTACATGGGGACTCAGCCCTAGTCATCAACCAATTGAAGGGGGAACACTACAAGAAAAAATTGAATTACATACAACCAAAATCCGTATATAAGACCCAAAATCCGTATATAACACTTGATTACATACGACTTACATACGGACAAAAATCCGTATATAAAACTGTCGTAGCTACTTTATATACGGATATATCCGTATGTAAATTATATACGGAAAAATCCGTATATAAAATCCGTATGTAAATTACATACGGATAAATCCGTATCTAAATTACATACGGATAAATCCGTATATAAATTACATACGGATAAATCCGTATATAAAATTCGTATGTAAATTACATACGGATAAATCCATATATAACTAATTTTATAAAAAAAATTAGATGATCTCACATCTATACCCAATAACTAATAGTTTCATATACTGATAAAAATAAAATAAAACTGCCAAATTGTAAAAAAATAATAACAAATATCTGTCAGTTTTTATTAAAATGTGATGTTTGTTTAATCCATTATAGTATTACACCATTCATTTGGTCAAAGATCATAGTACACAAGTCTTTCACATTTAAAAGTCAAATATATTATAATATTACAAAATCATGACTGTGAATTAAATTTATAAAATGTATAATAGTCATAAATAAATAGTACAATTCATAATATGGCAAATGTAATAGTAAATTAAACTACTTATACAATTAGTTATCTGTGAAAAACTATCTAAGAATTTTTCCACCAGTGTTTGAAACACCACTAACTAGTCATTTATCATCAAGGCAATGGCTCTAAACCCCAAATAGAGAAAATCTTCAATTCTTGTATTGTTGAGTACAAGATTTACCAAGTGTATAGAAAAGTCTTGATGATGATGCATTTGATTGTAAAGGCCTTGTGGCAATGCCTGCCATTGTTGCAAAAATGTGAAGCCAAGTTCGAAAACTTTTGCTGAGGAACACTTCTCATTCTTTCCACCATGCTCTTCTCCTGAGAGTAACACATCATTTAACACTATTAGAAATGTTTACACTACTCATTAATAATAAAATTTTATCTAGTTATTGTACTTGGTAGACTTAGTAAGAGTTTTTAAACTTATAGGAAAAAAATATAACCGTTAATCTTATCTATGCTTTGCTCATACCTTAAAAAAATTGTGTTTATCAGAACAACTAGAATTAATTATATATATTGATAGATATAGATTGAAAAACCTTGACCCTGTTACAAAGCAGGTTTAACCACAAGCTTGATTAACACAAACTATTAACCATATAATTAGTCTACCAACTTTGTTTAAAAGAAGATGATGTTGTGACAAAGAATTCAATGTACCAGTTAAACATTAATCAAATTACACAAGCAAGATTTGAGAATGTATACAAATTAGAGAAACATGTAAGCTTTTGTATCCATGCTCATAATATATTATCAGAGGAGCAAATTGTCATTTTAATATTCATTAAAATAAAAATTGCAAGAGTTTATTAACACTAGAACCCCATTCATTTATCCTTCTATTAGACCAAAAATAAATACAATCATACCTTATTCAATTATACCAGATATACAATCATACCTTATCCAATTATACCAGATATACAATCATACTAACGTTGTTTCACTTTGAGGCACTACTGTTAAATTCAGGTTTACTTTAAATGTCTGAACTATTTGTGTTGTTTACAAATAAAAAGTTTTATACCCATAACTACAAGCAGACAAAGTTAAGTATCAAGTGCTATAGATCACTAAACTATAACTTGTTTCAGGATGTTTGGATCATCTGCCTAATTAGAAAATTAACGTGTCCATTCCCACCTATCTTATGAGTGCAGATATAAGTTGCATCTTCGCACCACTTCATACATCTCCAACCTCATGTGGAAATGTTGTTTATTATTATCACATATAATGATCACATTAAATAGTAACGCTAGTGATATAAAAATGGAAGCAGAGACAACAAATATACAAGATGAGAACAAAACTAAAGGGATACAATTTGGTAAGAGAAGAATAAGATTCCATGGTTGTGTACCTTAACAAATAGAGAGGAAGGAGAACCCAAAAAGAGACTAAGCACGGAGGAAGGAGAACCCGAAAGGTTCATGCCATGTTCAGTGCAGCTACCTATTCCCATGCCAAGCAGAGTATTGAAAGAACCAACATCAGAGTGAAGTTATACAAGCCATAAAGTTCTCTTATGAGGATGTCTTAGAACTAATAATGTAATGTATACAAAAAACTTAAACATGATAAGTAAGATGAAATTAAAAAATGATCTGTTTTACATAAAAGTTTATCTGAACCATGTAATACTCCTATTAAAAAGAACAAGATTGTTGAAATGCATCACATAACCATGCGTACTGATTATGCAGAAATATAACAAGAATGATTTAGAGACAGTGGCAGTGATTGTAAACATCCAAGAACTAAATTAAATGTCGACTAGATGGCATATGTTATAGTCAAAGTTTTCTCTCAAGCATACTACACCTACACTTACAAATGAATCTTAATCCTCAAAAAGAAGAAAATTGAAGGAACTCAATTACCCAAGTTATCAAGGAAACTCTGTAATTCCTTCAAACCATAAGTAGAGAAGCTCCGATGCACTCTAGAGCGAGGGGCCACTAAGTTGCAAGGAAGTTGCTGCTGGAAGCAAATCACAACTGCAAACATATTGTCTCCACTCTTTCTCTTTAAAGCCTCATTAACCTAATCCTTACATCACAAGGTTCAGTCATTATGGTCCTGAAGCCTATGCTGGGCGATATAAAGAAAGAGAGATTTAAAAACTATATAAAGGAGATAATAGGACAAGTTTTGTACCACATTCAATGAGACTAGTCAAAATCTGTCTTGCAAATTCACTATCGAAATCCATGTGAACTCCTCTGTAAAATTCTTTAAGCTCATTCTGCCTCTTAAACATCAAATGTTTCATCTTACTGACTTTGCAACATTTAATCGCTGGACCTCACCTTCAACCTGCAAATATATATATGATCAAACCACAAATACTTAAGTATTGAAGTGAACATCTGTATTCTAAGTTCAAATCAACAAAAGGGGTTTGGAGCTCCAAGAGGGGTTTGGTCTTGGCATCAACGGCGACCCACTCTCCGGTCTCTCTCTTCTTCTTTTGCACTCTCACTTCCATGGTTTGGCCTAGGAATAATTCCATCACCGTCTTTCACATTTCAGAAGCTCTATGCATCAAAATCAACTACATATTCAAGAACAAAAGAATATATTCGATGAATCGTTGTGCAAACCCCACAACGGACCATTTTGCATCAATCTCAACAGAGAAGATAGGGATTTATGGACTTAAGGATTTAGGGATTTACGGGACGAGCAAAGAAGAAGGTTTGAACGAAGAAACTTACCGATTGAAAGAATAACTCTCTGGAGAAGGTGAGTGAACACGAGAAGAATGGACGAACTTCCTCTCTTTGAGTGAGCATGAGCGAGACTTCGACGCTACCATTCCAGTCGTCTCCATGTGAGTCTAAGAATGAGTTAGGGTTCCAAGGGGAGAGCCAACGAGGAGGCATGACTGGTGGAGCGGTCTCCAGTCCTCTCAACCTTGTAATGGAGCACGTGGTAGCGGCTAGGGTTCGAGGAGAGGGTAACACGAAAGAGGCGTTTGCAGTGGAGGTTAGGATTTCAATGGAGGCTAGAGAAGAAGGAATGGATAAAAATGGTTCGATGAGAGGGAAGAACAAGAGCTCGTGAGGAAGAAGAGGGGCTCGATGGCTCGACGAGAGGGAAGAAGGAGTCGAAGAGAAATTTGGAATATTGATTCTGACTCTTACGTTTTCTAGGTTTAGTTTTTTAATTTTTTTTTATTATTTATTATAAAATCCGTATATAACTAGAGAACCAAAATCTGTATTGATACTGATTTTATACATGGATTTATTTTGGTAAAATTTTCGCCAAAAAACGTTATCATTACATACCAATTTTATATACAAAAAATTCGTATATAAATATTTTTATCATTATATACGAAAAAATCCATATCTAATTTATCCGTATATAAAATTCGTATATAATGAAATTTTTATCTACGGATCAAAATCCGTATATAATAATCCGTATGTAAATAACATTTTTCTTGTAGTGGAATGAGAGACCAGGGATGCAAAACTAGTCCCCTATCAAGTCTACATCAGTAAGTTGATTGAGAGCTTCGACTCCATCACATTTCATCACTTACCACGAGATGACAATCAATTGGCAGATGCTTTGGCTACCTTATCATCAATGTTTGAGATTAATCAGGATGTGGAAGTACCAATGATCAAAATGAAGAGCCACGAAGAGCCAACATACTACCATTCCATAGATTTAGAGCCAAACTAGAATCCTTGGTATTACGATATTAAGAACTATCTAAAGACTCAAGGATATCCAGAAAAGACATCTGAGAATGATAAGAGGACGCTGAGGAGGTTGGCGGCCAACTTTATCTTAAATGGGGATGTTTTGTACAAAAGAAACCATGACATGGTACTCCTCAGGTGCGTGGAAGCAGGGAAGGTTGAGTCAATTTTGGAAGAGGTTCATGAAGGTACATTCGGAACACACATGAATGGGCACTCAATGGATAGAAAGATTATGAGAGCGGGCTACTTTTGGTTAACCATGGAACGAGATTGTTGCGCGCATGTAAGAAAGTGTGAAAAAGGCCAAAAGTATGCAGATAATATCAATGCCCCACCCGTAAACCTAAATGTATTGACGACACCTTGGCCATTTTCAATGTGGGGAATAGATGTCATCGAGGCAATAGAACCCAAAGCAACAAATGGACATCGCTTTATACTGGTCGCGATTGACTATTTCACCAAATGGGTAGAAGTTGCATCCTATGCCAATGTCACTAGAAAGGTAGTGACGAAATTCATAAAAAGAGATTTAATTTGCCGATACGAGCTCCCTAACAAGATTATCACTGATAATGCGACAAACCTGAACAATCAAATGATGAAAGAGTTGTGCAAAGAGTTTAAGATTCGATATCATAATTCTTCACCTTATCGTCCAAAGTTGAATGGAGCAGCCGAGGCTGCAAACAAAAACATCAAGAAGATCGTACAAAAGATGGTTGTCACGCATAAGGACTGACACGAAATGCTTCCCTTTACTTTACACGATTATCGCACATCAGTACGCATATCGACTAGCGCAACACCTTTTTCTTTGGTATACGGAATGAAATCAGTACTACCGTTCGAGGTAGAAATCTCATCCTTACGAGTGTTAATGGAAACCTGGTTAGAAGAAGCAGATTGGGTTCAAACCCGGTTTGGTCAACTCAATCTCATTGAGGAGAAACGGTTGACCGCAACATGCCAAGGACAATTATACCAGCGAAGAATGAAAAAAAAACATTCGACAAGAAGGTACGCCCAATGGAACTCCAAGAAGGCGAACTGGTCCTAAAACGATTTTGCAAATACAAAAGGATCATAGGGGCAAGTGGACTCCAAATTATGAGGGCCCATATGTGGTAAACAAGGCATTTGATGGTGGGGCACTTATTCTCACAAGAATGGATGGAGAGGAGTTCCCTTTGCCAGTTAATTTTGACGCAGTCAAAAAATTATATGCATAATGATTCCATGATAGGGAATGCTTTTAAAGTGGAATTAAAATTATTGTATAATTTATTTATTTATTTGTTTATCATAAGGGTACTCTTAACTTTCAAAGTGCCTCCCGAAAATATTAAGCGTCACAAAGCAAGTTCAGGGGGTTCGAGTTTGTCCTTAAGGGATGTCGTGGAATTAATTAAAATGGAACAGGAAATATAATATTTGGGTCTCCCATGAATTTTCACCCAAACATTCATGCACTCCGCATCACGCATGCATCATCATAAGAGAAATCATAACACACCATGCATTACCAACGTCTGAAAGGAAGTCATGAACTTGCTGGAAATCAGTACAAAGAGTACATCAGTGAAAAACAAATTTGAGAATTATCAAAAAACAAATTAAAATACTACGAGGTTTGTGCGCCTCTCCATCAAATATTACGAGGTTTGTAGGCCTCTCCATAAAAAAAACACGAGGTTCGTGCACCTCTCCATCAAATACTATGAGGTTCGTGTGCCTCTCCATCAAATATCATGAGGTTCGTGCGCCTCTCCATCAAATTTCATGAGGTTCGTGCGCCTCTCCATAAAATTTCATGAGGTTCGTGCATCTCTCCATCAAATATCATGAGGTTCGTGCGTTTCTCCAACTAATCATGAGGTTCGTGCGCCTCCCCAACTAATTTCATGAAGTTCGTGCGCCTCTCCAACTAATTTCATAAGGTTCGTGCGCCTCCCCAACTAATTTCACGAGGTTCGTGCGCCTCTCCAACTAATTTCATTGAGGTTCGTGCGGCTCTCCATCAAATTTCACGAGGTTTGTGCGCCTCTAAAAAAAGGGTTTCAATTCACGAGGTTCATACACCTCCCCAACAAAGTTCATAGGGTATGACACAACCTCCACAGGTGTCATGGCTCTTCCGCAAAATCCACAAGGTTGCTACACTCTCTATCAGGTACACTTCGGGGTAATTTTCCCTTCTCTTTAGACCTGAACGAAATTAGTGTTTTTTTATCTTTATGTGGCTTTTACTATGATAGCATAAAATATCTAAGGCTCATGTTATCGAGCAAAATCTAAATAAAGAGGAACAATTGTCAACACCCAATTTCGTCTGGGTAAGTTAATAAAAATGAAAAATTAAAAGTAAAGGTAAGAAGAACAAAAAATAAGAGAATAATAATTAATGGTGGGTAAAAAAAAAAGAAGGAAAAAGAAAATAATAAAATAATTTTCCTTAATGCAGGACCCATCACTTGAAAATATTTTTGAAATATTAGTTTGATATGGTAATAATTTGAATCAATATTATGCCAATAATTATAACAGTAATTAAAATAGTATGTTAATATAATTTGGTGCGTCAGCTGCTTTTAAAGAGGAAAATATGATTTTAAAAATGGACAAATTTTCTAACAATAATTATAATCAATGTCTTGAATATTATTTGATTTCTTTTTCTTGGAACCAAGACATTTTCTTTCCCTATTTTGTTCTTTGACAATTAATTCACAATTAAGGGCAAGTTTACCATAATATTACAATGTGTGTGTATAAATACGCACCCTGTCACAAAAAAAAAGGGAGGGAAAACAAGAGAGAGGATACTCTGGAATAATAAAGATAGAAAGAGTGGGAGAGAGTATAGAGGAAAGTAAGTTCTCACGCTAAAAGGACTGTGCCAACAAAAACTACCAAGGAAGAACTGGGGAGTACTTAAAGCCAAAAAGGTGTGTCATCTCTGCACCATTCTCCTTCTCTTTTTATTGTACTTTGAAGGTTTTTTTTAAAAGATTTTATGTTTTTTACTACACACCAATAATGTTTTTTTTCATAAAAAGAATATCTTTTTGCGTTTCTTCTGGTATTGGTTATATCTCCTGCATCACGTGATATTTATTTTTTAAAATTTTACTTAAAAAGTAAATAATAAATAAACAATTTCAAAAATAAATAAATAAAAAGAAAATGTTTCTTATCATGTATTTTCCAATAAAAAAATACTAAATCATAAAATAAAAGGTATGGGTACTCGTCGGCTTATGATCGGTCTCTTTCATTTTCTTTTTTCCCCACCATTTTTTTTCAAATAGAAGAATACAAAAATCTTTAAAAAAAGCAATGTCAATCTTTGTCGGGGTTCGCTTTTAAAAAATCCCAAACAATCTATAATAATTTTCAAACAAATTTCACAAACCTTTTTCTAGATAAAGAACTACGCGATCCCTGATTGTCCATCATAAATGGATATTCGTAGGAGCAAGGTTAATCCTTGTCGGGTTCATAAAACTAAAAATATTTTTTTTTCTTAATAGTTTTTTTATATTATTATTTTTTAGGGAAAATTGAATATTTTGAAAAAACCACGTCAACTTTATACATTTAATTAAAGGTACTGTTTTTAGGCAGGCGTTGTAAGGTACTAATACCTTCGTTACGCGTAACCGATTCCCAAACCTAAAATCCATTTTTCCTAGACCATTCTTTTATTTTATGTTTTTTCATAGTTTTTCCATAATAAATTATGGTGGCAACTCCCAAAATCTTTTCCTAAACCCGTTCGTTTTCGGTTCGTATTCCCGTCGCAATCCCAGTTGCGACAGTTGGGAAAATGGACCATGTTCAATGACAAACCAAACAAAGATAAACTTAGTCAAAACAACAACACTCCATGTGACATAAGTAATAAACCTATTACTACTTAAATCGAACATGGAAGGCAATTTGACCACTATTGTCACAGGCATACAATAAAGGCATGCAAAGAGAAGTCCTCAGTATTGAAATGCCTTAGACATCCTAAGGGGCTATGTATTAAATTTGGGGAAGACAACTTATTATAGAGTACTTCCAAATATTTTGTAGGTTCTAAGTGTTTATACTACTTTTACCCTTCTCTTTCTATTGAGAATGTGTGTAGTACCATAGGATTTTAAATGACTACTTAACTTAATCAAGTTGTAGCCTAATAAACGAACATACAAAATACATGAACATACAATATATACATCAACATACAACATATACATGAACATACAACAAACATTTATTGTTATCAATAAGTCACACTTGCACAACAAAAGCAAAGATATATAATACATACACCAACAATGTGGAATTCACCTTGTAATTACACTTCTTTGGGTTCTAATTACACAAACTTTGAGTTTTAACTAAATCTTTGCCTTTGACTAGTTTCCTAGGTTCATTTCACTACTTCAGACTTGTGACTTGTTAAGATGTTTACATTACTTAAAATTAGTCTACTTTAGGTAAATTGGCAATTTCTCACCTTTAAAGTACACTTTTTAGAACCTAAATACTCAAACTTTGAGTTTTAGGTTATTCTTTGCATTTTACTACTTTCCTACCTTGATTTCAATACTTTAGACTTGTTAGGATGTTTACATTAAGTAGAATTAGTCTACTTTAGGTAAATTGGCAATTTTTCACCTTTTAAGTACACTTTTTAGAACCTAAATACTCAAACTTTGAGTTTTAGGTTATTCTTTGCATTTCACTACTTTCCTACCTTGATTTTACTACTTTATACTTGTTAGGATGTTTACATTAAGTAAAATTAGTGTACTTTAGGTAAATTGGCAATTTCTCACCTTTTAAGTACACTTTTTAGAACCTAAATACTCAAACTTTTAGGTTATTCTTTGCATTTCACTACTCTCCTACCTTGATTTCACTACTCTATACTTGTTAGGATGTTTACATCACTTAAAATTAGTCTACTTTAGCTGAAATTGTTAGGATGTTTTTTAATCCAGTTAACTCTTGCAGGTTTGTTTGACAAGTTTATGCAGACTCAAGTCCAACAACCTTGATCTCATCCTATTGAGTATTATGCATAGCAAATAAATTAAAAATTATTGCTAATGTAGGTGACAACCATGCAGTAGCATGTAGAAAGAGAGAGAGAGAGAGAGAGAGAGAGAAAGCGAGAGAGATTAATCAGATGGATCAAGCATGAGCACTCTACATTGCAGACCAATATTTGTACCAACTAATAATAGTCTCAAGGTAGGAAAAGAAATATCTAACCTTATAAATATATCAGACAATGAAGCACAAGCTGCTACCCTCACTAGATGTGAATCTGCAGGTGATTGTTTCAAACAAATGCACTTGATTTTAACACTAGATTAGAACAATGCTTTTACATTAGTGGTTTCAAACCGAAAATTTCTAGGAGGTGATTCGGAAGTTATTTTGATGCATCAATCAACTTTATATCATCATTTTAAAGATGTTTAAACATTGAAACAACTAGAAAACAGATTGCAATATGAATTCACTGCTTAACTTCCATTTTAAATCAAATTTGATGGTTTAAAGGGTGATTCTGCATATAGGCTTAAAATTTACCAAATGAACAGTGCACACAATTTCCTAATGGAAAAATACACTTGTTCAAATGTTGCACATGCAAAAACCTAGCAAGATTCATCAAACCACACTTGTTGTAGCCAATTATGTAGCAAATTTCACCTAATTTAGCACCTAAACACAAATTGAAAATGAAAATTGAAAGCTGGAACAGATTCACACACTTGACAACAGAATTTTAAACTACATATGATGCACAAGACTTGACAAAACTAATAAGTGAAATTGAAAGCCGAAATTTGGAGGAAAACCTGGTTTCAAATAGTTGGAAATTGTTTGACTAGTTTTGAAGTGTTGGAGTTGGCACTCTAGGGTCTTCTTGTGTTTTAAATGGATGGTGCAGGACTAAAAATGAATTGCAAGTTTTCTATTACCGTGATTATAACACAGGTTCTTGAAGATTATTATGTAGACATCCACAGTCAATGTTAAATTGTTTCAAATCTTTCAATTCCCTCCTAACCTTGCAACCAAGGCTTTCTTAAATTTTTTTTAAGTCCTAAGGGCATAACATTGGTACACAAGTATATATAGCATATTAGCAGTCATGACTAAGCTCTAAAGTCCTCAATAGTACTCATAGATACAAAGCTTCTTCTAAAGAGAGAACGTACAAGGCATAAGTTACTCACATTCACACATTTCACATTCACACATTCCAGAATTTGACTTAGTCAATCCCTATATTTCTCAAATTAAGCAACTCCACCACCCAAAATTTGACTCAAAGATTCAAATAGCTTTTGAACAACTAGCTAGACTCATAAACAACAACTAAAACATCAACAAGACACTAGAAGATTAATGTAAGATGTTCAACAATGATCTATATACCGAAGCAGATTTAAAACAATAGTTTCAAATGTTGTTCTAGCTGTTTGAGATCAAACACAACAGTTATTTTGATGTGCTAGGATCATAGTGGACCATTCAAGATAAAAGGAAAGTGGTATTGGACAATCAAGGCAATGTGCAAGGGCATCAATCAACCATCTAAATGCACTATAATTGACCATTCTAGCCTCATGAAGAACAAAACACCACAAAATAAGTGTTATAGTATTGCAATTCTGGTCTACAAGCTCTCATAACCTAAGCTTTAAGTTCACTTTAGACTCATCCAATCATTATAACCCAACAAAGCATACTCTAACTTTCCAGTATGTTAAAGAGTATGAAAGGGTTACGGGGCATAAGGTGTGGTGTGTAGGACCTATGTCCTTGGTCGCCTAAACCATCCAAATCCTGACCAATTGATAGAATTAGTGTGAGGATTGGAATGAACGAAAAGGGCATTCATTTTGGTGATTAGATGTGCATATGGATTAGAGCAATTGGAGAAGTGGCTGTTGAAAGATGGGTTTCAAGAGATGGTGAAAGGGAGAGGGATTCTAATAAAGAGTTAGGGGCCACAAGTGTTGATATATGCACAAGTTTAGGAGCTCAAATCTGTTGTGCACTTACGACAGCAACATCACGCTCAACCAAATACAGTGGCAAAAGTTCATACAATTAAGACATGTCCTTAAACATAAATGATGTACCTGGAAATGATGAAATCTTTGACACTTCACTTCAACTTCAACCCTTCAACAACTGTGCCTCAGCCCCTAATCAAAACCACAAAACCATAATATACATGACTACTGAACAAAAACTTCAATGTAATGCAATGATATTCAAAACGAAAATGTGTCAACACAGTTTGAACCTACCTCCTCACGTAGCGACAACGATCTCGTCACACCCTTTCGATTGGCGTTGTTGCGATAGTCCAAACCCTACTCAGGCCGCCATAGCACCCTAATCAAGCCGCCACACCACCGTGACAAAACCCCTTCCAACGACAATGTAAACCCTCACCTCAACCACCAGCTTCCTTAGGGTCAACTTCCTTCCTCGATAGACGAATGGGCACACCGCGATTGAGGAGTAGATGAAATCACAAAAGGGAGAATGGCATAAAGGCTAGGGGGAAGTGCGAAAAAATGGCCACCGAACGAGAGAGGGAGATTACGGTCGAGAGGTTTTTGGGGGGAGAAGCTTTCACAAAGACTGAATTTGGCATAAGGGGAGAGTGATATCCCAAATTCTAATTTCACTAAATTGAACCTTATACCGAAGGGCGTATTCCTTTGGTACTGTCACTACCCCATTACCGACGAGCAAAAGCCTTCGGTAATCAACCACTCAAATGACCGTCGATAAATCCTTCGGTAAATGAACTTTATCGAAGGAAAAAAGGTCGACGGTATTAATCCTTTGGTAATAAACATATTTGTTGTAGTGATATGAGTCAATTTTGAACCCAGATCACTAAGAATTTGACTTAACTGAGTTGAATTCGTGGTAAGTCGGGTTGATTCACCAATCCACCAAATTTTTCTAATATGTACTTTTTGTTGGATTAGTAATTTTACAAAATGTTGAAACGAAGGCTCACGTGAAATTATTTTTGTATGGAGTAATTAGGCAACATGAGAAATTCACAAATCTATATTTAGTAACTCAATCTTTATGTAGAAACAAATTTGAATCGCTATGAAGACATTAAAAGTTTTGTTGAGGAGATTTTGTGATACTTTTGTGAATGAAATCTTATGTTTGATTGATCATAAATCAAATTTAAAACCATTTCCCTTTATTTAGATTTAAATTAGAAAAATTGTTATTTTTTAATTGAAAATAAAACTTGTCATTAAGTGAGCTATTGAGTCAAACCGTTTAACCCACCAATCCATGTCGGCCGAGCCAGATTCAAATTTTTTCAACTCCGTAATAAGTGAGTTGAGTTGGGTTGGCTCACTAAGTGGCCAACTCGTGATGGACCGAGTCTAGTCGGATCGAATGACCCATTTTGATATTACTATTTTAATTATTTAATTATATATATATATATATAGGTACTATTTATTATTAATTATTACAATTTATTATGATTTATTTTATTATTTATTACATTTCATGTAGAAATTCTTTTGATTGAAACATTACTTATTTTACTAACATAACAACAATGAATATTCAAATTTAGAATAATGAAATAAATCTTACTAACTATAAAAAATATATAATTATTTCTATAAAATATATAATATGAGCGTTTGACAAAACTTGTCTTGAGGTATGTTCTTTTCTGGTTATTGGTGTAGATGTTTGTCATAGGATGAAGTCTTTTGTCAGAGCATACATGTTTTTCAGAACTTATATCAAAACAAATTTGACCTCTCATTTAGCACGACTTTTGATAAACTGATCAATTCTTCTTTTTATCTTCTTTTTTCCAACATTCATTATAAGATGAGGTAGATGAACATTTGTAGCAATTGTCCTACACAAGATAGAACAGAAGCATGTATGTCCTATTTCCTGTTTGCTTTGATGTTTTTAAAAGTTTTCAGCGTTTGTTCAGGTTTTTATGTTTTATAATATTTTGTTTATGAATGTAGTTGATATTGTTTAGTTTGTAAGAGACTCCTTCTTGGTTCGTGTTTTGCTTGTTCTTTTCATGATTTGTTTAGACATAGGTATTATGTGAATGTCTTTCTGTTTAATGACACCTACTACTGATATATTTAAGGTTTTGATATATAATTCATTCATCAGATATCACTTTTGTTGTTTTAGAATATTGAGCATGTAATGTCATTTAATGCTTGGTCAAAACAATAAAATGTTTTTTGATTTCCTATTATTAAGGTAGCGTTTCTCAGTTAAGTTTTTCTTCTAAAGGCACCAAGTGTTGAGTAAAGACTTCATCATTTAGACGAAGTAATAGTTTAGCTCTTGGTATCGTTTAGACTAAGTAAACACTTTTTTGTATGGACAACGTTTATCATTGTTTTTGTTTTCTTTGGTGTTTTAAGTTTTAGTCTTTTAGGGTGTTTTTGTCAACGACATCTTCTTGACATTGTTTCATTTTCTCGAGAGTTAAATGAAATACCCTTTAAGTATGATAAGATTTACACGTTTAGCTTCAACTCTCTTAAACGCTTTTGACTTAATAGTCATTTGGCATTGCATCTAGGTGTTTTGACTTGGTTGTTTTTCTATTTCCTAAAATCTTAAGTGTTTTCCTAAGTTGGCCTAATCTTATTGTTTTCTAAGTTATCCTAGTTTGATCTTTCTGTGATTTTGTATGTGTTCGACTTCTTTCAGAGGATCGTTTATGTCTTTTCTTCTTAGTGTTTTGGACTTATAGTGCGGATACCTGTTCTTTCTAACTTAGAGTTTCTGTCCTAGCTTTTAAAAGGCTTCCTATTATGTTGTTACCTATTCCTTCTAATTTAGGGTTTTCTATCCTTGCGTTTAATGTTTGGTTACCTATTATTTCTAGCTTAGGATTTTCTATCCTAGCGTTTAATGTTCGTTTTCTATTCTTCTATTCTATGGGACTTCCTATTGTGAGGTTACCTGTTCTTTCTAACTTAGGCTTTTCTATCCTAGCACTTAACATTTGTTTTCTATTCTTTTAATCTGTTAGACTTCTTCCTTTCATGTTGTTTAGTTAAAATTCAAAACTAAAGTTTATATAGACGAGCTTGTCTTGTCCTAACAATCTCAAGGTTTCTATAGACGAGTTTGTCTTCTCCTAACATTACCTTGCCTAATTGCATAACATCTAATGTATTAAATGCATATATATAGATAGTACTTTTTTGTTTGTGGTGTTGTCTTCTCTTTATCTATGTAGATCACCAAAGTATAAAGCTTTTTCAAAAGTTTGGCACTAGATCAGAGCAACATTAAGAGATAATAGAAAGACAGTTTGAAAATGTTTCTTCAAGTGCTTTATGCTCTACTCATCCATACAAGCTATCTCTACAAAAGCACATAGCATCTAACTCCGTACCAAAATGCTACCTACCTACGAGAAAGTCAATACTTCTAAGTAACAAATCTTTTTCGAAGAAGACTATATAAAGAGGATTGCATAAAGAGAGAAAAGAAGAATACACTTTAAATTTTACGTTATCCTTTTCTCTCAAACTTTTATTGTCTAACACTATTTATGAAAAAGAAAAGTTTATTACAAGTCTTCATATTTCTTTGTATTGAAAACTTATCCTCTCTATATAAGAGTTATAATTTGTACTTGTTTTCTAAAAACACCTTTGTTGTGTTTGTAAATTCATAAGTGAATTAAAACACTTGGATTGTTTACTCAAAACACCTTTGTTGTGTTTGTAAACTCATAAGTGAATTAAAACACTTGGATTGTTTACTCAGTAAAGTTAAACGATCTAGTAAGTTGGACTAGTAAAAGTTTTCGTAACACAATTAGAAATATTTAAGTGTTTAACATTTACTGCAAACTATCGAACCCCTATCAAAGCACTAACACTTATTTGTAAGAAAAATTTAAAAACTCTCTTCAAACTCTCCTCTTACTGAAAGTTTTTCCTGTATTTCAATTTGTGTATTTTAAAATAATATTGAAAAATTTAATTCAATTAGTTGGTAGAAAATAAAAATACTACAATAAAAATAGAAAATAATATCAAAATCATTTTGATTTATATGTCATTGTATTAATTAAATAGAAAATATTTTATATGTATTATTTTCCTATATAGTTTTATTCATATAATTTTATTAAAAAATTAATAATTTTAATTACATAATTACTTTTAGAGTTCATATTTGTGAATATTAATGATAGAAATTGAATTAAAATTATTACAAAATAATATTTTAAATACATTAATTGAAATAAAATATAACTCTTTATAAATTAAAGGACAATTTCATATATTATCAAAAATATTTTTTTATATTTTGTTTTACATGAACATAAAATAAAACAAGAACAATAACACTAACATAATTAACAAATGAAGTACAATAAAAGAAAGAATTGAAATAAAATAAAAATGAATTATATATAATAATTCATTACTATAATTTAGTACAAAATAAAAAAAAAGATGAAGTAAAAATAATTCAGTAAAATAAATTATCATTCACAATTATTAAGTAGAAGAATGACAAAATTAGGAATCTTTATTATTTTTATGTTAGGAATTATTTAAATTATTTATATATTTTTTTAATAAAATGTATTTTATAATAAAATGTTGGGTTTAATATGTTTTTAGTCCTTAAACTATTGGTCGTTTCTGGTTTTCGTTCCTCTTTCAAAATAAGGTACAATTTGGTCCTCATTCCTTTCGAAACGTTCGTTTTAGTCCTCGAAACTTTGGTTGTAGTACAAAATGAGGACCAAATTTTTAATGGTGTTAGTTTTTGAGGACTAAAACGAACGTTTCGAAAAGAATGAGGACCAAATTGTACCTTATTTTGAAAGAGGGACGAAAACCAGAAACGACCAATAGTTTAGGGACTAAAAACATATTTAATCCTAAAATGTTTTACATAAAATATAAAATTGTTTTACATTTGCTTTAAATAAATGTAACCATTTAATCTATTTTGAAATTATTAACTCAATTCCTCCATCATGATGTTTCCTACTCTTTCTACATCTTCAAAATGCTAAACACTAATAAAAGACTAAAGACATAATAATAAAGTTATTTGTTTATATAGTATCCTTTCCAACCATAGTTTATATCATATCCTTTACAACCACACAACCATTGTTGAGTGGGTTGGTGTGTCACTTTATAGGGCAAAGTTGGCACAATCAATAGGTTATATATTATTTGTTATGAAGTTAAATGCAACAAAAAAAAAGAGTCACTTTTATAGCAAAAAGGAAATAAAAGAAAAAAACATTTATGTTCACGTTTCAAATTATTTAATCTTTTCCCTCTTAGTTATCTAGTGGGAGACTATTGAATTGACAATGTTACTACAATTGAAGAGAACTTGACATTGATGGGTTCTACTTTCTACTTTTTGAACATGTTTTTCTTGGGTGAAATTAATCATATTTTTCTATTTTGTCATACAAAAAAATCACCTCCCTATCTCAAGACACCTTTCTCCCTTACATAGCTAACCCCCTAAAAGACATTACACAGCTTAACAACCCTGGCATAACAGCCCCAACACCTCTTAATAGACTATGTATAATTTTTATTCCCAATTCTCCTAACGTAGATCCTCATCGTTACTGTAAAATTGGCTAAAGATAATACTCAAGCGTTTTTTTAAATAAATGTTATTTATGAACGTGCAGAACAATAGATAATAATTATTTAAAAAAGAACTATTTAAAAATGTGACAATAGACCACGCTTCCTTAGAAAAATACTATCTATAGATAATTAATATTACCTCTTTCATTCATAATTTAAAATAAATCAATAAATAACGTTTTTTTTTAAAAGTGTTATCTATTTCAACACAATAGATAAAAAACGTTGGACATTTAAAAAAATTTTGAAAAGAGGTTTTCAGTCCCCCTCGTCTGCGTGCTCTTTTACGTTTTTCCTTCGAGCTTCTTTTTATCCTTTGCCAAAAATTTTCTTATTTTCCCTAAATTTTCAATCTCACTTCGTTCAGATTTATCCAACCCACTGTCCCCAAATTTTCACTTCGTATTTACCCCCAAATTTCTCTTCCCGCTTGCCCCCAAATTTCAATTCGTGTTCATCCCAAACCTGTGTTCCATTCATCAAACCTGATCGTTCTTAGCTAAGCAAGTGGTTGTTGCGTTCTCTTCTCCTTCGTCATTGCTTGTCAGCCAAGGTTCATCAAGTGCGGTGGAAGATAGGATTCCCAAGTACTCTTTCTTCCCATTTCCATTTCCCTAAAGCCCTGAGTCGGCATTGAGAGAGATTATCGAAGGATGGGTCCGAACCTAGAATGTTGTATGTACAAGGCGAGGTACCCGAAGGTGGACATGGCGGTGATGGTACAGGTAATTAGATTATGTTTAGTTTATTTGATTCGAGTCGTTGTAAATTATCTTGAATTATTTTATTTTAATCTGGAAAAGATTGATGGAGAAGTATAGCATGGGCAAATTTGGTTATATAGTAAATGGCATTAATGCACGACAATAGTTTATATAACGTGCAATTTATTTTTTAAGGCTTTAACAAGTTCACTCGTACAAATAATTAAAAAAAAACAATACCTTAACAAATTATGATGAAGTATTTAAAATGAATAAGAGATATAGTTGCATCATATGATATATTAAATACTGCACCAGCCATATTATGTTATTCATGCATACGTTGTTGTTAGTTATCTGAATTTTAGGAAGCATTTTACTCACATTGTGTATATAGATTCCATTTATTTGTTTCCATTTCGCAGGAAAAACCCTCAACAGAAGAGAACTGAGATATTGTCCATACTTGTTGTTATGGGATTCACTTTTGAGGAGGCTTGCACAACTATAGACAAATGTGGTGTGTTTAGTGTGTAATTGTTTTTCTTATATATGTTATCAACACTTTTTAAGTTTCTTTTTTTTTTTTCTTTCGTCTCTCCAGTATCAGCAGTATTAAATGGTCTAAAATGGTCAATTAAATAATGGAAAAGGAGATTTGCCTGGTGGTGGTTCTTAAATATTTATTTCTGAGCGACATTTGTCAAGTCCTAAAGCTGAGATCGGTGACTTGGTATATTTCATCAGTGCTTCTCAATTAGAAGATGAAATTGACTCACTTCAAGATCTGCATAAAAATAAACATGTTGCATCTGTTGATACCCAAACAGAGGTGAGGTTTATAATCCTATGAAATTAGTGCTTCTTGTAATTAAAATATCAGTAAAACAAGTAGTTTTTATCAAATTATGTTATATCTTCTGGTCTTCCATCTAGCGAAGGGATTATCTTCGTACATGTAAATAAGGATGACTTAATATTAAGAGTTACCATGCATTAAATCTGTTTGGAGTTTACTTGAGTTCTGGATTGTTGTTATGTTCAAATTATAAAGATGTTTTCAACTTTTTGTTTTCTTGTGTCCAAAACAATCCAACGACAATAATTGTGGGTATTACATGTGTTATATGAAAGAAATTATCATACAATGTGAAGAAGGGATAATTCCAACTTATGTAAGTTATCTTTATTGTCATAATTAATTTGTAGTAAAAATTTAATTAACTAATTTTATATTATTTTTCTTTCTTGCAGTATTTTTCTAGTTATAGATGTCAACAATTTCGTGACAATCAATGTAGAACACATAAGTTCTCCTCCTAACTCACAGCAACAGGAACATAATCCTCTTGATTGTAATGTTAACATTGATTCTCAAAGAGTACATCTGAAGTGTAGTTTTTATCAATAATGTATTAGCACAACTATCTTGCAAGAATCTTGATGATTTCTTTCCAAATGTATCATCTTGATTATCCAAGTCTTAGAACGCTCCTGCAATCAATATGACGCACAACGTGTCTATGAAAGTGTAAGTTCATGTAATTGTATTGAATATGACGCACAACGTGTCTATTTATATATTTTTTTCAAACCAGACACAGTGTAATCGATTACACTTTTAATGTAATCTTTTAAGTTTTTTCTTCTACTTTAATAGTTTTACATCTGTTTCAGATTTAACAGATTAAACAGCACATGCAATCGATTAAATAAATCATACAAGCCAACAATAAACAAATATGAATGTCATAGGCAGTTATGGCTTTTAATGAAAATGATTTTCACAAGATAAACATTTTAACCGATTATGAAACTTATGTAATTGGGAGTTCCATACTTAAGCAAATTTAAAAATCATTTTCCATTTCAAACACATCAATGTACTCAGCAAACACATGTTGACATAATAATGTGTTTTAATCGATTATACAACTAATGTAATCAGTTAATATATAGCTATTTTGCCCCTGTTAAGCATGTACACTAGTGCAACGAAGGGATATTGCCTCGGTTGTTTTGGGTTTATGACAGTGGTTCTACAATCGAGGTATATTCAGGCAAGGTAAAAAGTCAAAATTTTTTGCCTCGGTTCACAAAAACCAAAGTAGTAAAGCAAATAAAAAGAATAAAAATTGGGTCTATTGCCTCGATTCTAATTTGAACTGAGGTCGTAGACCCTTAAATTAATTAATTAAAGGGTTTATTGCCTCAGTTGAATCCAGAACCGAGGTAATAGACCCTTTTTGCCTTAGTTTTTAGTAGAACTGCAGTTTAAAGTAATTTTTTTAAAAAATAATTATCATTTATGTATCAAATAAACCATATGACAAAATCCCAAAAACACAAACAAACGCAGAAAGCATTATTTTCTATTTATCTGGAATATTTTTTTATTTTTTTTTCAAACTAAAAAAAAATTAAAATAGTTACACTTTGAAATTTGAGCTGAAAATTTGTGAGGTGATTTCATGATTTTTTGGTTCTTCATACAAATTTTCATTTCACTGAGAATTCGTTTGAGCATACTCTCAGTTTTACCTATACCTATGTTTTGATGTGTATGGTGTATGAAGAAAAATCAACCAAACAAAAACATGTAAAACCTAAAAGAAAACTAACCTTGAAGGTGAGTTTGGGGTTGAAACGAAACAGAATGAACATCCCAAAGCATTTAATCGAAGAGCTGAAAAGCACCTACAAAATCAATCAATCAAAAAGAAAGAAAATCATACCTAAGCACTTAATCAACGTAAAATGAAAGAAAAAATGCAAGAAAAGTTGAAGAGGATGGCTGCGAAAATGGAAGAACAAAGAGCAGCGGTGCAACACCAAACATAAAAGCTTTTGTCTGAAAATGCCTCTGTTCACGAAATTTAACCCTAACCATATGTTATTACCTCAGTTATTTTTTGAACCGAGGCAATAAGGGTCTATGGCCTCGGTTCTATAAAGAACCATGGTGTAAACCCTCTCCAAAAAAGAAAAGAAAAAATTCAGTTATTTTATGTCGTGGTTTTAGGCATTGGTTCTCTTTTGAACCGAGGCATATACGTTTGCGATAATTACAAAAAGGCCAGTGCATCAGTTTTAGGTATCAGTTCTTTTTTGAACTGAGACATATACGTTTGTGATAATTACAAAAATGTCATCGTGCCAGTTTTAGGAATCGGTTCTTTTTTGAACCGAGACATATATGTTTGCGATAATTACAAAAATGCCACTGTGTAAATTTTTACTTTGGTTACAACTAAATCGTTGTCAAATGCACAAGTTAAAATTCTTTTTTTACTAGTGTATTGAAATTTGAAGAAATTTAACAAATTATATAAAAAGTTTAATCGATTATTTCTTTCAGATATACAAAGTGCAATGTGTTTAAAAAATTGATTCATTTCCATACAATGAATACATATACAAAAGCATTTCAAGCAGAAACACAGTAATGATTAAGCAATTGTTTTGTCATTTGTTGTACAAGAAACCATAAAACACTTTTTTTGTTCATCATCAAAAACACATATGTGAGATGGATTTTTCTAGATATAGCTCCCATATCAACAATATCTTTTTCACGAACTTTGCAAAACAACAATTACTTAATAAATCCTATTGATCAACTTACTTTATAATGCTCATCTGACGCTACATTGTGAAAACAATTTTAAAACACTATTCAACTCACTCTCCCTTCTAATGTTTCTTGTGGTTTCATACATCCTTCCATGATGTTCGAAAAATTACATTGAAATATTCTCAATTCTAACCACCGGCAAATGGTTAAAGCTATAAAACTTAAAGAAAGTAAAAAAAAAAGCTATAAAACTTAATAAAGTAAAAAAAAATCAAAGTTCTCTAAAATAAACTAATCCAAATTCGCAAATAGTTTCAAAATCACTCATAGTTATTTTATATTTATCTAAACCCACTTCTAACACCCATAATGACAAGTTTCATTCTTCATAAATCACCTTTACGTACATCAATAATCAAACCATATAAAATGCCTTTAGTGAAATTTTACAAAAGCGAACTATATGTGGTAATTACCTTTATAGGAACATCGTTATTGACCACATTACATTATAAAGATCCAAGAAACCAATTCAAAACATTTTCAGCAATTTTGGTGATTCCGTAACACAATACAAGAACTCAAAAGTTTGGAGATCCCAATCATACATAAAACAACAACAAAGATATCATTTTGTTGGGTGAATAGCATACCAAGTTTGGACAAAGGTTAGGACAAGACCCACAACTGCAGCGTGGAAAGCAATAATGGCCCAAGGGTTGCTGAAATAAGTATTATACCCAAGAGCCAACCAAGTCCTAAGTTTATCCTTATAATGCTTCTCAATTTGATTTCTAAGATGAACATATTTCCCCATATCAGGCACTAAATCAGTGCTAAGGGTATTAAAAAGGTCAGCCACTTCCTCATCACTCCCTAGTGAATTAAGCAAAATTCGTTCTTGTCTGAGTTCCTTCACATCATCTGGGTGGTCTATGAGTGAGTCTAAGAAGGACACATAAGAGCAAATCCCATAGTCATTCTGAAAATCGGGACACATCTCATACGCTATCAGGTTTAGCACAGTAGCAGCTGTTGTGTCATCCACAACTATCTCGGGAAGCTTCAGTGTTGAATGAAACCAACCAAGGGAGAATGATATGTCTGCTGGCCTTCGTGTCTTACTTGACATGAATTCAATCCCTGCTGCTTTCAACTCCTTTATGTTCCTACATAATTTAGACACACAAATTATAAGTTATACCAAAGCATCACGTATTTATGATTATGTAGGTCTTTTTACATATATAAGGCAAATTTACCCAGATATTACCAAGATATATAAGTTAAAAAAGTATTAGTGGTCATGAGATAAGTATTGTGAACTCATAACTGTTATAAACTTGTATTGCAAACCTTTTTTTTTTTCGAAAGAAATATAGGAACGTTGCATGATGATTATTTCTTCTCTGCACGGTCTAATATATTTTTCCCCAAGGATTAAGATGTAAATTTTGTGAACGGTTTTGACCAGGATCTAAAGTGCAAACTCTAGGGGTAGTTTCCACCAGACCGTGAGCCTTTTCCCATCTCTTATTTTACTCTATAAACGGTGCATTCTTTTGCTCTTCCAAAACACAAAACACTTTTCTCTTATTATCTTTTTTTTTTCTTAGTTTCATTATTTCTCTCTTTTCTTTCCTAAAGTTATTTTAGGTTTATTTTCTACTCTTTTTTAGAGTTCTTTGCTAATTCTAGTATCCTGACTTTTAAAAAGTTTCAGTTATATCTTGAGAAACATGCGTAATACACTAAGGATAAGTCTTTAAGAACAATGATTTACATGTTTTGAAAAATCTTAGTTCGATTATTTTGTCAACTTTTCTACAATAATAACCACTTCAAAAGCAAAGTCATAAAAACTATACATGTTTTCTTCATAAATTAATAAGTCGTAATTACTCTTGTCCACTCTTGTCCACACGACTTAGCTCATAACCATTAATATGTTTTTGACTTATTTTGAACAATTTTTTTCCAAGTACAAAGACAAACTAATTATATAAGAATGTCACATCATTAAGCTCTCATTTCTCAATCATTTACACTTTGTTCACTTGAATGGATTTTGGAGAGAGTGATTGAATGAATTTGAGAGGATTTGAAGATAAATTTGTTGTTGTTTATTTAAATGGATTTCGAAGTAAGTGAGAGTGAATTTGAAAATAAATATTTTTAATCTGTCACATCAATCAAATCTTATACTAATTCTTACAAACTTTACTTTCAAATTCACTCTCACTTATCTTCAAATCCACTCAAATAAACAATGAAAAAAAATTTACCTTCAAATCCTCTCAAATTCATTCAATCACTTTCCCTTAAATTCATTAAAATAAACAAAGTCTTATTTTTCTCTTTAATAGTTCCTATTTTTCTCTTTAATGTGAGTAAATGGTTGGAGACAATTTAAACTGTACCTGTATGTTACCATGTCGTCTTGGTTTTCAGGTGAAACATCTTGAGCCTCGCTTCCGTTACCGATGTGGCGCTTTGGAACACAGCATCCTTTCTTGTCAGTGTTTTGAGTTGGAGGTTTATAAAGGATGATAGAACGTTGAAGGTCAAGAAGATGAGTAGGCTGTGGGAAATCCGCTGTAAAGTTTACCTGATCTTCTTTGGTGGCCCAATGGTGGCAACGGAGGAACCCTTTCATAATTTCCATGAGGTTTTCTTTGGAGTCCCTCCATAGATGTTTGAGCAACAGGAACGGAAGCTGATTCTCCAGCAGAAGCGCGTCCTGCATCACCAGCACAAGCTGGTCTACCTTCACGTTCATTTTATACGGTTTGTGGAGCTTCGCATGTTCCAGAATGTGAAGAAGGGCACACCCGTCCACGAGCAGCATCCAACTGATCATGTCCTCCGGAGATCCATAACCTTGTTTCTCGTACTCTGAAAACCTTTGATTTTGGGTGAAAAGATCGTCGTCAAAGAGGGGCTTCAAGGATTCCATGTTTTGTACAACCTTTTTGTGCAGTTCTTGGGGGATATTTTGGTGCTGCCAATGTACTCTGCTGCCCACATTTTTTTGTACTGTTCTCCCAGGTGTAGATTGAGATCACCATGGTGGATGGGACCAAATGACACTAACTTTGGAGAGTAGTACTTGCTGAAATTCTTTCGATTTCGGAGAAGGTGTGGTGGTACTCGTTGGATTTTGGCGTTTTGGGGGGCTGGTGAAGGTGTTTTCTTTGCCTTTTGAAGCTCCTGGAGCCTTTCTTGAAGGTTTGAAATGGAAGTTGCAGACATTGTTTGATGACAAGAAAATTATTATTGTGGGGATGTAGATGGGAGAGGCTTGTGTGGGTAGTAACAGATTTTCTGATCGAGATTATTTTACTATCATAGGGGTTTGTGTATTGTTATCTGAATAAAGTTTACTTGCTAAGTACATTTGAGTAAATTCTAGGCAAGGAATAAAGATCCCTCACTCACTGTTCTAGACTTTCATTTAATAAAGGGGAAGGATTTCTTTTTCCCATTGGAATTTGGAGAGCATGACTTTACGAGCAAGTTGTTCACGCACCTTGTGTCTCCTTCCTTTCGTCTTTTATTTCATTTCCTGTTTACTTTGTATTACTTTTATGCTTATACGTGCATGCACATGTTCTATCCTTTAGCTTCTATCGTGGTTCTTTTGCTTAATTAATTGAATCCTTGATTTTCGTTTGAATACTTGGAACTAAACATTCACATTTCACATTTAGATAACTATCATTTTAATATCCAATAGAGATTTTTTTTTTTAGTCTTTTTACTCTAAACACCATAATTACAAGAACTAAAATGGGTCTTGATCCATTACAGGAAATGTGCGTTTTTCCGGCGGCCTTTTACTCATGGCCTAGGAGCCCTTGGTAATGCAGTGGTGAAGTCAATTATCGACGGCTTAGAGGCCTTCGATAATGTCTTCGAAGAATTTTAAGTTGTTCCCTCTCTGCAATTCATTTTCCCATCAGTCTTAGTCTTCGTCGTATTCTTCGTCGTCCAAAACCCTTCCCTCCAACCCTTCCCCATTGCTCCTCCAACGATACCAAAGTCGTAAGTTTCCTCTCCTCTGCCCAAATTTCAGAAATTCCTCCAACGATACCAAAGCCCTAGTTCGTTTTTGGTCACCGTACAACGTTCTTTCGCGGAGCTTAGGTCGTTGGTGGCATGGTCTTTCAGGCAGGGTGGTGGGTCGTGATAGTTGGCGTTTTGCGGTAGTGGTGGTGGGTCATCGAGGTTGGCTTGATGGCAGCGTTGGGGTGATGTGGGCTTGTTAAGTTCGTGGTCGGGGTCTGCAGAGGTTGGCATCTTCGTCCATTTTTCTTTCGAGGTAAGTTTTTTTTTCAAAATTGATTTTTTGTTGAGAAGAAATTGTACTTGAATGATGCTTGCTTTCTTTCTTTTTTTTCATTTTCATGTTGTTTTGTCTCTGTCATTGTGTGTGGTAGAAATTGTGTTCTTTTTGTGTGGTCTTGGAGTTTCTGAAGGTGCCAACATCCGTTGGATATTGGTCATTGAGGGTATTTGAATGAATAGATTGTTGGATGCTTAACTGGAAATTGTGATTAAATTCAACTGCTTCCTTGTTTAAACACCACTAGTGTGAGTAACTAACTATTATAGGTGTTGGTTAGTACTAACTCTGTATGCTGCAGATTTAAGGTGAGGTTATCTTGCATTGAGCATGAATTGATTAATGAGACTAACTGAATATGCTATATGCCTTGGCCATGTTTGAACAAGATCAGTCTTTATCTTGGGTTCATTCTTTTGTCTACTGCGGGTTTTACTTTAGCTTCCCTATAGCTTATGCTTGAGATCAATGGAGTAGGGGCTTGCTTGCATCCAATTTATCTTGTTTCCATCCATAAATCCGTTTCATTTTGTAAAAATACGAAGATCTCTTTCCTAGAGCATGCCACTTCAAATTTCTCAGTTCTTTCATCTAGAAATCCTGGATTAGTCTCTGCATGAAATCTTCTTTTTGTTTTGATCATTTCCAGCTGTTGTGATGTCATCATTATATCCCTATCTTTTTCATTCAATGTGACCTCAAAAAACAAAAGTACTTTTGTTAATCATCTCTTATCAAATCTACTTCTCCACGATTATGTGATATGAAATGTACTTTGAAATCCATTGTTAAAGTTGAGTAATAACTTCTCTAACTTCCTGGTCATGGCTTCCAATGGAGAAAAAATCTTGGTAAGAAAAATCAAGTGGTGGTGGTTCTGATACCTTTCCCTGCACAAGGCCATCTCAATCAGCTTCTGCATCTCTCAAACATTATCTCATCACACAACATACCAGTTCATTACGTTTCCACTGTCACTCACATTCGCCAAGCCACACTTCGTCACCGCAATTCCATTTCTAACATTCATTTCCATGCCTTTGATTTTCCAACCTTTGTTTCCCCTTCTCCGAACTTAAACAGTACAGAAATTGATTTCTCATCTCATCTAATTCCTTCATTCGGGGCCTCCATGCATCTTCCAGAGCCTGTGAAAACTTTTTCAATCCCTCTCATCTCAAGCCAAAAGGGTCATAGTCATCTATGACGTCCTCATGGGATCAGTGGTACAAGATGCCACAACCATGTAAAATGCTGAGAATTACACTATTCAAAGCACATATGCTTTTACAAACTTTCTTTATTTTTGGGAGCAAACGGGGAAGCCTTTGCTTAATGAAGTCCTCGCGAAATTTCCTTTTATTGAAGGATGTTTTCCCACCAAGTTCATTGATCTCATTACTGAACAACTTGAATTAAGAATGCTATTTTAACAAATTTGAAATCAGAGTTTTTTGTGAGAATAAAGAAGATATTCAAAATCTTCTGCTTATTTGGCTTGCTTGAAAGCATAAACTCCTACTTCTAAGGATAAATCATACCTCTGCCGAATTTTACTTAGTTCTTGCTTTGCAACATCAAGTTTTGTAACGACAGAGCATAACTTTTAACTGCAGTTTTTAACTCTTCTTTTCAAGAACCATTGGTTCCATGAAGATCACCACACTTTTCTTCTTTAAGTTATTTTGCCCGACTTTTTGAAACATCTGTTGATTGTATTGTTGATTCTCTTGATTTGATTTCCACCTTTTATCTGTTGCTGCTCTTTATCCATTCTCTCAATAGACTCATTCAGATAAACATTCTCAATGATGTCCAAAATATGCAATATTGGTATTTCCTTTTACTTGGTTCCTTTGTCATGCCCATCACATGAATCAATCTGAAGAGTCCCACACACTTGATGAATAGCCATTTAAGCTTTCTAATTTCATTTAACAAAACCTTTTCTTTGTCTAATATGTTGTCAATGCACACCACACTCTCTCTGGTGCACCATCCACTATACGAACATCAATTCTCTCTCTCTTCCTTCTTCAATTTCATCTGACCACATTATGTATGCATAATAGTGTGTTTGTATATATGTATCAAAATTTTCAACTGAATCAATAAACTAATGATACCAAATATGAAATTTTAACAACCACATCTAGAAATAAACATAATAAATTCAACACCTATGCATGAAAGTAATTGACAAAGCTTCATTAATAATTGCTTGAAGACTTCTTAGAATCTAGTGCAAAACATATAGTCAAAAGATAAATGCTAAATCCTTTGAAACCTAAACAACTTTAACATAACTTGGTATACCTGAGAATGGTACCTTAAATTGAAGTCAATAACTTGCCATTCAAAATTGTTTCTTCTGTCTTAAAGATTATCTCAATAATCCTACTTAATCCAACTTATTTCATTTCTTTTATCTTTTAAATTTTGAATTATTTTTGTAATGAATGAACACATTTTCTTATTTATAATATTTTTTATTTTAATAATAGAAAATATTTTAGATAAATTGGTATTTAAATTGTGACTATATTAATAATATATATTTATTTCTTTCTAAAATTGGTTGTTATTTAAGAAAATTGTGACTATATTATTAATAATATATATTTGAGTAATTAGTCGAAAAAAATGTTTATACAGAAGATAACAATGAGTAGATACATAAAGGAAGGGGTTAAGGAGAATATGGTTGAAGAATTGAGGAAGTGGTAAGGGATATAGGGTTAAAGCAAAGACAATGAGTTCCCACTATGTTGTTCTTTCCAAGGGAAGAATTATTAATTGTTTTAAAGTTCTTTTGTGGTTAGGAAGAGGTTTTGTTCTGTTAGTTAAGCAAGCAATGGTGTTTTGGTTGGTTGAAAAGTTATGGAGGGATGACTTTGTTGGTTGATGCAGTGGCCTTATAGATAAAGCCCAGCTAAATGATTTCATGACTTTTGGGTTTAGCTTTATATTTATACAATATAAAGAATATATTAAGTGAATTAATATCATTTATAATTACATATTTACTTTTCCATCATTAGAACAAATGTTTTTACAGTTGACATTGAAATCACTACTATAACCTTGTGAACTAGTTATTAAGTACATTTATTTCATTCTAAGACTATCCCTACGTCCTTTTACATGGAAACTTTAGACAAATTGTTTTCCCTTTTTTCCTATAGTATCTTTGAATTAATTATTGTTTTACTAAAATAATTTTTAATCACTTCATAAATTTTATTAGCCAGTAAAAAAAAGCTAATATAAATTGATATAGAGTTAGCAATCAAGCTATATATGCCAACTCTATAGCCTGGATATGATACTCTAAATTGAAAGCTTCAATTATATATATATACATATATATATACATACATATATATATATATATACATACATATATATATATATACATACATATATATATATATATACATACATATTGAAAGGCAACTAGTCTACAGGACTTTGTTTTCTTGTTTGGACTTAGTGAAACTAGACATATGTATTCATAAGTAAAAATCTATGCAACCAGAGGAAGAGAAGTGATAACAACTTGTCTGGTTTCATTGCTTTGGCAGAGATTAATTGATGTTTTCTTCATTCTCAAAGAAAAAATGTGAAAAAACTATGCAACACTTCACAGTAAACCATACTCATTTATGTTTTGAATTTAACTTTACCTTCAATAGTCCTATTTGAACAGAGATATTGACAATCCTTGGTGAAGTGGAGAGTTGGAGTAGAGGAAGAAGAGCTTCAGTTACTCTCTCTGCACCAAAGAAATATGTTTCAACACATTCTTTTGCTAACTCATAATTGATTCTGATTTTTAATTGTCATTAATTATTTGAATTGTATGGTTGCATAGCTTATGTTATTTTTAATTATTTAAAAGTGTTTATTAGAAATAAAGTTTGATATTGATTGAATGGTTTAAAAGTGTTGTTGAAGTTAACCCAACACCTCACTCTCTTCATACTTCTGACCTGTTAGTAGCACTCTTCAATCTTCCCATTTGAACTTTGTTCACACTTTTGAAAAGTTTAAAAAAGGAAGAAAGAATTAAAAGTAAAGTCTTAAGCACCGCATTGGGTCATAGTTTGGTTCATATGAAAATTTTCTTTCTAAACCATCACTTTTTGAGTTAAAATGGAAGTGGAGTAGTGATTTTGAGTTGCAGGTTGTTTATAACTCATTTTAGAGTTTAAACACAATTAAAATCACCAAACAAAGTTTCTTGAACATTCAGTTGTTTGTTTAAATCTCTTCCATACGTGATTTAGTATCAAACCACCCAACAAGGGACTTTCTCTAATGCAAATTTTTTTTTCAAGCTACTGTTTGATTATTTTCTTTGGCCAAAAGTTGTCAAAATTCAAAGAAATTGGTTTGTTGAATTCTAGTGCAGTATGATAAATTTGTTTGGTGATGTTTTAGTTGGTTATTGCTATTCCTTTTTGGATACTATTAGCTAATGCTTAAACTCTTGCTATGCTTATTAAATTAATGGAACGAAATCTAATGAGTAACCCTAAATACACTTCTATTTGATGTCTTAGGTGAGTTTTTAAAGGAATTGTGGCCAGAAGGGGAGGAAGAGAGTCTACAAAGAAGACTTGATCAGGAAAGGAAAACAAAGGCGAAGGTATGGTCACCTAAACTGAAATTGCATGATTATATGTGATATGTTATTTTCATTCTTGTTTCATGAATTTTATGTTGTTATAAAATGTTGTGAATGTCCAGTTTGAATGTTAAGTTATGTTGATTGGAGTTTATGATACTGAATACATTGAGTTTTGTCAAACTTTGTTTTGAATTGTTTGAAATTGATTGTCAAATATGTAAGAGGTTTTAGACTTAGAACCTATAATGCAAACCTCAAAACCTCAAAAGGTCTACTATAAATGCACTAGAATGGTCAAAATTTGCAAACTACACTAAACTAGCCTAAGAAACAACAAAGAAATTGTCCTAACAAGTTTAGAACGGTAAAACCTAGCTAATTAGAAACTCAAACTACGAAAACAACCTAGAACTCAAAAATTGGCTATAGGAGTTGCCAATTTTCACATTTTTGCTTGTTGGACAGCCCCTTTGAATTCACTAATTATGGTCCTTCTCCACTTTGAGCAACTTTAATTCATCAATTTAAACTTGTTTGAACTCTAATTGGGTTCAAAACCAAAGTGTATAGCAGATTCACCCTTTTAGTTCCCAATTTGACTCAAAAATGAGGTTTGAATATGCTATTTTGCACATAGATGAATCTGGTCTCAATTTGAGTGTTCTTACAAGTTTAAAACAACAATTAGGACTTGTTTAAACTGGAAAATAGCACAAAATCACTTGTGTACGAAAATTGACACCAAATACAGCTTTTTCTTCTTCAAAATGACTACTACAAATGCACTAGAATGGTTAAAATTTGCAAACTGCACTAAACTAGCCTAATACACTTATAAGAAGTTGTCCTAACAAGTTTAGAATGGTAAAACGTAGCTAATTAGAAACTCACACTACAAAAACAACCTAAATCTGAAAATTTGGCTACTTAAACCTAAAAAGTGTACTAAAAAGGTGAGAAAATGAGAATTGTTCTAAAGTAACCTAAGATTGTGTATTCTACACATCCTAACAAGTTTAAAGTTGTTAAAGGAAGCTAAGAAACATGTCAAAATAGATGAAGTAGCTAAATCTCAAAGTTTGCCTACTTGAAACCTAAAAAAGTAGATGAAGTAGCTAAAAATCACTACTTAAACCTTACAAAAGGTGTACTACAATTGCAAATTGCACTAAACTAGGAAAATAAACTCGAAAGAAACTATCCTAACAAGTTTAGAATGGTAAAACCTAGCTAATTAAGAACTCACACTACAAAATTTTGTTGTTGTCTATTTGATTGCCTAAATTTTGTTGATCTCTATATTGTATGTTCATGTATATTGTCTTTCATTTATTAGGCTACAACTTGATTAAGTTCAGTAGTCATTTAAAATCCTATGGTACTACACACGTTCTCAATGGAATGAGAAGTGTGAAAATACTATAAACACTTATAACCTACAAAATATGTGGAAGTACTCTTTAAAAGAGAACTTCAGTAATAATAAGTTGTCTCCCCCAACTTCAATACACAACCCCTTAGGATGTCTTAGGCATTTCAATACTAAGGACTTCTCTTTGCATATACAAATTGTATGCTTATGACAGTAGTGTTCAAATTGTCTTCCATGTTCGACTTGAGTAGTAATAGGTTTATTACTTATGTCACATGGAGTGCTGCTGCTTTGGCTAAATTTGCCTTTGTTTGGCTTGTCACAGAACATGGCCCATTTTCCCAACCACCATGGATGGATGTATGACCGTTGTTATAGCGGAAGGAGAGGTTTGAAGGAATCTTTTGTCATCGGAGTTGAAGAGTTTGTGGAGACGACCCGACGATATCAATATTATGCTCTGGATGGAGGGATTCGATGTCCATGCATCAAGTGTGAATGTACAAGGATTTTGAAAGATGAAGTCGTCAAACTTCACCTATACCAAAAAGGGTTCATGCCTAATTACACGGTTTGGACATTTCATGGTGAAGAAATTCCTTCGACCTCCACTACAGTTGAAAAGCGGCTTGCATCAGGTTCGAATACTATTGTACATACATCTGAGATAGATCAATTTGCCTATATGCAAGAGATGGTCGACAATGCTCTTCATCGCCATGCTGAACAAGAAGCAAAAGATAGTCATGATGAAGAGCCTCCAAATGAAACCACTCAGAGGTTTTACAATTTACTGACAGAGGCAAATCTACCTGTATTTGAAGGTTCAACTGAGTCAAAATTGTCAGTGTGCATTGGATCATGGCTGGCAAATCTAATTGGAACGTGCCCATTCAAGCAGTGGACTTTTATACAAAATTGATGTTAGATTTGACACCACCAAACAATTTTATGTCGAAGAATTATTACCAAGCCAAAAAATGTTTTTCAAAGTTGGGATTGGAAGTCAAGAAGATTGATTGTTGTGTTAATGGATGTATGTTATTCTATGACAATGACAATGGCAAAAATGATGCATTGTTGGTGGAATGCAAGTTTTGTAGCTCACCTCGATATCATACGATGCATGCTGGAAGGAGGCAAATAAAACCAATTCCCTTAAAGTCCATGTTCTACTTGCCTATAATCCAAGATTACAAAGAATGTTTACTTCAATGCAAACATCAGAACACATGACATGGCATGATGGTAACAAAACTAAAGGATTTTTGCATCATCATTCTGATGGTGAAGCTTGGAAGCACTTCAATCGTAAACATCCATCCTTTGCTAGTGAACCGCGTAACGTCAGACTTGGTCTATGCTCTGATGGGTTTACCCCCGTACATTCAGACGTTTGCATCACCATATTCATGCTGACCCGTGATAGTTACCCCATACAATCTACCACCTGAGATGTGTATGACAAAGCCTTACATGTTTTTATCGTGTATAATACCAGGTCCATCTAATCCCAAATCATTGATTGATGTTTATTTGGAGCCTTTGATTGATGATTTGAAGAAGCTATGGAATGGTGTTTGGACGTATGACGTTTCAAGGAAGCAAAATTTCCTTATGAGGGCAGCCTTGATGTGGACTATTAATGACTTCCCAGCGTATGGCATGTTATCTGGTTGGAGCACGCATGGTCGATTAGCTTGTCCACATTGCATGGGAGATACAAAGTCATTCCAATTGAGTTATGGTCAGAAAAGTAGTTGGGTTTGACTGTCATCGACGGTTCTTGCCCATTGATCACCCCTTTAGAAGAAACAAAAAGGCATTTCGCAAAGGGCAAGTTGAAACAGATATGCCCCCGCCGAAGTTGACTGGATCACACGTTTGGAGAAGAGTGAAAGACTATCCAAAAGTCACTGAATTTGGTCAGAATAGGATAGAAGGATTTGGACAATGGCATAATTGGACTAAAAGAAGCATATTCTGGGAACTTCCCTATTGGAAAGACAACTTGCTAAGACATAACCTCGATGTCATGCACACAGAAAAAAATTTCTTTGACAATGTCTTCAACACAGTTATGAATGTTATAGGTAAGACAAAAGATAATGAGAAAGCAAGAAAAGATTTACCTTTGTATTGTGGACGAAAAGACTTAGAGTTGAAGGCGCAAGGTAACGGCCGATTATTTAAACCAAAAGCCAATTACACCATGTCAAAAGACGAGGCAAGAATAGTGTGTGGATGGATCAAGGAGCTTAGAATGCCAGATGGATATGCTTCTAACTTGTCCAGATGTGCAAATGTTCAGAACGGTACTATTTAAGGGTTGAAGAGTCATGATTGTCATGTATTCATGGAGACTTTCATCCCTCTTGCGTTCAGTTGTTTGCCAATGCACGTGTTAAATCCACTGATAGAAATCAGTAACTTCTTTAAAGATTTGTGTTTGCACGACACTAAAGGAGAATTCCCTTAAAAGATGGATGAAAATATCCCAATTATTCTCTGCATTAGAAAGACATTCCCTCTGCATTCTTTGATTCAATGGAGCATATTCCAATTCATCTTGCATATGAAGCTTGGCTTGGGGGACCTGTGCAATACAGGTGGATGTATCCATTTGAAAGGTTTATGGGAGAATCCAAACGTTCAGTTAAAAATAAAGGTAGAGTAGAAGGCTCAATTTGTGCAGCTTACTTGCACAGAGAGACAACGTATTTTTGTTCACATTATTTCAAAAACTTCATGTTGTCCCCCACTCAAGTCAGAAATGAAATGCAATGGCAAGTTGAACCACATGAAGGTCCATTATCAGTTTTTCGACAATCAGGCCGTCATGTAGGGAAAGAATACACTCATTGGTTAACTGATGCTGAATTCAACTCTGCTCATGCCCATGTCTTAATCAATTGCAGTGAAGTTAAGTCGTACCTTGAGTATGTCATCATCCATCTCTTATCTTTCCAACGGTACAATTGTTATACACTAATGAATTTCATTTGTATCAGCTCATTTGTTGTGGTTGAGCAAGTCCAAGAAGGAAATACTTCTCCTAGAATACTGATAACAGTTGAAAAACTGTTATTTTCATGCTTAAAATTGATACTAAAAGCAACCTTTATACTTAGAAACTAGCTTGAAATCATTCTTTTCTTCATATTTTTTTAAATAAGAGAGCTGGACAAGTTTATGCTTGATTTCAGTGTTTTTGTGCAGGTTTTAAGGTGAATTTGGTGAAAGAAGTAAAGAAGGAGAGAGATGGAATCAGAAAAGACATCAAAAAGTGCAAAAGGAGAAGCCGAAGTCACCGCTCAGCGGCAGTTTACCGCTGAGCGGCAATCAGGAGCTTACGGGAGATCCGCTGAGGGGCAAAATGGCCGCTGAGGGGAAGAAACGTCTCACGCACTTACCGTTGAGCGGTACTTTACCGCTGAGCGGCACTTTTATGGGCTTGGACCTAATTTTCTGTAATTACGAAAATATATAAGCTTTAGGGTTCCTAGGGTTAGGTATCTTGGCGGGAACGAAGAAACACTCTCTCTTCCACCCCTTGTGAAGGAGGATCTTGGATTCTGAGGCTTCCTCTTCACGTTTTTAGGGTTTTATCTTCATTCTTTCATTGTTATTCATCTAGGTTCACCATGAATATGGTGAACTAAACTCTGTATGTTTGTTGGGGAATCAATGTAATCTTTTGAAGCTCTCATATATCGAATTTGTTTTTACATCTTTTATTAAGATCTATGCTTTCTTTCATCATTAGTTAGGGTTTTTCCTCTTTGCTTAATGCTTGCATTGTTTAACTCATTCGATGCATGATATTGGTTTGTCGATACGGCGCGTACGGGGAAGTCTAGATCCGGGGAATTTCTCCCAATATTATATGGTTGTCGTTAAGCTCCTGTACTTATGAACTAATATTAGGAATGCTAGGAATTGTATGAACTCGTGATTAGGAGAAGCCTTCTTGAAAGGTACTTAGAGAGTGGCATTAACAATGATGATTTGAATGTTGAATTCCTAAAATATATGAGAGTGGATAGATGAAATTGACCCCCAACAACATATTCATACATATATTTCATTGAAAGTGTTTATCTTTTGCTTTTGCCATTGATCAAAACTTCATGCATACATATTTAATTTTGGTCTTTTGCATATAAAATCCAAATATTTCTTCTTAAGTCTTAGCTAATCAATAAACCACACAACTAAACTAGGTCGTGAGTCCTTTGGGAAGAACGATACTTGGTCTTACCAAGTTATTACTTGAACGATTCGGTCATACTTGCCGATTGAAAAACAAGTTTGTGACATCATATTTTGGTGTTCATAAATTTGTCCATCAAGTTTTTGGCGCCGTGCCGGGGACTCTGGTTTAACTGGTTAATTTGTGTGATTGTTGATTATCTTTGACTTTAATTTTGAATTTCTGTTTTATTTTTGTTTTTTATTTTTGGTTTTTATTTGATTTTATTTATTTTATTTGATTTTATTTTTATTTATATTTTTTGTTTTCTGTTTTTATCTTCTCCTATATCTTTTTGTGCTAACCAAATATTCTAGGGTTTTGTGTTCTTGTGTATGCAGGAGGCAATTCGAACTAGGAGCAAGAAAACAACAGAACTCTTCTTGAAGGTCTAGACGAGAGTAGACGGAGGAGAAGAATCCGAACATCTAGAGAACTTTTCCCTCCTCCGGAAACTCTGTTGCAACCATCACCACAAGGTTCTGTTCATAGCACAGAAAATATGGAGAACAATAATATCAGAAGAACTCTTGCTGACTACACCAATATAGCTGGACCTCAGCACTTTAACAGTATAGCTAGACCTAGAGTCAATGCAGCTAACATGGAGGTCAAACCAGCACTGATCCAACTGGTGAAAAGCAACCAATTTAATGGTTTATCTCATGAAAGCCCATATGAGCACCTCACTTCAATGAGATTTGCAACACAGTCAAAATTAATGGGGTGCCAGATGAAGCGATCAAACTTAGTTTGTTTCCTTTCTCATTGGGAGGCAATGCTAAACTTTGGTTGAATTCTTTCCCAGAAGGAAGTTTCACAGATTGGGAAGCAGTGGTGACAAAGTTTTTAAACAAGTACTTTCCACAATCAAAGGTGACAAAAGGCAAGCAAGAGATATCTTCATTTAAGCAGGGCATGGAAGAATCACTGGGGCATGCATGGGATAGATACAAAAGTCTGCTAAGAAAAACACCCACGCATGGCTTTGAAGAACAGGAAGTAGTCTTAACTTTCCTTGGAGGGCTTGGTTCACAAACCAAGATGATGCTGGACGCCTCAGCAGGAGGCAATATTAAATGGAAAACTCCAGAGGAAGCCACAGAAATTATAGAAAACATGGCTACTAGTGATAATGAGCTGCACAGTGAGAGAGGAGCTCCTATGCAACAAAAAGGGGTTCTCCAATTACAGACACATGATGCCTTGCTAGCTCAAAATAAAATTCTAACTCAACAGCTGGAGACTCTGACTAAAACTCTTGCACAATTACCAAAGAGTTGAAAACTGCTGCACAGGTACAAACCCAGTTGTGCGAATTATGTGGAGGTGACCATATCAATGGTCAATGTGCTTTCCAGTTGAAGCTGTAGAGGACGTTAATTTCATGGCCAATCAATTTCCATACCGTCAAGGGAATTACAATCAAGGGTGGAAACCACACCCAAGCATTGGTCAAGGACAAACTGGGCAAGCTAGTCAATATAATAAGCAGCAGCAACCAACCTTTTGGCAACAGTTATCTATGCTTAATGAAAGATCAACAAGGTTGGAAGAAACTCTTCAGCAATTCATACAGAAAACTGAATCTTCTCAAAAGAGCACTGAAGCTGCTATAAAGAACTTGGAGATTCAAATGGGTCAGATTACCAAGCAATTGGAAGAAAGGCCAAATCAGAAATTTTGGGGCTAATACTGAGGTTAACCCCAGAGAAGAGTGCAAGGTGGTAAAGAGTGTTGATGATGATAAAGTTGAGTTAGATACAGAAGAGAGAAGAGACATAGAGAGCAAAAGTACTTTTCCTTTTCCAATCCATCAAGGGAAACAACTGGACTTTACAGAATTATTCAGAATGGTGGATAATGAAGCACCTTGGGAACAGATTCTACAGCAAATCGCAGTTTACACAAAATCTGATGAAGAAATCTCTACAAAGAAGAGACGTAGAGATGATGAGGCAAAAGAGTGTATACTGTTAAAAAAGAGTCATTCCCTCCTAAAGCATCAGATCCAGGCAGTTTTTCTATCCCTTTGTACCATAGGGAAGAAAAAGGTAAAGAAAGCTCTCCTTGATTTAGGTTCAAGTGTTAACTTGATACCTTATTCTTTACTGGAGCAAATCGGCAATGTTAAAGTGAAACCTGCAAAGGTTAAAATAGTAATGGCCGATGGATCTTCAAAGGAGCCATGTGGGATTGTAGAGGACATTATAGTTTGTGTTGGCAAACTTCAGTTCTTGGCAGACTTTGTGGTGATGAAGATGGAGACAGAGAAGATACCTATCATACTTGGAAGACCGTTTATGAAAACGGCCAGAGCTATTATTGATGTAAATGAAGGTATAGTGGTGCTCCAGGACAGAGAGGAGAGAGTGGTGGTAGACGTCTTCAAAGATGAGACGCAAGCAAGGGAGGAAGAAGCTAGTTATAAAGCTGCATTTCAAGATGCACCCATGACTAGCCGTAAAGATGAAAATCTCAAGGTTTCAGGTAACCATTGTTTGTTGTTTCAGGTACCCAAGGAAGAAAATATTGGAAGAGGAGGAGAAATTCCTAGTGACTAGGAGAAAAGAAAACTCCAACTTGGCTCACCTGTAAGAATCAAGAACAAGTTGTGGGTTGTGAAGGGCTTTAAAAGAGAAGGAGATGATAGAGATAGAGTCTCCATATTCTAGAAGGACCAAAACAGTTCAAGGAAACAGCTGAGGAGTTGGTGGAATGACAACATCAACTATAAAGAAGATGGAACTTGAACTTTATTGGGTCAAGCTAATGACGTTAAAAGAGCGCTTGCTGGGAGGCAACCAGTGGATTTAAAGACTTTTGATTTGGTTTTGTAATTTTTAATTTGTGAACATTATTTTTGTAATTATTTTGTTGGAGATAGCATCTACTGAAGGATGCTAGGTGGTTAAGTATCTACTGAAGGATACTATGTTTGTAACACCTACTGATGGGTGTTGGTAAGAAAATTTTGCACCTACTGATGGGTGTTGGTGGATTTTGGGTCAGGCTCGTGACGTTAAACAAGCGCTACCTGGGAGGCAACCCAGTTGATTGAATATTTCTGTTTGTTTAGTTAGGGTTTGCATAAGCATTTTTTGAATTGAGGGAACCAGTGAGGGGCATGTATGGGAGGCACGTAGGTTAAGAGAAGAGAAGGAAAGTGCCGCTGAGCGGTAATTTACCGCTGAGCGGTACTCTCGCAGATGGGCTTTAGTTCCCCTTAGCGGGACCCGAGCCCATTAGGGTATTTTAAACCCTAAGCTGCGCAAGTTCTATACTTTCAGGCTTTCTCTGCACAAACACTCCCACATACCTTCTCCAAGGTTTTCCACATCTTTTCACTCTTCCTCTTAAGAAAATTTCTCTTCCACTCACTTTTTCACTAGTGTTCCATCAAGTTTGGGGTTGGAAGAGAGCATCTAGCTTGGAAGCATTCTCATTGCATCTAGTATCTCCACCCAAGTAAGTAAAATGCATTTTGTTCATTCTAGGGTTTTGATTTGAATGTGATTGTCAAAGCATGAATATTAGGGGTTTTGATTTCTATGCATGATTTGATGATATATTTGATGTTTGAACCGATTAAACTGCATGATTATGAACTGGAAAACTGAAAATTGCATTTGGGTGGAGTTAGGACAGCTTTAAAACAAGATTTTCAAAAATCTGCAGAGTTACCGCTGAGGGGTAAACTGCCGCTGAGCGGCACTCTGCCAGATTTGGTTTTCTGAATTTTTGCGTGTGGAATGTGGCACTGGTGGCGCTGAGGGGAAATTCTGGCCCTCAGCGGTGGTTTAGCTTCGAAAGGAGTTGTGTTCTGTGTTTTACTAATGATTAACATCATGTTCTGTGGTTTTGTATTGTGTTTTGAATGTAGGAATGGCATCCTCTTCAGGAAAAAGATTGAAAACCATGGCAACCAAGAGAAAGGAAAAGGAACCAGAGCAACCCCACTCTAGCAGGTTCCTCTCTAGGAAAACATGAGAAGCACTTTAGGTGGTTCAGGACAGGAGACTTCTGATGGAGAGAAAGGTTGGAATGATACCTAACTTTGCTCCTCAATTTGGAGAGCAAGTGTTAGGGAATGACTGGGGAAAGCTAGCCACTTATCCTGCACCTGCCAACATAGCTGTGGTAAAGGAATTTTACACCAATGCAAAGAAGATTGGTGATTATCCAGCTGAGAATTATTTGGGCTATGTCAGAGGCCATGCTATCAGGTATGATCCTGATTATTAATAACTTCCTGGACACTGTATGGGCTGGTGAGCAGTGCCAGTTTGCTTTGCATGGAGGAAGGTGCTGATTATGAGGATGTGGAGAGAGTACTGTGTATACCTGGAGGACACTTCCAAAGGAATCGATCTGGCTCAGTGGTTAACATTAGGAGGACGGATTTGACTCCTCTTGCAAAGTATTGGATGCGTTTTCTCATGCCAACATTCAGCCATGTTCACATGTGTCAGATATTACTCTCAGCAGGGCACTATTCATCTACTGTGCTATCAGAAACTTGAATGTTAATATTGGGCAGGTGATAGCTGATGAGATTAGTATGTGCCAATACCTCAAACAACAAAGCACCACTAGGACATCCTTCTTTGATCACGCACCTTTGCAAGATAGCTGGGGTGGACACTTCTGCTCCACCATTTGAGAGGCCAAGAAAAGCTATTGATGAGGCTATTACAGACAGTACTGTGGAGGTGAGGAGCAGCTCAGCCAGTTCCACCACGCCGTGCTCGTAGAGAGAGAGGGCCAGCACAGAGCCAGACATCTGCTGAGACACATGAAGCAGAACCATTCCAGATGAGGGACATGTATATGTCTCTTATAGGTGCTCAGTTGCAGTCCATTCACAGAGGGCAAGTGACCACTGCTGAGATGATTGTGGGGATGTATGATACACCTCCAGCCCACAGGTGGACTATGGATGAATTCCATAATGTGGTAGCTTGGCCAGAGGAACCAGTGCATGGAGGAGGAGCTGGAGCAGCTGAAGCTTCAGCTAGAGAGATGGAAGAAAATGAAGCTGATGATGATGATGCATTTGAGAATGATGAAGATGAGGAAGAAGAAGAAGATACAGAGGACAGCTCAGACTGATGAGGAGCTGAGATAGCATTTACTGATAAATGCTATCATATGATTATGCTTTTGTGGTTTAAGTTTTCTGAACTTATTGTTTTTGTTTTTAGATTTTTAGGGGTTTGATACTCTATTGAACACCTGGTTTGTTATGATGGTTTGCTATTAACTGTGAGTGATAAGTAATGCTTGATGATGCTTATTGATTGATTGATGATGAGATGATGTGCACATTAAAATGCTTATAGTCGATTCACAAGCTTGTGAACAAAGCATTATATTATGATTTGATTGTGAGATTAAGCAGGATGTGTATGTCAAATGTGAATGAGCTTATATGTGAGGTTTTGAGCTCCAGAGTTGTTATGTTTGAATGCTATTACTCTGAAAGCATGAATGACTTTGCCCAGGTTTTCTATGATTGAATCAATTGCTTGTTTGCATCATATGATCAAGGCCGTTTGTTGGAACCTTTTTATTGGCCAAATTCATAAAAGTTAGCCCACTAAAAGAGAACACTTAGTGTTCATCCTTTGAACCCTTAGCCTTGAACATACACTAACCCTTGATTGAAAATCTTTACCTTGAGTTAAGTAGAAGATCTTGTGTGGTATTGTTAAATGTTCAAGTTTGGGTTGTTGGGAAAACATGAAAAAGGAAAAGCATTAGCTAAGGGCCAAAAAGGAAGTATAGGCAAAGAAAAAAGAAAAGAAAAGAAAAAGAAGTAAAGTTCAATGCAAATGCAAAGGCAAGTTGGGAAAAATAAGAATAATTGTGTGTATGATTCTCTTAATTCAAGGATTTTGCGATCCAGAAAAACCAATTTTCTTGTTAGCCCAGCCACATTATAAGCCATTGAAAAGTCCTTGTGATGATGCATGCTTGTGAATGTTTTTTATTGTGGTAAAATGAAAGGCAAAGTTGATTCATGTGACATTGTGATAGTAGAGTGAATGAGTGATCACCTTTTTATACACTTGTGTGTTGAGTGAAATACTTTATCTAGTGAGGAAATATTCCATTAGCACATGAACATCCATGCTTAATTGATTGGTCATTCATGAAAAAGAGCATTTGTTGGGTATTAACTGACTCTGTGAAACACTAAAGCATGTGCACATCTTGATTGAACTCTTGGTCATAAGTTTGATTGAAGTTTTTACTTATCTAAAAAGAAGATTTTTGAATGAGTGAACCATCATATGAATTGGTTGAAGATTGAGTTACATCTTGTTTGCTTGAGGACAAGCAAAGTTCTAAGTTTGGGGTTGTGATAATAGTTGAAAAACTGTTATTTTCATGCTTAAAATTGATACTAAAAGCAACCTTTATACTTAGAAACTAGCTTGAAATCATGCTTTTCTTCATATTTTTTTAAATAAGAGAGCTGGACAGGTTTATGCTTGATTTCAATGTTTTTGTGCAGGTTTTAAGGTAAAATTTGGTGAAAGAAGTGAAGAAGGAGAGAGATGGAATCAGAAAAGACATCAAAAAGTGCAAAAGGAGAAGCCGAAGTCACCGCTGAGCGGCAGTTTACCGCTGAGCGGCAATCAGGAGCTTACGGGAGATCCGCTGAGGGGCAAAATGGCCGCTGAGGGGAAGAAACATCTCACGCACTTACCGCTGAACGGTACTTTACCGCTGAGCGGCACTTTTATGGGCTTGGACCTAATTTTCTATAATTTACGAATAATATATAAGCTTTAGGGTTTCCTAGGGTTAGGTATCTTTGGCTGGAACGAAGCAAACACTCTCTCTTCCACCCCTGTGAAGGAGGATCTTGGATGCTGAGGCCTCCTCTTCACCTTTTTAGGGTTTTATCTTTCATTCTTTCATTGTTATTCATCTAGAATCACCATGAATATGGTGAACTAAACTCTGTATGTTTGTTGGGGAATCAATGTAATCTTTTGAAGCTCTCATATATGGAATTTGTTTTTACATCTTTTATTTAAGATCTATGCTTTCTTTCATCATTAGTTAGGGTTTTTCCTCTTTGCTTAATGCTTGCATTGTTTAACTCATTCGATGCATGATTATTGGTTTTGTCGATACGGGGAAGTCTAGATCCGGGGAATTTCTCCCAATATTATATTGGTTGTCGTTAAGCTCCTGTACTTATGAACTAATTATTAGGAATGCTAGGAATTGTATGAACTCGTGATTAGGGAGAAGCCTTCTTGAAAGGTACTTTAGAGAGTGGCATTAACAATGATGATTTGAATGTTGAATTCCTAAAATATATGAGAGTGGATAAGATGAAATTGACCCCCAACAACATATTCATACATATATTTCATTGAAAGTGTTTATCTTTTGCTTTCTGCCATTGATCAAAACTTCATGCATACATATTTAATTTTCGTCTTTTGCATATAAAAATCCAAATATTTCGTCTTTAAGTCTTAACTAATCAATAAACCACACAACTAAACTAGGCCGTGAGTCCTTTGGGAAGAACGATACTTGGTCTTACCAAGTTTATTACTTGAACGATTCGGTCATACTTGCCGATTGAAAAACAAGTTTGTGACATCATATTTTGGTGTTCATAAATTTGTCCATCAAATACCCTCAGAGTTTCCCCATTGGTTTAAAAATCAGGTAGGTATTTTTTCCTATGTTTAGAGCAAGGTTAATTTGACTCTTGCTTTTATAAATTTTTTAGTATCTTTGTAGGTTTTTAATCAGGCATTAACTCCCACAGTTCAAGAGTTAAGACATCTCTCGAATTGGCCAATGAGATGTGTCAAAGAATGGCACACTTAGTTCACCAATGGTTACAAATTCCATACACATGAATGGTCTAAAGGAAAGAAAACATCAAATTGTGGTGTGTATGTCAAGGGCCTAACAGAGGGTTGTTATGATGATTTCTACGGCATCATTCATAAAATATATGAGCTAGAGTACAACAGCACTACTTCTCCAAACATAGTAGTACTTTTTTATTGTGAATGGTTTGATCCTTCTAGAGCTGGTATTAGAGTGGATCCACGTTTTAATATTGTCGAACTCAACCAGAGATTAAGATATGGACCGTTTGATCCTTTCATTCTACCAACTAATGTCAGACAGGTTTATTATGTGCCATATCCACCATTGCGCAATATTGACAAGCGTTGTTGTGCCGTAGCAATACAAACCAAGCCTAGAGGTCGCATTGACTCAAATGAGGTTGAGGAAGATGTTGCCTACCAACTTGACCAAATGTCACAACCACAAGAAATTATTGAAGTTGAACGTATAACCGCATTGGTCGACCCTGATGGTGATGGAGATGAATTGGAAGCAGCAATACAAGGTGATGAAGAAGAAGAAGAAGAAGAAGAAGAAGAAGAAGAAGATGATGATGATGATGATGACGACGAACAACAAGAAGAAGAAGATGATGATGATAATGACGATGATGAAGAAGAAGAAGATGAAGATGAAGATCATGATGACGACGATTGAATGTTGGACTTCTATTGTAGCAAATTGAACTATCATTTGAATAGAGTTATCTAAAATACCATCTTAAAAGTTGAATGCAATTATTTATACATTGACTTTAAAAACCATTGATCCTTCCTTATTCATTTCTATTTTTTCGCTTTTTTTGTATCCATTTCAATGCAGTAATGACAGGACAAGGTTCAGAACGTCCTGATAAAGGAAAGGGGGTAGCAAGGCCTAAAACGAGGCAACGACAAGCACCAAAGTATGTACTTAGGGTGCTTGTTAAACTACCTACCATTGCTGCCCATAGTACATCATCTGTGGGGCCTCCATCTACCCCTGCAGTAGACCCCACTCCTACCTCTGCAATACACCCTTATCCTACCCCTGTAGTACACCCTTCTCCTACCCTTGCAGCACATCCTTCTACTACCCCTACAGCAGACCCTCTTCCTCCTCCTATGATTATAACCCTCACTCCTTCCCCTGTGCTTATTACCCTCACTCCTCTCCCTGACCCTACTTTTATACCTTCCTCATCTTGTATACCGTCTTCTAAGACTATCACACCATTTGCTGATCCAGATTCAAGTGGTGATGGTGAAGGTCTTGACCCGTCCCTCCATGATCGACCATGGATTGAGCCGTATGGTAAAGGGTAAGATTTTAAGCCCTTGTTTAACCATTTTGATGTTTAAACCCTACTGTAATTCAAATGACTTTTATTATGCAGGTTTATTCCATCTAGGGTTGCTTCCCAGGCCATCACACGTTCAATTAAGCAACAATTTTTAAGTCCATGGCCTACTTGGGGAGCAATACCTGATGACGACAAAAAGTCATTCTAGGAGCGCTTTCAGGTGAACAATCCATTAAACTAATTGTCATTCTTATTTTAGTATGTTCATTAATCAATGTTTGTTCTGTTTAATGTTACAAATGAAGGTGCAGTGGAAACCTGAACATGAAACACAGATACAAAGAAATTTCCACATGAAAGCATCTCATCGGCTGTCAGAGATGTTTAGGGATGCGCAATGCAGGAGAGCACCCTTACTGGTTGGGCGAGCAAATTTGGAACTCTTTACTGGCTCATTGGAATACAGTAGAGTTTCGCAATAAGTGTGCCAAAGCCCAGAGGAACAGAGCATCTGAAAAGGGTGTCACCCTACATACTGGTTGGTCGATAACGATTCATGAGCATGCCATTCGTATGGTAAAATTTCATTACATAACTTTTTCTTTCATATATAAGTTATGTATTTTCTATTTCATATGTACACTTGTAATTCTAAATTATGTTACAGGCACAAGCTCTGGGACGGGTGGTCCATGTTGATGAGGTCTTTGCACAGACTCATGTAAGGAAGGGCACTAATCAATTCGTTGATGAAAGATCTCGGAAGACTCATGTAAGCAAATAACACTATTACTATTACTAATTTTTCATTTATGTTATTCTATCATTCCCTAACATTGCTTTTAATGTTTCAACAGGAAGAATTTTCCACGAGACTTTCATAGGTTAGATCTGAACATGAGTCAGCTCCTACACCGGATGATGCGAGTAAGGCAGAAGACGACATTCGTAGGACACAGTACTGGGTCGACATCGTTGGTGGGAAGAAAAAGGGACGAGTGTACGGTGTAGGACAACTTGCTACAAACTATACAGAATCGAGAGGAGGTACTCTGAAGCATCAACCTTCTTCTTCCACCACTACTGCTAACAAGGCCGTTGTCTGCCTCAGGCAGGCACTAGAGCAACGTCACCAGGAAATCACTGATTTGAGAGCTGAGTTTACAAACTTTAAGGCCCTAGTCATGAGAGTGTTGCCTGAAACTTCACAGGATGAATTCAATATCCCTTAGACCTAGCCACGACCCTCCTCGTCACCCGCTGTCCCTCAGCAGCCCACATCAGTCCAATCCTCATCAGTCCAGCCAACATCAGTTCAACCCACACTAGTCCAGCCATCTATAGAGGAGTAGGATGATGAAGATCATTCTGATGATAACTATGTACATTATTAGTTTCATTTTGTTATTAGTTGTTATAGAAACTTTTGGATATTAGAACATTTGGAGTTTAGATCATTTGGATGTTAAATCAATTGGATGATTTGGATGTTAGAACATCATTATGTTACATTGTTTTATGTTTTAAATATAAATACATGTTCTATGGATTAATAGATGATTCAAATGTTATATTGTTTTTCTTATCAATGATTGCATCATTGAGATGCACATCAGGTTTGTATGTGGTTGGAAAATGTTATGCAGATCTGTTTGTGTTGTGAACAGTTTGGTTTCATAAGAAATACAATTGTGCCTTAGATCTGCCTCCAACTTACAGAAGGCTTTCGCCCTTCGATATTTACCGAAGGCCTTTGGCCCTCGGTAATTACCGAAGGGCGGAAGCCCTCGGTAAATGTTAGCGACAAGGGATTTACCGAGGGCTCTTTGGTCGTCGATAAGCCGTCTGTAATTACCTTTTACCGACGGTTTTGGACTGTTTCCGAGGGCTCCTGGCCTTCGGTAATGCACTTCTTTTTTGTAGTGATCTAATAGTGTTTCTTGACATTTTCGCTCTATGTTTATTCGATTTTTTTAATGAACTAAATAAACTCGATTTTTAGAATTTTCTAAAGAAACTAGCAAATAATTTAATTTTCAAGTTAGAGTATTTGATTTAGGATTCGGTGATCAAAATAAAATTTATTTGTAAACCATTTATATATTGAATTAATATTTTATAAATGTATATAACTCACTATATTGCCTTTTTATTGACAACTCTTTCATTGCTTCCAATAGATCTTTAGAAAGTCTTAGGTAGCTTGAAATCTTAACTTGTTGTCCAAAACATAAATGATGTAAAAAGTGGTTAAAACTATGAAACTAAATTTGAAGAGAAGGATAAATTAAAGTAATGTGTTTGGAAGATATTGTAAAGAAGTAAAACTACGAAGAATGTAAACTGGTCAGAAAATAAATAAACTACAAAGGTAAAATGTAAGAAAAGTAACTTCAAGAAAATAATTTACCAATGATAAAACTAGAACTTAAAAAATAAATTAATTAAAGTCATGATCCAAATTGCTATAATATTGATTGGAATTGTCATTATCCTGGTTAGATATTCTCAAAGTGTTTTGTTGTAAATACAATTTATCATCTCCATTTCAAACAAAAATCACTTATTTATATTTCTCCTCATTTTTACCTTTAAGTCAAAATAAAAATAAAAACAAAGTTACATAATGATTAGAATAATTATCTAACTGCTCACGTTTCACGATTGTATAAGTTATGTCCACTAAGCCTTTGTTTGCAATATTACTTCTACTCAACCTCCCTTTCGTTCTTTGTGTAACTTCTTTGATTTTGTTTTGTGAATATATTTCTTTGGTAAACTTTGATTTTTCCTCTTTCTTGATCAATCCCCAACTCTTTAATTGAGATCTTTCCTTCGACTTCTTCATTTTTTTTCGATTTTTTTTATTTTCTTTTATTTCTTTATTTTCTTCGATTTCTTTAAGTCGTTTATTTTTTTTATCGATACCCATATCCTTAACAAAATGTCCTGCAAGAGAATATTAATTCATTTTTTCATGGAAGAAATATTCTCTTGATCCTCGTCGAAGTCTTGAAAATCAACTAACGCTTTGTAGTCCTTAAGTCTACACACACTTGTGCATTAATTAAACAGAATCATCATATCCACTTACATGTTCAATAATCCCACATTAGAAGGCATTCACCATGCCTACTTGAGTGTAACCATCTCAAAAAATATTTTATATTCTCAAAAAATATTTTATATTCATTTGGTAGGCCTACCTTTTGGGCCCAATCTCATTTTTGAAGAAAGTATTTTCGATCTGATTTAATCTCATTTTTGAATAAAGTTAGTACTTTCAATCTGAATGCAATATAGCTACCATGTGGGCCTTACGCTCCTACCCTGCTTGATGTTGTTGTCATCATTAGCCTTAAATCCATGGATCAAAAATACCACATTTTTGTCTTCCCTTATGAAACTAATATCAAAGCGAAGATTAAATGATAAAAGAAGACATACGGGCATTTTTTGACTGGACACTTTGTTGATGATCCCAACATCATGGTTACCCTTGAGGAACTTATGTGGCCTTCTTGGTGTATTGGTTATGCACCCATGTTTTCTTGCCTTACATTGTTCCAATTTCTCCTCACTTTTCCAACTTAGGTTATCTTACCCATATTGTTTCTCTACCTAATAGTCTTGCCAAATTTCTCTTAGTCCATGTGTATATTTCATTGAAGTCGTTGATCTTTTTGGCTGATCAAAACCAAACAAAAATTTTTCTAGACCATCTTGGTTTCGATTTTTGGAGAAAAAAACACCTCCTAACCTAGAAAATGTTAGCACCCTTTAAGGTATAAGGTTAGTTGTTCGACATCAAGTGTTAATGTGCAAGGGTAATGTAGGCAGCTATCATACTTACCTAAAATTTTTACTACATAAAATTCAATTTAATGAAACCGTCACACCATTCCTTTAACCAATCGAGGATCTAAATGGACTTTTTAAGGCCACAAATGACTCACTTCTAGATTTCTCTAACCTACCCCAGACTCCAATCAAAGAAGATTGATATATGGGCTAAATATCTTACATGAGATGTATTAATCTTAGGTTTTTCCTTCAAAGATTTTAAGTTACATGCCTACCATCTCCAATACTTTTCGAGATAGTTTGAATTGAGCCAAGATCTCTCATTCCCTTGATTCCATAATGTTTTTAATCCTTCGATTTTCCTTCAACAAAACTAACCTCCCTACAAAGTTATTTAGGATCTCTCCCAAAAAGCCTCTACAATTTTTCCCTCGTTCTTTTGAAAATAATTTTGTGTGTAATGTTCAATTTTTCGAGTGGTGGACTCGATGGTTTTAAACCAACCACCAAGAGTTGGTCAAGGTCAGGCTAATAACAATTTTTCCTGATTTTCACATCGTCATGAAGAAGGCCAAAGGTATATACTCTCTATGCCTCAAGATTTTAAAGTTCAAGAATTATTATCATGTATTGTACAACCCCACATAATTAAAATATACCTTTAGAGATACTATGTTGTTAGGGAAAAAGTAAATAAAATTGAGATTCCTTTAAAGTCCAAAACTCTAAGGGTAAAACCTCTTTTCAAACATAGTGCTCTAAATACTTTCATGTTTTTCCTTCTTTTCCCTTTGGTGTTGTCAAAAAATGGATTATTGAATTAAGGTCAGTTCGAGATATATGTTTCACCCTAAATCAACAAACAAAGATATCACCCTCTTAAAACTATCATTTTCATGTATCTTAACCTCCCTAAAACACTGTTATCCTCTTGGTTTACCCATATATGTCGATTTACCATCTTGTCCCCTTCCATCTATGATGAGTGGTGAGGATACACATTTTAATTTTTTCGATCAATGTTTTCTATTTTCGATGTCTTACTAACATAATTTGTAACTTGATTTTCATATAGTCTTGACGACCCTAAAGACAACCAAACTATAAATACCACAACTATTGTTTAAGAGCACCAATGATTGAGGTTCTGCCATCGAAAATAGAAAAGAAAAATAAATTTCCATTATCTAGCCTAAAAAGTATGTTAAACTTTGCTTCATTCTCTTTCTTTCCATTTTATCCTACAAGTCAAAGTTGGGTTAGACCTATGTCCAATTGAGGTGTGATAAACCCACATCGGATTGTGTAGAGTCTGACTCATGTTAGGTTAGTTAAGTTGGGCTCACCTCGAGTCATGTTGATTTTGGACTCACCTCGATCCATGTTAAATTGTGTCCATCTTGCCCCAAGTTAAATCATCTCAACCTGAGTTGGTTCAGGCCCACCTTAGGTCAATTAAGGCCCACCCAAGCTCAAGCTGATCCAAACCCACCTCTAAAAGGATTATGTTTGCTCTACCTTTATGCAGAGTTGAGTCGTGTAACACCCTAAGTTCTACGATGCCACGGTTTTACAAAAACCGGTAAATTTCAAAACTTTATCATAGTGCGAAAATGTATTTTTCAAAAACCCTAACCTTTCAACATGCATAATTTATTCAAAACATAATAGTTTCAAAAACCTTGTCCAATTACATTATTCCAAAAAGTAATGAAAATTACTAAGGAAATAAAACAACTACAATTACTTTGTTTCAAAAGTCTATACCAAAAAGAACTTTTTAAAGAAACCCAAATCTTTTTCCCGTCATCTCACGGATCTATCATGTCTCTAGAACATCTACAATATCATCTGCTCACGTATAACACATTATACGATCATCGCCGATAATTTCATTCACAAACACACAAACACAAATATGTATGGGGTAAGCTACCGATAAAACAATTATAACAACAAGATTCATACACTCTGATTATATCAACCATAATCAAACACAGAACAAGATACATACCTTCTGATTATATCAACCATAATCAAACACCCTATACATGGAAGTAATAACAATAGGATTCTTAAAATGGTTAAAGATAACAAACAATTCAAACATTAAGAATTACTCGATCCTCGATCTTTAACCATTGATGTCATTCCCACATCTCACACTTAGACCCTTGGTCTATCTACCCATTAGCTTTTATGCTAACTACCTACTATAACCATTATAGTAACATCGCTATCAACATAGAAACACCTGGAGCATCTCAAGTACCATGATCATCATCATAGATACACCACAATCATGAGTATCCCAGTCATGAACAACACCATAATCATCACCGTATCATAACACCATAGTGGAAAGACTTCATCTCACTCCTATACTCTACCTTACTGACTGCAGTCGCTCCTACATCCCACCTATAGCCTCTCCTGCAAGACATTTGTAGCCTCTCCTATAGATGATTTATAGCCTCCCCTACAGATCTACTCGAGTAGTCCCGCAATGTAACTAAGGAACATGTAGTCCTGCCACATAAGGACAAGGAACACACCTTTACCCCCACACAAGGAAGGCTCAATACCTGAACAACTCTTCCAGTGAACATAAGGCAAAAGGAAGCACATATCCGCAGATAAAACCAGGTTTGACAAGGTACAACAAGTAGACTTATCATTCACTCTCATGCTCATCAATCACATACTCAAGACTCACTAATGCTCTACTCTCAACCACAAGTCAAACCTAACCCTAAATATAACCACTAACCTCAATCTTTGATTATCATCACCTTCCACAGCTCCTTAGGCTTGGTCCACGTCCATTCTTCATTAAATTTGCCAATTTTCACAAACTACACTCTGATAATCAATTTTCACTTAAGATAATTGATTATCTTAATGAAACTTACCTAGAAATATCACGCAAGAACGAATAATTGATTATCATCCCAGATAATCAATTATTTCTAAAATCAATCGAAACACATCCTGGATATGATTCAGGCATTCAAATATATATACATCAACCCTAGATCACGTGGAAACATACTTAACACATCATACATGCATTCAAGCATCACATACCCATGTAAACATACTCAAACACATATAATACATCACTTGAATTATCCAAATCCAATCATTGATGTGTTATACCTAGGGTTGGGCATAGTTCAATAAATTGTACTGTAACTACAGTTAACCATACTATAATGTACTTAAAAATACTAAATTTGTTTTAACTAAAAACTAAATAAACTATTCTATAGTACAGTTAAAAGAAACTGAACTTTACAGAGTTTGAGTACAGTTAACTGGAACCACAGATTTTTCTTTTAATAAAAAATTTCACCCCAAATTGAAAACCTTCGAAGCTATCCTTGGTAAGATGCATTCAGGGTGATATATATGCTTACATGGCATTTCCCTCACCACGGTACCTAATTCAAAAGCTTCTTTGCACACCGCACAGTGTGATTCCATGGCTAAGTGAGTGTTATCAATTTCGATGGTTGGTAAGGAATCTATGGCTGCTTTTGACGCAGGAGGGTGCTCATACCTTCCAATACCGTTGATCTCAATCTGAGACAGTTGCTCCAGAAGCCTATCGAATCCACACCGAGTAGAAACTCTGACATGCTCGGAGGCAAGGGTCTCAAGCCAGAACCGGCACCATCGTCGTAGAAGAGCTCAAAGCCTTGACTTTCCTCCTCGCTGGTAGCGGAGGTGGCAGCTGCGCTGCCGCGGAGGACGATAACGGGGTTGAAGGGGGAGCGGTCACCACCGTTGTGGCGGGTGCGGCGCAGGAAGGGACGGACAGCATTGTCGGAGGCACGGCGCTGGCCGATCATGTACATGGCGGCAGCAGGGAAGTGACGACGGTGAGGGTCGAGGTGGACTGAGCGCGGCGGGTGTTCGATTTGTTCGATGAATCCGCAGTCGCAGTCGGGACAAACCACGGATGTTAGGATTCAAGTTTAATTTCTTAGTTGCTGCCAGGGTAGTATTATTGTTGATGTTTTCTGTACCAGTTTACTGAATTGTACTAGTGTATATGAACTAAAAACTAGTTCAGTTCAATTTCTTTGAACTATTTTTTAGTTCAGTTCAGTTCACTTGAACTATTTTATAGTTAACTACAATTATTTATAGTGCAGTGCACTGAACTACATTTTGCCCACCCCTAGTTATACCTTCAATAACCCAATTATACTGCATATGATTATTACCACACCTTTATTGATGGGAAAAAGGGCCAAAAACAATAGCAACTTAACAAAGAGTAATAATGCAATGGAAATTCAATTCTCATTCTTGTGAGAATCTGCGAGGAGCACCAAACAAATAAAGCAAAAACAGAATCCAAAGCACAAAGAGACACCAACAACTTTTAACGTGAAAAACTAATCAATACAAGGGTAAAAATCCATGAGTCCTCCAAACCAAAGAAAAAATCCATTGTGATCAATAATAGGATGCAAAAGAGTCTCCAATAAAAACACCAAATGGGGTTTCCAACAGTCAAACTAACTAAGCATAAATGCTTATAAAAGATAACAAAGAAGATGAAAATTCTCTAAAACAGAGTTGTTGATGCGAGGCTGATTTCTCCCAAACTAGACCTCCCATTGATGATCTGAATGGTCAGAATGAAGAACCATACGTCTGGCACCCATTGTCCAAAAATCAACCTGATCCAATGGTGAATGACTTCACAGCGACAAAAACAACAGTGTAGATTTACAAATGAGAACAAAAAAGATGAAAATTCTCTAAAACAGAGTTGTTGATGCGAGGCTGATTTCTCCCAAACTAGACCTCCCATTGATGATCTGAATGGTCAGAATGAAGAACCATACGCTTGGCACCCATTATCCAAAACTCAACCTGATCCAATGGTGAATGACTTCACAACGACGAAAACACCAGTGCAGATTTTGTGTTATGCAGAAATGACTTCTTCCCTTTCTTTCTCTCCACTTGGTTTTTCCGTCTCTTCAAATGACTCTAGTGTGCCCTAGTAATCTAACCCAACTCTTTTAAAACAAAGTGAGACATAATGGTCCATATTATTTGGCCTATTCTCCAAATAGGAAGGGAGTCCAATAACCCAACACTTACAACATATATTTGCATGGAAACCTCCAAGCATCATAACTTTGTTCTCTCTTAGCATCAAACCCTCTGTTGGGATAACCCAACAAAACATACATAATACATTCATAGGGAAAACCCATCACAAATATTACCAAAAACCTATTCTCATGCACACACAAACCCTTGCCCAACAATAGCAACAAATAATCATAATCTTAATCATATTACACATATTAAACAAGTATTTTCATGCAAGTAAATCGAGAAGGCATAGCATACAACAAACAATGGTAAGCCTCCCCATACCTTGGCTAATATTAGGGTTTTATCTAACTTCAAAAGCACCATAGATCCTCCCTTGCACTAAGGTTTTCTACAACTCTTCCTCTTTTCTCTTAGAAAACGTCATTTCTCTCCCTTATCTTTCTAAATTTTGTTTTTTGATTTTAGGGTAACAAAATACCGACCCTATTTTACTCTTCTCCTTTTTATCTTCTTCTATTATATCTCTATCTTTTTCCTTGTAATAAAATCTCTCAATTTATCTCTAAAACCACTAAGATTTCATTTTTTATTCTCTCAACTACTTTTTAAAATATCACAAACCACCTAATCTTTTTAAAATCCACATAATCTTTTAAAATATCTAACAATATCTAATAATGATTTTCTTTAATAATAATATCGCTTTTAACCTTTAAATCTGTTAAGATTATATCTCTTATTTTCATTTAACTAATTTTTAAAATAACAACAACTAAATCTTCTAAAAGATTTACATAATATCATTTTATTAAATATCAAAATTATTTAATTTGCATGCTTTTCCTTTCTACCCCCTTAATTAATTTCTACACCAATTAAATAAAGGTAACCGACTCTTTTTCCTCTAGGCAAAAATATAAAAATAAAGTAATAAAAAAACAATTATGTTCTTACAAAAATATACACTCAATAACACTAATTTCGAAACAAAAACTCAAAGTCTCAAAACTACTTTCTTTTTAAAACCCCTATTTTCCTAGATCTTACAAGTCGAGCTTACCTCAATCCAAGTTAAGCCAAGCCACTTATGAGCCAAGTTCACCTCATGCTAAGTCGAGTTGAGTCTACCTTAGGCTAAGTTGAGTTAGGTCCACCTCATCCTTAGTTGAGTTAGGTCCACCTCGTCCTATGTATATTCAAACCCAACTTTTGTCAAGTTGAGTTAGGCCCAGCTTGACCGAGTTATGTCAAGACCACCTCAGGCCAAGGTGGTTTGGGTCTAGCATGAGCCAAGTTAGGTTAAGTTGACCTCGGGCCAAGGTGAGTCATGCCCACCTCTAATTGAGTTGTAATGGGTCTACCTTAGGTAAAGTCAAGTCAACTTCACCTTGGATAGAGTTGAGTCAGACCCACATTTGGTATAGTTAGCTCAGGCCTGCCTTAGGCTGAGTCAAGTTGAGTTGGACCTACCTCTAATTGAGTTATGAGTAGGCTTATTCGAGTCAAATCCACATTGGATCGAGTATAGTTATGTTCATATTAGAACGAAGAAAGTCAAACTAGGTCGGGTCTAGTTAAGTCAATTAGATTTTGGGTCTAGTTTAGTTTGATCCACACCAAATCAAGTTAATTTGGCCCACTTCGGGCCGAGTCAAGTTATATCCACATTATGTTAGTCGAGTCAGAACCACGTTGAGTCGATGTCAAGTCAAGTTTCAATAATTTCATGCTAATTGAGGTTGTGATAAGGTCAACTATCGTCAAACCCACTTCAAACAATTTTGGGTCAAACCAAACCCAAATTAAGTTGGGCTCGAACTTTGTTCCTATGTTATAAATAGTAAAAATAATTAAGAACCAATTTATAATTAATGTAAAATATTTAGAAATTAATTTTTAATTTGTAAATATTTAAGAGTTAATTAGAGTTATTAGTGAAGGCAAGCTCACTTTGTTCTTGACCATAAACCATTTTACCTTATAGCTTTAGAATTGAGACTTTTTCAGGGAATTGTTTTTAATAAATATGAACTTCCTACGTATTTATATAGTTTTTTCTTTTGAAATTTGAACATGGTTTAGTTTGGTTCTTTCTTTTATTCTTTAATAAAAATATTTATATAATAACAAATAATGATGAATGTATAAATGTCATGATATCAAAATACATGAACTTCCTACTTATTTTATTTTTATTTAAAAACCGTGTCTTGTAAATAACTTTAAAATTATTTCGAAATACTAAAAAACATATTTTAAAGCACGAACTTTATTAAATATGGTACGATTATTATAATTTATTTTAAGGTTATTCATTATTTGTATTTTTTTAAAGTACTCTCAAACGTAAAATATCCGACACTTTGTTGCAGCTGCTTAGGACATTAAGGATAAATACATATCTCTGGATTAGTTAAACAGTCCAAAATAATATTCAAAAACTAATTTTCAACGGAAAAAAATATTGCTTTATTGGTAGGAACTTTAAATATTCAATGAGTAGTGAAAGGTAAAAGTGATATTGTTGCTAATTATTATTTCTATAAGAAATACAGAATTAAAAAGTTAAAATTCTTCAATAAAAAGATATATGTATTACTTTTTTATATATATATTTCATATGTAATTTATGATTCGAATAAAAATTAGGTATAGGTGTAGCTTGAGAAAGAAAGTAGCTTCACCTGTCCAACTGTGACATTACCCGTGGAACCGACCTCTTATCTCTGAGCCACACATTGAAAAGCTTGATCAACAAAGGCCAAAAGGGTCAACCTCGGCTACAAGTTTGATCACCAACTTCTAATCAACTTCATTTTCAAAATCACTTTTTTCTTTCTCCTTTTACATGTCAAACGTTCACATATAAATACTACTGTTACGGCACTAAGGGCATAGAAAAACTATAGCAATGAAAAGAATGGAAAGAATGTTGAGAGCAGTATGCTGCATTGCATTTGTTGTACTATTGCAGAGTGTGGGAAGAGGAAGTGGTCAAGATAGTTCTTGCCTGAACAAGGTTTCAGGTTGCTTAAGGTATCTCAATGGAAGTGAAGACCCTCCTGATAGTTGCTGTGAGCCTCTCAAATCTTTGATTGAATCTGATGCAGAATGTCTGTGTAGCTTGCTGAGCAACAGAGGCACAAGGCAAGCAGAAAACGCTGGCATTAATGTCACTCAAGCTCAGCAATTGCCTGCTAGATGTGGCCAACATGTTAATCCATTGTCTTGCCTCACAAGTAAGTTTTCCTTTTAAATTTAATAGTTTTTTATCTAAGTTTTTTTTTTAAAAAAATATATTTAATTTAATTATCATCTTATTTAAAACTAGTCCATATGACTTTTTTTATTAAATTTATATTAATACTGTTTAAAAAATAAACATATCTAAATAATTCTGAACTTTTTTAATTATTTATTTTTTCGATTTCTACTCACCACACTTCCATAACCGTTTTTAGATAGACTAAATTAAGTGTAACAAATAGAAGTGAAAATAGAGTAAAGACTGAAAAAACTAATCATTTATACAATTTTACACTTGATTATTTTTTTAAATAGTGTTAATATGGGTCTAACGAAAAATAGTATATTAAGTTTTTTAAATAAAATAAAAATTGAATTGAATATATATATATATATATATATATATATATATATATATATAAATCACATTAAAAAGTTTTCAACTTTTAAAAAAAAAACTTATTAATATAACTAATAACTTCATAAGAAAAAAATAAAGCCTACTTATTTAGAATTTTGAAATTTTTAGAGATGAAAAATATTATATACATTTTTTTAGCATACACTCTTTTCCATTTATTAAAATGAAAAAGATGGTTGTTAAACATACCATAAAATCTATTTATTTTTTTTTTAATAAACTTCAATTCATTAGGGTGTTAGAAATTATAGTAAGGTTAATAATCATTTGTTGAAAAATACCTTCTTTTCATTCCACTTTATATGATGGGAGAAAAAATCTCAAAATTTATTATTCTTTTATAAAATTAATATTGCGTTAAATATTTGTTTTAACTATTATCTGTACTCTATGCATTAAGAATAAATAAGTAATTAATTAAGGAGATAAATGGATTTTTATTAAGTTATATATTTTTTCTACGAAAAAAAATATTAATATGCCACTCCTTTAATGTTTGATAAGTGAAAAGGGTGACAATAATTATGTATGAATAAATATTAAATATTATTACTATAATTAAAGTAAAAGCCTTCATCAATATCTTGATAATTGTTGCCTGTGTCATTAGAATTGGATATATGAAGGGATAAATAAATAAAAGGGTTAAAACATGAAAAAATAATCTGGTTGTCTATAAATAGCACAAAACAGCTTTAGATTATTATTAAGAAAATCATATGTATAAATAAATAAAAGTTTAACAAATTTTCTATGTGTTATTTTAGGTTCACCTGGCCCAACGAACTCGGAACAAAACTCAGCAACAAAGTTTATGCACGTGTCAAATGGAATTTTTATGATAATTATATTTTGGTCAATTATTGCACGTGTATAACCAGCATTGGTTTTGAGACATTATCAAAGTCGTGCCAGAGATTTTAATATATACATTTTTCGTATCTATATAAATATATAAATTCAGATGTTATTTTTTTCTTACATTTTTCTTGGCGTTTTATCTTTAAATTTTAATGTATGATATCTAAACTATTTTGTAGCTAAAATAGAAAATAATGTGGACATACTAATATGCTCTAGTAATTAGTTACTCTCCAGGAAACATAATAAATATAAAAAATTAAAATCAAAACAACAAATAAAAAGAGTAGTATTTTTGTATAAACATTTTATAAGGAAATATTTATTTATAACTTTCTCTATAAAACTTCAAATAAAGTGACTTTTGAATCTAGCGTATCTAAGTCTAGGTTTTCATACCAAAGAATTTATTTATAAATTTAGAATTTAAAAATTCATGTGACGTAAAATAAAATTTGACAGAATTTATATTTAAATAAAAAGGCGATAAAAAACAGTTTGCGTTTAAGATTAATTATTTTTCTCTTAAAGAAGTAAATGACATTCTAATAATGAAATGGAAGGTTTAAAGTTACGTATTCTTCTATTTAAGTTGTTCACAAGAAGTTTAAAAAGAGAGAAAATCATATTTTATGGAGTAATATTTAATAAGAATAGGAAGAAAATAAAACTTAATTGTAACTCTAATCAATTGAAACTAAATGACTAAAAATTTACATGACTAAGAAAGGAAAAGAAGAGGAGAGGAGAATAAAGCTTTTCTTAAAAATGTAGTTGTATTTAGAGACAAATCTTTTCACAAAAAGAAAAAATTATTAATATTGCAAAGGAAATATATTTTTTTCATCCTTGCAATTACATTTGAAAGGTTGCAATCGAAGAAATATATATATATATATATATATAAAATTTAACTTTATCCTTCTCATAGCATGAATAGTAACTAAGAGTAAAAAAATCATCTTATTCTTATCAAGAGTTAAGAAAATATGTTAGAGATATGATTTTAGCTCTCTTATTTCTATTCTTTACAATTGGGATCAAATAATAGGTTTATAACATATAATTTTGTTATTTTAAACCTGTATTAAACCTAAAATAATGTGTTTCAATTGAAAATGAAGAAAATTTTAAATTTGTTTTATTATATTCTAACATCTATTTTATGGGATGTGGTGGAAGTTTCATATCGACTAAAAATAAGACTAATTTAAAATATACAAGAGAGTGCTAATCTTATTTTACAAACTGATTTTATGAAATTGAAATAGGCTTAAAGTTTATTTTCTTTTAATAAAAATATAAGTGATTTATCTTGATTATCTTTACAAATCTTTTTAATAATGGTTTTTTAACGAAATTATTAACAGAATCCATAATTACTATAAATTTTAGTTGCAAAATTTGCAATAATTAAATGGGTTAAATATGTTTTTAGTCCCTCAACTATCAAGCAGATTTGTTTTTAGTCCCTCTTTCAAAGTAAGGTACAGTTTAGTCCTCCTCCTTAAGGAAACCTTAATTTTTGGTCCCCAAAACTAACACCGTTAAAAACTAACTGTTGTGGCTAACGTCTGTGCACGTGTGTTCACAGCTCTGCTTCCTATCTCTTGCCACGTGTGATTAATTGTTTCATGACATATGTTAATTATATTTTTGACGCGAATGAAATTATGGTTGTTGTACTTAGAAAATTAGGGATTTTTATATACGTGAATGAAATTTGGGTTCTACACTTAAAATTAGTAACAAGTGTCTTCAAAATACTTAGGGTTCGTGTTCCTTCTCTGAATTTGCATTTGCTTTCGCTATTGCTGTGGTTTCAGTTCGTGTGCATTGTGTGTCAAAGAAAGGCGATTCGAAGAAGAAGGTAATTATCTAGTTTTGGTTTACTGTGACTTGTTTGCTGTGCATTATGTGTGTAAATTTTTTATTTTACCATGTAGGAAGAAATGGTTTTTGACGTTTCTCTGCATCACATGGGAAGTTCATGAAGAATAAGGAAGTAGAGTATGTCGGAGGAGAAATACATGTTATAAAAGGAATTGATGCTGACATGTGGTCATACTTTGAAGCAGTGGGATTGGTTAGAGAATTCAAGTATGATGGAGAGTTCAAGCTATGGTGGAAGGGGTCGAAACAAAAGGCCATGAACAACCTCAGAATACTCACAGATGACAATGAAGCAATGTTGTTGGCTAACTATGCAGAGGCACATAACGATGAGGTTGAAATCTATGTCCAACATCTCCAACCCAGTCAGCCAGTTGAAGTTAACTTCCTTAGTTTTGGTGAAGAGGCAGACGAAGTACACGTAGAGGAGATGGTGATGGCAACCCCTTTAAGGACTTCCCATCCAAAGAAGTATCAACTTCACTCTAAGACCAGGAAAGGGAAGTTGAATAAGGACTTAATCTTTTCTTTCTAAGTCTTAGCATGTTCTTCTTTAACTAAATATCTTTACCATGTTTTGTAGGTTACCAATAAAGGTGGAGAACCATGCATATACACCTTGACAGGCTAGCCAAGCAAAGGAGAACAAAGGAAGCAATGAAGAGTGCATCTGCTGCCACCGCACAGCGCACCTGTCGCTCAGCGACAACAGACCAGCTTCATCACCATGAACCCAGCCGTGACACTTCTCCTGCACACTTCTTCTAGATTCATGCACGTGTTCAATATGTAGCTTTCCTTGCACTTCTCCAAGCTTCTCTTCTTCTATAAAAGAGAGCTTGATTCATTGTAAAAGATAACTTGAGTTTGATAATGAAATGCTGCTGAAATCCAGTCATTCTCTCAAGTTCATTGCTTAAAGTTGTTTTAGCTTGTCTCCCTCTAGCTCCCTTCCCCTTTGGAAGGTCGTCTGAGTTAGAAAGTCACTTCACACCACATCCAAACTCTGCCAGACATTTCATCAAACACCTTGCAAGCACTGCCAACTTCATTCGTAAACTCCATTCCGCTGCCACTTCTAGACCGAGAAGCCACTCCATTCTTGAAGGTGGAGGTCGCTTTCATCAGATGGAGGAAGAGGTTATTGTGGATGATCAACATGCTTATGTTGTTGAAGAAGGTGAAGAAGATGTTTATGTTGGTGGGGTGGAGAGAAATGTGGAAGTAGAAGACTTCCTAATGGATGACGAAGAGGAAGAGAGGAATGTTAAAGGAGATAATGTAGAGATAGGTGAGGAAGAGAAAGAGCAAGAGGAAGAGCAAGAGCAAGAGGAAGAGCAAGAGGAAGAGGGCAATGTCGTTGAGGGCGAAGTGGTTGAAAATGTTGATGACAGTGAAGAGGAAAGAATGACAAATGATGATGATGGGTTTGGGATGGAGAATGAGAGGGTGAAGTAAGAGAGAAGAAATATTAATCCTGTTTTGAATAGGTGGAAGAGAATGAAAAAGAAAAAGTAAACTCTTAGGAGCAGAATCCAAGATAGTGAGGGGTCATTTATGATTAACGAAGAAGTTGGACAACATGAGATAAATGAAGATTACAATACAGATGAGTTGTCTTCAAATGTAGATAGTGATGAGGATGTGAGTGAGAATAAGAGGCAGTTTGTAAAGTATAGAGCAGAAGATATGACCAAGGGGTTCAAATTTAAATTGGGAATGGAGTTTAAGCCTTTGAAAGATTTTAAGAGTGCGCTAAAGGAGCATAGCGTTTTAAATGGAAAAGAAGTGAAGTTTGTGAAGAATGATTTGAAGAGAGTGAGGGCAGTTTGTAAGAAGGGATGTGGTTTTCTAATTATGGCTAGCAAGGTAGGAGGTAGGCAAACCTTTAGAGTGAAAACTCTAGTTGGGCACAAATGTGGAAGGGTTTTTGGTAACAAAAGTGCAAGTGTACAATGGATTGCACAAGTATTGGTTGACAGATTTGTGAATGTAGGAGGCATGATAATGATCCAAATCATAGATGAAATAAAAAAGTCATATAGTGTTGGAATAACACATTGGAAGGCTGAAAGAGCTAAGCAAATTTATATGGATTCTTTAGTGGGTGATGGACAACGATAATATGGTCGTCTTTATGATTATGTGACTGAGTTGTTAAGAGTGAAGGCTAGAACCTTCAAGATTAAGGTCAATCAACCCCAACCCACCTTGGCACCAAGGTTTGGGTCATTTTACATGTGTTTAGATGGTTGTAAGCAGGGTTTTTTAGGTAGTTGCAGACCATTCATAGGGGTAGATGGTTGTCATTTGAAGACAACATGTGGAGGTCAGTTGTTAGTGGCAGTAGGAAGAGACCCTAATGACCAATATTTTCCACTAGCTTTTGTTGTTGTAGAAAATGAATGTAAAGACACATGGAGGTGGTTTTTAACACTGCTGCTTGATGATATTGAGGGCATAGATTGTCAAAGGTGGATCTTTATTTCGGATCAGCAAAAGGTAAATTGCTACTTGGTTTTTGACACATTCTATTTTACTTTCGTTTGAATTTTCATTTGATTATGTAGTAATGGATGATGTAATGACATTGCTGCTTGCAGGGATTAATGACAACTTTTTATGATATCTTGAATGGGGTGGAGCACAGGCTGTGTTTACGCCATTTGTACAATAACTACAAGAAGAAATTTGGTGGAGGCCTGCTCATTAGAGACCTTATGATGAGGGCTGCCAAGGAAACATACATTCAGGAATGGGGAAAAAAAATAGGTGAGTTAAAGAATGTGAATCATGATGCTTATAATTGGTTAATGACTATACGAACTAAATCTTGGTGTAAACATGCTTTTAGTGCTTATCCTAGATGTGACGTGTTGATCAATAACTTGTTTGAGTCATTTAATAGTACCATTTTACTGGCAAGAGACAAACCAATAATTACAATGATGGAATGGATTCGGTCATACATAATGAGTAGGTTTGCAACCCTTAGAGAAAAAGCTAACACATATCCTAGTGATGTTATGCCTAAACCGAGAAAGAGGTTGGATAGGGAAGTTGAAAAGAGTGGGAATTGGCTTCCAGTTTGGGCAGGGGGTTCACAAGTTGAAGTTACTCATGGCTTTACAATGGACAAGTTTGTAGTTGATCTCAGTAATCACACTTGTACTTGTTACTTTTGGGATTTAGTAGGAATACCTTGTAGACATGTTGCTGCCATTCATTACAGAACAACATGTTGATCCTTATTACAAGAAAGACGCCTACCAAACTTGTTATGCACCTATTATAATTCCTATCAATTGACAACAACTTTGGCCTACATCTGACTTTGTACCACTACTACCACCCATTTACAAAACACCTCTTGGGAGGCCAAAAAAATTAAGAAGACGAGAAGTTGATGAATATGTGAGCCATTCAAAGTTGTCCAAGAAAAATATTGGTATGAAGTGTAGTGGGTGCAATCAATATGGACACAATGTAAGAAGTTGTAAAAAGGGGCAACAAGCAAGGTAATTATTCATCCTCAGTTATTTACATTTTCAAGGTCATAGAAGTATGTTATTTGTAACTACCTTACACTTTTCACAGAAGACAAGGGTAGCATCTACAACAACTGGAAGATCATCTGGAGGAACAAACAAACTTCAAGTGTTGGACCATCAGGGAGGGTAGCTACAACACATGGAGGGGCTGCATCAAGCTCACAAGGTCCAAGAAGATCAGCAAGGGGAGGTGGCACAGATGTAGGAGCTGCATCAACATCACAAGGTCCAACAAGATCAGCAAGGGGAGCTAGCGTAGGTGCAGGGGCTACAAGTATGTGTGAGGGGGGAAGAAGATCATCTGGAAGGCTGGCTGCACAAATTATAGGGTCCCAAGCAATTTGCAATTAAAATTGTAGTGTAGGCATGTGACTTTTTGTAAAGAAGTATTTAATGTACTGAATTTGCCCCACTTAGGCAGACCATTTGTAGTGGGTACATTTTTTTGGACCACTTCTTTGTCCTGTAGTAGCACATGCAGTGTTAATTAAAGTAGGCTGGGACCACTTTTTGTACCACTTTTTCTTATTGAATGCAATGTTCACTTTTATTGTTCAGGGACCACTACAATGACCAGTACTTGTTACTTTTATTGCTGATTTGTTATACATCACAGTCCGCACACCTCTCTTTAACTTCAAATACTTGAAACACTTAAATTTGCTGCCACTTTGTTCAAACCCAGTTGCAGTATGAGTTAAAAATCACACTTTTATTGTTCAGAGTGAAGTTTTTGTGCTATTTGAAAGCTGCTTCAACTTTAAACTGATGTTTAAAACTTACAATCACTGTGGATTTGGTCATATCTTGACCTATTTTATCTGTGCATGAAAATCATTCTTCAACATCTTATATTTGTTCTTGTAGTGTCTTTCTCAGATTTAAAATGTTTTCCTACACTTAATTTCAGTGTCCATAGTCAATTTTGAGATAAAAACTTAAGATTCAGTGGTACAGTTGCCTATTTTGAAGGAATAAGAGGTTTCACAAGTCAAATTTTGAGATACTGTGATTCTATCAAAAAAAGTAATGCAAACAAGTTTATGTTCATTAACTTAACATGTTAAGATAAAGAGAATTTGATATGTAATCAACCTCTGCATTTTCAATACCTTACTGCACAATTTCCTACACTATTGTTTTCTGAAAAAGTTGTTGAATCTGTGTTACATGTAGTGTTAATTCTGGTTTGATGCATTCTGTATCAGCAGCTTCTACCAGTTGAATTTTCTGCTATTCCAGCAGCTTAAAAATGCTGATTTAGATTTTCATTTGATAACTTGCATATTTATTTCATTTGATAGCATAGCCTCCTCTATCATTTACATTTTTCATCTTTAGTGCATTGCTTAATTGCATCTTTACTGATACAACACCAATTATATGTTTAAACTCATTCTATTTTAAATCACACCAATATTCTTCATACAAATTAACATAACACAAACATAATGCCATAACTCAACTTCAAAGTTCTGCTACATTTATCTACTACGAATCTAATTACAATTTATCTTCAAAACAAACATAATACATAAGATCATTGTCAATGCCCATGACAATACAAAGAAGACCAACATCATTTGGAAATTTTTCCTCTCCTCCTCTAATTTCCTCTTCAACTTACCCTTCTTCTTCCTTAGATCCAATACAACATTTTCCACACAAACTTCAACTTCTTCACTCTTCCATTGTAAGCTTCGTTCAATTTCATTATGTCCTTCATCAACCCATTCAAAGTAGTTACAACTTCCACTACTCTGCAAAAGAAATTACAAATCAGTAATACAAATTCATCACAATAAGTAAAGCATTTTTTCTCACTTACTGCCCAATTTCTACATCTATAAAATAGTCTCCCTTTCTTCTTCAATGTAGTTGCCTTCAACACCAACAATCTTTCCCCACAACCACACATTTTTGAAGCTAAGTGAGAGGAGGATCCAGATGTTTGGGACATTCCTGAACCAATGCTCCTTCGTGTGCAACCAATTCCTCCACTGTCTGCTTTCATTTCCCTTCGAAAGTTAATCAAGAAAGAAACCTTTAGTCCCAACCCAAAACCTAATTCGAAAAATCCATCAATTTATTCACACCAAAGAGAAATATGAACTTACGTTACTAACTACACCAATGTTCAAGAACATCAAATCTAACCTTTTGCTCTTCAACCTCCTTTCCACCTTAAATGACGATCTCATCTTCACTCTTCACCCTTCACAATACACTTTGAAGTAAACTTTACCAATCAACCTAATAAACCAATATTCTCACTTTGCATTAAAAAATACCAACGTGGCAAGAGATAGGAAGAAGAGCTGTGAACACACGTGCACAGACGTTAGCCACATCAGCTGGTTTTTAACGGTGTTAGTTTTTGAGGACCAAAAATTAAGGTTTCCTTAAGGATGAGGACTAAAATGTACCTTACTTTGAAAGAGGGACTAAAAACAAATCCACTTGATAGTTGAGGGACTAAAAACATATTTAATCCTAATTAAATTGATGCGAAAATCAAATATGAAACAAAGTTCATTATAAGTTTAATAGCGGTGGATCAAATGATTAATTTACATTGAGGTTTTAAAGTGTTTACAAAATTTAACTTAATTAGTTGACTAAAGAACTAATTGTAATTATTATAAGTTAGTTAGGGACTAATTTACAATTATGAAAAATATTTAGAAACTAAGTTGAAAATAATAACAATTAAGTAAGGATCAATTTAAAAATTACTGAAAAATATTTTAGGTCAATTTGTAATTTTAAATAATTCTAGAGGCTTATGTACGATTATGAAAATTATTTGAGGTAACAGGAAACACTCAAATTTTTCTTCTGGATGGATATATACTAAATGTTGGATTCAAAAAATAAGTCAACATAACATAATAATTAATATTTTTTCTCATATTATATAGATAAAAAAAGTGATACATGGTTATTATACCCTTTACTCTTCGACCAAATCTGACATCCTTTGAAAAATTATTATTAATAGTAATATTATTATTAATATTATATATATATATATATATATATATATATATATATATATATATATTTTGTAAGATCCGAGAAAATATGGGTTTTAAAAATAAAGTAGTTTTGAGATTTTGAGTTTTTGTTTGGATATTAGTATTCTTAAGTGTATATTTTTGTTAGAATATAATTGTTATATTATTTCTTTATTTTTATATTTTGTCTAGGGGTAAAAGGGTCTTTAATTTTATTTAATCGGTGTAGAAATTAATTAAGGGATGATTTTGTGTTTAGAAACTCTAGAAACTCTAAATCAAAGAAAGAAAACACAGGAAGAAAGGAGATTAGCGTTTTGGGAGAAGGAGAGAGAGAGAGCCACATGAAACTCTTAGTGTAAAGGAACATTGATGGTGTTTTAGGGTTGTAAATAAAGTCTTAAGATTGACCAAGGTATGAGAAAACTTATCTTTGTTTGTTTATGGTTGTATGTTATATGTGTTCTTGATTATCTTGATTGATAATCCTTGTTTTGATACATGAGTATATGATTATGACTATTTGTGGTTATTGTTAGATAAAAGTTTGTGTATGAATGGACATAGGGTTTATGTAGTATTTGAGATGAGTTTCTCCTATGAATGTATTATGTATGTTTTGTTGAGTTATCCCCACAAAGGGTTTAATGCTAAGGGAGAACAAAGTTATGATGATTGGGGGTTTCTATGCAAATATATGTTACAAGTGTTGGGTTATTGGGCTCCCTTCCTATGTGGAGAATAGGTCATATAATGTGGATCATTAAGTCTCATTTTAATTTAGTGGAGATGAGTCAGATTAGTAGGACACATTAGAGTCATTTGAAGAGAGAGAAAATGCAAGTGAGAGAGAAAGGAAGAGAATAAGTCATTCCCGCAAAACATAAAACCTGCACTGGTGTTTTCATCGTTTTGAAGTCGGTCACTGTTGGCTCGGGCTGATCTTTGGACAATGGGTTCTAGAATTATGGTTCTTTATTATGACCATTCGGATCGTCAAACAGAGATTTAGTTTGGGACAAAATAGCCTCGCATCAACAGCTTAGTTTTTGAGAATTTCATAAAATCTACATTGGTGTTTTCGCCATTATGAAGGTGTTCATCATTGGATCACGCTGATTTTTGGACAGTGGGTTCCGATTATCAATCAAAGGTCTAGTTTGGAAGAAAACATACTCGCATCAACAATTCTATTTTAGAAAATTTTCATCTTCTTGGTTCTCATTTGTAAGCATTATGCTTAGTTAGTTTGGCTGATTGAAAACACTAGAGGATTAGGAATCCTATTCTTATTACTACTATGTATGAGATGTTTGATTATAGTTGATATATACAGAAGGTATGTATCTTGTTGTGTGTTTAATTATGGTTGGTATAATCAGAAGATATGTATCTTGTGTGTTTGCTTATGGTTGATATAATCAGTATGTATGTATCTTGTTGTTATGATTTTTTTTATCGGTAGCTTATCCCATACATGCTTTTGTTTGTGTGTTTGTGATTGAAATTATCGACGATGATCTTATAATGTGTTATACGTGAGCAAATAATGTTACAGATGTTCAAGATGTGTGATTGACTCGAGAGAAGATGGGGAATAACCTTGAGATTCATTTAAAGCTATTTTGTTTTACAAGTTAAGACAATATAATTAGAGTATTTCCTTCGTTATTTTATCACTCGAAATAATGTAATTGGATAAGGTTTTCTTTAATTACGTTTTCACGTTATAATAAATTTTGAATTTTATCAATTTTTAATAATCCGTGACATCTCAAAAATCAGAGTGTTACATATATATATATATATATATATATATATATATATATATATATATATATATATATATATATATATATATATATATATATATATATATATATATACATACATACATACATACATACATACATACATACATACATACATACATATATATATATATGTATGTATGTATGTATATATGTATGTATGTATGTATGTATGTATGTATGTATGTATGTATATATATATATATATATGTATGTATGTATTTATATATATGTATGTATGTATATATATATATATGTATGTATGTATATATATATATGTATGTATATATATATATGTATGTATGTATATATATATATATATGTATGTATGTATATATATATGTATGTATGTATATAGGTTTAAACCCTCAGATCGTCCTCATATTTGTTGAGGAATCTCAAGTGGGTTCTTATATTTGCAACTATCTGAATTGGATCCAAATATTTGAAAAATTGAGCCAATTAAGCCTTATCCATTAAGTTTTCACAAACGGCATTAACAGATGCATATGTGTTGCATAATTAATACGTTAATGTCAAAATATTTTATTACGTGAAATTTTTATTTAATTTAAGATATTATAACATGATAAATGTTTTACTTATTTTCATATTAGGAATTTATTTATTTTGAGGGTTTCGATCCCAAAACCAACTTGTCTCCAAAGACATTCTCGTCATCCCCGAAGTCGCCATCATAGTCAGGCTCTACCGTCCCAATTTCACACCCCAAAACGCTAAGCTCCTGTTACTATGGGATCATAGCCGACCGAACGGTGAGGGTGCAGAAGAGTCGTCCGACCGATGATACCTCTCAGGTCAATAAACCGATCGGTTAAATCTACCCGACCGATGCTACCTCTCAGGTCAATGAACCGATCGGTTAAATCAGCCCGACCGATGATACCTCTCAGGTCAGTGAACCGATCGGTTAAATCAGCCGTTAAGGTAATTAATAGTAATAACTGTCGGGGAGTTAATGAAAATAATTGTCATTTATTGACAATTAATATTGTCATTCATTGGTGGTTAATTAGTCAGACCTAACGGTAAGCTCATTATAATTTATAAATATTTGTCTGGCAAAAGGTACAGGTAACTGGAACTTGAACTGAAACTTAGAGCTCAGATAACTAAATCTTGATTAAGAGATTATTAAGCAAAGTCACTGACTTGAGCGTCGGAGTGCCTTTTGCAGGCACCCTCCCCCGCGGCTCGGACAAGGAGAAGAGTGAAGACAGCACAACTGGACATCGGAGCAGACAACTTTGAATGTTTTGGATTAAGGTTCTAAATCCCGTCAAAACAGCTCCCATTAGTTATCTACTTCCATGGTGGCGCCTTCTAGATCTCTTCCCCCTTCAATCCTCTCTACCATAACTCCATCAACAAACTCATTGTAGTAAATCCCTAATATGGGGAAGCACCTTTCTTTCTCCCCATCTCTGATTTGGGTTCGCGGACAACCCCAACCCCCTGGGCCTTCCGCTGGATACGGTGGCCGGATACGCCACCGTCAAAGAGCGAGGAATCTTCTTTGGCCTCCCCCTTGGCCTGCCACTTCTAGAGGCGCGTTTGGGTCCTTTGGGGGACGACCCCTTGGCCGCGAAGGGGAGACAACGGTGCCTGATGGCATAGGGGCCTTTGGCTTTGGTGGTCTTCCACGTCCCCTCTTTGGTGGGGCTCTTGGGTTAGTTTTCATGTAGTTGTTCTTATTGAACACAAGCTCTCCACTCTCTTTCATCTTGTTCAGTTCATTCCCCAAAATAGTTGAGTCTGGAAACTGACCATAAATCTCTTATATGTACTTCGATATTGCCGATTTGCTGGATCCACTTGGTTCACTCAGAGCTTCAAGCGCTTTCAATATCAGCTACATCAACACCACCCAAAGTTAACAAAATATAAGTTTCTAAGAAATGAAGTCTCTATCGAAAAATCACTACTCACGTCCTAAGATTGCATTAATACAAAACAATCATAACAGGCCAAATAAATTAAAACCCTTTTCTCTTTCCCAGTTTCTTAAGTTCCTTGAAAATCTTAATAAGTGCTAAAATTCGAGCAGGGTGAGCAAAACAAGAAATCCAAGTTCGTGAAAATGTATAGATCAGTTAGATCAGTGAGAAATCTACAGCTTTGGTAGGAAATTTGTTCAAAAATTTCTTTATGGTAAGAAAAAACTCAAAATTAGAAGCTGGATTTTGGTGTAAAATTAGCTCAGGGTATGAAGGAAGTTACTGAGGATTGGGGATTTTTGGGAATGTTGATCTGAGCTTCTCTACAAGATAGGGATATGATATTGGGTTTTGTGTGAATTTGGGGGTCTCTGCTGCTCGCGTTATAAATGCATGGTTTTGCACATTCGGTTGTGAGGGAGAAAATGATGGTGGTGGAAGGAGTTGAGGTTTATATTCTGGTTTGGGTGGTCCGTTGTTGTGTTGGGATTATGCAAGGATTTATTGCAGACTGTGGTTGAAGAGGGTCTAGCCGTGATGGTGAAAATGGTGACCGGCGGTGGCGACGATAGTGGACCTTTGGACTGATTCAGTTTTGGGCCTAATTTGAAGATAAGTAAATCACTCATCTAAAGATAAGTAAAACTCTTTGTTATGTCATAATGTCTTAAATTAAATAAAAATTCCACATAATCAAACACATTGACATCAGCATGCAACACATCAGCATTTGTTAACGCCGTTTGTGAAGACTTAACAAACATGGCTTAATTGACTCAATTTTTCAAATATTTGAAACTAATTGAGACAATCGATAACCCATTTGAGATTTCCCAATAAATACAAGGACGATTATACACACACACACATATATATATATATATATATATATATATATATATATATATATATATATATATATATATATATATATATATATATATAACTAATGGGAGAAAGAATCGATTCTACATTTTACATAATCGATTCTCCTCCCTATAGTTACTATTAATAGTATAATAATAATAATAATAATATATTAATAATTTTATTAAGAATAACATTAATAATAATATAATTATTATTATTTTTAGTTTTAATTTTGATTTACAATTTCAATATATATATATATATATATATATCATTTTCTTTTTTCATATATATAAATATATTAATTAATAGGAGAGATAATCAATTCTACTTTTTGAATAATTTTCTACTCTTTACATAATCGATTCAGCTCGCCTACATAGTTATTATTATTAATAATATAATAATAATATTATTAATAATATAATAATAATATTATTAATATTAATTTTATTGATAATAATACAAACACTAATAATAATATTATTAACAATAATATTAATGATAACGATATTATTATTAATAATAATAATTTTATTGAGAATAATAATAATATTAATAATTGCATTATTAATAATAAAAATATTACTAATAATAATAATATAATATTATTAGTTTTCATTGTTTCTCATTTTAAATTACAACTTCAATATATATATAATTTTATTTTCTTATATATAAATAAATAAATGATTTTTCTTTTTTTATTTTATATATTTTAATTATATAATTATAATAATAATATTTTTGTAATTTTAAATAAAAATTTTAATTTTATTTTAACTTAATTTTAACTATTTATATTTAACTTTATATGCATTTATCTTTAAGGGTAAAATGGTAATTATATAATTTTATTCATGAAAACATTTTTTCTATTCTCTCTTGCCTATCATGTTATACATAAACTTTCTTAAACTTTCTTTTTCAAATCCCTTCATTCATCCTTTCAAATCTTTTAATCCAAACAACACCATAATCTCTTCTCCATGTTCTCAAATTCATCCCTTCACTCTTCCTCAAATGATTTCTCCAATCCAAACACTACCTAAAAGATCATGATGGTAAATATATTTAAGTTGAAGAATGTTTTTTTTTTACTTATTGTATGTATTGTGTATAGGTAACTAGAGTTAAAACTTCATCTCAATTCATTTGAGAAGGATATTATTACAATAATGAATTCCTACATATTGACAAACATTTTAATGGTTAAGCATTTATTAGAATTTTTCATATATTAAGTATCATCCTTAAAATTTTTGAAAATCAAATTGTTGAATGGTTGAAAAGGAAATACATGACACACAAGAAGCAATATAGTCTTATTTATTACCAAGAACTTCCAAAGTGAAGAATGACAGAGATATCTGACGATATGAAAATATTTTGCATCAAAGGTCAAGTAATACAAGTGTAACTATAGATGTCAAGACCTAAATGAAGAAAAAACAAGAGAGAAAAAGAAAAATTGTTGAAACATTGTTAAATCTATTATTGAAAAGAAAAGAGATAGAGAGAAAAGTTTGAGCTTACATTATTATATCCATCTTGTTAGAGAGTAGTATTAGGTTGAGCGAAACCATTATAAATTATTCATTGTGTGAAGTGAACCTTGTGATCTTGTACTCTTCTACATGACATATTACCTTTATTGTAATTATGAGTTAATCTTAGGAGGAGAGTGAGACATGATATCTGGAGACGTTGAACTCATTGTAACTTGGAGAGGTTGATACTCATGTTAGTCAAATGTGTTGATTAGTTAATTTCTTAAGCAAATTGCTTAAAGAACTATATGTAGCCTCTAGTAGGATATAAATCCTTATTTGCATTCTTCTCTTCCTTACTCCTTATGTTATTTGCGTTTGTTGTAATATGTCTGCGTGAAAAGATCTTCAAATGTCTATAGGCTCTATTCAACTCCCTCCCCTCCTTTTAGGGCCAATTTGCACCAATAAAATAATCTTATAAAAGCTTATATGGTAGGTTTCAAAACTCTAGCCAAAGCAGTTATTACTTTAATTATTCTTTGTTAAGTGTATTTCTTATCCCTCACATTTTGACCAAGATCTATATTATCACTTTCAAGGAAACACTTTGGACTATACCTTAATTATCCTATGAAACATTCTTAAGTTTCACAATTAATGGTCTGTTTGGTCTATTAAGTAGGAGGTTCACTAGGGAGATATGACACCAATGAGATATGACACCACTCTCTACTCAAAACCTTAATAATCTCCCCTTTCAAGGGTGGGTCCCTTCCACGTTGGTACACTCCCCCTCTAATAGAAGCATTCAAGTACCTCTTTTCGTATTGTCATTCATCTTAATGGAACAAGCTTACTTGGAAGCCTTTGCTAGGAAGACTTTCGATACAAGGACTATTGTACTCGTTTGAGCCTAAACTGGCTCTGATATCATATTTTAGGTCTATTGAGGAGGATGTTCATTGGCAAGATACAACATCAATGAGATCTGAGTCTAACTAGATAAAGAATAGACATCACTCTCTACCCAAAACCTTAATAGGTTAATGGATCTTTAACCTTATATGGTGTTCTACTTTCTCATTTCTATCCAATGTGAGACTTAGACTCACACTTAGAATTCTAACATGGTCAAGCATCAATACCACAAATAATTTCCTTGTGTATTAATTGAATCAAGTTATTTTTCATAAACCTCCTTATCTAAGAATGCATCTCTAAATGGATTGACTTGTAAATTAGAATAAGTTTAATTCAAAATATTCTTATAAAACTAAAAAAAATTAGAATTTTTATCAAAGTATACAAGAAAATTTTTTTAAAAAATTTACCCCAACTATATCAAAAAACTAATCTAAAATGTCAAAATTTTAATATCACAAATATAAAAGTAAGCCAAAAGATCTTTAAAATGTTTGTCATATTAACAAAGCTCTAGATATTACTTGTAGTATATAATTTCCATTTGATCTTTGTAGCAAAGCATTTTCCACTAGTGCAGAAAGGGCTTTAGACGTCTGTTATTTTGAGCTTTTAACGTGAGATCCCGATCTGACGTCTTTATGGGTGACGTTAATGGGACATCGGACCTATAGAGTCCGACATCTATAAAGACGTTGGATTACACAAAAATCGACATCTAAGGGCACTATAGACATCAGACATGGCATTAACCGACGTCTACTACAGCTCATGTCTTTGGGTAGCATAGTAGCACCTTCTTCCTTTGCTAGTTTCCTCATAAGAAAAGCGTGTGTCTTTTGGATCTCTTATGGCATTTCAACCGAAAACCGAATCTTGGTCCTTGCCTAGTTCCATTCCAACCGCCAATGAAAGAGAATACGGTGACATGAGAACTAGGCAAGGATCCAGGTTCGGTTTTGGGTTGAAATGCTATAAGAGATCCAAAAGACGCAAGTTTTTCTTACAACAAAACTAGCAAAGGGAGAAGGTGCTACTACGCTACCCAAAGACACGAGAAAAATTACACCAAAACACAACGAAAACTCATTTTAATCGGTTCAAATGGAAGATAATCCATCAAAGACTAATTTAATCGGAGTAAAAGTAAGTTTAAACGGTTCAAAAGATATAAAACGCACCTGGAAGACGATGAAGTGCGCATAACCGTGGGTTCGCGATTTCTGATTTAACAAGAATCAAGACGTCGGTGCCCCCAGTTCCCGACGTCTATTGTCGACTAGACGTCGGGGACCTCACTAATATGACGTCCATTCGATTTAAAAATTTATATTCGCGGTGTATATAGACGTCGGATGTAAAGGGGCCGACGTCCAAAATAACTTTTCACCTACCCTATCAGGCCATTTAGGCATCGGATGTAAGGGGACTGACGTCTGAATGACTATTTAGATGTCGGTGTGGCGGGACCCAACATCTAAATGGCGAAAAAAAATGACTTTTCACATTCTGGCCCTCCCTTTTTGGTGTCTAATTCTACGAATTGACGTGGTTTAAAGTATAGACATCGGTTATGCACCTGTAACCGACATCTAGACGTCGGGGCTCCTATGAACCGACGTTGCCAAGGCCAACTTATTTACTGAAATGTCACTAGTCAATTTTTTACATTGGATATTGTGTGATCCGACGTCTAAGAGGTGACGTTAAAGGTCATTTTTGCACTAGTGTTTGAAAGCTGCAATGTTATCTTTCATATTTCAAAGTCATGATGTTCATTCACATGAGGGTTAAATATGTTTGTTCTAGGATGACATTTTAGTTTAAATATGTCAAACGGTGTAAACAACTTAAACATAAAATGGTGCAAAAGACGAATTCCAATTTTTGCATCAAAGTTTAGAGACTAAATATATATTTTACCTCAAAAGTAACACAATAAATAAACCAACCACATACATATCTTCTTTATTGATTCTCTTGCTAAAAAATGAACAACTCTAATATTGCAGTTTGGAAAACATGTTTTACACATACTTATTTCCTTATTATGTAACATGTGAGATATTTCTTTAGATAATTACATTTTCCTTTATATGAATGACAACAAAAGCATGTAATTAAAGGTCATAATTTTGGGGCATAACGATTTTGCTTACTATTGTCTCAACCGAAACCGTCACGCTTATGTATATATAAGTCTTATTGAATGAGAGGATAGATATTATATTTTTGTGTTTATTAATTTCTACTACATTATAAATTTTTTTATTGTAACACCATATTTGATATAGAAAAAATCAATACATATCTACTCTTTCTACAAATAACTACCATTATTTTTTATTTATAATTATATATTATATAAATTTTAATGACCCAAATTAGAAAATATCACATTACCAATTTGTCTATCACATTATTAATAAGTAGAATCATGAAATTATGCATATACTTAATATATTTATAGTCCTATGATAATTTGGTTCAAATATTTTTCAGAAGAAATATAATTATTACATCCATATGACACACACACACACCGTTTAAGAGCTTTGTGACATCACTTTTATTTCCTTCACAAGATAGCATACAAACATCGTAGGTAGAAACTATAACCATAAACACAAGGGTAAAGGAGTAAAAATTAACAAATATTACATATGTAAGTTCCATCATCTAATTAAAATAAATATTTTTCATTGAATGTACATAATAATTCCTTACACAAGTTACATGTCCCACCTTTTATTTTACTCTTCTCATCTTTATCCTAAGTATGGTTAATCAATCAAAATTACATCACAGATAGAATTTCTTATCTAATTTTAATTCAATAATTACTAGCAAGAAAATCCATTATCTATCATAATACAACTCCAAACCTCAATCATCACAACACAACCCTCACGACTTGATCCTCATGGACAACCACAACACAATAGATAGTAGGGTAAGCTAGTGTAAGTATAACCAAACATATAATGTATAATAATATAATATTAGAACTAATTTTAATCTCATTCAATTTAAAAATCACATGCCCATATCGACAAAAAGATATCCATAACTCTCATGGCGCACAAGACTTATCCATTTCACTATACATAAAAGTCAGGTGTATTAAGCAAATTCCAAAACTTTGCACCTATCACACTCACTTCTCACTATCAAGAGCTATACCTAGATTTCACATTAGGACATCAATCCCTCTAGAGTATGACTAGGGTAAATTCCTTATATCTTCGGGACCCAATCCTTGTTTATATCAAAGCCAAGATTGTGGAACCTCATTCAACTCTCTCAACTAGATATCTTCCTCTACATGAGTACGATACTAGTTGACTGTTAACTCATTGACAAGTGTACTAAATCGTATCAAGTAATATAAAATGGTAAGACCAAGTATCATTTCCCAAGAGACTCGTGTTCCTAAACAATCGTGTAATATCTTAACTAATTAAGACTAAAGAATGATTCCAATGATTAAAATTAAATTGCCAAAACTTGAATGTAAAATTTGATCAATTGAGGCTAAACACAAGAGTGAATGGATGAAGTTGATAATATGAGATGATAATGTTGTTGGGATTTACATTTCACCGTCCTTACTTTCATGCATATAAGAATTCATCTTCTTCATTAAATTGTTAATGTCACTCTATAAAATACTTAGAACCCGATGTCTCGACGTAAAAAGCCTATCCTTAATTATTAGACCACAATGTCTTGCACCCCTAATAATCAATTATGCATTATGAAAAGAAGCTTAAGACAACCAAACGTTCTATCCTTATGTCTAGGAAATAGTCCATTTGGGTGAAATTCTGCGGATCTTGGTTCCTAGGTATTTCCCAATAACAAAGAAAGTCATACATCATCTATGAGTGATTAAAACATAATAAGCATTGAGTAAAGGAGAAAATCACTAACAATTAATGAAAGAAGGATAAAATAATTCAAAACATATTTAAATACATGAAAGTTTAGAGGTTACAACTTCCCCAACAACAAATGAGTTTAGTTCTCCATTTTCATGGAGAACCTAGGTGTACAATGGAAAAATGAAAATGAGATGGAAACCCTAAAAAGATAAAGGGAGAGCTCCTGCATCACCAATTCTGCTCCAAAGGGTCGAAAAGTGTATTTCTGAGCTTCAACCGTCAAAAGATATCAACCCTAATGTGTAGAGGTCCTTAAATAGATCAGAAACAAAGTCCAAGGCCCAACATACTGGCGCTCAGTGCCCCAACTAAGGGCAAACAGACGTTCTGTGGCATGTGATGACTGGCGCTCAGCGGCCTTGGAAGGGCGCCCAGGCGTTGGTGCGAGCTACCTAGCGCTGAGGGCCCCTGAAAAGGGCAACCAGGCTTCTTGTGTGACATGTGGCATTGGGGGCCCTAGAAAAGGGCAATCAGGCGCCATGCGCCTTCTTCAACCTTCTTCTCTGATGCTTTTACTATCCTTCTTGAGTTTCCTTGATACTTTTGCTCCTCTTCCAAAACATACCCATAACCTACAAAATTAAGGGAATTTAGTGATAAAATCATAAAGTATAACCTCGATTCACTTATTCACAAAACGAAACTAAAAACAAGAGTTCAAGCAAGCTTCTAAGTCAAAAAGAGTTTATTTAGTATCAAAATTGCATCACAGATAACGGTATATTCAATCGTTATCATTGACTTAGGATAGTCTTTTAGAATCCATCTCAATACATTTCCTATCATCATATCAATGTAGTACTCCCTTCTTAAGAGTCACTACATTCACTAGATTTAGACCACAACTCACCTATAACATTTTCATATAATCTTAAATAATCACATCATGTCAAAGATATATATATTTTACTTCAGTCCAAACTAATCTCATAGCACTAATAACATATTATTCATTTCAAATAAATGTTAATAATTAATCATTTATTTTATATTGCATTCGCATAATATTCAATTATAATATTTCCATTAATTATATCAAAACTTAGAAAATAATTTCTCTAACCAGAGACAACAAATCAAAGATCATAAAGGTCAAAGTAAATATTCATATATCTAGGATCAACTGTCAAATTTCAGTATGATCTAATGGTTAATAAAGCGAGAATTGTAATTTTACCAAGACAACTCAATAACAAAATCATGCTGGCGCCCAATGACCAAAACCCGGTGCCTAGTGCCATAATCCCTAGAGCTCACTAACTTATGAGAGCCTAGAGTCCTAGAGTGGTGCCTAGGGCTCTGTACCATTGGAATTATTACCTTTGAGCCCCCAACAATCTTAGGGTACCCCAACGTCCTAGAACTCTCAAACTCACTTATTTGAGCTTTCCACTTCGTGCCTAGCGGTTATGTGTTATCACCCAACGCCATAATAGATATATAAGAGTTTTAGTGTTAAAAACCAAATCCATTGTGTATATCTAAGTTATTTTAAGGTTTTCTTATGTCATATAGGTTCATTGTTTTTCAAAAATATCTCAAAACACCAATGAACCGATTTGAAACATGGCAAACATAAACTATCTATTTTACCAAATCTCATTTCTTTATAAGAGCTACATTACAAATACTCCAATCAACACAAGAAATAAATAACTCAATATAACAACCCAACAATCATACCATTAAAGTTCAATTTAATGCAAAACCAACCTAAGCAATTCAAATGAGGATGCTTATATGCATTATAAATCAATTTACTTGGATTATGCATCTCAAAGAAACTAAGTACATCATTTCACTAAACTAAATTCTATCACCTCACCAATTCCACACTTTCTTCACCCTCATCCACAACATATGTATCAATATAGATACAAGTAAAGAGATCAAAATAACCATAACACAATCAATCCACCCCACAAGATTTAATATCATAATATTATTACTACGAAAATTAAATAAATAGTATTTATCAATTTTCACTAACTTTCTTTATCTTATATTTGTTCTTCTTCATAACTAAACTTCCATAACTTAATAAAACATGAATTCAGTGATAGAATAAGTTGAGAGAACCACTTCTATTAAGTGTCCTCACTAAATTTGATGACTAAAAAACATGTCTAAATTAAGAGATGAACTTTTTTATAAAATAGATAAAAACTTATACTATTTTAAAACCTAGTCGGTTCCAAATATTCCTTAACTTTCCAATTTCAAAAGTATGATTATATTTTAAAATGAATAAAAAATGGAGGTCATTTGGATGAAAAAAAGAAGAGGTGAGTAGTTTGGCGGAAAACAAAGAGCGATGAAGGATGGTGTTTAATATATTCTTGCTTGTTAATGTATTTGAAAAATTAAATAAATTTGCTTAAAATAAGTAAATTTATATTATTTCAATAGTAAGAAAATTAAATTAGTTTAAAATTTTAAAAATAAAATAATTTCAAATTTCACTCAAAATTAAAGAATTATAAAATCATATTTAATGCATATTTTTAATCGAGTCTTATCTGTTTTGTTTTATTCTTTTTCGAACTTATCTTTTGGTTCGACCTTGGACAATATTAGATGTACATAGATAATGTACAGTTTTTTTATTTTTGGAATTTATTTACTAAAAGTATAAAAGATATTAAAAGAGACACTAGAAGTTTATAGATTTATATTTTATACGTAATATATTGTGGATGGAAAAAAAGAAAGTTGTTGAAAAGAAAATTCCTACTAAAAGTGTCAGTCAGATTTTCTAACAGATAATGTTTATTAAAAAAAAAAACTAGTTTCTTGAGCAAGAAGTGAGTGAAGATTGCAAATAATCCAAATTATAGACCAAATTGTTACGAAAATCAAATAACCATAACAGACAAAAAGCCCAGTAAGAGAGGGCCCATTACAAGCCTCTACTCCCCCAAAGCCCAAGTACACATCAAAGCAGTCCCTTTCCTCACAACACATAACATACACCGTAATGTGTACTTTTATCCATAACTGACTAACTGCAAACAAAGTCACTCTCACATAAAAAACACACAGAAAACGAAATTGCAACATGCGAATTCCAAATTCGCTATGCACATTCCTTCATTCAATACTCTCTTTCTAATTTCGGAAGAAATAAGAAGAGCTTCCCAGATCAAAACCCTCGTGACCCATTGCCACGTTATCGGACACCGGTGGCATTGCACTGAAAAGTGGACTGTGCACCACGTAATCACCGGATTCGAACCCAGAAAACGGGTAACACGATCCGGTATCAGTCAAACTAAAACTCGGGTCAGAAAACCCGACACCGTCTCCGTAAAACCCATGCCCCGTTTCATAGGCAATGGAGCTTGTGATATCCGGTGGCAACGGTGGAAGCTGCGTTTCACCATCATCAAAGAGATTAAAATGAGAATGAGAATGAGAATGAGAATGTGAATGTGAATCCTCCACGTTGCTTCCTCCTTCGGTGTAACCATGACTATAGCTATAGCCACCGGACGAAACAACTTCGGTGGTAGAAAATGTGGGAGTGGTCGTTACACCCGAGTACCCGCCCAAGGAAAATTGCGGGTTTGGGTCAGGTTGTGAAAAGAGGTTCGGGTTGAGTAAAGACGAGAGGTCTTCTTGCACCTGATGGATTTGGATTTGGGTTTGGGTTTGTTCATCAGGGGAGAGGATGGTGGTGACGGAAGAACCCGGTGGAGTATCCGGGTAGACGAAATTGGTTCGGGCACGTGGTCCACGCATGGAGCGGGCCGCTCTGTCGTAAGCCAGAGCAGCCTCTTCTGCGGTGTCAAATGTACCCAACCAATGTCTTTCCTTGGTGGAAGGGTCCCGAATTTCCGCCGCATACCTTCCCCACGGCCTCCTCCTCACACCAAGGTACCTCCCTCCCCAAACCGTATCATGTTGTTGATGTTCTTGTGTTGTTGTGGTTTGCTTCTTTTTGGTTTTGGAGGAACTCATGCTATAGTTTTCACGTCAACGAAAGTGAAACTAATGAAGAATGAAGGAAAACTAACAAAATTAGAGATGAATGAAGTTTGAACTTGGCATGCAAGGTTGGTTAGTTTTTAGTGACTCTTGAAGTTTCTTCAGTTTTTGTTTTGGTGTTGGTGTGGGGAAATCAACAAGTTACAACATGGTTTATATAAGGAAGCTATGTCTCTCCAAAACGCTCATTGTCCCCATAACTGTATTTCATTTTACATCTATGCCCTTTTCTTAATAACTAGTCCCAAGCATGCCAACACGTGCCCTCTTTAAATTTTTCTTTTCTTTCGGAGCTTTATCCATATACCATATACATGTTAAAGCTCTTCTATGGTGGATTCAAAGTTATAGTGTCTTTGTTATTCATCAAACCAATCTAATCAATCATATGTTAGATATTAATGAAAGGGTGGAAATTAATTAAGGGCAACAAAATCCATCTTTTTTTTCCTTTTTTGATAGTCATGAAAATCCATCATTTACTTGGAACAACCATAAAACTCTGTTAGAAATGAGTTTCAAATGATGAGAGGAGGATGAGGGGTTAATTGAAGAGAATTATATAATTAGTGGGTGATATAATTAGAAATCTAAATGCCCCATGACGAGCATGTTCTCATAGATACCCCATTTCATGATTATTCCCCAATTATATTAGTTGTTCTGTGTTTTGATTTTGGCCAAAGTTCTGTTTAGTTTAGTGTATTGTCTATATTGTATGCTTGTACTCGAATAACCCTTCGGATAGTCCAAAGTTGTTGCATGTGACCTTTCTATCAAATCAGGAGATTGAACATGAACAAGGAACTAATCATATTAGAGAGTGTCCAAAATCTAATATCATATATGCTTAGAGTCGCTATATAATTTAATAAGTACTTTTCTTAACTAATTTCTTCATGATCCAATGAATGAATGAAGGAAAAAAAAGTCTTATGAGTTGCATATTAGCACAATTCTAATTATCATTGCAGGTGGAAGGAATTTTGTTTCCCTTTTGATGATTTTTAAGGCCCCATTAGAAGTGCATCGAAGCTAAGATCTTTTGGAATAAACTACTTAGATTTATCATTAGTAATTATGTGGGAGCTATCATCAATATCTACTCATTCTTCATTTGGCTGCATGCTTAGGCAACATGCTTTGCCCTCCTGCTCCAATGATTTCATGTTGAAAAGAAAATTACCCCATCTTTTGTTTCAGTGGAAAGTCATTTTTTTTTATTAAATATCTTTCTAGTTTCTAAATTTGATATTAAATTATAAAATCAAAGCGTTAAATTTGTTTTTAATACTTGAATTTTGATAGGAAATTGAAATTCGTCCATCCAAAATTTTGATACATTTTAGTATTAAAGTTTTAAAAATGAATGAATAATATTTTTAACCCAATGTTAGATTTTTTTATTATTTTTAAAGTTTGGAAAACAAAATGTAGCAAAATTTCGATAAAGGCAAATTCCAATTGTGCTTCAAATATATTTAACGCAAAAATAAATAAATTTAATCGTCTTAATCCAATTAAATTTCTTTTATATTAAATCATGTTAAATTTCTTTTATATTAAATCATGTTTGAGACTCACATTTAAATTAGAAGGTGATAAGCTATTTAAACAGCTCAAATTCTAATTTGATATAATTTAACATAAATTAGAAAACTATATTTATTCATTTTTAATATTTAAAAATCAAATTGTATCAAAATTGGGATGAAACGGAATTCTAATTTTATGTGAAGGATTAAAGATTAAAATCATATTTAATATTTTTAGAGAGTTGAACTAAATTTAATTATTTCACTGTAACGAAGTTTTTAAGGTTTTCTATGATGATATTGGATTTTATGAACATACTTAACTCAAATAATGATGATTACAAAAACTATATGAATATCTAATTCTTTCTATTTTTCCATTAAGTTATTTTATGACACACCTTTAACTTGTTTCCTTTATTGTGGATATTTATAGGTGTCAGTTATAAATTTTAATTATATATTGTAAACTGACAACTTTGAACCCAATCATAATGAAAATATTTACTCAAATAGTTAATGTCATCTGTTAAAAACTTGTCATCATTGTGCAATGAAGCTAATTTGATTTTATATTTGAGAGCAATTCTTTTGTAATATCAAATTCCATTTCATGAAATTTTATTTCACCTTTTCTTGTTTTTATCTAGTGCAGTCAGTTACAAAATAATTTGCTGTATTAATTAAGAATATTATTTTCATCTGAACCTCCTTTTCTTATCTTGGAATGTGAACTACATACGTGATTTATATATTCCACTATATAAAGCATTACTTCAACCCTAGAAATAATAGAATATGGTTATTGACGGTGACCTATAATTGGAATGGTATGATAAGGTAAATGAAATTCAAGTGGATTATTATATTATTATCCGATTCTAACTTATGTGACATTTTATTTTATTTAAATATAATAATAAGGTGTTTAAGGAATATGATTGCTGAACCCATGTGCAACCATTTTGAGTGATGAACTCAATGATAAGTTCCACAGTCTTCCCTTCTTTTCATCAAACACCAAATGGTTAACTTTTCAAGTGTTCATATTTTATTGGTAACATTTTCTTTGATAATTTTACGAAAAAGTTCACGGATAGCATGCATGAATATCCTATTTTATTCGTTACGTTAACAAATAGAAGGGAAACCAAATCAAAGGAAGACATGTTGGGGAGCATGTGAGAAAGACACATAGGCATACCTTTTTTGAGGAAAACAATGACTAGGCAATTTTTAATTAGGGACAACTTATTGCAAAACCTGGTTGTTCAACTTTGACTGTCCCATCACTAACAACATTCCATGCCTACAGATTTATCAGAATTTTGTTTTTTAGAATTGGTTTGGTTTGCTTAATTTGAAATATGTGAGTTATAAACAAATTTATATAGAATATTATGACATTTTAAAAAAAATAATACGTTTTTTTAGTTTTCTTTATATATTACTCTCATGATCTTTTTTTTTTTTTTACGGAAAGTTGAATTTTAACTCAAATTATTTCAATAAGATGAAGATACAATGTTACAAATTATTTTCTTGAATTCCTATTTTTGTCATGATTTTCTTTTCAATTCAAGAATACATTGATTTTGTAAATATGGTTTCACATGCAACATGTTCCAGTATTATATTTTTCACAACTTTCAAAATAACATTCTTTACAGAAGAAAAAAATATTCAGGAGTTTTAAAAGTTTTAATTAAATGTTTATCATAATAAATAGATAAATATGAAAGACGTTGAATTATGAAGATCAATAGATTATGCAAAACGCTAATGCTTTGTGTATTAAACAATACAACATCTTATAGTTTTTATTTTGTGTGATAAATGAAATATTCATCAAAGTATACATAGACCTTAACTTTCGTTGTACCTAACCAAAAATCATTCTTTCAGTTTATTACTCTCTAATAACATCTTCATCTTATGTCTACCTAGATACATCATTCAAAGCACAAGTCTATATTAAAATAACTTAAGATATGGACTAAAATTGTTTTGTTCCAATAACCATATATTAACATAAATTTACGTCAACTTTAGTCTACTTATCTACTTTGTACAATTTTTGCATTAACTTCATTTTGAGTAAAAATTATTTGATCTAACATTGACAATGGAAGACTCCAGGTTAAGGGACCAACATGTAGGCCTTCACTAATATGAGTAGACGCAATCTGCTATTAACATGGGCGAAACTAGTGGAAAATAATGCATATAGTAACACAAAAAATGATTAGTTTTACTTAGCTAAAACAAAAACACTTTATCACCTATAATCACACTTAGTAAAATATACATGCTCTACCCACACTAGATTTTCAAAGCTTTTCATGGAGAGTTTTTCGGTTCTAAAACTTGTCTAACTTTTGTATTTTGTAAAGAGAACTCCCACTTCCATTTATAAAAGCTACTAGCGAAATTAAGTTAAGAATATGAAAAGTTAAGTAACAATTATCGTTAATAATTGATCATTGTAAGCAACCAGTGATTATTCCCCTAAGGTTTCTCAAAAAGAATGTTTTGTTTTGTAATAATTGATTATCATCATCATAGTATATTTCGAAAATATTGTTTTTCTCAAGAGCCAATGTTGTTCTTTGTGACTCTCTGTGTACTAACTTAATTATGATATACAGATCACATGACTTCAACTAATACAATTAATAGTGTTTAATTAATAGTGTTTAATGTGAATCTTGAATCCAAGCATCATTATAACTTCAACAAAAAATTTCCATAAGTCATCGTCATTAAAACTTTACTTAAATTGCCCATTTTCTTCTTTTATCAACAATAAATGGACCAAGTAGTTTAGGATATTTAGGCTCGTATCACTACAAAAATTATATATTATTTGTCAGCGGCTGAAAAATCCTTCGAAAAATTTTGACGCTTTCAATAATAAACCGCGACTATGTTTTAACTTTTTTTTATTTAAAATATTTCAGCTGTTATTATGAATAGTCGCAGTGAAGTTATTTTTTTATTTTTTTCAAAGAAATTATTGGCGCTTGCTTAGTGAAACGCCTTAAATTTGCAAATAATTTTTTATTCATTTTTAATTTGTGCCATCATTTTTACTCTACCTCTCTTTTCGAAACCCTATTTTCTCCATCTTCTCCACCGTTCCTATCATGTCTTGTTTTCCATCTTTTCCACTATGGTTGTTGTTCCCCAACAACATTTTCTCCTTCGCCGCGCCTTTTCATCTTCTCCACTATAACTCTCGTTCCCAACCCTAATTTCGCCTTCACCGCTAGTTCATTTTGCATTTTGCATCTTCTGAAAACGCACCCAACCCTTCTTGTCCATGGCACCTTTGCCGAACCCAATGCCACACTACGCTAGCTTATGCCAGTTCGCCACCTAGTTGGGATCGTAGTGCCAACAGTCGTCGATTGGGTTTCTGGTGAGACACGTGGGTTGTTGGTCCTTGGACAGTGTTTGCATTCTCCATAACGAGACATTAACCTTATTGTGTCTATTGGAGGAAAATATTTTCCCAAAGTTGTGATGCAAATTCTATCCAAACAAGCCTTGGTGATACCAACACTACTTGGACAAAATGTATTGCTTGCCACTCATCTCTTGAAGCTTCCTAACCATTTTGAGGTAAAACTAGGAGCAACACTTGAAGCATTTATTCTGAGTTCCTTAGTTTCAAGGATCTAGTTGTTGAGCTTCAATGGCAGTCTTAATGATGTCAATGCCCCATTAAAGATTGGGCAACACTGATTGTGTGTATATCTTCTATTTCAATTAATATTGTGAAAGATTTATCTTATATATATTACACATAATAAATGTTTCATATGTGTATATATTAGGGGCGTCAAAGTAAGTCATCTTGACTAACATAAATTAGTGTTGGGTCTATCGTGGAGGATGTTCCAATGTGGGTTACACAAACACCAATAACATTGAAGCCAACTATATAAGGGATCGACACCACTCTTTACCCAAAACCTTAAGGCAATGGGTTAATGGGTCTTTCACCTTTATAAGGTGCTCTACTTTCTCATTTCTATCCAATGTGAGACTTAGACTCACACTTGGATTCCCAACAATCTCTCCCTTAAGGGTGAGTACTTCCCACATAGGTACACTCTCCCTCCAACGGAAGCATTCCCAACCAACAACAACCACGAGTAACTCTTTCCAATGGTCATTCATCTTAACGAAATTCGCTTACTTGAATACCCTTTGCTAGGAAGACTTTCGATATAGGGATCATTATAATCGTCTGAGCTGGTAACCAAGACAAACCATTGGCTCTGATACCACTGATAGGAAAATCTCACAATACATGCACTCTAATATTTTATCCAAAACCTTAAGACAATGGGTTAATGGGTCTTTCACCTTTATAATGTGTTCTACTTTCTCATTTCTATCAAATGTGAGACTTAGACTCACACTTGGATTCCCAACAATTAGCTCATCACGAGTTGAGTTAAAAATAAATGAATCTAACTCGGTTCATTTTATGGTAAGTCAAGAAATTTACAATCTAACTCAATCTATCATAGGTTGATGAGTTAAGTCATTGACTTAATAACCCAGATAAAAAATAGAAAATAATTTTTTTATTCTTTTTAAATGTTCATATTTGCAAGTTATTTCCTAATAATTTATGAAAAAAAATATAGAATAATGTTTTTATTTATTTTTAGCTCCACTTTAATATCATAATCACAGAAGAGTTATTTTAATACTTCCATGTGTGTGAAATTTTCATATACGAGGCTCACTTTGATAGTTCGAGAGGAATGAGTAAAAATATCAATCATTCGCATGACGCAAATTTTTATCTCCTTTTTGTAATACACAATTTACTCAAGATAGGAGAAAGTTATCACAAGTTCCAAACATATAATATATTTCAGAAAAACACATTTTCTACCTCTTATACTTTTTCATATTTAATCTGTTTAGTATACTGGACTTGATTTTGCAATTCAAGATAGGACAATCATACTATAATAGTATCTGAGTTCAAATCTTAACCACTACTATATAATTCAAATGTTTGTTAGATAAACTACAACAAACTAGAACTATTAAAGTAAATTTAAATCCCAATAAAGATAGAGAAAAAGAGGCTTTTTGGTAAAAACTAACTAATAAATTTAGAGTATGAACATGTATAATAGAAGCACATTGGTAATAAATTAGAGTGTAGCACATTTCACTTGAATGGCCAAAGTTGGAGATGATTGTACATAAAAACAGTATCAGTCTAAAATGCATAATGCATATCCCAACATTTCGAGGATGTAACTCTAGAGCCCTCTGAGCTGCCAATTTTCCCAAGCACTGAGTAGAGCTTCTCACATTCAAACAGTACAATTCCCCATTCCGTTATTGGGTGTCTCATTCAACAATTCCCACGCCCTCTGCAATTCACCATCCCCACAAAGTAAATCAACTAGGCAGATATAATGTTCTGGACCACCGACGCGATGACCACTGACGCTCACGACCAGTCAATGACCACCTACACCGAGGAGGAGCTACGCGAGGGAGCATCGATGCGGAGAACCACTGACACCGACGACCAGCGAACGAGCACCGACGCGGAGGAGGAGCTATGCCGCAGACTAGCCAACGAACACGGTGGACATGAAGCTCTTGTGGCGTGTACGAATCAGAGGGAAGTTAGGGTTTTTTTTTTATATTTTATTTTTGTGATTGAAAAAAGCTGAAGAGGGAAATTAAATTAATTTCTATTCAAGTTACCTACTATTTAATTTCAAGTTAGGTGTTTCTAAAATATGGGTGGGTTAACTCAAAATAATCTGGTCCCAACACGGATAAATCGTAAATTAAGTAATATGAACCTGTTTTTGATTATAATCAGTAAAAAATTTATTTTTTTAACTCAGTCCAACCTTATGATCAATTAAGTTGGTTCACGGATTCTATCTCACTTTAACATGCTTATTATTATTAAAGTGTTGTAACGGTATTGTTGTAAAATTAATCTGAATGATAACCTTTCCGAACAAATACTGAAGTTTTTTTTTGTCAAAAAGAAGTGAGTTAAGAGGAAAAAAAAAAACAGATTTAATTCTTTTTACTATAAATGTTGATTTATCACGAGGTTATTGGTTAAGCTTTATACTAAATTTTTTGTTATATTTGAATTCTTTGTTCTAGCTATCTAGATTTTAACTTTGTGTTTTGACTAGAATTTCAAAATCTCAACAAATTGAAATATATATTATTTTAATTATTTAAAATTAAATTCTTTTCATTTATGAAATAATTTGTTTGGACAGATTAATTGAAATATTTTAATTTTAATTTCTTTGTTTAGATAAAGTAATATATATTTTTTCATTTAGGACATATTTTTATTTTAAAAACATTTTAATAATTTATTTCTATCCGTTAATCTTAGTTGTTTTAACTTGACCTTCAATTTGAGTCTACTCGACTCGATCTTCAATCTGAATCTAACTCGACTCGACTTTCGACATGAGCCTAGTTCAGCTAGACCTTTGATCTGACTCGACTTGGAACGACCTTTCACCCAATTCGATTCAACATGACTTTTGGCACTTGGCACAACCTTCAGTATGATCCAACTCAAAACGAACTTTGATTTAGACTAACTAGACTCAACTTTTGGCTTGGACCAACTCTACTCGACTTTCAGCCTGAACCAACAAGACTCGATCTTCAACTTGAACCAACAAGACTCGACCATCAATCCCAATTGTCTTAGCTTAACCTTCAGTCCAATCTGACTCAGTTTAACTTAGACCTTCGCCAACTTGGCTTGACCTTTTGCTCTCATCTCGACCTTTTAATCGATTGATCTGTCTCGACCTTTAGCTCAGACTGACAGATCTTAATGTGTAAAAGTAAAAAGAAGTTAACTTATGAATACAATGATTACCCTCACAAAAAAATATGAGAAACCTTGAAATACATATGCCGAATGAAAATCAAGCATACATGTCATCTTCCTCTAAAAGCCAAAGGTACCAATTATTGATCTACAAAATCTTGACAAACCAAAGTAGAATTCATCTCTAATAAAAGATTTTTAAAACTCTCCCACATGTTCCAAGCATAAATAACCTCATAAAATCAACACAAAGAGAGGTATGCATCCTTAAAAAAACGAAAAACTACTAACAAATTTGCCTTGATATCCTCTAATGATACTAACGTATGTAATCAAAGCAAGATAAGCCTAAGCTATACAGTTAGAATTCACCTTAATCTAGTGTGTAGATGGAACCTGAGATTATTTTCTTATATTAAAATTTTCAATAATATTATTATATGTATTATAGAATTAAGAAATTATATATATGTAAAAATTAATATGTATTAAAAGAAATTATATATATATATATATATATATATATATATATATATATATATATATATATATATATATATATATATATATATATATATATATATGTAAAAATTAATATGAAGCCTAGTTGTTTTTATCCAACCTGTTAAAATTGAATTGACAAATATTCTCTTTTAAAGTTCATATGTTTTTATGGTCTTTTCTCTTGACAATGTTCTATTATGCTCTTTCGTTTTGTATGTTATTCTCTTGATTCATTCTTCAACTCATCTTCTATTTAATGGCTTCTAAAAAACATGTCTGTTAGATAGAGCTTTGATCTTGATTCTTGAGTCTTCTTAGTCTTGTTGTATGAAGCAGCCGTTGGTTAAAGTCATCTTGTCATGGTAGGCTTGCTTTTTCAGTACTTTGACAAAAGTAGGTAATACTATTTATTTGGCACGACTCCCGATGAAAAGAATATTTCGTGAATGTCTTCTTTGTTTCTAACGTTCACTTTTGATTTGTATAGGATGAAGTAGGTGGATGCGTGTAATAGGCAATATGCACAAAGTAGAGTAGATATGCATGCAACATATATGTTTTATCTCTTATCACTTTTGTTATTTTTAAACGTTGACCATTTAATTACATTTAATGCTTGTTCAGAACAACAAAGTGACTTTTACGTTTTCTACCGTTCAAGTAGGATTTTATCATTTGAGCTTCACATTCGGATACTAAGAAATTGATTGAAGGCTTCATCGTTGGATGAAGTAGATAATTTACCTAATGATATTTCTAACATATGTAAACACTTTAAGTTTCTACTCTATTCAGCAAGTGTGTTTGGCATGATGCCTTCTATCACAAGTTTTTGGAATGTTAATTAAGACTTTCAAAGTAATTTCCAAAAACATTGTCTGGATACATTTACCTTCTTAATTATATTGAGAGTTGGTTGATTACCGTTTGGTACAGTATAAAATTTACGTTTAGCAAGACTCTCTTTGACACTTTAACTTGGGAATTGTTTAGTGGTGCATTCAATTTATGCCTAGGTTTTTTTCTACGACTTGGCCTAAGTTACTTGGTTTCATAGTATTTTCATTCATTACCTATATTCTAGCTATTCTGACATTTTAGTGATAACATTGTCATATGTTCATTTCGTTTAATTCTATTTGTTAAAACTCAAAACATATGAGAGCGTTTAGACAATTCAGTCTTACAGAAAATTTTCTCTTAACACAAATGAGTCATGAAATTAGGTAAAAGATTCTCTTACTCTAATTCAGTCTTTAATTAGTGTGAATGATAGTCTTTTACACGAAGATTCCTAAGATGCTCTTAGATCTTCAAACAAATGAGCAACTTTGTAAAAAATATTGGAAAAAGCGAGAGAACGAGAAGATAACTATGTTTTGGGAAAAGGAAATTTTTATCAAATGAATCTTTGTTACTTAGCTTTCCTTTTATAGCTCAAACCTTTTTAATAATAAAAAAATCGAGATCTACTAATAATCGTTTACTCTTACTTATCTACACATACAATCTACTTTATCTCATCTATTATACTGGTACACACTTATCATCGACATCTACAATTAACAATTTCTCAAGCCCTTGCAATTGGTGTTCTAATTGTTCTTGAGTAACTCTCGTTTTAAAATCTAGGCCTAAAGACATGCATGTTAACACATTATAGAACAATTTCCTTATCTCGAGTATACTTCCATTCACACAGTGTTTAGGCTTTTGTCTAATGTAAAAACATAAAGCTAAATGAATAAAATATCCACATTATCCAATCCCATCAATAAACAAATATGGTTATATCGATCAAGTGCATCCTAAAAATTTCTTTCAAACTTATCATTAAGTGCATTGGTGACTTCATGTAGTAATTATATTTTGGACTCTTTATAATTGCAATTGTCAATTATTGCTTTATAATCAATGTAGTTGAATTCCTCTCACCCTTACTAGATTGATTGTAAAAGAGGTTTTTATCCAACCTTATTTCTTAACCTTTTAAAAAATGTTGAATGGAATTATATGAAAATGTGTAGTGTTCATTATAATCAAAAACTAGCATCAGTATTACTGATTAACTTTTAAATAATTATTATGAACATTTATGTCACTTTTGTGTCTTCATCAGATACGTTAGTAATGTAATTATTAGCCAATAGATTCAATTTAAGGGGCATGAACATTTTCCTCATCAAATAATAAACAAATATATGTATTCAATATGAGATAAGAAAAAAAATCACGTAGGTCTAAAAAAATTTCCATTGAAAAAGTCTATAGGATTAAAATACTCAGAAAAATCCTATGGATCAGGTCAGCTCATAAACCTTTGAAGAAAATATTAAATTTTATTAAATATATTATTTCACATATAGTAACAATTAATATGAAAACAAAATCTTTAGTTGCAATCGATCTTTGACCCAAGCCCGCTCGTCGGGTCATCTTGATCTCAACCTTTATTGTGGGTCAGCTTGTTTCAACCTTCTTCTTGGACCTACCGTTGCAGCTTTCGTTCCAAGTTGGCACATATTGACATTAGGCCACGAATAGTTTATCTCGACGTTTTCCTTAGGTCAACCCTCACAATCTTTAGCCCAAGACGAATTATCATAGCCTACGGCCTAGATAACCCTTCTCAAATTTTGGTTCAAAACAACTCGGACCTTTGACCTAGACGACACATTTTGACCAACAACTCAAGCCTGCACATCTTGATCTTTAATCCAATCGACTTCTCTCGACCTTCAGATCAAGTCGGTTGACCTTCCATCCATGTTGACCTCTTCATAACCTTTCATTTCGGACGATCTGTTTCAACCTTTCACTTAGGCCGGTTACCTCGACCTTCAGCCTGAGCTGATCTAGGACGTTCTGTCTTTACCTTCGGCCTAGGCAACATGTCTTGACCCTTCCCCCGTACCGAATATCATGACCTTTCATCCAAGTTTGTTCGTCTCAACTTTCATTCCATGATGGCCTCTCTCGATATGATCATAGATGGGGCAAGAATGAAGAGCTTTTAGAGTGACAAGAAGCATAAAAAGAAATAGGATAGGTTTTCTTAGGCTTGTATTTTGCCTATTTTAGTTTCTAGTTTCTTTCTCTTAGATTAGTTGTAAAGAAGCTTATATACTCTTCTTTTCTTTAAGGTTCAAGCAATGTGGGACTTCACATAGCTTGGACTTAAAAGAAAGAAGAATAAATAAGTCTCTTCTCCTTATAGTTGCTTGTATTGCAAGTTAGCTCATGTATAGTTTTAGTTTTGATCTTTAAACTAGTTAGGTAGCTTAAATACCCTTAAGAAGTGGAAGAATTAAGAGATGTGGGACTTAAAACAACCTTGGGAGTTGTTGTCCAGACTTGAAGACCTCCAAGTTCCACATCCTTTAGTTTTCTCCATCTACTTCATTTCCTAGTTCTATATAAGCAACCTAAGGTCTCCTTTGTACAAACACCTTTCATTGAATGAAATAAGAGTGATTTGCATTGAATTTCTTATCTTCTTTGAGGTAGAATTATGTCTCTTAGTCATCTTTTGGGTCTTATCTTGTGAAGAGCAAGTGGCAATCCATCCTTCACACTTATATTGGATCATTTCAAGTGGCGTGTCTTCAAGTTCCTAAGTTTCCTATCCTTTTTCTCTTCCATTTTTAATCTTTTTAATTCCATTGCTTAATTGCCTTGCTTAGTCTTAAGCTTATTTCTATCTAGACATGATATTACATATCACCTCTCAACCATTACCTTGGGCCAACCAGTGTCAAGCTTCATCGAGACAGTCTGTCTTTACCTTCCCTAGTTGACCTATCTCAACCATTAGCCCATGCTAGCCTATCACGACCTTCAAGCAGGGAAGCCAAGGTCGATTGACATTAGACCTTACTCGTATCGCCCTTTGCTCAATTGACTAGTCTTGACCTTCTATTCGAGTTAATCCATCTCGACATTTGATTCAGCGACTAGTCTCGACCTTCGGCTCGGGCTGGTTCGTCTTGACCTTTTGCCTAGGTTGACTTATCTCGATCTTAGCATGATTGGCTTGTCTTCACTCTTAGAAATGATGAGCTGTGTTTCTCAACATCAAGAGGGGGTGGGGAGGAGGGGGTTGGGGGGGGGGGGGGGTGAATTGGTGTTTTATAAAAATACCCGCTTTTCAAATCTTTTTAGCAAATCAGATGAATCTTTGAACCTTTCTTGAACAACAAACAATGTGTATGCAATATAACAATATGCGTATTCGAATGATGATAATATGTAATCGATTAATGCAGAGCGAAAGGGAGAAGAAAAATCAAACTCTGAGTTTTATACTGGTTCGGCCTCAATGCCTACATCCAGTGTCCTTTCAATCAACCTAAGATTGAAAGCCAATTTGCACTATAAAGATCTGAGTTTTTACAATAAGGGTTTTACAACGACCACACTGCCAAAATGTAAATCACTTCTCTAACTCACTAATCTAATATAGCCAAATACAAAAACCTTGCAGCAAGAACAATCCTCTCCTGCAGTCACCCCTTTGAGAACCCTCTCAAAGTACAAGAACTCCTCATTCTTCTTCCTAGCAACACGTACAGGGAACATCAACACACTGATTGCAAAACTTCTCCTGATCACACAACAAGCACCTCAGTTGTGCAGAAAGATTAGATTATTCAAATCAGTCAAGCTTGTCTCTCAAGAAATCTTCAAGAATAGTCCACCACTTCAATTTCTTGTTTCTTGGAGTGTTTGATCACCTCTGTAAAACTTTTTAGCACAATTTAAATCAGATATGAAAATGTTAATCTCAATTGTCTTACAGAATCCAATCAATGCGTCTATATATAATTTTAGTCAATTCAGACGCAATTTAATCGATTCCTCTTTTAATCTAATTGGTTACATTAAATACTTGTAATGGATTTATAACTAATTAAGCTTCTTAGCTGAATACGCAATTAATGCAATCGATTTCCATTTAATGCTTAGTCAAAACATTTAAAAATATGACCATTGAAACAATTATAACAAGCATGAAACAATTTTCAAATCAATAACAGACTTAATTGAATAGATAATCCATGTAATCGATTAAGCTTCAACACTTAACACATTTTTGAAAACTTTTTCTTTCTAATTCACAACATAGCACATTTGAAAAAGATATATGCAAACACACGTGTTTTAATTGATTCACCAATTAATGTAATCAATTCAAAGCAAGTTGTTTAGCCTCAGTTTAAAAACTCAAGCTGTCTGATGACCTGAATTGATTATCACACCTCTATAATCAATTAGTCATTTAGATATGCTTTTGTGCACATGATTTCCTTATCACCAAAACATATAGTATGCATACACATATATGATCACTTTACTAACATAGTATGCAACAATCAACATATTATATGTGTTTTTATTATCAATGTGTAGTCATCATCAAAACCCACTATCAAAGGGATTGGGTTTTGCTATCATAGTGCTCACCCTAACAACATTGACCTTGGGCCCATTCAGCCCGTCTTGACCTTCAATCCGAGCCAACCCATATCGACTTTCCTCTTGGGTTGAACTATCTCAATCTTTGGCTAAGGTCGACCCATCTCGAGCTCTAACATGAGCTAGGAAATCTCAACCTCCGACTCAGGCTATCCTGTCTCAACCTTTAGTCAAGGTCAACTTGTATCGGCATCCGGCCTAAGCCGACTCGACTCAACTTTTGACTCAACTTGTCTCATTTTGACCTCTGACTAAGATTGATCTATTTGAACCTTCGATAAGCCTGTCTCGACCTTTCGTTTGAGTCGGCTTATTTCAACCTTTATTTTAGGCTGACCCTTCTCCACCTTCAACTCGGGACGACTTGCTTTACCTCCAGCTTGACCTACACGTGTTGAAATGCAAGACGACTTGACTCAAGCTTTGAGCGATGGTGAAAGTGTTGTATATTTTATTTTGTTTTGTTATCTTACTTATTTATATCCAAAAAATATATATAGAATGATATTGTAATTAATGTAAAGCAAAATACAATTTTTATTGTTTGTATTAAAAATATGTTGAAAGCAGAAGTTATTGAAAAACATAATAATTTTATTATCCAATACATTTATATAAATGGTTTAACTGTGATATTAAGGCTGTGATGAAATATGATTCTATGATTTATCTTGTCTTGTTTTTGATATAAATATATTGTGTTATATGTTATGACATTTCTGGTTTCTCACCCTTGCATGTTTGTTGTTGTGGTTTTCACCTACAAATGATTGTACTTGTACGAGAGTAAATGGTGTTGCAGATAAGACCGATTCGAAATAGCTGATGAGAGTTGGACCTTTTAAATTTGGGGTTGATTATTTACTTTTTATTGTTTAAAAGTTTTCAGACTTGATATTTTGATGTAAAAGTGACATTTCGAGATTTCATGTTTTATACAGACAAGGTTTATAGTTATGATTTTACTTCTGTACTATAATTGAATAAAATTTTGATTATCTGAAATGAATGTTTTATGAAAATATTTTGAAAATTTTTTATACTCGTGGCATTTCGTTAGAAGTGTTACCTATCAAGGTATGATTTCATTATTTTATTAAAAAATTATTGACAAGAAATTAATTGAAAAATATAAATAACTATCCAATAAAAAAATTAATAAATGTTACTTAAAAATATCTAAACTTATGAAAAAACTTTAAATTTAATAAACAAAATTTGAAAAACAAATATGTTATACCTAATTTAAAAATAACATAGCCCAAGATAAACTTAGGCGTAGGACACTCTAGAAGTAAAAGGAAATCCAAGGTGACTCGCATATGCCTATAAATTGTGATTTTTCCAAGACATACAAGTCAAAGAATCTACAGAAACCTGAATAAGAGATAAGTTATGATAATTTATTCTACTTTTTACGTAACCGAGTTCATACTGACATGGGGATTTGGACTTTTTTGGGTTTGATTCTGTTAAACACACTATTTTAGGTATCCGTATGTAACAACGTGAACTTTTTGTTTTCTTCAATGGCTTGTAGTTTTGCGTGTCCTAAAGCATCTCAACCACACACATCCACAGAATACCATATAATACGAAAGTCAGTCAATAATTTTTGAAATATTACTTTATATATTGATTTAGAAGTTAAAAAAATATTTTATTTTGTGTGTTAAGATATTACAAGTATATTGAATCACATGAGTAATAAATAAAATGTCCATATATAAGTTTTCTGAAGAAACTCGTGTTTGCTTAGAAAGATTATGATTATTTATTAATTAAGGCTACGAAATTTAAAATAAAGAAAAAATTGAATTTTTAATAAAATAAATATAAAATTCTAAAAAATAATTAAATCGATGAAATTAACTATGTAGTAGAAACTTCACCACAACTAGATTTCTTTTCCAATTCAATGTAAAAGCACTAAAAGCTATATTTCCAATTTTAACCCTAACAATTATAATACAATCTAACAAGTCCTGATTTTTTAGAGACAAGTCTAAACTTTACTAATAAAAATTCTAATCCCTGAGATTATTTTACCAAAAGTTTGCACTAAATTCATATATTTAAATTGACTAGTTGATAAAACTTTACGTCTAGAGGAAAAATCTATTAGTTGTTCTATCATAATCAAGGTTCTAAATTATTTTTCAATAATTAATAATTAGATACCAATAAATAAGCAATCAATAATCATGCAATTATGAACAAGAATAAAACACAAAGAGTAATGGAAAAACAAATATATTAAATAGTAAAAATCACGAAAAGTAAATATACATTACGTCCAAGCCCAATGAGTAAAGGTAGTTAATTACTCCTAGACATTCTAAGCACGAAGGGATAAACGATGAAAATAATGGTAACAATGAGTGACTTGAGTCTCTAAAATATGCATCTAGTGTTTCTCTCTTACGATTAATTCCTTGCTCCACCAAAAGATTAATTTCTAAATCTCTTATGCACTCATTTAATGTGTTTTTGAAATGCATAGGTCGTTGGGCGAGCTAAAGTCACTAGGCAGCTTAGGCCTTCTCACTAGATTATTTGATCTTGCTCGTTAGGCGAACTACGCCGAACTGACAAGGTTTGGAAATTGTATTTGAATGAATTGTAACTGTATGATAACCTATTTAAAATGGAATATTATCAAAGCACAATTCTAGCTTTAAAGCTTACTTTATTCAATGAAGTAAATGACTTTATATAGCCAATACAGTAACTAATATAAAAAATAAAAATACCACGTAAACAAAGCATAACTGAACGTGGTTGAACAATACTGAACGTGACTAATTTTATGGAACAAAAAACTAAGCATCCTATTTTTAGGGGATAAGATTTATTAACAAATAACTAAAGATTGAGTTAAAACGTGCATTAGTAAAAAAAACGTATTTTAACTCGCACACGACGCTTCAGTTTTAGAAAAACCCAAGCGTATCAAAACACTGTGACAATATCGCAATTTTAACCATCTTATATGCCTCGGTTATTGATGAACCGATGCCTAAAGACAATAATGCCTCGATTGTTTGAGTGACCGAGACATATAACCCTTTCTGGATGGATCGAGCGACCTCGCTTATTTGCAAAACCGAGGCAGTAGTTGACCGAACGGTTTCGGTTGAGCACCTAACCGAGGCATTTAGTCCTGTACAGAGTGTACAAACTGTACAGACTGAACGACCTCGCTTGTTTGCAGAACCGAGGTAGTAGTTGATGGAACGACCTCAGTTGAGCGTCTAACCAAGGCCTTTAGTCTTGTCATCCCTGCAAACCCCTCTACTGCCACTATAATGTACAGACTAAAGAGACCGAACGACCTCTCTACTACTAACGTGCAAACTGAACAAACCGAATGACCTCGTTGGTTTGTAAAACCGAGATAGTAGTTGACCGAATGGCCTCGATTGGGCGCCTAACCGAGGCATTTAGTTCTGTCATCCCTACAAATCCCTCTGCTACCATTGTAATGTACAAACTGAAGAGACCGAATGACCTCTCTACCACTAACGTACAGACTGAACAGACCAAACGACCTCGCTTGTTTGCAAAACCAAGGCAGTAGTTGACCGAACAGCTTCGGTTAAGCGCCTAACCGAGGTATATAGGTTTAAATTATTTTTAAAAATGCCATTCACTGAAACTATTACACATCAGTTGACTGAACGACCGAGGTAGTAGAGCATTTCTGGCACAACACTTCCATTTTCGTGAACAGTTTTCTTCACGCGATCTTTATTCTTCCTCTAAGCAAACACTATTCTCCAGCACTGCCCACTGCTCGCGCCTCCCCCTCCGCGTTCGTCGTGCCTCCCTCGTCGTTCTCGCCCTGCCTCTGTGGCCGTTGTCGTACCGCTTCTTTCGCTCCTCCCACGCGAGCACTCGCTCATATCACGCGGTTCTTGTGACCTTGTACCTTTGTCTCTCCATTGTCGTGGGTTGTCGCCACCGGCGTTCATGGCTGCCACCTCCGTTGGTGTTGCGTCATTGGTGTCACCGCTGTTGCCTTCGTCGGTGCTTCCATCTCATTGCCTACATTTCATGAACAAAGCATCCACCTCCATTTCTCTTTAGGCTGCCTACATTGCTCTCTAGGTTGCATCGCTGCCGCCGTCGCCACTGCTAGGTGCACCACTGTCGTGGTTGGGACTGTTCTTCATCTGCCATTGGTGTTGTTGTTCTTGTTGGCCCGGTATTGTTGTGATATTGGGGTTAAAGTTTAGATTGAGAAACTTGCAGTTTTGAGTATGGGGAACTTCTTTTTGAGGATCTGTTCGTGCTGTTCTGGTCCGTGAGGATTGTTGATGGTTGCGCCAGTTGGAAAAGAAGACTTTGCGTGGTGGCCTATGGTTGTCTGGTAAAGGTGGCATGGTTGTTAGGTAGTGGTCCGATGTGAGAATGAAGTGTTGAAGATTGGTGGACACTTGTTATCAAGCTTCTCGACAGTGCAAGCGAAAAAGCAACTTAGACCGTGGATGCAGGTCACAACCGATCATTCTCACAAGAGGCGGAAAAGGTGGACGCAGGTCACAACCGATCGGTCTCGCGAGAGGCGAAAAAGCTGGCGAAACCGAACATTAAAAAAATAAAATAAAACATACTCTACTGCTTCGGTTAAGGTCCCAACCGAGGCAGTAGAGTCTAAGATACTGCCTCGGTTCAAAAGGAACTGAGGCGAAAACCTACCCCTTTTTTACTCGGTTCAGAACCGAGGCAAAAAGCTTATCCCTTTTTACCTCGCCTATATATGCCTCTATTGCAGAACCAGTGCCTATAAGCGAAAATAACCAATGCCATTTCCCTTGACTGTACTAGTGGTGGCTGACATTCCTCCCTTAAACTGCACTAGTAGTGTAGCATTGTGAGCTTACACCCTAGAATGATTGGATTTTTCACAACTGAACAGTTTTGGAAACCAAATCTTTCAAGTATTTGGTTAGCATATTTTCTCTAGCATATAAAAATGCCATTTGAAGTATGCGTGACTTCCACACCAAGAAAATATCTCATCCTTCCCAAATTGGTCATCTCAAATTCCTTTTTCATTGAGTTTCTGAATTCTTGGAACATTTTTTCACTATTTCCTGTATAGATAAGATCATCTACATACAGGTTCACAATAAGAACATCTATTGCTCCTTCTTTCTTTTTAAATAACGTGTGATCATTCGTGCTTCTTTCAAAACCTTCCTTGAGGAAGTATGATTCTATCTTATTGAACCATGCTTTAGTTGTCTATCTCAACCCATAGAGAGCTTTCTTCAGTTTATACACCTTGTCTTCTTCACCAATTACCACATATCCCTTTGGTTGTTCCACATACACATCTTCTGCCAACTCTCCGTATAGGAATGCACTTTTGACATCTAGTTGATAAACTGTCCAACCTCGACTAGCTGCAATGGATAAAGTCAATCGAATGGTATCCCATCTTGCCACAGGTGTAAATACTTCAGTGTAATCAATTCCAACTTCTTGAGCATATCCTTTTGCTACAAGACGAGCCTTATATTTTTCTACTTCTCCTTTTTCGTTTATCTTGGTCTTAAATACCCACTTCACATCAATTTTTTTTACTCTTGTCAGTAAGGTTGTTAGTTCCCACATTCCATTTTTGTTTATCGCTACAATCTCATTCTCCATTGCATCCCTCCATATCCGACTTTTGGCTGCTTCCTCAAAGGTGGTGGGATCAATTGAATCATATGATGTGAACATGGCATGTTGTTGCATCTGTTGAGTGAGTTGTTCCACTTCCTGTGCCATTCCTTCTTCGTCTTCTTCTTCTGATAGTCCAGCTCCAGATTATAGTTCTTCATCCATACTGGTGGTTGTCTTTTCCTTTCTGGGAGTTTGGTTCTTTCATCTTCTGTACTTTCTTCTACATTCTCATTATCTTCTTGATTCGTCACTGCTGAATCTTTATTTCCCTAATTTTCTTCTTCTTCTTCACACTTTATTTCAAGAGAATTAACTCCTTCTGACTTTGTCCAATCTCATTTTTCCATTTAAGCAAAAACTACATCTCGACTAATAATAATCCTCTTTGTTTCAGGATCATAAATTCGGAAAGCTTTGGACTCTTCACTAATTCCCATATATACACAATTGATGGTTTTCTCATCCATCTTCTTCCTTGTAACATCAAGAATGTGAACATATCATATGCATCCAAACACCTTGAGATGTGTGACTGAAGATTTTCTCTCTTTCCAAGCTTCTTTAGGTGTCATATTGGGTAGGACTGAGGTTGAGCATCTATTCAAAATATGAGTGGCCAGGTTTGCTGCTTCGTGCCAATATTTCTTTAGAACATCTCGTGCTATGAGCATGCATCTCAGCATGTTCATCAAGGTTCGATTTCTTCTTTTTGCCACTCCATTCTGTTGTGGTGAGTAGCGTGCAGTGAGTTGTCTTATGATTCCATTATTGCTACAGTAGTCATTGAATTATGATGAGTTGAACTCTCCTCCTCTATCAGTACGCAAACAGGTTATGTTGTATCCTGTTGCTTTTTCAATCAATGATTTAAACCTTTTGAATGTATCAAAGACTTCACACTTGGCATGTAAGAAATAAGACCACATTTTTCGACTATAATCATCTATAAAGGTAAGGATATACCTTTTATGACTATGAGATTCAGGAGTAATTGGACCACATATATCTGAATGAATGAGTTGTAGAGGTATGGAAGCTCTCTAAGTTCTTTTCTGTGAAAGGAAAGTCGTTGTTGTTTGCCAGTCATGCATATGGTGCACAACTTAGATTGATTCTTCAATATTGGCAGGCCTTGAACCATCTTCCTATATGTAAGAGTTCATAGTCCTTTCATGTTCAGGTGACCAAACCTCTGATGCCAACAAGCTTGGAATATTTTCAGAAGTTACATTTAAACATGTTGCCTTTGATATATTAGTATCAACAATAGCGATAGATGCCATAAGCACAAACATACGTTTTACAGATATCATAGTTCATATAATCATACCTTCAGTATCATGATAAATGCTACAACATCCATTCTTAATTAGTATAGACAAATTTCGTTCTTGAAGCTGACCAATGCTAAGCAAATTTATTTTGAGATCAAGAATGTAAAATACCTCTGTGATGGTCACAATTCGTCCTTCTAATTTCATTCGAATATTGCCTTTTCCCATGACATTCAATTTGAAGTCATTTCCTAGTTTAACAGAATGTCTGAATGATTGATCAAGTTCAATGAACCATTTCTTGTCTCCACTCATGTGATTGCTACATCCAGAATCTAGAAACCACATTTCATCTTGTTTGACTCCTTGCATTTCCACATATGACATAAGTAACATCTCATTTCCTTCATCCAACTCTGTGTGTTCTACATAGTTGGCATATATGGGACATTGGTATTGAAAATGTCCCAGCTTGTGACATCGATAACACTCAATTGTAGATTTGTCAACAGTTCTACCTCTACATCTTCCTCTTCCTGTATATTTGTCCCGCCCTCTTCCTCTATTACAAAAAGGTAGGGAACTTTTGGCCTCGGTTCCTACTGAGGTAATATCTCAAAGGGTACTACCTTGATTCCTCAACAACTAAAGTAGTAAGGAAGAAAAAAAAAGTGTGTGTGTGTGTGTGGGGGGGGGGGGGGGGGGGAGGGGTTATTACCTCGGTTCAACCGAGGTAATAACATGGACTTATGGCAGCGGTTCTAGGTTGAACAGTTGCCAAAGCCCTATTTTTTTTTAAATTCTCATGCACCCTATTGCATTGGTTGTGGCTGAACCGAGGCCATAGAAGGGCTTTCTACCTTGGTTTTGGCTACAACTGAGGCCTATTCTCATGCAATATTTTTTAATAGAATTTATGTTTTTGTGATATCCACTATCACAAAAACAGACTTGCATATCAAACAGTATAATAACAACACAGATTCAACACAATAGTCAATATTTACATCACATAATGTTTAAAGCATAATGTACAAAGTCTAATAACAATAAATCAACATGTGCTAATGTATTTTAAATCCTAATAACTATGAACTACTGAATAATCTAGTTAAATGGTTTGCAAGTGTCTTCCTTAGGTATGTAAGTGGCTTCTCAAGAAGTGGAGTAGGAGTCTTGAATCTCTGCACAAGACACATGATATTAATTAGTGTATATGAATTCCAAATGATGGAGAAAAACAAAATTCATTAAATCTAAATATTACTGTTTCCCAGCTTGTTGTGATATGGGCACGAATAATGTGAGCCATCCAATACATTACGTATTATCCGCACTCATATGACCCACTCTGTTTGTTACACTACAATATATCATCACAATTGTAAATAGTTAGTGAAAATCATTAACACAAAACAACTATAAGAAAGTATGGTTTTAGCGTATGTCAAACCTTGAGAGCAACCCATGCAAGCTTTTTACTGTTAGTAGTTGATCTCCCAACCAACATCATATGTGCTGCAATAGAACTATAAAAAAAAGGCTTTAGCATTCATTTATATAACAAAGAAAGTCCAAACATTGAGGTTCTTACCAATCAACTACTTATCTGAGATGTTTGGGAGGAGACTTGTGCAATGAGCGGAACCACACAACATAGCTCTCTGGTACAGAAACAATAAGTAACTGCCAATGGTGCCAGAAATTGATAATAACTTAATTGTTATATATTAAAATCACATATGGAACTTTGAAGTTAACAAACTTCACTTACCCAGATATATAAGGAATAAAATATATGTCCTTCCCCCTTGCAAAGCTGCTGGTGAGATATGTTGTGATGTCATCAAAATTATTTGTTTTCTGAGTGACTTAGGGATCAATGAACCCATAGACATCATTGTAGACCAAGTTGTTACATACACCAAACATATACCTGAAATAAAAAATTACCTTTGATATAAGTATACTTGATATATAAATAATTGCTCATAGACTTACATCATCCATAGCTGAATTAATGTAACATTCAACTCTTCTCTTCCCAACGCATGCTCCTTGACATCTTGGTTATGTAGGTATATTGGGACCTCAAAGCCTCTCCCAAATACATTAGCATCATAATAAATTATTGAATATAAGTGTTTATTAATTTACCTATAAGAGGCACAACAGGTTCCTGTACTGGAGATGGCTACGGGCGCATCCCATAAGTCTTAAATTGTTGCTGGAACTGGCGCATAACTCTGTTAGTCACTTCTGTAGTGACTTCATCGTACAATTTTTCCCTATGCTTTTTTTAGATCTCTTGTGTCAGCCTTTGTTCTTGTTCTTCGTTGTATGCATATGAAGTCTGACGCGAAGAACTCCCAAAATAATCTCTAATGCCTTCTCCAGTACCAGCAGCATGCACTCGTCCAAGGTGCTCAGGTTGTCCAATTGTAGTGGTAAAAATATCCTGGCGACCCTCTAGAGTAAATTGACATTAGTAGCTCTGCTCAACCAAGGAGTCCTGTAACATAAAAAACACCATTATTCTTTAAAAGGTTCAATTTAGTATGTATAATGAAACTATTATTATTTTAGGAATAGTGATAACTTAATATGCTTTCAAATATTTCTCGTGCAGTCTCAGAAAGGAGTCCCTCGATGATATTAAACAAACCAACTTGCAATTCACATGCCGAGAAGGTGGAGAAGGAGGATGGGGGCTACCACCCTCAGATGAGGGTCTACCTTCTGCCTTTTGCTTGAGGATTTTCTCCTCAAGCTTTCTATACCCACCATGAGATAATAGGTGGGGGTTTTTATTTTGGACAATTATTCCTTGTGCTTTGGTTCTTGTTGCCTGTCACATATAATGAATTAGTTCATATGATATAAATTTATTAATGAGGAATTGAATAATATCAACTATACTAACCTGTCATTCCTCTGATGTCCGACTCTCTACAAATTGACGCCAAGTTTCCTCATCAATGGTCTTATATTTTGCACACAAACTCATTTGTTTTGGCTCCAAATACATATATTGAGGTCAATTTAGTCTTAAAACCCCACAATTTTTCAACAAAGATGATAAACACTTATTTTTAAGTATTGCGACATTTGGAATGTCAAATGTCATCTGCAATAAATATAATAAAGGTGTATCAATACAAAATTATCAATATAAATAAACTCTACTTCAAATGATATTAATTAACTTACCAATAGATTATTCCATATAATGTTCTGATCAATCTCAGACACATGGTCAAAATATGGAGTAAGAATATTAATCCTATTACGTGTCAGTACTCCAAGGTATGATCTAAAGACATCTGCATTTGGGCCAGATGCCACACCAGTGATCACATTAACATCCACAGGTGTCTTTTCACCACTATTTCTTCTGACCATTAGTTATCTCAACCTAGTGGCTCCTCTAGTAGGTTTGCATACAACCGAGGCCATATGGCCTATATTGCTTCGATTCTGAGACAATCAAGGTCTATACTATCCCGAAAATTTCAAAAATGATGCTACACCATATTATGCTTCGGTTTATGGTGAACTGAAGTATAATAGGCGCGGTAATAAGTCCTTTTTTTTACTAGTGTCAATATCAAGTACATACTTTTTCAATTTTGATAGATGTAATTTATTATGAATCTTTACCAAGGAGAAGGTTTGTCATGTTCATATATTATTGTACCTATATTCCTAAAAATATGATAAGGTCTAATGAATTTAAAAGTTCTCTTTCTAAAATTATTAAAGAGACCTTTCTACACTAGTAAATGATGTTACTTTGAGAAATACATATCACAAGCAGAAAATTAAACATCGTGACTATTGATCCATAAAGGACTTTTTTCTACTCATAATTCTTCCATTTCTCATGTAATAATATGATTTTCTAAGTATTTTATTGTAACCAATTAGGTCCAATAAACAAATTCTAACCATATGGAAACCAACATAAACTTGTTCAGCATTTCCTAATACAATACTTTATAATGTGTCATGACAATTCTTTCTTGGAAACTATGTGATTGTAGGTGAATTTTAGAAGCAAAATCTATCCCAACTACCCAAGTCTTTTGAATAAGTATTTTAAAGATTTGATCAATATCATCTCTCGTTACAGTTTTTCCTCTAGAAGGTAAGGTAAATTATTCATAAACTAGTTCCTAAAGCCTATTACAACATTTTCCAAAATCTATAAGTGAGGTGAGGATCTCCATTACAAATTTTTTGCTTGAAATGTAAGTTTCAAGTTAGGATGCATCAACTACTTTTCCTTTATCATTTTAAGAAAATAATTAGCTATAATAAACATGTTATATCCAATGTGATAATAAGATATTATAACTCTTAAATTTTAAGATCCTAATTTTCCTTAATTTTGGACAATTTGGTTCTTTTTGGTAGAGGTGTTTAAATCATTAACGGAATGTGAACAATGAATGTCACATGTTCGTTCATGTTTTTTTTTTTAATTTTTTTAAAATTTTTCTTAGTTAAAAAAAATTGTTCATGTGTCAACTCTGCATCATGTCAAATGACAATATTAGTATCACTTGTGAAGTTAGTGTCAATCCAACGTGTCAAGTTAATATCAATATCACGTGTGAATGTTAATGTTAGTGTCACATATTAGTGTTTTATATTTAATTGGTCCCAATTTTCATTAATTTGTTCAATTCCGTCCCAATTTTTTTCAAAAATGAGCAATTTTGTCCTTCTCTAAATTGAGACCAAATTTAATTTTTATATAAATGTTATACTAATTTTTTTTTATTAAAATTCACATTTTTATTAGATATTACTTTTATTATTTTTAAACCAACTCTAGCTATATTATTAGAATATAATTATTAAATTTATGTTTGACTTTTGGTATATGTAAAAGATAGTGTCATATTTGGTTTTAAAATAACAAAGAATTTTCCTTCTAATTTCAAACTAATTCTAACCCTACATCTTTTAGCCAAGTCTAACCCTATTTTTAAATCAACTCTAATTTTATTTTTTAGATATAGCAAAAATCAAACCTAAATATAATGATTATATTTTAAGAATATAGTTAGAGTTAGTTTAAAAATAATGAAAGATATTTAGTAAAAATGTGAACGTTAATAAAAATTTGGTTTAATCCTTTAGTACATCCCTATTTATGTACGAATGTCTCAATTGGGTCCTCGTTTTTTAAAGTGTATCAAAATGGTCCTTAATTTTGAAAATTCATATCAATTGAGTCCTTTCCGTTAAGTTGGCTGGACGGCGTTAAAAAAATTCATGAGTGGATGCTGAGATGACGAACGAACGCTCGTCCACCAGCGAACGAACGCTCGTCCACCAGAGAACGAACGCTCGTCCACCAGAAAACGAACGCTCGTCGACCTATTATTGCTGGACGACCGTTCGTTCCACACTGGACGAGCGTTCGTTCGGTGGTCGACGAGCGTTCGTTCACTGATGGACGAGCGTTCGTCCGTTGGTGGACGAGCGTTCGTCCGCTGGTGGACGAGCGTCCGTACGTCCTCTCAGCATCCACTCATCAATTTTTTTAACGCCGTCCAGCCAACTTAACGGAAAGGACTCAATTGATATGAATTTTCAAAATTAAGGATCATTTTGATACACTTTAAAAAACGAGGACCCAATTGAGACATTCGTACATAAATAGGGATGTACTAAAGGATTAAACCTAAAAATTTCAATAAAAGATTAATATAAAAATTTAATTTGGTTTCAAATTGGAGAGACCAAATTACTAGATTTAAAAAAAAAGGATTGAATTGAACAAAATTAATAAAAATTGAAACTAAATTAAATATAAAACATTATCACGTGGCATTGACACGAACGTGACACAACATTGACTACACACATGGACAACTTTTTTTCAAATTTAAAAAAAATTAAAAATAATAATTAATTAACCCTTGACATACACATTTCACGTTTCTTTAACAATTTAAATATCATTCTAAAAAATCAAATTAAACTAAATGAACAAAAATTGAAACTTGAATAGAAAAAAAAAATCACATTTAATAAACTAGATGAAATTAAGGACGGAAATAATATTTAACTCATTAAATTTCTGAAAAATAAACTAACTAGTCATCAATAAATTTATATTTTTATATAGTTTAATATATTACGTAACTCTAATGTGCACAAATATGTCATTAAATAATATGATATTAACATAATATTTGAGTTTAATATTATATATAAAAAAAACTATACACTATCAAATAAAAAGTCATTCTTAATTTCTTTTCAAATTAAACTTTAAAAATATAAAAAACTATCATACAATGATATTTCAATATATTTAATAGTCTCATATTATTTAAAAATTAAAATCAACATCTATTTAAACATGTCTTCTTTTCTTAACTCTCTTAAATATATTTTAATGATGAAACTTTAACATTAAAATAAACTATACTTCAAATATAATAATTAATTCTAACAATACTATTTCAGCTATAACTTAACGTAGGAACACATAATAATTAAAAATTTATGCATACAAAGGTAATAATAGACAAATTCTCTTACTTATGAAGTCATACACTATTTAGTCTACTCCTAATAAAATTACTACTTATTGATTCAGTGTTCACTCTAAAAGGGTTTGAGTTATACATGAAACTGAGATATATAACTTTTCTATTTTCCAATATTAGATACACTAAATACCGTGGCTAAAAAGTGTTTCCTTTTCTTTTATTTTCTTTTAACAAGATATAAGAACGCAAAGCGAGGTAAAAGCATCACAAAAGTAAAAGCAAAAAAACCCAGCAACATTGTGTTTGATACTCAATTCATAGATTAATGTAAACAAAATAAAGCGATGAATAGAACTGAATATAAAGTATGACCTAATTTTCCAAATGCCAGAATCGAGGGAGTTTAATATTCTTCCTTGGAACCTAAGAAAAACACTGTAAGGACAATCCTATTCATTCTCTTTTGTCCTAAAGCGGTTACATAGTAAATGGTCTGAGGGTTTTGTTTTCTGGGAGACACAAATCTCTTAGACATGAATCTATGCTCGTGAAGTTGCCTTTTCTTCATGTGCGGCTATAGTGGGTAGTGGTGGCTACCATTTTCATGTTCAACAAAGAAACAACCCTTTTTATTTGATTTGATTGATAGTTGCATTGAATATAGATTGTTATTTGATTCAATCAAATCAGCAACAGTGAAGTTTGAATTCGCAAGATGTTTACTCGGGTAATCAGAGAAAGTTGAAACAGTTAATTAGTATAAGCTCCACTTAGTTATCATCTCGATGTGTGTATAATTAAATTCTAACAAAATTAAGTGACCTAGCATGCTCTCACTAATCACTGTTCTTCTTCTTCTTTTGACTCTTATTTGACTCCTATTGGAATGTTATTTCCTCTTACAATGCCATGTGTGTATAATGATATTGACCTCTCCTTGCAACTAGTGTATTCAGTATCCAATAAAAACATTTTACAATGCATTATCTAAATAGGATATTTATTTTAAAATCTATCACTTAATTATCAATTTATATGAAAATCCTATCTAATATTAAAATTGTTAAAATAAGCTAAATTGTGATTTTAAAAATAGTGCTTTATTATTATAAGTTAATTACACAGCATGACTTATTTTAGCATTTTACTTTAACTAGGACTACAAAGTTCTAATAGAAAACATTATTGAAGAACATTACTTAATTTTAAGCAATATGAATCCTCTAAATGTACATGTTCTAAAACAATTAGAATCACATAATGTCAACTTAAGAAACATCTGACGTTCAATTTATATTAAAAATATAACGAAATAGTGGTTTGTTTCCAGCAGTATTACTCATACCCCCACATTTGACGTCAACCATGACAAATATTGGACATTTTATATGCCAGCATGAAGCCAAAGAGTAAATCCATTTTTTGTTCTTTATTTCTTTTCTCTTATATGTTAGCATTATTTTAAATATAAAATAAATATTATAGCATTTTCAGTTCCTATTTTTAAGGAACATAAAGTGGTCCATTAAGCCATTTTTTTTATGCTTTTAACTGCATAGAGGTTATAGAGCAGTTATTAATTTTTAAACGTAAAGCCCATTTATTTTGAAACCTGTGATGGCCAGACTTTATATAAGGGAATGGGTTACTCTCAGTTTTGATCACTAAGCCTACTCCTCTATTCAGAAAAACACACCATCGAGTTTGAGTGAGTCAAGGTTTAGAAAATAAAGCTGTCTGTGGTTAGATTTACAAAATTGCAATGGCAGGAGGTACGCACATTATTCTTTCATTTTCGCTTCCGCTGTTTTTGATCTGAATGTGTTACTGTGATGTTAATATAACATGTTTAGGTCAATTTCATACTCTGCTATTTTATCATTATAAACCAAACAGAACGTCCCACACTTTATGGGGTCGACGTTTAAAACAATACAAAACGTCGTACAAGTTGGGGTTGGACGTGCTGGTCGTAATCACATAACGTCCTTAAGGAAGCCGCCGACGTCCAATACAAAATAAATAAATACTAAATATTGATTTAATTAATATGACGTCAATCGTAACAAAAGAACGACGTTGTATATTACAGCTAGCAGTTATTTGTTTATTTTTCGTTTAAATCAACCCATAAAATGTCAGTTTTATACTGTCTTAGACGTTTTGTTATTTAGTTCCTTTTTTATTATTTTTTATTTTTCTTTTAAACCAATCACATAACGTCAAATTCTTCTTCGCATTGGACGTTGTATTTTCCAGAAATTATGTTTTTAATTTTTTCTTCTGAACCAAACGAAAAAACGTTCTTGTACTCGTGGCTTCGACGTTTTATTAAGTGGAGGAAGCCACATATCAAGTCAAATTATGTGGGGATTTGGCTTTGACGTGTACTCGCGTATAACGTCAAAGTTCAACATCCCATAACAGAACAAACAACGTTAACAATAACCTCAGTCCCTCTTTTTTTTTCTTTTAAACCAACAAAAGAATGTCGAACTCTTTCACCAATTCGACATTTTTTTGCCACAAATAATTTTTTTTTTCTTTTAAACCAACGAATACGTCAGATGCCCAAGGAATCCGATGTTTATTGTTGGATTAAAAGAAAAAAGAATTAAACTAAAAAGACACTTTGGAAGTCTGAAGAAATTGACGTCAACCTCTTCGTTTCTAGCAGCAAACTGAATTTTCCCATATATCATTTAAGTAGACTGTCTTTTATTATTGAAGCCCATATCAGGCCTTTCCCAACAGTAACTATTTATGTAGGCATCCATTTATAAAATTTCTTGTAACAACTCCAAGGTTTCTTTGTGTTAACTTGTAACAACTCCAAGGCCTTTTAAAACGCTACAACTTCCATTCATAAAATTCATAAACTCTATCAAGGAATTTCAAAAACAGACCCCATAGAGGACATCGAATATTTCCAAAATCGACGTGTTATTGGAGGTTAAAAAGGAAAAATAAAAAAAAGATAAAAATAATAAAAAGGAACGACCTTTGTACTGCATTTTATTATTGAAGCCAAAGGTCACCCCACATCAAGCTAAAGGAAATTATTCCTTTTTTCTATAAATACAGTTTTGGAGCCTTAGATAACATGTAGACATCCATTTATAAAATTTCTGCTATGAACTCCATCTGTTAATTTTTTTTCTGTGTTTTCTGTTATCTCCTTCAAGGACACAAAAAAGCTTGAAGGAGTATAGAAAACCAAAGGGAAAGCTTGATAGATTTGGATTTCTCATCCTTTCAAAACGTTACTCCTCCTTCACTAAACTACAGAACTTCCGTAAACAAATTCATGTTAACTTTTTCCCTTGGTTTGTTATCGATTCCTCTACTAAACGAAGAAATTTCTTTGTTAAAGATGAAGGCATGGTAGCAAACCAGAGGAAAATGTTAACACTTATGAATTTAAAATAGATTCTAGATACTCTTTTCAGATGGGAGAAGAAGGGAAACAAGAATGGCATTGGCTTTGATACTGAAGATTCTGATGATGAGTCAACTTATGAAGATTGAATGGAATCTTCTTCGTAACCCTCAATCTAGTTGAGAAGAGAAGATTATGTTGTTCTAATATTGATCAAAAATTGATCACTGGTTTAAAAGTGCAAATTTCAGTACACTGCTAACTTGAATCGATTAAGGAAGAAGTAAAAAGAAAAAATTTCATGTCTGATTTTAAAGAAAAAAATCATAAGAGCGCCACATTTTACTATTGTCGGAAGAAAAAAACGTCGAAGCCCCATTGAATACGACGTTCTAATAAGCACACAATTAATGCTCCCAAGTACTTCAATTCCCTTCACGTCCCAGCCTGGCAGCCTACGACGTTCTATGGGAGGGCAGAAAAGAAAAAAGATCCGAAAGTATGGTACTTTTTGGCGGAAGAACAAAACGTCAAATTCCAACAGAACTCGACATTCTATTAATGCTCTCATGTTTAAAAGAAAAAACTAAAAAGAAATAAAAAGGTAGAAACTTTTGGCTTCCAATACTACGTCTAAGCCCCATATAATTTGACGTAACCTTTGCAATTTATAAGAAACAATTAATAAAACAGGCGCGCTGTTTTAAGAGAAAACGTCGTATGGTTTGAGACTTGGACGTTCCTTTTAAACATAACGTCAAATTTTTGTTGTATGCGACGTGAAAGTTTTTTATTGAATGGAAAAAGAAAACATAGTCTCACTGTTTGTTCGTGGTTCCATTTCTGCTTGAACTTTCTTCTTGGTGGACGACTACGATAAAGAAAGAAGGTTATTTTAAGTCGTTTATGTCTTTGTAATGTCATTTGGTTCTCATTTCTAAGGTTAACCGATTATTTTTCGTTTATCTTTAGGCTATTTTTCGTACGGGGTCAGCGAACTTCATCATCTTCTCTAGTGACACCATTTGAAGTATGTTGTTTTTCTTAAAATACTCTTACGTATGATGTATGTGCTCGTGTTTGTGTTGTGTTTGTCGATTTTGGACGTATGATATCTATATGTATAACAATACTATGATAGTTTTGTTTTCCTTCAACGTATGATATTTGTGTTCGTTCGTTGTCAGCAAACTTCGTCATCTTCTCCAGTGACACCATTTCAAGTTTGTTTTTGTTTTCCTTCAATATCTCTTAGTATGATCTATGTGTTCGTGTTTGTCGATTATGGACGTATGATATATGTATAACGATAGATATTTGTGTTCGTGTATGTATACTATGATAGTTTATTTTTTTCCCTCAATGTATGATAGGTATTTATTTTTGTTTCTCTACGTAAGTTAGTTTTTATTTTCTATGGATTCTTTTCGTTTAGTGTAGTAGTATGGATCGAAGCTGGATTCATCAGCATCGTATTAGTGAAGAGTATGAGCGAGGGGTTTCTGAGTTCATACAATATGTTAAAGAACATACAAAACCAGTGAACGAGGCATATTTTTGCCCTTGTGTTCGTTGTCTCTATCAAGTATATGAAGACTTGGACAACATTTGTGATCATCTGTTCATCTATGGAATAATGAGAAGTTATACAGTTTGGACTTGGCATGGGGAAGTATTATATAAGCCAACAACTTTAAGAGGTTCGAATTACGTCGACGAATGAATGAGTGATCATGTAGATGAATTGGTACGTGACGATGTCGAAGAAAATTTTGGAAGAGGTCATCTTTACGATAGTCTTAAGAACAATTCGGAGCAAGAGTTGTATCTAGGATGCATCAATGTTACAAGGTTATCGGCTACTTTGAAATTGTTTTGTTTGAAAGCAAGAAACGGATGGACTGATAAAAGTTTCACAGAATTGTTGGAGTTGTTGAAGGAGATCCTACCAGAAAATAACACATTACCTATCCGTAATTACGATGTGAAGAAAATTCTATGTCCAATGGGTTTGGAATACCAAAAGATACATGCATGTCCCAATGACTGTGATTGTATAGAGATCAATATGCTTAAATGAAGGTGTGTCCAACGTGTGGTTCGTCACGATTTAAGAAGAAACTTGTTGGAAATAACGATGAACACAATGAAGGTCTACCGGCTAAGCTCATGTGGTGTTAACCTATAGTACCTAGGTTGAAACGATTGTTTTCTGTTAAAGAAGATGCGAAGAATCTTATGTGGCACGTTGATGGAAGAAAATGTGATAATCTTCTTCAACACCCAGCTGATTGCCCACAATGGAGGAACATTGATGGCACATTTCCCGAATTCAGTGTAGAGCCGAGAAACTTAAGACTTGCACTTGCTATCGATGGTATGAATCCTTATGGCAACTTAAGTAGCAAACATAGTTCATGGCCAGTTATTTTAATGATTTACAATCTATCTCCTATGTTGTGCATGAAGAGAAAATACATGATGTTGTCTATGATGATATCGGGTCCTAGACAACTTGGAAATGACATTGATTTTTATCTAAAACTGTTAATTGACGATTTAAAAATGTTGTGGGAAGAGGGCGTCGAGGTCTTCGATTCATATTCAGAAGAAAACTTTCGTTTGCGTGCAATGTTGTTTTGCACCATAAATGATTTCCCAACATATGGGAACTTGAGCGGTTACATTGTTAAAGGTCCTTTTGCATGTCCAATTTGTGAAGAAAATACTAGCTCTCTTCAACTAAAGCATGGGTAGAAAACTGTGTACACAAGTCACCGAAGATTCCTTCCTTGAAATCATCCTTACCGTAGATTGAAAAAAGCGTTTAATGAAAGTCCTGAGGATGATGTAGTGTAAAGACCACGTAATGGGAAAGAAGTATACGATCAGGTGAGGAACATTGATGTTGTCTTCGGAAAACATAAAAAGAAGACCGTTGAGAAAAACATTTGGAAAAAGCGATCAATATTCTTTAATCTTCCATATTGGTGTAAACTTGATGTGCGACATTGCATAGATGTGATGCATGTTGAAAAAAATGTATGTGATAGTGTTGTTGGGACTTTACTAAACGTTAAAGGAAAGACAAAAGATGGAGTGAAAACACGACAAGACTTGGTTGACATGGGAATCTGTTCTGAGTTACATCCGAAGTCCATAGGAAGACGCACCTATCTTCCTCCAGCTTGTCACAATCTTTCAAAAAAAGAAAAACAAATTCTTTGTCAATGTTTACATAGTGTGAAGGTTCCACAAGGTTATTCGTCGAATATTAGTAGCCTTGTTTCTATGAAAGATTTGAAGTTGGTTGGTTTAAAGTCTCACGATTGTCATGTCTTAATGTAACAACTTTTACCAGTAGTTATTCGAGCCATATTACCTGCCTCTGTTAGAGGTATTCTCACACGTTTGAGTTTGTTTTTCACTGCCATTTGCAAGAAAGTTGTTGATCATCGACAGTTAGATGATTTGCAAAATGAGGCCTTCAGACTATTGTGCCAATTGGAAATGTATTTCCTACCCTCATTTTTTGACATCATGGTTCATTTGATTGTCCATCTAGTGAGAGAGAGTTGAATATGTGGGCCGATTTTCTTGAGGTGGATGTACTCAGTTGAAAGATACATGAAGATCTTAAAGGGATATGTTAAGAATCAATTAAGACCATAAGCTTCGATTATAAAGCGCTACATTGCACAGGAAGCCATTGAATTCTGCTCAAGTTATATGCCAAGTTGTGACCCAATAGGACTTCCAAAAAAAAGACATGAAAACATACGTGAAGGAAAGGGAGTTCGAGGAGTAAGGATTGAAAGTATTAGTGGAAAAGAAGTTAATCAAGCACATTTGTACATTTTAAACAACACAGGATGTTATTCCTTACATTTCACAAAACATTGATGGAATTAAGTCAGCACATCCACGTATGAGTGAAAAGTGGACACTTAATGAACATAACAAATCCTTTTTAGCTTGGTTTAAGAAAAAGATTTATGCGACTGTGAATTTTTCTGAAAATCTATTGAGTCTAGCTCGTGGACCTAACAATGATATGATCAATTTCGGCGGCTATTACATAAACAATTACTTGTTCTATTCAAAGGAGGAAGACGATAAAAGTAGAGTTCAAAATAGTGGAGTTAGCCTACAAGCTGAGGCTGTACACTTTTTCAATTCCAAGGATAAGAATCCAATTACAACATCAATCAGTTATTTTGGAATAATACAAGAAATTTGGGAAATTGATTATGTCACTTTTAGAGTTCCAGTTTTCAAGTGTAAATGGGTTGACAGTAATTCTGGTGTTGTGACAAAAGACCTCAGATTCACTTTGGTGGATCTTAACAAAATGAGTTACACAGATGAACCATTTATTATGGCTAGTCGAGCAAGACAAATATTTTATGTCAATGACCCAGTGAATCATAAATGGTCAGTGGTATTGGAAGGCAGAGCCATGCACACAACTGATGATGAAGACTCTCTAGATATACTTGAGACAAGCTCCTTCTCATCAAGAACAATTGAAAATAAGGTTGATGATGTATCCGATGAAATACATGCAACTCGATGTGATCACAACGAAGGCATATGGGATAAATAGGTGTCTTAACATTGTTTTAATTACTTGTACAATTTATTTATTTTGCCTGTTCCAACTATAATTTATTAACACTTTGTAAACAGGTATGGCGAGCTCTGGATCAGGTCCAACAGGATGACGGGGTAGATCTGTGACTCGGATGCCTGATGTCACATTTCGTTGGGTTAATGACAAACCAATGATGGTGGAGTTTGATCCCCGAACATTTATGCCTATTGGGGCACATGCAGCATCCTTCAGGACTTACTTAAGCGTGATGGCAAAATATCATGTCCCTATTGTCGCTACCTGTTGGGATGATGTCCCATAGGTTGACAAAAATCTACTATGGCAAGATATTTTGGTATGTTTAAGATGTTTTACTTCCATCATTGACTTATTTTTGTTGATCATGCTTTACCATTAATTTTGTTTTTAACAGGAAAATTGGGATATCCCTAATGATGAGAGGATAAGGAAGAAGATTTTATCCCACATTGTAGTCCGGTGGAGGGACTTCAAGATGAGAATGACATGTCAATATGTCTTTGACTCTAAACAGAACAACACTCCTTGTACAAAATATAAAATAATTGAGGAGGAGTGGGTGTAGTTTAAAGAATCTAGACTTACTCCTAAGTGGCAGGTATGTTTTTTAATATTTTGCTCTAGTCACACAAGATGTTAATTAGTGATTTATGCTTAATGATTTTCATTTTTTCGTAGGTGAAAAGGATAGCCGCCCAGCAGAGGCAGAAGCTTAGTGATACACCACACGTATTGTCATGTGGTGGTTATGCATTATTAGAGAAAAAGATGAGAAAATGTCGCACTAAGGAGTTAGGACTTGAGTCACCTGATCTAGCACCTCCACCAGCCAGACAAGAATTGTGGAAGGCTACACGGACAAAGTCTAATGGTCAGTTTACATCCCAGTCTGCTTAGGAGATATCCCAGAGAATTGTAAGTGGAAACTTTTAACTAATTACCATAATTCATAAAAAAAATTATGTAACAAACTTTTTAATGTGTCTAGCTTCATTATGATATGCAGCATGACTTGGTTGACCAATAGAGTCAAGGCATATTTGTGGCGCAAGGTAGGGAGGACCTCCTAGTAGCAGCCATAGGTCGGCTAGACCGTCTAGGCCGTGTGCGTGTTGTTGGAGGAGTTATTGGATTGAGGGACTACTTTGGCCCTAAACCAAGAAGCACAGAAGTCGTGACTCAGGAAATGGTTAGTAGCATCAGGCAACAGGTGCAAGTCGAATTAGAGGAAAGCATGGGTGAACACTTCAGAATGCTCGAAGAAAAACTTGCGATGATCACCCAACAATAGTAACAAAACAACAACAGCAATAATAAGAGCAACAACAACAGGCACAGCAGGAGGACGCCCCTACAGATGATCCTACTGCACCTCGTGTGAGCACCAAAGGCTCATGCTCTACTGCAGATCGTACTGATTACAATATTCAGTATGAGTTTTTGGTTGATGAGGATCCTCCGCGCGTAGTGGCCGTGGGATGACAGATTGCAAGAGGCCAGACCATTCATGGTGCTCCTTTATTGCCCACTCACGCACGGGTAATGATTGATGATCCAAGAGACCCCCAGGCTCAAGTGCCAGTGCCTACATCTGAAATCCAATTCGTGGGGGAGGCCGTAGGCACATTTATAACTTGGCCTAAGGCTATGATCATGCCATATTTTGGCCCACCAGCGGTATTATATTCTTCTTTTTATTATCTTAAATCTTTAAGTTATAATTAAACGATTCCTAACTTTTGTAAATGTGAGTTGCAGGTCTACCGTCCTGAGAACAACCAATTGCTCAACCTGTGAATGAGGCTCGTGAGGAAGCAGAAGACCATGATGCTATATCCATATTGACCTCCAGATTAAATAAGTTGAGAAAAGGATCGGTAGAGATGTTGTGGGAGTTAAGAACATTCGTCCTCGAGTGCCATGTTCCATTGTATATTAATTTAGATGATGCATATGAGATCATTGGTGGAGAAAAAATGTTGAACATTTCATGCATACAACTATGGTGCATGTAAGTTTTTTATTTGTTATTTTCCAATTTGTATATTAGTATTATTACTTTTTAATAAATATACTTAACTTTATTCTTACAGGTACATGGACACCATCGTAGTTGAATCAGGTCGGGCGTCAGTTTATGGCTTTCTTGAACCTCAGACCATTAAACCATCTGGAAACACATTAGATTTCAGAAAATTATATATTCAAACATGGATGACTGAGTCTAACAGAGAGATATATATCGCGCCATACATTGATGCATATGTGTTTCGCAATATTGTAAACTTTTATCAAATTTTAATCAATAAACTAACTCACTAGTTGTTGGTACATGATAGGGGCCATTGGCAACTCATGGTGATCATTCCAAAAAAAAGCACAAGTTGTATGGTTTTGTTCTCTTCATAGGAAGATTAAAGCGGAGTTGAAGTCCTTGATACAAACGTAAGTATTACATTCATTCTTATCAATTCATTATGATATTAATATATTAACTTATGTTTCTAATGCTTCAAATTTGTTTAAAGTTGTGACTAGGACCAGAGGACAACAACTTGAAATTATATATCCTAAGGTTGGAATTCTTTGATCTTTAACCTTTAATTTTTTGTAGTCAAATTTAAACCATTACATTTGACTAAGTTCTTTCACATGTTTAGTGTAATAAGCAGAATGATTCTTGGGCATGTGGCTACTACATCATGTCATGGATAAAGGCAATCATCCGAGCAGAAATCAGAGGGGAATGGACTGAGGTAGAAATTTACATTTGAAAATCTTACAAATATCAATAAACTTTTGACATTAAAATGAATATAATAGTAAAGTTTCTCTGATTATGCAGCGGTTCAACACTAGCTCTCCATTGTCCACTTTAGTAATAAAGACGATAAGAGAGGATTGGGCACGATATTTGAATAACATTTTAAATAGCTATATGATAACAGTTGAAAAACTGTTATTTTCATGCTTAAAATTGATACTAAAAGCAACCTTTAACACTTAGAAACTAGCTTAAAATCATGCTTTTGGTCATATTTTTAGAAATAAGAGAGCTGGACAGGTTTATGCTTGATTTCAGTGTTTTATGCAAGTTTTAAGGTGAATTTGGTGAAAGAAGTGAAGAAGGATAAAGATGGAATCAGAAAAGAATTCAAAAAGTGCAAAAGGAGAAGTCGCAAGTACCGCTCAGCGGCAGTTTACCGCTGAGCGGCACTCAGGAACTCACGTTGGATCCGCTGAGGGGTGAAAATGCCGCTGAGGGGGAAGAATCAACTCACGCACTTACCGTTGAGCGGTAGTTTACCGCTGAGCGGCACTATTTTGGGCTTGGGCCTAATTTTCTGTAATTTTACGAATAGTATATAAGCTTTAGGCGTTCCTAGGGTTTGTATCTTTGGCTGAGACGAAGCAAACACTCTCTTTTCCACCCCTTGAAGGAAGATCTTGGATGCTCAGGCTACCTCCTCATCTTTCTAGGGTTTTATCTTTCATTCTTTCATTATTGTTCATCTAGTTTCACCATCAATATGGTGAACTAAACCTTGTATTGTTGTTGGGGAATCAATGTAGTCTTGTGAAACTCTCATATATGGAATTTGTTTTAAGATCTTATTTTAAGACTTATGCTTTCTTTCATCATTAGTTAGGGTTTTTCCTCTTTGCTTAAAGCTTGCTTTGTTTAACTCATTCATTGCCATGATTATTGATTTTGTCGATATGGGAACGTACGGGGAAATCTAGATCCGGGGAATTTCTCCCAATAGCATATTGGTTGCCTTTAAGCTTCTGCACTTCAGAATTAATTACTAGGAATGCTAGGAATTGTATGAACTCGTAATTAAGGATAGGCCTTCTTGCAAGGTGATTTAGAGAGTGGCATTAGCATTGATGAAGAGAATGATGAATTCCTAAAGTATATGAGAGTGGATAAGATGAAATTGATAACCCCAACAACATACTCATCCATCTAATTCATTAAAGTGTTTGTATTCCTCTTTTCCATTGATCAAATTCATGCATACATGTTTAATTACTGTCTTTTGCATGTAAACCTACAATCAATTGTTAACAAGTCTTAAATAATCAACAAATCATATAGCTAACTAGGCCGTGAGTCCTTTGGGAAAACGATACTTGGTCTTACCTAGTTTTATTACTTGATACGATTCGGTCACACTTGCCGATTATTAAACAAGTTTGTGGCGCCGTTTTTCGGTGTTCATAAATTTCTCATCACTATAGCTTTAGGTTTTTCGTTTCATGATAGTAGCATTTGCTTACTTGTGCAGCTTTTAAACTGTTAATAGATTATTGTGAATAGATGAATATTGTGAATACATGAATAATGTGAATATAGATGAATATTGTGATAAGATGAATGAAAAACTGGGTTCTTTTATGTTTTCATGATAGCATTAGCATCTTTTAGTTTTACTATTTAATTGGAATTGATGAATTGATGATAGCATGGCTTAAATTAATTAATTCTGCGAATATATATGAATTGGAAAACTGGTTTTTGTATTTCAGGTTTGGTTGAATGAGCTAAACCGAATCAAATCTAAAATAAACACTGAAGGTAACGTCGAAGTATACACCGTTCGACGTTAACCTTACGTCCATCCCCTTATACTTGACGTCAAATATTCCTTTAAATATAAATATTTATTCAAATATTACTCAAAAATTGACGTCCTCTTTGAACTTCGACATGAACATTACGTCCCTTATCTTCCGTAACGACGTTAACTTTACGTTCCTTCCCTCGTACATTAGATGACAAATCTTACTATAAATATAAATATTTATTCAAATATAGAATGTCATTATGTTTATTAACGGACGTAACCTCACGTTGTTGCACAAAATCAACGTTAGGTTTACGTCAATTCTCGATCGACTCGACGTCAAATTGTGCTATTAACGTCGCCTAGTGATATTCGACGTAAAATTTACGTCACCCGCTATGACGTTCGTCTCGAATTCGTCATTAAAAGCCAAAAATAACTTACGTAATACGTTGTTTTTGTACTAGTATATGTCATGTATCGCTTAGGTTGTGTTTCGGGATAGTAATATTAAAACAGACATGCGATGATGTATTTGTGAGTGTGTCACACATTTATTTTGGGAGATTTGTATTGATTTGGAGGTGATGATTTGTGAGAGGAAAGAGTTTCGTATATGCACATGGAGATTAAATGTGGAAGAATGTATTGTGCAACCTTAAGTAAGGATGAAAATATCATTCACTTGATGTCCAGAGAATGCATGGGATTATAATCGAATATGGGGAAAGTGCATAAAGTCTTGGCTATCATAGAGGGAGAAGGAATTCATCTTGGTGTATTGTGGTAGGTATGAATGTATTGTGGTAGACATGGAATCTGCTAGATATATTATGTTTATCTTATATTTATCTTTTATTTTTAGTTTGTTTGTTATTATTTTTTATTTGTATTTTGGGCTTAGTCTATTTTTTTAATTATAAGTAGAGGATCTTATGTGTATATCACTAGTGCAGTCTAGGGAAACGACAACGGTTATTTTCGCCAATAGGCAGTGGTTCCTAAACCAAGGCATATCCAGGCGAGACTTTTTGCCTCGGTTGAGAACTGAGGCATAAAAGGGTAGGATTTGTCTCGGTTAAAAGTTAACCAAAGAAGTAGATTTTTTCTTTTTTTAATTTTTTTTTCACGGGACTTTATGCCTCGGTTCCCTCTGAACCGAGGCAGTATGTCCCCCTGTACTGCTTTGGTTGGCAGTTTAACTGAGGCAGTAGAGTCCTTTTTTGTTTGTTTTTTTTTTCTTCATCTGCCAGCCTTTTTGCCTCGGTTGTGACCTTAACCAATGCCATAATGGTGTTTTATGCTTCGGTTATGGTCTCAACCGAGGGATATTCCCCTGTTTTTTTTAAATCAGGTGTGTTTTTGTTACATTCCCAATTGCAGAAACAGAGCTGCATATAATTTTACAGCCAGAACAGTCTAAAGTAATCCAGAAGCGTATATTTTCAATGAAAATTATATTAAAACATAAATACATTCAATGTAATCATAAATCAACTTCTTAGAAGCATAAATCAATCCAATGTAATCATAAATCAACTTTGAAACATAAATCAGTGCAATGTACAAAGTTAAACTAATAATAATGTACAAAAGCATAAAACAACTTACAAACATATACTTAGAACTTACTATATCCTAATATCTACGACATACTATTATATCCTAATATATCCTATATACTATTATATAATTGAATTACATATTTAGCCAATGTTTTCCTCACGAGTTTAAGTGACTTCTCTAGAATTGGAGCAGTCATATTGAATCTCTGCATAAAACACAATGATTTCAATTAGTTTAAATGAAATTTAAACTATAGAGAAAATAAAATTCAATCCTAAATATTACCGTTTTCCATCCACTGGTGTAATGTGCACGAATAATGGTCATCATCCAAAACATGACGTGGTAACCACATTCATATGACTCTGTTTGTCTATTACACTACAATATATCATCATAATTATAAAATGTTAAGTAACATCATTGGAATGGAACAAAATGTAACAAAGTACGGACTAAAATACCAAACCTTAAGGCCAACCCATGCAAGCTTTTTAGCTGTAGCAGTAGATCTCCCAGATAACATCATATGTGTTGTAAGGGAACTATTAAAAAAATTGCTTTAGCATACATTTATATAACAAAGAAAGTTGAAACATTGAGGTTCTTACCAATCTACTACATGTCTAAGAGGGCTGAGAGGAGACTTGTGTAATGAGCAAAACCAGACAGCAGTGTTCTTCGGTATAGAGATCACAAGTAGCTGCCAAAGTCGCTTGAAATTGGTAATAACTTAATTGTCATATACCAAAATTAATAAATGAAACTTTAAAGTTAACAAACTTCACTTACCCAAGTATATAAGGGAAAAAATATATCTTTTTCCCCATTGCAAAGCAGGTGGTGACGTATGTTTGGATGTCATCAAATTTATTTCTTTCATGAGTCATAGAGGGGTCAATGAGCCCATATACATCATTGAACCCCTTCTTGTTACTAAACATCAAACATATACCTAAAATGAAGAAATAATCTGATATAAGTAACATGATAAAAAAGAATTACATAAAAAAGTTCTCATAAACTTACATCATCCACAGCTGAATGAGTGTAATATTAATTTCTTCTCTCCCCGATGCAAGCTCCCTAACATCTTGCCGATGCAAGTACAATGGGATATGAGCTTCTCTTCCAAATGTAGTAGAATCCCATTGTACAATCATCGGCACATCTGAAATGATGTTAGCAAGCTCGCGTAACATCAAGCTCGCGTAACGCACCAAGAGGGTCGTCCTCAGATAAATGAGTCTTCTTCGGTGTAGGACTTCCCTCTTAACCTGTCTGTTGTTACATGAAAAAATGGTTATGTTATGACGTCAAATAGAAGTAAATATTAAAATTGAGAAGTATATAGTATGAGTGTTTACCGGGGGATCAGATACATCACCAACCAAATGTCTAGGTCAGGCGACGAACGACTTAAATGCCTCTTGCACAGTGAAAAACTCATTTGTAGGCACAGGAAGAACGGCATCTGGTACGACAACTTCATCCACCATGCCCTTGACCTCATCTTCTGCTAGTTGTACACCATGCACTACAGTGGTTGTCTCACAGACTGTGCCACGAGCCACTAGTATGGTCCCGGTATCAGAGAGAATATATAACTGACATGGATGACGTCCCTTGGGGCACCGGCAGTTGAGCAACTTCCTTTACCGCTTCTACCTGTCAAATTAAATGTTAGGTTATACAAAAAGTAAATTAATAAAAAAAATGATTATTAAGTTTACTTGTAGGGGGCACAACATGTTCCGCTATAGGAGATGGCGGAGGACGATTGCCATAATCTTCATAATGGTGTTGGTACTGGCGCGCAACCATTTCAACAACTTCAGCATACAACTCTGCCCGAACCTTCTTTGTCATCTCTTATGTCATTTATTTTCTTATTTCCTCCTTCAGCTTTTTTTCATACTCTTTACTTAATCCGGATGAAGATGGACACGAGGAAGGCTCAAAGAACTGTCATATGCCTATGCCAGTCCCAGGAGCACGCACTCGTCCTAGGTGCTCAGGTCGTCCAATAGTTGTGGCAAGAATATCCCACGACCTTGTTGAGTGAATTGACCTTGGGAGCTCTGCTCAACCAAGGAGTCCTATAACATAACAAAACTTCATAATTATTTGAAAGATCTATGTAATATATATAACAAAAATGTTGTTTAAATATGAAAAATGACAACTTACAATTCTTTCAGATATCTCTCTAGCAGTGCCGAAAGTGTAGGAGCCCGATGATCTTAAACGGGATAACTTCCACTTCTCGTGCCGAGATGGTGGTGAAGGAGAAGGAGGAGGGTCACCACCCTCAGAAAGTGAAAGTCTACTATCTGACTTCTGCTTCATTATTTTCTCCTCAAGCTTCCTGTATCCACCACGAGACAGTAGGTGTGGATTTTTATTTTGAGCACTTATACCCTGTGCTTTTGACCTTGTTTCTTGTGACAAAATGAAACAATTGTTATGATATAAATTATGAATGATGAATTGAATTATTTTACCTACACTTACCTGCCACGTCTCGGATGAACGAAGCTCTACAAACTGACGCCATGTTTCTTCATCAATTGCAGAATATTTAGAACATGGAGTTTCATTACCTTTTGCTCCAAATATATATCTGGACGTCAGTTTTGTCTTAAACCCCTGAAATCTTTCTGCAATTGCAGATAAACACCTAATCCTTAGGCTCCCGACATTTGACATATCAAATGTCATCTGCAACAAAGAAAGTAATAACCTTATATCAATACAAATTTATCAATATGTAGAATCTAGAATTTGGAGCAATATTGTTTAACTTACCAATAGATCTTGTAGGATAAGATTTCGATCAGCCTCAGATACATGGTCAAAGGATGGAGTAAGTATAGAGATACAATCATGTGCTAGTACTCCAAGGTAAGACCTAAATACATCTGCGTTTGGGCCAGATGCAACTCCAGTGACCACGTCAATAATGACAGGTGTCCTCTCACCTGCATTTCTTCTAAGTATAAGTTGTCGTAACCTCGTCACTCCTCTCGTCCATCTAGAAGTGGTGGGGACTTCATCCCCTAACGAATGAGGTGGGTCGACCATATATCTGTCATAATAAATAAGATGAAAGATTAATAAAACACTTATAAAATAACATATATTATTTAACAAAAGCCATAAATATTTACACAAACATGAAATTCATACATAATCATATGGATTGGTCATATGTATATTCCCTCGTTGTGATCTTCCCGAATTTCTTGTATATCATCAATTAGAGGGTTGTCATCCAAATTAATTGTCATTTTAAATGGATGGTTGTCAAAAATATGAAGACTACTTAGATTCTCTTCTCTATCTTCAATTTGTCTTTTTTCTTCAAGAGCGACATACCAATGGTCAGACGTAGGATCTTTGACATAAAAACCTGACTTGCTTGATATGCCATGATAAACGGTTCGTCTCCATAACCAACCTTTCAAAAGTCAACTAGTGTCATACAAGATTCATCTATTTTGACCCGCAAGTACCGCTCAGCGCCAGTTTACCGCTGAGCGGCACTAATGAACACCCGTTGGCACCGCTGAGGGGTGAAAGTGCAGCTGAGGGGAAGAATTCAACATACGCACTTACCGTTGAGCGGCATTATTTTGGGCTTAGGCCCACTTTTTTGTAAATTTCGAATAGTATATAAGCTTTAGGACTTCCTAGGATTTGTATCTTTGGCAGAGTACGAAGCAAACACACACCTTTCCACCCCTTGGAGGAAGATCTTGGATGCTAAGGCTACCTACCCAACTTTCTTGGGTTCTATCTTTCACTATTTCATTATTGTTCATCTAGTTTCACCATGAATATGGTGAACTAAAGTCTTCTTGTTGTTGGGGAATCAATTTAATCTTTTGAAGCTCTCATATATGGAATTTATGTTTAAACATTTTATTTGAGATACATGTTTTCTTTCATTAATAGGTAGGGTTTTTCCTCTTTGCTCAAAGCATGCATTGTTTAACTCATTCGATGTCATGATTATTGATTTTGTCGATATGGACACATACGGGGAAATCTAGATCTGGGGAAATTCTCCCAATAGCATATTGGCTAGACATAGGGATATGAGGGTTGGTTGCCTTTAAGCTTCTATTCTTCATATTTAATTATTAGGGATGCTAGGAATTGTATGAACTCGTAATTCAAGATAGGCTTTCTTCGCAACGTAATTTAGAGAGTGGCATTAACATTGATGAAAAGAATGATGAATTCCTAAAATATATGAAAGTGGATAAGATGAAATTGATTACCCCAACAACATACTCATCCATATAATTCGTTCAGTGTTTGTGTTCTTCTTTCCCATTGATCATCACATGCAGACATGTTTACTTTTTGTCTTTTGCATTTGAAACTTATAACAATTTGTTCTCAAGTCTTAAATAATCAAGAAATCATATAACTAACTAGGTCGTGAGTCCTTTGGGAGAACGATACTTGGTCTTACTGAGTTTATTACTTGATATGATTCGGTCACACTTGCCGAGGGTTAAACAAGTTTTTGGCGCCGTTTTTCGGTGTTCATAAATTTGTCATCAGTAATCAACCTCTCATATCTCTTCTATTCTACCATAATATCTCATTGATCCAATTATAAGATTTTGATCTTTGGATGTGGAAAATCGTAGCAACTCAGCTTCTAGACTAACGCCACTATTTTGTATTGTGCTTTTATCATCCAAAGTCTTTGTATAGAATGTGCAATTATTAACTTCATAACTTGTACAACATATACCATCAAACTTCAAACCATTTGCTAGCCACAACAAAGTCTCAGAAGACCGTGATTCTTTCAAAACTTCATATTTGAACCAGGACAAGAATGTTCTGTTATGCTCCATCAACTGTCATTTCTCTGATTGTCTTGGATATTTGTCCTTTACAATGACTTTGTGTGCTTCCAAAAACGGGATCACTTCATTTCTGTTGTTTAATATGTACAGATGTGCTTGCATCAATTCTTCACAACTTTTCGTAACCCTATTCACACCTCGGATGCTTTTACTTGTAGAACATCTATTCAACCATGATGTCCGAGGGACTCCTATCGAATTTTCTTTAGTCATATAATCAAAGCAAAACTCAATACTTTCTTCAACAATATATCTTTCAATCATTGAACCTTCTGGACGATATTGATCTTTTACGTACTCTTTCAAAATCTTCATATAACGCTCAATAGGATACATCCATCTTAAGTATACTGGTCCACACAACTTTATTTCTCTGACAAAATGAACAAGTAAATGCACCATGATGTCAAAAAAGGGTGGAGGGAAAAACATTTCTAGTTGACACAAGATGATGATAATGCCGCTTTGAAGTTCATCTAACTTTGTAGGATCGATGACTTTACTACAAATTGACGAGAAAAATGAGCACAATCGAGTTATGGTCTGCCTAACTTTTTTGGGCAAAATTCCACGAATTGCCACCGGTAACAATTGTTGCATTAAGAATGGCAATTGTGAGACTTGAGTTCAACAAGCTTTAAGTCCTGCATTGACACTAAGCTCTTGATATTTGAAGAGTATCCTTGTGGTACCTTGATACTCTTTAAACAAAGACAAAAACTTATCTTCTCTTCTCTGGACATTGTGTAACATGCAGAGGGAAAATAAGTACGTTTACCAATCTCTCTTGGTGCCAACTCTTCTCGGATCTTCATGTCAACCAAATCCAAACGCGCATTCACTCCATCTTTTGTTTTTCCCTGGATGTTTAGTAGTGTACCAATCAAGCTATCACAAACATTCTTCTCTACATGCATGACATTTATGCAATGTCTAACATCTAACTTTGACCAATATGGAAGATCAAATAATATTGATTTCTTCTTCCAAGGGGTCGTTACAGAAGACTTCTTGGACGTTTTCCCAAATACATGATGTACTCTATTAACTTTTTCAAGAACTTCAAGTCCAATAAGTAGAATGGGTGCATTGTCTTTCTCTTGTTCTCCATTGAATGCTTTCTTTAACCTTCGATATGGATGATTAGATTGTAAAAATCGCCGATGAGCATATACACTGTCTTCCTTCCGTGTTTTAATTGTTGAGCTGCAGTGTTTTCTTCACATAAAGGACATGCTTTATGACCCTTCAAACTGTACCCCGACAAATTAACGTAAGCTGGAAAGTCATTAATGGTGCAAAATAACATTGCATTTATCATGAAAATTTCTGAAGCAAAGGCATCAAATATTTCAACCTCATCAACCCACAACAACTTCAAGTCTTCAACTAGTGGCCTGAGATAAACATATATGTCATTTCCAAGCTGCTTTGGACTAGATATCAACATTGACAACATCATGTACTTTCTTTTCATGCACAATCCAGGAGATAAGTTATAAATTATCAGTATAACGGGCCAGCAACTCTGATTGGTACTTAAATTATCAAATGGGTCCATTCCATAAGTAGTTAAGCCAAACCTAAAATTTCTACATTCTTGACCAAATTGAGGGAATTCGTGATCAATATTTTTCCATTGCTTTGAATCAGCTGGATGACGAAGCAGCCCATCAGTTGTTCTCTCATCTGCATGCCATCTTAGGTTTTTAGCTTCTTTGAGATTCGCGAACAAACGCTTAAGTCTGGCCATGAGTGGAAGATACCAAACTACTTTCAAAGCAGAACCATTCTTTTCTGTGTGACCACTATCTTCACTATTGTTTTTTGACTTGTATCGTGATAACCCATATTTTGGACACTTTATCAAAACTTCATTCTCATTCCTATATAATATGAAATCAATCAGACATGCATGTATCCGTTTATACTCCATACCCATCGAACAAAGAATTTTTTTTGCACCATAATTACGAGTGGGTAATGTATTTCCATCTCGCAGCATTTCATTCAACAACGACAACAATTCTGTAAAACTCTTATCAGTCCATCCATTGGTCGCATTTAAATTCATGAGCCTTAACACCACTAACAACCATGTGAACTTAGTTGAACTGGCATACAAAGGAGTCTCCGCATCAGTGAACATCGTTTCATACACATGCGCTTGGGCAAAAGCTTCTACGCCAACATCGCAGATCATGTTTTCTAAGTTGTCTTCTTCTGGTCGATCTTCCATATCCATGGTGGAATCATATACATTTTCAATTGGAAAGACAGTTGGAAATTCTAAAAATTCGTCGTGCCATATCCATGTTGTATAACTTCGTACGAAACCATCACAGATCAGATGTTCCCTAATATCAATTGCATTCAACTTCCTCCCATTCAAACAATTCACATAGGGACAGCTGAACTTGACTTCATCATCACCACTTCTACTCGCATTACATTGCGCAAACTCTATAAATTCTTTTACCCCTCTCTCATACATAGTGCTGATGCGTGGTAAATTAATCCACCATCGATCCGTATGCATGTTTACTGAAATTGTTTACACAATTTCAATAATCTTGAATGATCACTTTGATAGTGTTTTATTCAAGGTGTGACCCTATCCCATTCAAGAAGATTCACTTTTTTTAGTTTATTAAACATATAAATTTTAAACAACATATCTAAAATTTCACGAAATTTTGTCAGCATTTCGCATTGGTCTTTAGGTTACACAAATGAAAGTGATTATAAATCACAATCAAATATGCACCCGAAGATTAATACAAAACACAACTGCAAAATTTCATGTATATTAAAATTGATATGTATTAATAATCTATGAAAAAGTTATTACTCTTCTTAAACTGTCCAACCGGACAATTCAAGATTCAATACTTGTAAATTATTATTATCATCTCCTTTCTATTCATTTTTAAAAAGTACATTTGTTCAAAAAAATCTGGAAATAGTAAATAATTTTTGTATTGGATCTCAAACAGGAAACTAAGGCTAATTCTCAACAACAATATATATTCAAGCAAACAAATAATTTCATATACAACATGCAATATATTCAAGCAAACAATATATTCACGCAAACAATATATTGAAGCAAACAATATATTGAAGCAAACAAATAAGTATACGTTCATATTAAAAGGAAATTTTTAAGAATAGAAACCTAGGAGTGTGAAAGTCAGTCAAAAACTACAATATCTGCACAAAAACAAACAACACATTAATTAGTCTCATGATTCCTAACCTTAAACTTTATTTCATCATCAAACATTCAAAAACTAGTAGACTATATTTGGCTTCTCCGCTTATAGTGCTTACTTATAAGAGATGTAACACTAACCTTCATTACATTGCTTTAATTACTAATTTACAACGAGAATAGTAAAAACTAAACAAACTAAACAATGCCAAGTATAGAAAAGTGGTCTCCATCATATCAAATCTTATACATTAAGTGAAATATTGAAACTATATCTCTTGAAAATAATGTCTCATAAAATAGTCATTTAATCTATCAATAATGACACAAATAACACACATACGCAGAGGCTGCAGGGCAAGGGTCTACACCGGCGAAGGCTGCACAGATGTAAGTGTATGGCAGACAATACTACATCGGGTCTGTGAAAAACCGAAGCAAGAGGGTATAGGCATCGGGTCTAAGCTCCGAAGCAGAAGAACCATCTATAAAGTTGTCAAAAGAAAGTCTGATTTGCAGATGGAGGTGACAGTAGACTTTATAGGCATTGGTTTCCCCATTTAACCGAAGCAGTATAAGTAATAGGCATCGGTTGGTGTTTAACTGAGGCGTATAAGGTTTCTATATTTACGAAAACGCCATCGCGTTCTTATACGCTTCGGTTTCGTAGTAACCGAAGCGTATATGACGCATTAGAAGCCTTTTTTTTACTAGAGTTAACTCAAGGAAGATTAATCTCATTTTCACTATGTTTAACATGATATCTATTTATCTTATCTTTATTTTATATTTTTTAATTAGTTGATCATTATTTCTTATTTGTATTTTGAACTTAATACATATTTCTTTTATTATAAATAGAGAATCATGTGTGTATTCAACACAAGAAAGATTAATCTCATAGATAGTTTTCACTGTATTCAATATATTTATCTTATCTTTTATTTTTAGTTTGTTTGTTATTATTTGTTATATCTATTTTGAGTTTAGCCCATGTTTCTTCTCTTATAATTAGAGGACATTACATGGGATTAAATAGTTTTTCATTATATTCAATAGAATCAGTTATGGGAATGTGGAATTGATTATGGACGTATAAAAAGTGGGTGGAATCGATTTTGAACGTTAAAGGGGTTGAAAGAATTGATTTTAAGTATTAAAGAAGGGTTGGAAGAATTTATTATGAGAATTATAGAAGAGTTGGAATCAATTCTATAAATGTTGGAATCATTGGTATTTGAAAAATGGTGGAATTGATTCTTAATAGTATTGTAATTGATTGTATTATAATGGAATCCATTCCATGGAGTTGTAATTTTCACATAGTAACTCAAAAAAATCAAACAACCATACAACTAACCATTTTTCTTATTTGAGTTTGCAACCACTCCATTGTGGCTACCATCTATTAATAATAATAATTTTTAACAAATTATTATTATAATTAATATTAATACTAACAATATAGTTGAAATTTATTCCTACAAATGTCTTTTATAAATTTTAATTTTATTTTTCTAATTTTAATTTTTTATAGATAACAAATCATTTAAATATAAGTTTCACTACTTATATTTAAATTTATATCACATTTCTACACAAGGATAAATTGGTAATAATTTATTTTTATCAATTAATTTTTTTTAATTTATCACACCAATCACGTCATTCACAAACTTTTCTTTGAAATCCCTTTATTTATCCCTTCAAATTCCTGAATCCAAACAACATCACAATCCTCTCTCAATTCTCTCAAATTCATTCTTTCACTCTTTCTCAAATTCACTCCTCAATCCAAACACTATTTTAACAATAAGAATAAGATATTCCAATAGTTATTTGAACTTAAAGTTATTTTTACCTTAATTTGGGGTAAAAGTAAATCTAAATAGATATTTAATGCAAAACCCTTCAATTACCTATATTGGGCCATACAATTCTCATTCATGTTATTTTAAACATAAAATAGTGTCTTATGATCAACTAATATATTTACACAAAGAGTTTTTACTTTTCTATCTCCCTTCATTAACATTATTAATAAATAAAACTTCAATTAATAATTTAATTTTTATATTTTAGTATTGATTCATTTTTATCATTATATATATTGTTGAGTGAATTGAATATGATTATTTGTTAAATAAAATCAATGTAATTCCTTCCGTTAAGATGGTTTTGATAATGTTTAAAATCTTATGACATGTCAGTCCAACCAAATGTTTAATTAGTATTATACTCCTTATAATTTTCCTTTAGACTCAATTGAATACCTATTTTTTCTTTTTTATACGGAGATAATGTGATCCTTTTTTTTGTATCTTCTTCAATGGGTCCTAAGGATATTAATGCTTATTGTTGGAAGTTGAAAGTCTCACCTAAACAAACCAATTTAAAACCAATCTAGAGTATATAAATAGATGCAAATGTCACTGTTTATTTGTAAAATTGAGCTACACTTAAAGTCCACTTCATAAGGTTTAAAGTCTACTTCTTAACTTAGTATCAGAGTCATTGGTTTAAGCCTATCATAGCGATATTTATTGTTTATTAGATTTATTTTTCTACCCATTATCGAACCACCATTAATGTTTAGTCTCACGTTCGATACGTATATACCTCGATGTGAGGCGGGTGTGTTATAAGTCTCACATCAACTAGAGATAAAGTCAATTTAGAATATAAATGAGTCCAAATCTCATCTTATAAACCAATTTTATAAGATTGAATTAGACTTAAAGTTCATTTCTTAATACTATTTTATAGAAAAGACTACATTAATATAAAAACTCAATTGCATTGAACAACATACAACAACAAATAGTAGTATACTGATGTCATAGGAGAAATAACAAATTGAAAAAATAGAGCAATAACACTGATAACAAAATTTGCACCCACCTAAATCTAGAGGATTAATTGCACCATGAAGTTCTTATTGTATATTGGGTTATATCCATCATTGTAGACAATTTATTCTTTTAGGCTATGAGGTTTGCTTGTCAACACATTGCTTTGTTAATAGTGGGTTCAATCTACTAATTCCAAATACAAAGTGTTACCTGCTATAGTTGTACTCATAATCACAGGGTAATTACTACTGCTTCTTATAATTTTCAAATTATTTTTTTTCTGGTATAAATTTTATGATTAAAAATTTTAATAAAGAAACTTATTTCTGTTGAGACGTGAACAAAATGTTTCAAGTATTATATTTCATCGAAGAGAATTCAAAGATTTTGTTATAAAGATTGATAATGAATAGTCTTTTTATTATAAAGAGAGAAGACAAATTATGGTAATTTTCAATAAGTATAAAGGATATAAAATAATAAAGTTTCTTTCTCTGTTCTCATTAGCACAAATATAATAATTTACTGTAGGAGTTAATTAAATTGATTAATGTGTTAGATAAATATTGTTGACCAAGACGTAGCTAACGAACTAGGAAAATACTTGAAATCTATTGATGGAAAACCCGTTAATCTCAAGCAGTTAAGATATAATAAAACGAGTTTTAAATTTCAGAATTTGAAGACTCTTCTATTTAGTTTTCTATTAAACCTTTCTTACTCATTATCAAGGTTTCATAAACTTTTGGCAGAGGGTTCTTGTTTCTTGAACTCAATAGTTGAAATGGTTCACCAAATTTTAATGTTTAACCTTTTTTAAGATGAGTATTTTTTTTTTTTGTTATTGTACTGATAGGTCCTCCCAGCATAGACCGAGCGAACGGTTAACGATACCGCCCACCAAGATGGCAATAAGGACTAGCGTCCAGCCGTCCAAGGAACCGAACGTCCTCCCACACATGGGACGTACGCCCAAACCCCAAAAAGGCAATCAGGACCAAGGCCGCTCGAGCGCCACTAGGCCGAGCGTTCACCCTGGTCAAGCACCGAAGTCGAACGACCACCCAGGACGACTCGCATAACACAAGAACGTCCGCTCTGGTCGAGCGCCAAGGCCGAACGTCCATCCACTAAGATGGCGAGCGACATGCCATTTGTGATGACGAGCGTCCACCCGTTCAAGGTTGGCACGTCCGCCCAAGAATCTGGGCCGAACGTCCAACGAGCGGCCAATCATTTAGGAAGCGGACGTCCGCCCAAGGATGGCACGTCCGCCCAATAATCTGGATCGAGCGTCCAGTCATTCAAGAGCCGGACGTCCGCCCAAGGTGGCACGTCCGCCCAGGAATCAGGGACGAGCTTCCCATCATTCATAAACCGAACGCCCGCCCAACCGAGCGGCACTTTGCTGATTACACGGTTAAATGCTAATGACACATTAAAGTCCTTAATAAAGATTAAGGTATCATTGGGCCGTTTCCAGGCCCCCAAAAGGTAAGAGCCCATTACAATCAGTATAAATAAAGGTCTCAGGTATGAGTTCTGGACAGATTGCTTAGAACGCAACACATGCATGCATTATATAACGCTCTGTCATATTACTGACTTGAGCGTCAGAGTGCCTTTAGCAGGTACCCGGCCCCTCCCCAACTGGAGCGTGGAGCAGCGCCAGGAGAAGGAGGACGTCCGTTAGCAACCTCTCGCTCCGTATTGACGGAGAAAGCGTTCACCAGCCGGTATTGTTCGCGTTCGACCGTCCGGCCTTCAACCGCGTTCGTCCGTCATTGTACCGTCCGTCCCGTCTGCACCAGCTGGAGAGAAAGCGTCCTGGTGAAAGGGCGTCCGCCAAATCCGTAGCAGCTGTGCCGTTCGTCCGACAGCCTCTACCGTTCGCGATCGTCCGCCCGCCTTCACCGTTCGTGATCTTTCGTATGTTTTAACAGGGTCCGCCCGGATCCAGTCGAAACAGTTATTATGTTAGAACAACTTCATCTACATTTTTCCAAATCATACATTATTTATTTGAAAAAAGAAATTTATGTTTGGTTGAAATAAAATAATATTATCAAAAGTACCACAGAATAAAAACTTTTTGTGTTGGGTTAACAATAAACACGCCAACTTTTATTCCAAACCTCTTTAACATAAATCAGATCTCTTAAGATCTTACGCCAAAATCACTTTTCCAAAATTGAAACTATCCTAAACGAAGTTTTCAAATGTTCAACCAAACACACCGTAACAGTGTGATTATAAGTACTTTTCTTTTCAAATGGGAACTGCATCACATTGCACAAACGTAGAGTGTCAATAACCTAAGTGAATAGCTATCTCCTGGGAAGCATGGGACAGGATATTGGTTCTTGATGATATACTATGATGTTGTTTGGAAGTGGTTCTTTTATAGCATTTGGATGACACATATTGACTTTCTGACACATCAAGCACTGATATTGAAGAGGAATCAACATTGTTTTCCTCATTCCTTAGCTTTATGTCTTCTGCCATAACACTTATAAACACTTCCAATGCCTTGCACATCCAGTCATATCGGCTCAGTCTGAATGCTTCTTTTATGTTCACCTAATAAACATATCCTTTCAAGAATGAGTTTCATCCTATATTGAATAGGAATGAGCAAGAAGAGTATTATATAAGAAAGAAAATAACATAATTATAGTCCTAAGCTTTTCGAACTGAAAATAATGTATATTCATGATTCATTGATATCAGTTCAACTATATTTCTAAGCATGAGGGAGATACAAACGCTAATGAAATATAAGTCTAATAATAAAAGAGGTTATATTACTCTCTTCCTTGAAACCTTAACGAAATAGGTTAATAGGTCTTTTACCTTTATATAGTTTTTTATTTTATCATTTTTATCCAATGCGGGACTTGGATACACGTTTGAATTTCGAGCAGTATTAAAATTGTTTTAAGAATTTATAAAGAAGAATTACCCATTGGCGATTATGGTCCTTTTGCTCTGGCCAAGCCTCAAGTTCTTCAGTGACCTCTAAGGAAAACATGTACCCTCTGCACCATCCTTCTTGGCTGGATGAATCTTTGCTGCTTTTGCTTCTGAACTCCCATCTTCCCAAGGGAATTTCCTGAAAATGAATGCCCACCATTTAGCTAATGAAGATTTCTGAAATTTGGTATCATATAGATCATATATATGAATCAGAAAAAGCATTGATTGACTTTAAAAAAACTTACTCTTACAATCCCTTTAACTCCTGCTTCCTCTAGGGCTTCACGGCAAGCAGCTTCTGTAACAGTTTCATCATCCTCCCATCCTCCCTGGAAGAAGAACAAAGTGACACTTCAGAAAGATTTTCATGCTCATGAAATTTTCATTGGTTAAAAGAAGACACTGTCAAGTACCTTCGGAAACACAAGGTCATCACGTTTTGGTGAAGAAACCATAAGTACTTCTATCATCTCCTCAGTATCTTCTTTTTTATCCACTTTTCCCTTTTTCCATCTATAGGGAATACATCTGTTATAAATGCATCAGTAAGAAAATTTTCATTATAATTATTACAAACATATTTTTCCAAGTCTCATCATATATTTGTCCCCACCATTTTTCTAGCTAATTATATATATATCAGAAAAAATGGAAATTAAGAAGTATAATAGAGTGATAAGATAAATTGAAACTACAGTGTCTAAGGGTTGAATATGTTTTGTTCTTTATCTTATGGAAATATGATGATTTTTTATACAAGATTTTATAAAAAATTGAGGGTAAATTACACTTACATTCCGCTCATTTTTGTTTGAATATTATATACGCCTTAAATTTTTTAAAATGCTACACTTAGCTCATTTTTATTTTAAAAACATTACACTAACTCTCCTTTATATGGATAAAATCTCATGGCAATTGATATAATATACGAAAAAATGTATCAATTTATAATATTTATATTTAACAAACTAGCATAAGAATAAAAACATGTTTACTAAAACTATATTAATTTGATAAATAAATTATTAAAATTATATTCAATTTTTTTATAATAATTATATTAAAATTCACAAATTAGAAATATTTTTATTTATATAGACTCTGTTATGTATTTTTATTAGTTTGACTTTTACATATAGCAACCAAGATTACCTTAATGCAATTATTGCTAAAAAGATTTTTTATTTTATAAAAAGTTAAATATGTTTTTAATAATTAAATTTGGAAGGAAATTTAAAATTTATCTATATCTCAAAGGTTGATAGATTTTGATCCGAAACTTGAAAAGTGAATAGATATAATTATTTTCACTTAATGACATTAATTTTTTTAGGTTTATTAAATGATATTTCAAGATAACATTTGATTTTGAACATGTCAAACACCATCTTCAAACGCTTTTGACATATTAAATAAAATTTAATATAATCAAATTAAAAGATTATATTAATTTATTTTTAAAATTTGGGACAAAAATGTACTAGAGATAAATCTTAATTTCATTTTAGTTTCATTTTTAACTTTAAAGATTAAAACTATATTTAATCTTTTATAAATTATAATATGTTTTAGGCGATGATGTTGAGACATACGATGTTGTGAAATTTTTACACTATCCTTTTTAGATCACGTATTTACAATTTTTGTTGGTTAATTTCCACACTATATATTCCGAAGGTTTATTAATACTTTAAAATATTACAAAACTTAATTATGTATTATTAGTAAAGGAGCTTTGAGACCATACCATGAACAAGTAATGATTTAAACCATATAATAATTTCCCATTTAAGACCAAACGTGTCAAAATTGGATTTGCTTTTTGACCTGAGGATGGTTTAGAAATGTGATTATAGGGCCCAATTGAAGAGGCCCAAAGTGTTTTTGCTTACTCATATTATGAAGATAAAAAGAATGATGAAAACTTACATATTATGAAAAGCTTTCTGTCATTCAAGTCATTCATTTTCTCTTTAAGAAAACGTTGACTTTACAAGAGGTTCGAGAAAAAAATAAAAATTGATTAACAAGTTATACATAAATAAAAAACACAAACAAATATGCCATCTGATTGACGATAAAATTAAGATACTCAAAAGAAAATAAAAAAATATTTTGAACATTCAATAAAACCAAATATTTTTTAATAAAAACAACTAAAAATGTTCATATTTATAAAATATGTAAAACTTAATAGTTACGACAATTAATTTTTTAATAAGAAGGTATGTTTTTTATAAAATAAATTATCATATTTTAAAACATTTATATATGAAGACTTCATGGAAACAATAAAATATGGGTATTGGCTTTTGTACAAGAAAACTTGGAGAATGATCATTTAATACTTATATGTTTCTTGAACAACCACTAGAGAGAAGCTGTTTTAGTTAAAAAAAAATATTATATTTAGAAGATAAAAATAAATACAAATGAAATTTTGAAATAAAATTATATATATATATATATATATATATATATATATATATATATATAATTGTTACACAATGATATAAAATGCAGGATTAAAAATGGTAGTGAACCAAAAAGTAATTTGTCAGAATTGAAATAAAATGAAAATTAATTTAAACGAATTAAACTGAATTATTATTCTTTGTTTTATTAAACTGCACAATACTAAATTACATTGGAATTTGTTTTCTATTTTGACACACGACAAAACTTTGAGACAAATTAAAATAAGTCGGATCATACCAAAGATCGAGATAGGTTGACCTGACCCAAATTGAGATCCAGTGAGACCAAAGATTAAGACAGACCAAGTTGGGATAAATATTGAGAAGGGTCAAGTCAAGCCTAAGGTTAAAACAGGTCGAGTAAGATCAAAAAGGGAAACAGACCGACCTGAGCCAAAGTTCGAGATGGGTTAGGTCGTGTCATAGGTTCAGATAAGTTGTATTAGGCCAAAAATAACCTAGGTCGAGCTAAAGGTTGAGATGAATCATATTTACCAAAATGTTGAGAAGGACTCGAGCTAGAACTCAATCGAGTTCAGTTGGAACGTTCACAACCAAAATTTAGTTGAATCGATCTTGCCAAATTCAAATGAGTTGACCCCGATTGAAAATTAAGTTAATTCAATCAGGACCCAATTTATCAAACAAATTCAAAAAATAAACGAAAATGTGATATAATTGGTTCCAACAAAATATTTGACCAAATTTAATCAAGTAATCCTATCAATGTTTAATCTAAACAACTTAATATTTTTAATATAATATAAAATAGTTAATTGATGATTTAGTACATTTCAATTAATTTTGCTCAGGGTTAAATATGTTTTTGGTCCCTTAACTTTCAGCGAAAATTGGAATTAGTCCCTCTTCAAAACTTTGGACTAATTTAGTCCCCAAACTTTAAAAATGTGTGAATTTAGTCCTTTTAACCAAATTTTGTTAACTTTATTTGATGTTTCAAACGCATTTATCAGTGAACGTTGAAGCAAAAATGTGTCAAACAGTGTAAACAACTCAAATGCTATCATGAAATGCACTTGAAACATCAAATAAAGTTAACAAAATTTGGTTAAAAGGACTAAATTCACACATTTTTAGAGTTTGGGGACTAAATTAGTCCAAAGTTTTGAAGAGGGACTAATTCCAATTTTCGCTGAAAGTTAAGGGACCAAAAACATATTTAACCCATTTTGCTCACTCATAATCCTATTTTATCCCGATAAGCGAAAACTAAAAGGAAATAGCATAAATCGGAAAGGCTTACCCGGAGACAAGGCGCATGTTGTCTTCGTAACGTTGTCGTTGTCTCCCAGTACGTGCTGTCACACACGACATGGATTCCTCTCAAATGTCTGATTTTAAACAACACACAAAAAAACATTAGTAAGAATCAATGAAGACCATCTCTGAATATTGCGACTTGAATGCAAGTAAGAGTTTCACATACAAAATAAAAAATAATTTAAATATATTTGTTCTTTAATTATTTGAGATGGAGTGATTAATTTTTATTTAATTGATAATTTGGTCGATTTTTAATTTATTTTGGTTAGATTTTTTTTTTATTGGTTTTGATTTTTATATTTATATTTTACTTAATTCATTTCTTATATTTTTTTCCCCTACATTGAATCTCTATTATTTAAAAGCAAAAACATAAAAACCAGAAAAGTTAGAGAGTTTTATGACAACAGATATATAATATAGATTTTGATAAATAATATATTCTAAATAGTTAACTTATGGAAAAGATCAGATTGAATTTTTTTATAAAAATGACAAAAAATTCAATCTAAAAATCAAATTACTAATTAAGTTTTTAATACAGTTAAAACCTAAAAAAAAAATACGGGGAGAAACTTACATAAGAAAACCAAAAATTGAGCTTCCGAAATATGAAACAAGAGAGGAAAGCAGAAAGAAATGGGTATAAGGTTGAGTGTGTTCTATAAAATTGGAAGGAAAGAAACGAAGACGAAAGGAAGAAAAAGACTACGAGAAAGACTGAGATAGAGGTAATAGAATTGCAGAAACGACGTTTCTTTATATACTGAGCAAACTTTCCACTCTTTCTGGATCAGAGAGCTGGAGTTGAAATTTTTTCGTTGACTTTTGATTATATTCAATTTTTCTTATTTCTGATATCAATGCTTTCATATTTGTGTTAGAAAATAATAATGTGTAATAGATTTCTTTATGGTCAAGTTTCAAAACGTACTTGTCATAACGATATTTCTTAGCAGGGATGGTTTTAAAAAAATAAATGTTAAAAATTTAAATTATATTTAAAAATATAACTAGAATTTTACTTAATTAGTTATTTATTTTTTAAAAGTATAACATCTGGAAATTATTATTTTATACTTTCCTTTTTGAATTTTCTTTTACTTAGTATAGATAAATATATGAAACATAGAAGAACTCCAACATTTAACTACAAAACTAATACATGCTGAGTTTATTAGCGAATGAGATATGCAGAGAGAATATTTAAAACAATCACATAATGAAAATTTTCGGCCATTAACGATTAGGAAAATACTTATCTATTTTCAAAATATTCATTAAACATAGTTAATATGAAAATAGTTATTTTAAATATTGTTACTACAACATAGTAATCTTTTGGATGTTGAACGACTTGAGTAGTTACGTATGATTAGGTTTACAATTTTTTTTTAAAAAATTAAATGAAAAGATTTACAATTTTTGTTAAAAAAAATTGTACGAGTCAAAAATACACGAGAAAATTTACGGTTTTATAAAAAAAAATTAAGTAATAATAGTATTGATTATTTGCGAAGTGTCCACCGACTTAGATTTGTTTATATTTATATGTTTCCTTTTATTTGTAAGTGTGTTTTCACTAGAAAATATTATTTTTTTACCAACAAATTGTATATGCTGAAGAGAAATAAAACTACATATTATAGAATATATAATGTGATAAAAGAAGAGTTAAAGAAAAAAATAAAGTTTAATGGTTATATATCAGATTAAGATATTTGTGAACCATCATTCTAATGAATATATATATACCGTAAATAAATAAATGAAAGAAATAAGATTTAGTTAAAGATGGTTACTGAAATTATTCTAAAAGATTAATTTTAACAAAATTACTAGATATTTCATTAATATTTTGAAAAATATTAAAAAAGTGATCATCTTGTAGAAACCTGATTTTCTTCCTTAAATATGGTCCCCTAAGCTTTTATTCATTCAAGAAAGCTTTAGTCTCAACTAACTGTGGGATGCACGGTTTCTATAAACTTTTAAAATAGAAAATTAAAAAATTAATTCTTTCATAACCAAAAATTAGTTTATATAAATTAATTTGCAAAACTTTTCATATTGTTTTTTTTTTTAAATTTTATTTTTAACTTGTATATAAACTAATTTTAATTTATAAAACATATTTTATTTATCTTATACTTTACTTTAATTTATTTGGAAACTCAAAGTTAATACGTTTATTTATTGAACCAATTTAATGACCAACTAAGTTTTTTTCTGTTCCAATTACGGATCACGATTGAAATGAATCAGCATATACGTCACTCATTGTTAAAATATGAAATCATAATAGTTTTCAGCAAAAATAATTTTATCTCTATACAAGATTTGAAAAGACCACACCAACACGAAAGATTATAACGAAAGTTGCATATAATCTATCAACCAGAAAAATATAAATATCCAATTCAAATTACAACTAATGTGTCATTATATATATTTAATTTTATTGGAATCATAACTATTTTCTTAGAAATATTAAGGTTAACCTTTTTGCTATTTAATAGGTTTTATATATTTAGTAAAAACAAATACTAAATTAGTGATTGGTATTCTAAAATCTCAAAAGAGAACAATAGTGGGTCCATAATATATGCATCTTATATCAAACAAGTACTTCAAAGCGGTTATTACATTAAGTTATTATAGGTCACAACATGTATTATTTTATTCCCTTTAAATATTTAAACTACTTACTTCATATTAAAAAAATTTAGATGATAAAAGTCATACTTATTTTTTTGGAAAAAAATTCAAGTTGATAAAATAATTTTGAAGTTTAACTTAATAAATGAATAAATACTTTATTTAATTATGGGAAATATTGAGATACTAATTCATAACTCATTCAATAATTTATTTTATGTAGTAAGTTGGTGAAATTTTTTCTATTTTGTATTTAAATTTGTTAATAAAACTCTGATCGAAAGTATATATTAGCATATAATGTGAAATATTTACTTAGGTAACATGCTTTTTTTTAATCAGAAATCGATTGTCAACTAAATTATGAACATTACTACTTTTTGAATTTTTTTTTTTCAAAATCTTGTCCTCCTTTATTTTTAAATTAAACAGAAAAGGTTAAAAATTTAGTTGAGAATTTGCTTCCTCAAGAATCAAATTATAATTTGTTTTTCAACAAATGGTTTTTAATGGTAGTTTAAAATTCAGTTTTTCGAAAATCAAATGCTGATCACAATTTAAAATTAGTTTTTTGAAAATCGAATTCTCACATAAACGGAAAAAAAATCGTACTATGTATATAAATATCTAACCCAATATGTTATCAAAGTAATTTTTAGGTTCAAATATGCATTTTGGATAAAAAAAAAATTATTTTGCATAAGAGATCTAGGTAGAGCATAGGGTAATTTATGATGATTTCGTCCATATATTTTTCATTGAATTTTTTTGTTCTAAAGTATTTATTGAAATATGTGAGCCACTGTTGTATTAAATGTTTATTTTAATATAAATTATTTAACAGGTATTTAAAATCTTTAGCATAGATATATGTAGTATCTTAAAAAGTGGAAATATTTCCTCTCTTTAGCTTAAGAAGATATGCAAGTGTCTCTTACTCTATAAGAACGGTACGTTCTGAGGTATAAAGTGGGAGATAAGGGATTTTAGAATTGGGGTTTTGAAGAAAACAACCTTTTCCTTTTTCATTCTTATTATTTTTTCAAATTGAAAAAAGTAATAAGAATGAGAGAAGCAACCATCTTCCTATCCTCTATCATATAATGATAGCTGTTAAGAAGTGAACTTTAAGCTTAATTCAATTTTACAAAATTGACTTGTAAGGCGTGAGACTAGACATTAATGAATGATCTGATAACCCGATAGCGGGTGAAACAATATGCTCAACAAACAACAAATATTTCTAGGATAGACTCTAACCTTAACTTTGATACCATGTTTAAGCGTAACTCAACCCCACAAAATCGGCTTGTAAGATGAGGTTTTGCACCCACTTAAATACTTTAAAGTGGTCTTATTCTAGTTGATGTGAGACTTCCAACAATAGTATTATATAATTAGTTGTTGGCATGGAAATTTCTTTTCAATACCAAAATTTTGAAAGCTACAAATAATAAATAAGTTAGGATTTATATTTGTAATTTTGAAATTTTATTCAATACAAGGAGAAATATGGATGCCTTTCTTATTGATATACAAGTACTTTAGAAAAAAAAAAAAAGGTAAACTTCATCCAAATAAGATAAAGAGAAGCTAAAACAATTGTAGTTGTACTTTTTTTCTTTTCCTTTATATGATGAAATCCATTTTTTATATTTGTGGTACATTTTTAAGATTTGTGAATGTTTTAATATATTTTTTTTCAAAGAGGTAATTATTTAAAAAATGATAGTTTAAATCTATATTAGATAAAAATGAGAATATTCATCATTATATAATAAATGAACTCATAAATTTATTGTTTTAAATTTTTTACTTTTGAAAATGGTATCAATTTTTCATGTGAAATAAACTCATGCATATTTATGTAATCTTTTTCTAATGATTTTTTTTTCGGAAAAGAGAAAAAATATATATCCATAATATAAAACAACAATAAAGATCATTAAACCATTGTTTAAGCTTTTAGATTTAAAATAATATTAATTTCTATATTAAACTCAAATTACATGTAATATATCTCTTTAATGAATCTCTCTAAAAGTAACCATAAAAAAATATTCTAACAAATGAATTTAAGACTTGTTAGTTTATATAATGGCAAGCAAAGGAAATAAACAAAAATAGCTTTGAGTTAATTTAGATATGATTCTTTAAATTTGATTTATCTATACTCTAAAACTAACACTGTGACTTAGATACAAAATATATGTAAGAATCTAGAAAATATAAATTTAAAGTTGGCAGGTGTGTTAAAATAATGAGACCAAGTATTATAAAATTTAAAAATAAATTGATTAAATAAATAGAATTTCTCAAACTTGTCTCATTATCTTAAACACTCACCTTGTCTCTAAAATACTATTCTTTGAACTCTCTACAATCTCTCTAAGAATTCTAACTCCTTGATCATCTGTTTGACTATTAGGAGGTGACTAGACGATCACAACGACAAGGTCTCCTTATTCATCCGATGAATTTCTAGTTTAGAGTAAGTAAGTTTTGACTCCTTTTTCTCTCTCGTTCTTAGTTCGAGATCAATCGTTGTAATCCTTTGTTGCATGTGATTCATGATCTCTTTTCCTAATTCTTGGTCAATCTAAGGTCCTAAGGTTTTCATGAGTATATGGTTTCTTTGATTCTTCTTGTGTTAGATGTTGTCTACTCCTTTTCTTTTGCTAGGATTCATTGAGGATTCTATAAATCTGTTTGTGTGTCTTTTTGTTTATGTCCTGAGGTTGTGTCACTCTCTTGAGTTATTTGATTTGTTCCTTGGTCTGTATTGATTTTTCCCAAGAGTGCAAAAGACTAAGTGTGGTCTATTTTGATGAATCAATATTTTCTACTATTCACTTAGCTTCTTGTACTACATTAATTAGGAAATTATGCTTAAATGTCCAATATTTCCCCAATTTTGGTATTTGGGCTTAAGTTAACTAGTAATTCTTATTTTAATTAATTTGAATTATCTGGGCTTATTTATTTCCATTATTATTTTTAGGGGAAACTTTGGAATCATATTTTGGGACATTAAGAGAGTTGCCACTTCATCCTCCATTCTCCACATCATCATTTTAGTTTAAATTAAATTGTAATTTTGTTTTAAGAGGATTTTTGGACCAGATTTAGCTATTGGGCCATTTTGGGTCAGAATTGTAAAAGCCCAATTGTGGGGGCTGATTTTGGACTAGGGTTTTAACACCTAAAGGGAGGAAAATGTCCTATGCTTCTTCATTCTCGTTTTTTTGGCTCTTGGACAGCTCCCCTTTGGGGTTTTAGGTTTTCATTTACGTTTTCATTTACATTTTCATGCACTTTCAATTTGAGCAATATAATTTTGATTATGCAATTTTGTTTTCTTCTCTTAGCTTGCAATTTTGTTTCTTCACTTTCAATTCCATTCTCATTTCCCACATTGCAATTTCATTTTAGGTTTTCCCATTTTGTCTTGCTATTTCATTTCCCCATTTCGTTTTCCATATTTTGTTTCTATAAGCATTGCGTTTTCTGTTTTATTTCGTTTTCTAGTTTGCTTCGTTTCTGAATTGCATTTTTCATTTTGGAATTGGAATTGAATTTCGTGTTGTTTCTGCATTGGTTCTGCTCGAATGTTTCAATGTTTGTTTCACTGTTCGAAGGTCGTATTAATGGTAGTTTGAATCTGTGTAGGTTGATAATTGGGGATATTGCAGTGCTTACTTGAGATTTATGAATTGTGATTGTATTCTCCTGTCTTACATTGCATTGTAATAAGTTTGTTCTGTGTTTGCAATTAGGTATACGCTTAGTTGCCTATAATCTTCGCTTAATTGATTAATTTGTGTTGTGCAGAATCATTTGAATAGGTGTGTTGCGTTTGCTTAATTCGTAATTTTGAAGACCGGATTAACCTTCGCTTGGTTGATTAATTCGTGTTGGATTAGTGGTAAAAGGAACGTTTAGTTTGTCGGTAATTGAGGACAGGAAGCATTGCAATTGATCTAGATGCCAACCTGTTGTTAAATCTATGTTTAATTTGTGTGTTAATCAATTCATTTCATTTCACAAAAATCTTTTCAAAAATCTCCCACCACGTGTTTGACATATTGATTGAACCACATTTGGTCTAAAGTTGTCAAAATAGGTAACCCGGCTCGACCCGGCCCGGCCCACCACGGGTTGGTCACTTAGTGAGCCAACTCAGCCCGACTCCCTTATTAGCGAGCTGAAAGAATTTGAACCCGGCCCGACCCACCCCTGGTTGGTGGGTTAAATGGGTTGACTCATTAACTCATTTAATTATAAGTTTTTCTTAAAATAAAAAAAATTACAATTTCTTTTAACTCAAATTTAAATAAATTTCACACTAAAGTGATGTTAAACTCTAAAGACAATTCAAAATATAAAAAAAAAGTATCATAAAATCTAAGCGTAATCCAAAAACATGTATAAAAGACGAACAATTAAGGTTTTAATATTGACAATTTTTCTTTCACTTATCCATTTATAATATTAGAGTTTTGAATAGATAAATCTATAATATTTTTTTCTGTTGAACATATTCTTCTTTATCACCATCTACAATATAATAAAAAAAATGCTAACTAATAATATTGAAACACAAAATAATAAATAATTTAATTAAATTAGGTGGGTTGGTGAGCCAACCCGGCTCACCACCAGGTTATAAGTGAGCCGGGTTGAAAACTAGCCCGTATAAAAAAATTACATTTCTTTCAAACCCAACCCGGCTCAAACCCGTGGTGGGCCGGATTGACTTGCGGGTTACAACCCATTTTGATAGCACTAATTTGGTCATTGAGAGACGACCTAGGAGTCACTTCCTAGTATTATACTGCACTTAATTGCATATTAATTTGATTCGAGTACGACCTCGATCATTAAGTCTATTAAGATTTATTCCAGCTATTAGTTACAGAAGTTGAGTGTTGCAAGTGATAAAATTGAGTTTAGGCACTTTTGAGTTGTTGAGTTGATTTGGTACATCTAATTCCTATCCAAATGAGAAATGTAGTACTCTATTTTCATCTATAAACATGTTTTCGTATCAATATTAGTGCTACAGATTCTAAAGTGATCATTTGGATATGTCTGAGATGCACCAAAACCATAAAAATCAGGTTGCTGTAAAAAAAACTTATAAGAATAATCGATTATTCAAATTAGAATGTCATTTTTCTTCAAAGCTCTCGGGAATAATCAATTGATAATCGATTATTGTTATCTGAAAATCATTTTGGCATGAATCTTTTCCGGAATAATCGATTATCTGGTGTGATAATTGATTATTTCCTTTAAAAATAACTTAAAATTTAGTTTTTGGTTAGGGTGTCCTGTATGCAGATTGGTGTCTCTTGTTTTATACTTTATTTGTTTTTTTATGGTTAAAAATGAAATGGGAATGTAATGCTTGTTTAGTAATATATCAATGAGAAATTTTATAGATTTTATGTATGAAGTTATGTATGTATTTGAAGTATATTATGAATTGTTCTAATATCTAGCTTACCCTTTTGTTTATGATTTAATTGTATGTTCTTTGTTTCTTTTCTTAGCTATGATCATTTAGTGGATGTGAGCAGAAGGTGATGAGGTCTTTCTTGAATAGGCGTTAGATGGAGGAGCCACATATGTTTGGTATTTTAGTTAATTACTTTGTTACATAGTTTTGATTAGTTAATATGTATATAAAATTAACTTTATGGTTATATTAGATGAGTGTAAATAACTTTATATTTTCTATCTTGTTAACTTTTTTTGTTTTATTGAATAATAGATAATTATCAAAATATTAGAAAACTAGTAACTTACATTTAAGATACTTATAAATAAAAAACATTTGATCATATTTTATATATATATATATATATATATATATATATATATATATATATATATATAACCCAATTAAGGAAAATATCTATTATAGTAAAATTCTTTTATCATGAGATTATTAACAAAATAAATAACTGAAACAAAACCTATATAGATATTCAACACATAAAATCATACTATTTAAAAGATAAGGGTGATTATTTTAAAAATTAATTATCCTAATAGATAGAAGATACGAGAAGGAACAATATATCTTGTATAGAAAGATTGACTATGCATCTTTCACTCAACCAAATACAGATTCAATTATACGGGTTCTCTGAACATGTTATTAAATTTTATAACCAGTGCTTTGTCTTTTGAATTTTTAATTTTTGAATATTGTATGAGCTGAATAAAAAAATAGAAGGCAATAATGAAGTGAATCTAGATTCTTATTGACTTTTATTAGTTTCAAAATACATTAAATTTAGTATATTAAAAATATTTTTGTTAAAATATCAAAATCCGTTACTATAATTTACAGAATTAAAGATAAAAAATGAAGAATAAAAATAGAAATTCGAGTGAACGGGTAGAGTAAGAGTAAATATAAAGATAATGATATTTTAACAACATATTTTTACAATATTTTAACATACGTGTCATTAGTGTTATGATTATTATTAGTAATATTGATTATGAAGTAGTTTTAGATGATAATAAATTATGTTAAAAAATATTTTTAAAGTTTATTATCCTAAGTATAATAAACTTTGCATCATGCGCCAACGACACTGATTTAACAGCAGAACCGACACGCGTGCCGACATGGTTTATTTGTTTATTTGAAATTTCTTGTTCAGACGAAACATGGTTGTTTCTTCTTGTTCAGACGTGCATAAATTAATTGCCTTCATCACATTAGAATCTCATACGTTGAAACTAAACTTGATGAACCTTCATGCAATATGCCCGTATAATAAATGCTCCCCGTAATTAATTCCTAATTGGGTACGAAGAAAAAACAAAACTATAGAGTACACATAATTTTTCTTTAATATAAATTTTATTGATAAAATAAAAATTTTAAAACAAAATATAAATACACAAATAACAATAAAAATTTAATAAAGTATTAATTTTAAAATTGATCATCTTTCAAAATAATTTATGCTAACAATATTGTTTTAACTATTTTGAGAGGATCTTTTTATAATTTTTGCTTTTTTTTCTTATTAAATATCTTTGAGAGTCGAGACTTGTTTAAAAACAAAATAATCATCTAAAGAAAATATGTTAATTTTTTTATAATATGATATCTAGGCCAAACGGTTAGCATCCAAGATCGATCAGTCTATCTATTGTAGCAGCGTTCGTCAACAACCGAGCTCATCAACAAGGTCAAACATGGACAGCGCTCGTCAACAAGGTCAAACCGGGAAACGCTCGTCAACCAGGTTAAACCAAGTTAAAAGATGTTGGGCCACAATTGGGCCAACATTTAAGTTATTGGGCTAATAATCCAGTAGAGGATAAAATAATCAAAGATATCTGGTTAAAGATATTCATAAAGTTGTTTATGAGCAACCGACCAGATTTTAAGGTAAGTCTGTTTATATTTAATTAGCCTTGTGATAACCTATAAATACAGGGCCAAGGCTAAAAGCCTACGTTCCATTCACATTCTACTCACGCTCTACAAAGATCCAAATACTCAATAGTGATAACAATTCACTAAATATTCAATTATGAGCAGAAGCTCATCAAACTGCTCCTAACTTGAGCGTCGGAGTGCCTTTTGCAGGTACCTTCCCCCTCTGTCAAGAAGGTAACCGAACGGTCAAAGCTGAAGGCAACCGAATGGTTAGCACCAAAAATCGAGCGGTCCACACTGAAGACCGAGCGGTCATAGTGAAGCGAACGATCCAGACTGAATGAAGGCAAGTGATTCAGGCGATTCAAGCGTTCGGAAGCTAGGAAGACATTTAAGAAAAGGTTAGTCTCTCGATCCTACAAATCCCTACCGGAACATTTTGGCGCCCACCATGGGGCAGGGGGGCCGGGGGCATCCCTTATAACCACAAGGAATTGGACAAGGATGCAGTCTTACCATCAACGTCAACAAGCTTCTACGGATTTACAGATAATTATTTTGATATAGATTCATTTTATTATTTAATGTATATGATTTAATTTAAATATCTTAATTCAATACTATAATATTGTTCAAGATTTATTAAGAGTCCAATGATGCACTCACCCCTTAGCCAAATTTGGCATCAAGTGTTCAACTATGCAACAGCTCGGCCATTCGGCCTCACTAGTATTCAGTCGTTCGGCTTCATAGTGCAGGTGACAGCACCATGCAAACCACTCGGCAAAGAGGAGTGCAAGAACCGAGAGGTAAATCCCCCTCGTCCATTAGGAATTTCTCCAGGAATTCCTAGGTCGAATACCGAGAAGTAAGTCATCACTGGCGTCAACAAAACCCAATGAATGCTCTCCAAGAACCCCTGGTCCTAAACCGAGCGGTGGGAAACGTTCTCCGTGAACGCTCACTCTCGTCCTTAACTGAGCGGCGAGGAACGTTTTCCGTGAACGCTCACTCTCGTCCTAAATCCAGCGGTGAGAAACGTTCTCCGTGAACGGTCACTCTCACAAACAAAACCCGGGGACGTTATCCGAAAAACTTTTGGTCCAAACCGAGCGGTGATAAAAGTTCTCAATGAACTGTCACTCTCGTAAACAAAACCCAGGAACGTTATCCGAAAAACTCTTGGTCCAAACCGAGCGGTGAGAAAAGTTCTCAACGAACTGTCACTCTCGTAAACAAAACCCAAGGACATTATCCGAAAGCTCCTGGTTCCCGAGCAGTGATTAAAGTTCTCAACGAACTGTCACTCTCGTCCTAAACTGAGTGGTCACAAACATTCGACCATTCGACCTCCTCACATGTATTCAGTCCATCGGCCTCAAAGATGCTCGGCCATTCGGCCTCGCAAGTACTCAGCCATTAGGCCTCACAAGTACTCAGCCATTCGGCCTCACAGATATTCGGCCATTTGGCCCAAATAGTATTCAGCCAGTCGGTTTCATAGTGCAGATAAACAAAATGCTATCAAAGTCACTAGTCAACGTGGGAAAAAGTTCTAAAAAGAACTGCCATCATAAGCCGATCGGCCTAGTAAAAAGTTCAAAAGGTAACTCCTAGAGTCCACCATTCGGTCAGAGACAAGCAACGACTCAAATTACAATCAGAACAACCTCCCCAATAGAACGAGGATGGCCTATCCCAAGCTCATATAAGTCCTATACTTAACCTTAGCTAAAGCCAAACGGTTAACTCGGACTTGGGGGGCATTATGTATAGTATGATATCTAGGCCGAACGGTTAGCATCCAAGATCGATCGGTCTATCTACTATAGCAGCGCTCATCAAGAACAACGCTCGTCAACAAAGTCAAACGTGGACAACGCTTATCAACAACAGCGCTCGTCAACAAGGTCAAACCGGGATAGCGCTCGTCAACCAGGTCAAACCAGGTTAAAAGATGTTGGGCCACAATTGGGCTAGCATTTAAGTTATTGGGCTAATAATCCAGTAAAGGATAAAATAATCAAAGATATCTCATTAAAGATATTCATAAAGCTGTTTATGAGCAACCGACCGGATTTTAAGGTAAGTCTGTTTCTATTTTATTAGGCTTGTGATAACCTATAAATACAGAGCCAAGGCTAAAAGCCAGGTACGTCCATTTACATTCTACTCACGCTCTACAAAGATCCAAATACTCAATAGTGATAACAATTCACTAAATATTCAATTGTAAGCAGAAGCTCATCAAACCGCTCCTAACTTGAGCGTTGGAGTGCCTTTTGCAGGTATCTCCCCCCTCTATCAAGAAGGTAACCGAACGGTCAAAGCTGAAGCCAACCAAACGGTTAGCACCAAAAATCGAGCGGTCATAGTGAAGAGAACTTATGGAAACCTCCTTGGCTAGGTTGGGCCAAAGCTAGGAGATGTGCATGGAGGGGTGTTCATTGGATGAATAGTGCGGAAATGCGGTGGTAAATGGTCCAAGGATGATGAGCTAATGTATGAATGGTGTAGAAGCTCAAAGCCTCTAGGAGATATGGTGGTGGTGGTGTAGTGTTTGGTGGCTCCAAGAGAGGTTAGGCCAACTCAAGGAGGAAGGTGACTGGAGGGGCCTCATGGGTTGTTCTAGTCTTGATCTAAGATGAGTAGTATGGCCAAAAATGGGCAGCATAACATTACTCAACATCAAAGATGAAATACAAGGGTGGAGACACCTCTATTTATAGGTCAAGGGTGTCTCCTTCTAACCCTAAAAGCATGATCTTCCACCTTTTCTCTCATTGGCCAAAAATGAGGCCTTTTAAGGAGTGGACAAGTGTCCACAAATCCTCTCCAATGATGGGAGGACATGTGGCCACTCACAAAACACAATCCTCTCCATTCCTATAGTGCCATGTGGCCACTATTAAAAGAAAAACCTTTCCACTCCTAAGGTGCCATGTGGCTACCTTTTAAAAAGTAAATCCTCTCCAATGGAAGCATGACACATGGCACACACTTTCCACTTAGTTTAGATCTCTAACTTTTAAGGAAAATCCTATGCTACTTAGGCCTTAATACAAGCCTTAAACAAACCTACACTACATGGCCTAATACAATGGCCTAAATTCCTACACTACTCTTCAATTTATAATTCATGATGGCTCCAAAGGTGGTCCACAAGGTAGAGTTGACACCATCTTCAAGGATGACTTTAACTCTCTTGAAAGTGCTTGACCATGGCTAAGGGATTTTCCATCAAGAACGGTCCAGATTGAAGGAAGGCAAGGGATTCAAGCGATCCAGGCGTTCGGAAGCTAGGAAGACACGTCAAAAAAGGTTAGTCTCTCGGTCTTACAAATCCCTACCGAAACAATTTTAAAATGGAGAATTGAAGAAAGTTAGATAAAAAGTTGTCGTTGGATATTTTTTGTATTTGATCTTCTTAAGGGGTGAATTTTAAGTATAATTCAATCTCACAAAAATGGTTTGTAAAATAAGATTTACATTCATTTATATATTTTAAAATGATTTTATCACTAATTAATGTAGGACATCAACACTTCTCCTCACGTAGAGGTATATACATCTTATGTATGAGATTAAATATTAATGAATGGCCTGATAGTGGCATGATAATGAGTGAAACCATATGATCAACTAGAGATAACAACAGGTCGGGTCAGGTAATCATAATGCATATCTACCGTCCGACCCACAACTAAAAATTAACTCATTACCCCTTGTTACCGGTTCGATATTGGTTTCAAAAATACTCGGAGGTTCCATAGATATTTTAGAAAAAAAGATATTTTATAAATTTTTATAATAAAATATAAATAAAATTACAAAAAGTAATATAAAATATAATATAATAGAAATTAATTATAAATTAAAATTAAATTTTAACTAAATTTACCTAATAAAATATAAATTAATTTTAATTTTAAATAAATTGAACTTAATAAAATATAATTTAAATTTGAATTTTTTGTGGGTAATGGATATCTGCTAGTTTGATACTCATACCTGACCTATTTATAAACGGGTATTAAAATACCTGTACCTACTATCCGTGGATAATAAATACATGTTGGTGTCAACTATCTGCTGTGGATTTTATCCACGGCTACTCGCGAGCACGACTATTTTTGCCATCCTTATGCCCAACAATCAACTCATTTTTTTATAGTAGGTGGCATAATAGGCTGAACAAATGACAAATCTCATAAGGATAGACTTTAACATATTACTTTGATACCATTTAAAGAAGTGAACTTTAAACATGAGTACATAACGTTTCTCTAAATTAATATACAAATCTATCTAGTGATGGGTTTTTCGAGGAAAAAATTCAACAGGAGATACAATATAGATGAGACTTGAATCCTAAGGATTAACATCACCTCCAACTCAAAACCTTAAGTAAAAAGTTTATGAGTCTTCTATCTTATATGACGCCTTGAAGATAAATCCAAGAATAGCAAATCAAGACCACAAGAAGTCAATCCAAGCATAACATGAAAAATTAAAGAAATTTAGCCAAGCCAAAAAGAGGGAAGAAGCAACAAAAATTGGATCTTGCAGTTTTTTCTACTAAAAGGGCTTTGATAATTGATAAATATTTATGATTAAATATAATTAGGGGAAAATATACCTTAAGATACCTTATTTTATATTGTTGAATAATTACCTTATTTAACTATATCAATAAATATCAAAAGATAATATTTGCCAAATCTTTTAATCTAGCAAATATCTTCTCAAATATTATTAGATCTCCACAACAATCAAATATATCTTCAAGATATTGGATTATTTAAAAGATAATTGGAGGATATTACATCATAAAGAAGATTAAAAGAATAGAAAAGCCTGAAACAAAGCTTAATCCAATTTCTATATTAAGAGACTTAGGAAAACACATTAGGGAGCTTAGGAACCCTTTGGGGGGTTTAAATTTCGTCCTCTTCTCTTCTCTCATGTTCTTCACCCTCTCTTATTCTATTTTCATGTTATTTCTACATTCCATGGACCGCTAAGTGTTACCAATAAGGAGTATTGGTAAAACCTAAATATGTGTTTTGATGATGTTGCAACTTATAGATTTTGGATGTAGTAGGAAAATATTTAAAAAAACCAACTTGTAGATTTTGAATGTAGTAGGAAAATGTTAAACATTGTAATTTTTACTAGTATAATCGATTATGGTTAAGCAATAATCGATTATCACAAGTCATACTTGAATAATCGATTATCACTTCATATAATCGATTATCACATTTTTGAAAACCTGTAACGGACTTGAATAATCGATTATCACTTACAATAATCGATTATTCATGGCAGTTGAGAGCTGACCTTTTGCACTCAGTGTACTTGGCTATATAATTTGATTTGGAGAAATCAGAAGGTAACGCTTTTTGAACTGAGAAATCTTAGAACACTGTGTTTCAGAGGAACGTTCTTAGAGAGCTTTTTGTTCATTGTTCCCTTGCTTGGTCTTGTGAAAGGAGAGGCTCGCGTATCGTGTGTCGATAGTCGGAGCAGACTCTCTTCAAGTTAGCAAGGTGCTCTGCCTGGTCTTGTGAAAGGAGAAGCTTGTGAATCGTTGGTCGATTGCTGGAGCGGTTCTCTTCAAGTTGGTAGAGTGGTTCTTTTCATTTTATTCCTGTTCATTATCTTGTAATCTGTTAAACCATTTTTAGTGAAAAAGGTTAATCACTATTTATAGTGATTAACGACTGGACGTAGAATCTTTTGATTCGAACCAGGATAAAAATTCTGTGTTGATCTTCTTATTCCCTACACTCAGATTATTTTACGTATATCAACTGTTTGATTAATTTTCTGAAAGAAAATTATTTTTACTAAAAGGACCAAATTATTTTTAATTGTGATCGAACACGCTTTCCGCTCTCTGAGTTTTAATTCCGCTGCGCTATACTCTTCGAAAAATACCCCCTCCGATACCAACACTAAGCCTCTGGGTTTGATTCCCCTGTAATTTCTTAATTGGATTATGAGGTTAGATGGATAAATTTGTTTGTTCTTTTTTATTCTTGTTGTGATTTATTTTTTACTATGTCTTTTGCTTCTTAATCAAGTAAAAGTAATCATTTTAACATTATAACAAATTAGAATGGTGTTAAATCTACATAACAAATCAATCATATGAGTCTAAGGGATTTTATTTTTAATTGAGAATTTACTTTGATTAAAGTTAGAAACTTTCATGTGATTGAATGAGTTTTTGCCAACAATTGAGAATGTATTTTGATTAGTGGTAAAAACTTTAACAAGAATTAATCAAGAACATACTTTGGGTCCAAATTTTAGGGTTTCTAAAACAATTGGACAACCTAAGTTTAGTCTTTGATTTTGGTTTTGGAATGAATTGGATTGTTGTTTTGGTTTAGGAATGAAGTAAGTTTGATAAAAAAAAAATTTGAGGAAACAGACGAAGGGGAAAGAGGAAGAAGATGAACCAGATCGAGATATTTACCGACGGACTTACCGACGGCTTTTTCCTTCGGTAATTACCGACGGATTTTTTTGCCATTACCGACGGATTTATCCTTCTGTAATTACCGACGGCCATAAAAAGCCGTCGGTAAAGGTTACCGACAACGTTATTACCGACGGAATTAGGTCTGTCGGTAATCCGTCGAAAAAATACCATTATCGACGGATTTTTGACGTTTTCGACGGATTTTGACCGTCGGTAATAAATGTTTTTTTTGTAGTGTCTGCAAAGTTCTTACTTTTAATTGAGAATGTACTTTGGTTAAGAGTGAGAATACCAACAAATTAATTGAGAATTTGCATTGATTAATTTGAAAATTTAACATAATAGTTAATTGAACAATAATCTTAATCTTTAGATAACCAATGATGAATCCTATTTTGAAAAAGTAGTGAAATCAACCTATTTTTTTATATTTGTTTTTATCTTTTTAAATATTTTTATAAATTTATTTCTTTCTATCTTTTGTTACTTTTTTCTTTATTCTTTTATTGATCTTTATCTTCTTTATTGTTTTTGTTTTAGGGTTAAACCTTCGGATACTCCTTGTATTTGTAGGGGAATCTCAAGTGGGTCCTCTTGATGAAAACGGTCTCAATTGGGTCCTAAATTTTGAAAAATTAAGCTAATTAAGCCATATTCGTTAAGTGTTAATAGACGACGTTAACAAATGATGACGTGGTGCACACTTAATATGCTGATGTGCATTGTTTGATAATGTGGAATTTTTATTTAAATTAAGGGATTATGACATGGCAAAATTTAATTGGTTTACGTTAAAATTTAGGGATTTTGTTTTCTTCAAAGGCTTTGAGTGAGGAACGTGTTATCGGGGAGTGATGAAAGAGTGGGGGTATGATGGCGTGGAAGAGGGAAAGGTTACGCTCGAGCAGGTTGAGGCGGGACTCACCGGCGATTTGGCGGGCACTAGCGGTGACGATGCAGAGTTCGGAGCCGGCATCATCACCGCCAGTGACGGAAGATTCAGTGGAGGCGTGGATCTTGGTACAGGGAAGGAAGGCGGTGGCATGCACTAGGTCGAGCATCTCGCCACGGAGCTTGTCGGTGTTGGTATCGACGAGGACGAGGTCGTCGGTGAGGTCCTGGGTGAGGATGGTCGGCGAGATGGCCATTCCAACGTTACCAACGCCGATGACAGAGATCTTGGTGTGTTGCTTGCTCGTAGAGGGAGTGAAAACATTGAGGATGGGCTTGAAGAAGGCCTGAATTAGGTCGAGGCCTCCCGGGCCCAACGTGGAACCTAACGCGCTCTTGTGCATGATGAAGTAAGATGAATTTTTGTTGTTGTTGTAAACAGGTGAGAAAGAAGGTGAAATTTATAATAATAGATAGAGTTGGTGGTGTGAGATTAAAGACAAAGGAGGAATATGGTTGAGGCTAATATGGTGGTCTGGAAAGGAGTGTTGGAGAATACCAGCTCCACCTTCTTTCTAGATGCAGAAGAAGTAAAAGGGACAATGCAGAGTTCGAAGAAGAATTCCCCCTAAAAATGTAGTACACACACGAGGGGTAGAAAGCTCCTTTCTCTACAATTGGATTGAACAGAGATACAAAGTTGCTTTGGCTAGGTACCCTTCTATCAGTGTTGCTTGTATCAATTGAGGTAAAAGTAAAAACTGGAAAAAGGAATCAATTAAGAATGCAACCTCAAAAAAATAATGTACAAAATAAATCCAGTAAAATGATCATCTCAAGAGATATATCGGTTTCACAAATCCTTGGCTTCTCATCAATAAATGCAAAATCACAATAAACCTAATCACGATGATGAAGAACACGAAGAGTTGAGGAGTGACTAACGTCGTCGAAGCTCCACGACCAGTAACGAGACTCGTGGGGGAGTGAGCTTAGTGGAGTGGGTAGTGGAGGGAGTCTGACCAGATCTGGATAAGTCTCTGTAAGGTTCGATTAGGAACAAATTCCTTGGTTCGATTAGGAATAAATTTTTCCATGTCAAAAACTCTTAATTTTTAAAAAAATTCCACACAATAAAACAATTTTACATCAACGTGCAGCACGTCGTATGTTAATGTCGTCTATCAACATTCAACGGATAAGGCTTAATTGACGTAATTTTTCAAAAATTTGGACCAAATTGAGACCATTTTCATCAAGAGGAGCCACTTGAGATTCCTCTACAAATACGAGGACGATCTCAGGGTTTAAACCTTTGTTTTACTAACCCTTTTGTATACTTTTTATAAGAACTAATTTGTTAAGAATCAATTATGTGTTCGTTGGAAGATGACTTAGGGTTGAATTTACCCTTTCTATTTTGTTGGCTACTATCTTAAAATTATTGAAGTTGTTATAGTTTACCAAAGGAAAAGAACTTCACTGGAAACTATTCAACTTTCTAAATCAAGTTGTCATGAATCATGTGAATGGGAAAACTCTATTTTAAACACGAGTTAATCTTTTAAATTTACCAAGAAATCAAGTATGAAATAGACCACTCAAGTTAAAATGTATATTCACTCACCAATGCTCTCTTAAGTGTTTAAGCTTGTGTTTGCTCTGAAAATACTCATGTATGGAAACACTAGCATAACTTAGTAAGATTTTAATATTCACATACTTTTGGAAAACATGCATTCAAATATCACTAGGACTTTTCAAAGGTTGTAATGTGACCAAGGCAAAGGTAGGAAAAATTTGTGATATAGAGAATTAAAAAGTTTGGAAGGAAATAATTGAGGAGCAAAGATTTTGAAAAAACAAATATATTATTTTCTTTTTTCACTTTTTGAGAAAATAATTATCCTTCGTTTTATACATTTCTTTAGTGTATTTTTCCTTATCTTTCATCTTTTTTCATTTCACCCTATTTTTTCCATAAAACTTTTTTCTTCCTTTTGCCATTTTTATTATTTTGTGGGTAAGATACTCACCCATACAATTTATTCATCACTCATTCCTAATAGAATCCATTAGCTCCCTTCTTTCTTCTTTAGATAAGGGATAATATTGTCTTTTTTTTCAAGGTTTTGCAATGGCTTTAAGAAAAAGAAGTTAAAGGCTCAAAGGGGTTATCAATAGATTAATATTAGGATGGACTTATTTGGCAAGTAGCTAAAAATAAGAAATGCCTCAATCATATCAAATAATGCATATCTACCTTGAAAACAAAAGAATCAAGCTAAATATTAAAGTATAAAGAAAACATGAGCAAGTTACTCAAGAAAAATAAGAATGGCACATATGTATTCCATCCATCACAATTAGGCTAAAAACTCTTTCACAAAAGATTCAACCAAGTAATTCTCAAATTAACTCAATTAATAAATTTATAATTATGAATCAATTAGGCTAGCTTCTAATTGATTCAATAATCCACCATTCAACATAAAACATGACTACTGTTTCAAGATTACGATAGTTATAGTTACACAATCAAATAATAAAATCCAAAGCCAATATGTTTTATTGAAAACAAGAACATCTATTAAATTTGGGTGAATTTCTTATGAGACATTTTCTAAAAGTTTCAAGTAGAAAGTTAATAATTTCACAATTTTCTCAAAAAGAAATCATAATTTTTTTTATGGAGATAAAACAAAAAACAGAAAGAGAAAACAAAAAAAAATCCTAACTACTATTTGTCTCTTTCACACTTGTTTCAAAAATTGTCGGTTATAGACTTATTTTGGGGAAGAGAAAGAAAATTTTTCTGACTTCTAGCACAATCTGGCCATATGTCAAAATTTATTTTCTTTGACATTATGAAGTACAAGTCACCTTGCACAACTTTATTAGTTTTTAAATTTTTATTTTTAATAAAAACAAATATTTTTAAAATTTTAATAAAATATTTACTAATTATACTAAAAACAGAAAATAAACATGCATGCATCTTTAAATTTTTTTTTATCAACAATGATATCAAATGAATTTAATCTAACTCGTTTTCCTATTTCAACAACCTTTCTTATGTTTCACAACCAAGTCAACAAATATCAGCACTAAAAATTTATTTCATTGTTCATATCAACAAACTTGATGTGTGAAGCATGTTGAAGTACATGAAAAACACTAGAAGGGGGCGGGGGGTTGAATAATGTTAATGGAAAAATTCATTTCGCAACCCTTCTGATATAACACATAGTCAAGCTTTGATTATATCTTATGAGAGCTTAGACGCTCGACCTAATAAAAGTTGTAAATGATAGCTGCTTTTGACGTGCTACTCAGAATGCACACTATAAAGTTTTATAAGAACTTCCTTAGTTGAAGAGTAGTCATTTAGCTTGGAGAGTTCATATATTTGGAAATAAAAAAAACAGTTGCAGGTTTTTATAAGAGAAGCGATTAGGTAAAAAAAGAGATAAATGCATAATTATTTTTATATTGATTCACTCCAACTGAGCTACGTCCATTCTCATCCGCAGAGGGTTCCACTATAACTTTCATAAGATTAAAACTGAGTATTCTCACCACTCCTGGTTTGATTACTTGTACCACTCTTGATCTGAGTATTTGCATCACTCCTTGTCTGAGTATTCGCACCACTCTTGGTACTAGACTACCACGCCTAGATTTCCTTTGAGTATTTGCACTACTCTTGGTATTAGACTACCGCGCCTAGATTTCCTCAACTCACACTGAGTTCATTTGTAAGTGTTTTAATTCTCTCTAGAACTGCAATCAAAGATTGGTTACTAATTGTTCAGATTATTACTCTCGTAGAGAGGATATGATTACAATACAAAGTAGTATAAACACTCGCAAGCGTTTCTCTCTTTTCTTTTTTTCTCTTTCTTAATATCAACAAGCAATATATATAACAATGAAGCTTAAGATTGTTTCTTTTCTTCTCTTCTCTTTTCTCTTATTCTCTTTATCTGCTGAGATATGATCTTTTTCTTGAGCTCTTTCTTTTCTTCTCTTTTAAATGCTTCTAAGGATAGATATTTCGTTGTGAGCCTTTCTCTTGCTATCCTCTTGATTTTTCTTTTGAAAGATCTTCTATTTAAAGGCTTCTTGAGTAAATGTCTGTTAGACTTAAGCGTTTGCCTTGATTCTTATGCTTTCTCTTTCTTCGTGTACAACAACCGTTGGATAAGTTATTTTTGTCAGAGCAGGCTTGCTTTTTCAGTACTTTTCTTGAAGTAGGTAGTACGTCCTTTTAGGCATGTGTTTACCCCTCGGCAAGTGTAACCGAATCGTATCAAGTAATAATTCTGGTAAGACCAAGTATCGTTTCCCAAGAGACTCACGGCCTAGACAGTTATGTAATTTATTGATTAATTAAGACTTGAGAACAAATTGTTGTAAGTTTCAAATGCAAAAGAATGAAAAGTAAATACATATGCATGTGATGATCAATGGGCAAGAAGAAACAAAACACGTGAATTGAAATATATGGATGAATATGTTGTTGGGGTTTATCAATTTCATTCTTTCCACTCTCTTGTATTTAGGAATTCATCATTCTTTTCATTAATGTTAATGTCACTTTCTAAATTACTTTAAACTCGATGTCTCGGCAAAGAAAGCCTAATCATAATCACTAGTTTACAATGTCTTGTCTCCCTAGCAATTAATCATGCATTATAGTGAATAGAAGCTTAAACGCAACCAACTATCATACTCTTATGTCTAGGTTGGTAATATACTGATGGGAGAGATTCCCCAGATCTAGATTTCCCCGTATGTGTCCATATCGACAAAACCAATAATCATGACATCGAATGAGTTAAACAATGCATGCTTTGAGCAAAGAGGAAAAACCCTAACTATTAATGAAAGAAAGCATGTATCATAAAAATGATCTTGAAGAACAAATTCCATACAAGAGAGTTTCTAAAGATTTACATTGATTCCCCAACAACAAAATAAGTTTAGTTCACCATATTCATGGTGAAACTAGATAAAATATAATGGAAAAGTGAAGGATAGAACCCTTGAAAGTTGAGAAAGGAGCCTTAGCATCCAAAATCCTCCTCCAATGGGTGAAAGAGTGTGTTTTTGCTTCGTCCCAGCCAAAGATACAAACCCTAGAATGTCCTAAAGCTTATATAATATTCTAAAAATTATAGAAAAGTAGGCCCAAGCCCAAAAAAGTGTCGCTCAGCGGTAATAACGCATGACCACTTCTTCCCCTCAGCGGCTTTTCTCCCCTCAGCGGTGCCAACGGGTCTTTGAGAGTGCCGCTCAGCGATAATTGGCGTTGAGTGGTACTTGTGTTTTCTCTTCTTTTACACTTTTTGTGTCCTTTTCTGATTCCATCTCTATCCCTTTTCACTTCTTTCATCAATTTCATCTAAAAACCTGCAAAAATAAGGAAATCAAGCATAAAACCTGTCCAACTCTATTATTTCCAACAATTCAACAAAATCATGAGTTCAAGCTAATTTCTAAGTCATAAAGGTTGTAATTGAAGTCAATTTTAAGTATAAAAATAACAGTTTTTCAACTGTTATCAGCATGGCTTCAAGTGAAGAACATTATGTGAATATCTCTTTTGTCTCTAAAGTCCACTTCTGATATTTGATCTGAACTTTGTGGATGCATGTAGAATAGCTTATCTGCAAAGAGTAGAGTAAATTGTGCGTGTAGTAGATATGTTTTTTCTTATCACTTTTGTTGTTTTTGAACGTTGAGCATTTAATGTCATTTAATGTTTGCTCAGAACAACAAAGTGTTTTTTGATTTGCTATCGTTAAGATACCATTTGACAATGAAACTTCTTTTAAAGATACGAATTGTTGAGTAAGACTTCATCGTTGGAGGAAGTATTTTTTTAGCTCATGGTACCGTTTAGGCAAGTAAACGCTTCTTGTGATTTTTGTCTCTTCTTTAGACAGATCGTGTTTAGCTTGTTTAAGTTTTCTTTGATGTTTTAGGCTTTTAATCTTTCAGAGTGTTTTATCATGGTCATTTTCGAGAGCTAAACTGAATACCCTTTGGGTATGATAAAGTTTAAGCGTTTAACTTTTAACTCGCTTAGACGCTTTAGGCATAACAATTGTTTAACACAACGTCTGGGTGTTTTGACCTAGATGTTTTTCTATGGTTTTCTACGTTGGAGATTCAAGTTCTAAGTTTTGTGTAGGTTTTCCATGTTGGGGATTCAGGTTCAAAGTCTTGTGTTTTCATCCTACGTTGTTTTCAGATTATTATCTCATTTCAATGTTTTTTGGTTAAACTTCAAAACATGAGAATGTTTAGCCGCATAGACGATTTTGTCTTAACACTAGTGTTTTTCAGGTACTTCATTTTTATAGTGACTTTTTATATTGGATGAAATCCACCACATATAGAAAGTGGCACGATGGAACTATTGTAAATATGACTAGCTTTTCTATACCGGTTGGACCTAGAATCGATATAAAAAGTGGTGCGATGGTAAAACTATACTAAATTACAAAGATTTCATACTTGATCCACTCAAAACAAGTATAGTAAGTCATTTTTCTATACCGGTTAAACCTACAACCAGTATAGAAAGTAGTGTGGTGGAAAAAATGTTATATTGGAGAAAGTTTGGTATTCTTCCCTAACTTTCCTTTCCTGTTTCACTTTCTTTCTTTTGCATGCTTCTTCTCATTTTTTCTCTTTCTCGCTTCACTTCATTTGTGCTTCACTTGCTTTCGTTCTTTGCTTGCCTCGTTCACTTTTTTGCTTTTATTCTTTATTGTTGTTGGTTGTCATTGCTAGTTGATGTCGTCACTATGGTGGGTGGGCGAAGCTGTTATTCGTCGTTGTTGGTTGTTGTTAACTCATTGGAAAGTGTACCAAATCGTATCAAGTAATATAAAATGGTAAGACCAAGTATCATTTCCCAAGAGACTCGTGTTACTAAACAATAATGTAATACCTTAACTAATTAAGACTAAAGAATGATTCCAATGATTAAGGGTAAAATGCAATAAAAGTAAACATAAACTTGAATGTAAAATCTTGATCTTTTGGAACTAAAAGCAAGATTGAATGAATGATATTGATGATATGAGATGATGATGTTGTTGGGGTTAGGTTTCACATACTTCACTTTCATGCATATTAGAACTCATCTTCTTCATTGTAATGTTAATGTCACTTACGAAATTACTTAGAACTCAATCCCTTGGCATAAAAAGCCTAGCCTTGATTATTAGACAACAATCCCGTGAAAACCCTAACAACCAATTCCGCATTAAGAAAAGAAGCTTAAGACAACCAAATGTCCTATGCCTATCCCTAGCCAATATTCCCTTTGGGTGAAATCCTCCAGATCATGATTCATAAGATATTTCTCAATACTCAAACAAATCAAACATCAACTCATGAAGGGCCAAAACAAGACAAGCATTAAGAATAGGAGAAAATCACTAACATTTAATGAAAGAAGCATAAAATATTTAAAACATGTTCAAATACATGAAAGTTTAGAGGTTACATCATCTCCAACAACAATGAGTTTAGTTCTCCATTGTCATGGAGAACCTTGGTGTACAATGGAAGAATGAATGAATGGAAACCCTAGAAAGTGAGAAGGAAAGCTCTCGCATGCCCAATCTTCCTCCAAAGGGTCGAAATTAGCTTTTTTGTGCTCTAGTCGTCCAACCTTAATGTGTAGAAGCCTTTAAATAGATCAAACATAGATCATGGACCAACATCGTTGGCGCTCAGCACCCTAAGTGGGGCAACCAGGCGAGCTGCATGACATGTAGCTGGTGTTGAGCACCCTGGATAGGGCCAAGCAGGCGCAAATACGAGAAGACTAGCGTTGAAGGCCCTGATTGAGGGCAACCAGGCGTCCTACGGTGCAACAGACTGGCGCTCAGCTCCCCCAAGAGGGCAAGCAGACGATGATGCGCGAACCTCAACGCTAAGGGCCCCTAAAGAGGGCAACCAGGCGTCCATGCGAGCCTACCTGCGTTGAGGGTCCTAAAAAAGGGAAACCAAGCACCCTGCGCCTTCTTTAGCCTTATTTAGACTTCTTCTCTGGTCCTTTTGTTGTCCCTTTTGAGTTCCACTTCCTTGATACCTTTTCTCTTCTTCCAAAACATACCAATATCCTACAAAATAAAGGGGATTAGTGATAAAAATCATTAAGTGTAACATCAATTCTCTTATTCACACAATTTAACTAAAAGCAAGAGTTTAAGCAAGCTTCAAAGTCGAAAAGGGTTAATTTACTATCAAAATTGCATCACAGATAACGGTAAAATCAACCATTATCACAACTCCAAACAAGAAACTTTGCTTGTCCTCAAGCAAAATGTACCCTGGCTTAAACAAAGTAGCCATACTACAATTCTTCACTCAAGGCTTGCATCTGCTGATTTTTCACATTCAAAACACTTTGTTGCAGCAACCAAATCTCCTCATGAAATTTCTGCTGATTTTGTACATTCCAGGGTCCTTGAGTCTCATTGAGACCAACTCCTGCCTCAGCCAGGACTTCCTTTTTATCTTCAGTATACACAACCTCCTCAAGATCAGTGCCTGCACTAAATGTATCATCTGCAACATCCAGATCAAGGTTAACATGCACAATTGAATCATCAAACTTTGCATAATTGTCAGAGGTAAGAGCATAATCATTCAACAGATCATCAAGAGCATATGCATTCAAGTCAGAACACCCATCAGTAGGTGTGTTTGTATGATGCACAGCAAAGATTGTGTCTAGCAGTTTAAAATGCTCAGAAGTATCAAGCAAATCAGGTAAAGCATGCAAGATATTGGAAACATGGTGCATTTCAGCAATACCAGTGGTAAGATTAGGTTCAAAGACAACCTCGACTACTTCCTCAAAGACAACCTTACCAGAATCTGTGAACTCAGTGGCTACCTCAACACCTTCAGAAGGACTATCATCCATTGAAACAATCTCAAAGTCAGTACAAGAATCTAGAAAAACAATAGATATTTCAATATGCTCTACAGAAGAGAATGAATCCAAAATATGAGTATGTGCAGGCATCAAAATAGCAGTATCAATAATAGGCTTTATTGGTTCAATTTCTAACAGATCAAAGCTATTTACGTTCACTTGAACCTCAGAGATATGAACTGGAATGCTAAGTTTAGAGTATACCTGCATTATTTGCTCACTACATCAGAGTCATTCTCAGCCAGCTTGCACTCCACTTCATTAACCACAACTGCACTCTTGCTTTCATGGTCTACATCCTCTTTTATTTCTGTTGCAAGATCATCAAACACAATGTCAGCCTGTGCATAAGCACCAAGACCCATATTAATAAGTGAACTATCAGTTACGAATTCAGCATGCTCTGCAGGTTCACTATTAAAATCAGAATTTGATTCAACAACATTAAACTATGATGTAACATCACAACCAGAATACACAATTTCTTTCAAATCAACACTATCAATATTAACACTATGAAAGTCAGATTTTAAATCAAGTGTTGGAGAAATAGTGCAACTAGAATTATGAACATAATGAAACTCATCAGAACAGTTAGAGTCTAAATCAACATTCTGTATATCAAACTGTTGTGGTGTTGTTGAAAGTTGCTTCAAATCATCAATCGTTTCTTGTGCTTCATTTGATTCCCTTGCCAATTGTGCTGCCACCTTCCACATGTGTGCCATACAGTCTGGAGAATATACATCTTGCTGCTCTGATTCACCAAATTGAGGTTGCCACGGCTGATCTACATCTTGATAAAACTGTGGTGTACAGCTCACAATGCCTGAAGTGATTTGACTCTCAAAACCTTGAAACTCAATGGCAACAGGTGTGCCCTCTTCCTCTTCAGCTCTCCCTGTCAGCTTGTTGATAGCAGATACTAATTCAGCCACTTGATTAGTCATCCTTGAAATTCAGATGCTGGAATCCCCTGCTGCTGATCACAGAATTGATCTTGCCATGGCTGCACTGATTGGAATTCCTCCAACTCTGGTTCAGCATACTGGTGCCAATATGAATCTGGCAGCTGCTGCTGCACATGCCAGGGTTGCTGCTCACAATATGGTTGAAAACAAGGTGGTGGTTGCTGTTGGAAAGCTTGATTGACTGGCTTCATAAAATCCTCAGGAATAGGCTCATAAAACAGGTCAAATCTTGGTGGTTGAGCATTATAAGGAAAAGAACAGTTATCATATGAAGAGTAGTAATTCATGCTTACCCAAGGCTCATTGGAAGAAACACCAATCAGACCTCTAAGACCTCTAGTACAGAATTCAACACAAGAAATCTATGAAAGAAAAGAGAAACTATACAAACTATATAGATGCAAGGACTACTCTACACTCCTAAGCCTAAGCTATATGAACACAGACAGAAATGCGAGTAAGAAAACAGACCTAAACAAGATTAACCTAACACTCTAAAACTCAATTCGCCGAGTCCCCGGCAACGGCGCCATTTGTTGAAAGGCTTTTAGGTCGCACTAAAAGTCAACAAACCCTAGTCCCCACTAATGTAGTATAGGACAACCAGGGAATCAATCCAAAGACTCGGCTAGAATTAAGTTTAAAGTGTAGAATTAAATCTTGTATTTATTTAACACCTAATTAACTACTAATACAAGGTGGGGAAAGGAAAAATTATCTGTAATGTAAAAATATGAAACTAACTAAAGATGCATGTATCTACTAAATCTAATCACCGAATGCAAGATAATGTGATGAAAACATAAACTATGAAAAAAATATATGCACTGATAATGAAGAATTAGAATGAATGGTGTATGGATGAATAACTGCAAAGAAAGAAAATTAATGCATGAATCCTCACCTAAAATGATATACAAATGCAATACAAAAACCTGAACATTATTAATGATAGAATCTAAAATCAGAAGAACAATTAACAACACGAAACCCCCATTGGGTAATTTCCTTAGGGAATGAAAGAAGAACAATATAGAATGAAGTGTAAAATATAAAACTAAATTGTGACTGTGATAGGAAAAGGTAAACAGAATATTCAACACCATATAGCATCTGAAAAACAGAAAAGAAAAGCACAAAACTAATTAACTAATATTGGGACAAATTGGAAAATAGTATAATATCAAACACAATCTTGGCAACAGGAATAATTTGAAGCTTCAAAGCATACTATGTCTCAAGAAGACATCTTGAAAAGTTAGGCCCTCTTTGGGGTCCTAAGGTATCTGAATCAAATACCACTGATATGCACAGTTTCCTTTAAATCTCAAATCAACCTCAATTGCCTAAAATTGTACTTGTCCTTATACTATAACAAATTGCCCAAACCAACTGATCCAAAATCAAATCCCATACTAACCTCACCTTAACACTAATCTATAATGAAACTGTAAACGAAAATGCAAAGGAAATCATAAAGGAAAGGAAACAAACCCACAAGGAACTCAGAATCTAAAACTGAATTGTAAAGTTATTGAATGATAAAGCATAAATCAAGTGCAGAATTTAACAGAACAAACTCAAAGGTAAAGTGAATCGAAACTGGAACATAAAAGTGCTTTATTGAAAACTAAATTCAGAATTTACAAGATACCAGAGTTTCTCAGAGAGACAATATTTGTCACCCAATGGAAGCTCCAAGAACTCCAAGGATCAAAGTTTCTATCCTAGAAAGCTGGAAATTCTAAAACTAAAGCGAGAGAATGAACACCCTAAGCTAGATACACCATCTGTCACCCAGTGCACATCTAAACCTAGGAATGGGGCCTGTGACCCACCACTTGTGCTTTACAAAGTTATAAAACCCCCTTTTATAGGGAAAGTTCAAAGGCAGAAAAAGAAACAATAGGGGGAAAAGGGGGAAGAATCACCAACTGTCTTTGGAAGCTTCTCGAGCAACCTTCAACAAACTCTAAACCACTTTGATCTTCAACCGTCGACTGCTTCGCACGTGCCTCCAACCTCCATTCTGACCGATCAACATCTTGGGTTGGCCTGCTTTAGTTAATTTTCTTGACCATCATCCTTTGGGATGTAAAACCCCTTTCTCTCACGCTCTCTAGAGGCTCTCTCACGAACCCTAACTGTTGGGTTATTCTTCTCTCATTTGAACTTTGCTCGAGAGAGACTGCTTTCTCCTCCAAATGAAGTCTCGAGCTCAACCCCCAAAGCTGCCTCCTTTGAAACTCATCGTTTCACTTAAGCCCATATTCAGCCAAAGCATTTAGCCCAATTGCTCCTCTGCTGATAAATGGTCCAAACCCAATTCCTAAGGCCCAATCTGCAACAAAGAAAAAATCAGTCCAAAACTACAGAAAGGAAATGAAATTCAAGAAATAAAAAGAAGTGTTTTTTATCAAAAGATTTTCTAAAAAAAAAATTAATTCTCTAATTATTTACAACTACAAAAAATACTCCTAAAAACCTATTTTTAACTAAAATTCTATAAAACTAAAGAATTAAGAGAAAAACATAAAACTAGCCTAATTCTAAGAAATTAAAAACTAAAGAAATCTAAGAAATGATTTTTAACAAAGAAAAATATGTAAATCGAGAGTGTTATCAAATACACAACAGATGTAAAAGCCTTATGAGTGATCAATAACCAAAGCAAAATGTTATCCTATAGTGCATGGAACCATTCCTCACCAAAGAAAGTGTTTCACTCAAGCTCGGTGTATAGTGAGGTGCCTCTTTTACTCTATCATCACAATGTCACACAAATCAACTTTGCCTTTCATTTAAACAATATCAAACACATTCACAAGCAAGTTATCATCACAACGACTTTTAAAGGCTTGTATTTTGGCTGAGCTAAGAAGAAAACTGGTTTTTTCAGGATAACAAAGTTCCTTGAGTTAAGAGAGTGAATAATTTACTTCATAATTTAACATTAATCTCTCTTTCTACTTTTCACTTCCTACACCCCCTTATTTAATTTTTCCACAAATTAATAAAGACAAAGAAAATCATTTTGCCCCTAAGCAAAAATACAAATAAAACAAAGGTTCCCTTAACTCCCTTTCTTCCTAGAATTGAACTCACACTCATTCAATCCTAAATCATCCTTGTATCAACAAGCCAACAAATCACATTGACAATATCACATACACACAAATCACCAAATTAACAAAATATCAATCATGTGTTGCACTTTATTAATAATAACATTAAATAATTAACATAGCAATTATAATTATAAGAAATACCTAAACATCAAACATCAATTACAAACAAAATTAATCAAATCTCAAAACCACCTTATTTATATATTATCACCACATAGAATTTATATTATATACTATATATATAATATTAGTATAATCAACCTAAACCATATTAAAATCATAATTTCACGTTCTTAACTAAAACAATTATTTTAATATATCATGAAATCACATAACAAAATTGTCACATAAAAATGTTATTTATACAATTATATATATACATATACATATATATATATATATATATATATATATATTACGGTTCATATTTTGTCACTCCAACGAATTGCTTAGTAGCTAAGAATGGAAAGTACAATATGACACTCATTATCACATGAGAAAAGATAACGATTGCCATGCTTGTATGCAATGTCATGCATAAATTCTCAACGAAGGGACCCGACCTTAGTGTCATAATCATATAATGTAGGACCACTTTAGGGTTTACATTTCAATCTCAGTGATGCTTCCTTCTCCTACATGACATTAAGAATTTTGGGGGAAGTAAGATGATGGTGTTGGCTCATGAAAAACTACAATGCAAAGGACAAAGTTACGGTATCGAAGAAGTTAATGGAGTAAGGGGTAATGTGTAAACCACTTTAGGGTTGCTCCTTTCAGGGTTGTAACGAAAGTTTTATGCATGAGGATATCATCAATCGAGTACAAGATGACCTGAGTGGCGTAGACAACAATGTGCTCATCTAGGTTGGTGATGCCATCATACTAGTCTAGGGTGAGAGCCTTCAACTACTTAAGAAGTGAGGTATCTGTGATGCCATCAATGAAAGGGTGTTAGCGGTTTCCCCCTATTGCTGAGGAGTTGTTTGTTGCCCCTCCAATTTTAGGGGTAAGGTCATATTCACTTTCTTCTTCCGTTTCGTGGATAGTGCGAGCACAAGACACAATTCTCTACATTGAGTTTGGGTTATTAGGGGTTTCCTTCTCCTTCTCCTTCCCCTTTCTAGTTACTCCTTTAACTTCAACCCTTATTCTCAGCCTTGCACTTTCCTCCCTTAGATCCATCTCCTTGGAACCCTTCTTCTTGAACTTAGAAAACTCTTGTTGCATCTGCCTTTGTGCCTCCAACATAATGACTATGTCAACCAAGGAGGGTCTTGATCCTGCCTCTCTTGTTCCTGCAGTCTTACTCCTTGTAGATACCATGAACGTTTCTTCTTTAGAGAATATATATGTCGGTCCCACAGTGGGCGCCAATTTTTCTTACAGAGCCATGTATATCATGTGAAAACTTTAACAAACACTACAAGCTTTCAACTTTAAGAATATTTCTCCTCCTTCAGAGTACTCGTCCTCTTCTAACTAGACAAGGGGTAGTGCTTGCAAAATACCCTTTGACACTTAAGTCAGCAAAGTGCATTAGAAGATAATTAATGTTGTAATGAATGAATGTAATTAATATACATCGTAGAATGTGCTATTTATACTACTATTTATGAGTCTTTACGTGGATGGGTCTAGGCCACGTGACCTAATCACCTGTTAATCGTGAAGTAATCCTTTCTTCCTTAACTTAATTATGGATCATATAGCTAATCCGTGTTGTTGATATCAAAAGTGTTCTAGCCGAGTGTGTACGTCGGATACATGTCAACTTAACAGGATGACATGTATTTATCAAGGAATAAGTCATGTGTCGTCATGATGTAAATGTACCTGAACGCATACAATACATATTTAGTTAGATAAAATGTAAATAGAATCTTACTTAAAATATACTAAACCAGATGAATTAATTGGTTGTTTATCACAAACTTATATGATTATTGAGTGATAATCATAAGACAGTTAACAAAAGATTTAACTATATGATATCAACTTATCATTTTATATATTTATTTTTATTGTATTTGTCATTAATTGTTTTAAAACCCTTTCCTTTATCTATTGTTTATATTCTAACATTTTATTGCACATTTTATATATATATATATATATATATATATATATATATATATACGGTTCAGATTTTTCCACTCCAACGAATAGCTTAGTAGCTAAGAATGGAAAGTACAATATAACAATCGTTATCACATGAGAAAAGATAATATTATAATTGCGGAATCTCAGTCGAAAGCAAGCACACAGAGAAAAGAAGATAAGAATATTGAAATTCTGGAAGCTTTATTCAGTGACCCAGACAAATAAAAACAAATACGCTTTCAAATGCATGTCCTTTTAAAACCAGGAAGAATCACAATGACACAATAGGGGAAGAGTGAGAGAGAGAGAGAGAGAGAGAGAGAGAGAGAGAGAGAGAGGTTAAGAAAGCAAGAGGGTGTGTACGAGATGCAAAGGTTCAGCAACACAGTGATCGGATTCTTGAACTTTTTCAGCCTCTTGGCATCAATACCCATAATCGGGGCAGGTCTATGGATGGCAAGGAGCAGCACAAGTTGTGAAAATTTTTTCCAAACCCCACTGTTGGTGGTAGGGTTTGTGGTGCTCGTGATTTCCCTGGCTGGTTTCATAGGGGCATGCTTCCATGTGGCATGGGCATTGTGGCTCTACTTGCTCATCATGCTGTTCCTCATTGCTTCCCTGTTTGCTTTCACCATATTTGGGTTTGTTGTGACTGAGCAGGGTGGGGGAGTGGAAGTTCCTGGTAGGGCTTACAAGGAGTACCATCTTCAACGTTATTCACCATGGTTCACCAATAGGATCAAGGATACTCGCTACTGGACCACCATTAGAAGCTGTATTATTGCCTCCAACACATGTTCCAAGCTTTCCCTTTGGACCCCTCTTGATTACATGCAGAGGGATATGTCCCCAATTCAGGTATATATTCACAAAATTTGTTATTAACTTGTTCAGAAAAACTTATAAAATCTATTTGTAAAATAAAATTTACATTCATTTATCTTTTATAAATTAGTTTTATTTTTAGTTAACATTAATCTTCTAACACAAACACAACTCAATCGATTCTATAATATACATTTCTTTTTCCTTTTTATTTTTCTTCTTATCACATCGTATAACTTATAAATCTATCATTTTTATTCTTTTTCTTTTTCTACAATCATACGACACCTTTTTGTTATATCAAATAATACTATCTCACATTTATTCAAATTCTTCTTTTAATTATCTTTGTTTGTTTGCTGAACATTATTTATACACATATATATGTATTGGTTTCAAATATTTGTCTGTGCATACGACTGGTTTAATTTTTTGTAAAAAGAATCTCTTATTCCTCATTTGTGCAATAGAGAGAACTTTGTATGGATTGAGAACGTATATATGTAAGTCGTTTAAAGTGATTTAAGTCGATTTTCACTCGTAATGTTATTCTCTTCTTTTACTCTTATTATCCTACCAAATAAGGAGATATATAAGTTCTTGAAAAAAATTGATATGACACTATATTCTATTAGAAACCCTAAAAAATTCAGTTATTATTCTCTTTTTACTCTTATTCGATTTTTTTACTTGTATATTTTAAATTGATCTTATCTCTCGTGAATGTAAAATATTTAAAATATTTAACGCATTTAATGAAACGGTAAATGTTTTTTATTCTAAATTTAAAAGTGAGTAGTCTGCTATAAGAAAAAACATTTTCCTACTTATTATTATGATTTAATAATGCAGTCCGGATGTTGCAAGCCACCAACAGCGTGCAGTTACAACGAGGAAAGTGTTACTATAACGCAAGATCCAGATTGCTACCGTTGGAACAACGCCGCCACTCTGCTTTGCTACGATTGCGAGTCTTGCATGGCCGGTGTGCTGGAAAACATGAGAAGGGACTGGCACAACATCTCTGTTCTTAACGTTGTCGTTCTTTTGTTTCTCATAGGTATTTATTCCATTGCCTGTTGTGCTTTCAGAAACGCCAGAAGAGCTCAAACTGATTATCCACATGGTCACAACCGCATGACCAAAGTTAAACCCAGATGGGATTACTATTGGTGAGTCTAAAACATCTATTTCCTTCAAAAAAACATGTTTCATTCCACTTTTTAATTCTTCTATTCAAATTTTGCTGTACAATTAATATTTGCATTCAAAGTTTATATACAGTATTTTCACAAAACTTCTAATTTAATAATGAAAAATCCCTCATGATCACAAAAAAGATAGATAGATAAAAAATAAAAATGATAGTTTTATAGATTACAAGAAAAAACAAGAGAGAAATAGAAAAAAAAAACAAGTATATAATAGAAAGTATGTGTATCATTACTTTATAAATAATAACAGATAATTAATAAAACCTATTATTTTGATTGGAAGGAAAGTTCTCAATAGTCGAGTTATTACTTTGGTAGTAAATTTGTTGCAATTTTTATTAAGTTAAATTGAGAAGAAATTCACTAATATGAAGAATATTTTCTAAAACAAAAGTCAATAAGAATATAGAAATGATTAACTAAGTTGTTTTTATGATGTTAAAAAAAGAATTAATAAAGTAATCGAGTATTTCAATCCGGGGAGGCATACCTGTATAAAACTATGCATGTTTTTTGATTGTTAATTAATAGTCAAATTCAAATAGATTTTAATGAATAGGACAAGAAGAAATTGTTAGAAAAGGTTTTGCTAGTACAGAAAGAAAAAACAATATGGATGGTTCAAAGATTTTCAAATACTTTCATCTAAATGGAGCATCTCTAATGATTTTGTAGAATCTGAGTATTACTTTTAGGTACATAGATTTAGTTGAATTTTGCATGGGAAAAAAAGGTTAGTGTTAGAAGCTTTAATTATTTTATTTGATGGAAATGTGAATGACAGTAAATGTTCCAGCTTTTTGTACATGTGACACCCACATGAACATGCCCAGATCTATCTTTTCACTGCAAACTAATGCTTTTGCTGTCTGCTTTTTCTTATAGTTGGAGATGGTGGTATAACAAGAAGGGAGAGCTTTTTTGAATTTATACACACAACGGATCTATGTTTTTACATTATCTTCTCTGGTTGGAAGTACCGTGTTGACTAGAAATAAAATCAATTTATAATATATAAATGAATGTAAATTTCATTTTACAAGTCGGTTTAACTACACTTATTGTTGTTTTATCTCAAAAAAAATTAGGGTTAAATATGTTTTTAGTCCCTAAATTATTGGTCGTTTCTGGTTTTCGTCCTCTTTCAAAATAAGGTACAATTTGGTGCTCATTCTTTTCGAAACGTTCATTTTAGTCCTCAAAAACTAACATCGTTAAAAATTTGGTCCTCATTTAGTCAACAAAGCGAGGACTAAAACCAAAGTTCCGAGGACTAAAACGAACGTTTCGAAAAGAATGAGGACCAAATTGTACCTTATTTTGAAAGAGGGACGAAAACCAGAAACGGCCAATAGTTTAGGGACTAAAAACATATTTAACCCAAAAAATTATAACATATATCTGCCTTTCCACTTTACTTTAATTTACACATTTGCTTTTTAATTTTTCAGTACCTGTCTATAACTAATTTCCATTAATAAATAACTAAATTTTTCTCTCATTAATTAGTAACCTGTTCTGCATTTCACATTTTTTTATTCTTCAAATATAAATTGTTTCTTATTTTAATTTTGATGTTAACTATGAGAAAAAAATTATTTATCGTAAATCATAAATATTTTTTAAATTAATTTTTTAATTAAAGTAATTTAATGTTTGGCCGATACTAAATCATTTTTCTTTTAAAAGTTTTGTATTGGGCTAAGGACTATAACTTGAAAATAATCATACACTATCTTTAAGTTAAAATAAAAGACATAAATAAAATATTATAATGGATCAAGGAGAAGAGTATAAATAAAGAACGTGAATGTAAATATAAAAGAATAAGTATGAATAAAATATATGAGATAAAGAATGTGGACGAAGAAGATGGAGAAAAAAAGTAAATGAAGAAAATGTGTGAGAAACAAAATGAGTATGGATGAAATAAATGAATGTGAATGAAAATGATCATAAAAAGATATGAGTATGAGAAAATTTATTAATATAAGTAAAGAATATAAATAATAAAATTTATATAGAAAGTAAGAGAAAAAAGATTTGTCAAATCGTTAAATTAAAAATAATTTATAATCCAATATAGAAGAGAAGTACAAATTTAAAATATATAATTTAGCATGGACTTCAACACTAAACTTACATAAATATTGAGGTTAATATGCACTCCACTCACACAAATCTTAGATTTTTTAATACTTTAATAACTAAGGTTCATTAAATCAACATTTACTTTAAATAAATAAATAAATGAAACTAACACTAATCTTATTTATTTAATTTTTTTCTTTTATATTTAATTTCTACTTAATTGATGTTAACTTAAATAAATATAATATTAAAATTAAATAAAAATATTTTTTAATTAACTTTATTTATTTTTAATATTTATTTTAATGGTTTAAACCCTCGGATATGGTCCTCGTATTTGTAGGAGAATTTCATATGAGTCCTCATATTTCCAATTGTCTCAATTGGTCCATATTTTGCAAAATATCTCAATTGAGTCCAAATATTTGAAAAATTAAACTAATTAAGCCCTGTCCGTCAAATTTTTACAGACGGCGTTAAAATGTGCTGAGGTGGATATTTTATTAAAAAAAATATGCTCCCATTGATGACATAGAATTTAATAAATTAAAAAAAATAGAAAAAGTATGTCACAGAGACCCAATTTGGAAAACCCTTTGAACCCTAAATCGCCACTGTCTCATCATCCTCGTCGTCATCTCCTTTGCAAAACCCTAGCCCCAGAAACTCGCCGCGAAGACGCTACCACTGTCGGGTCGCAAAGCTGAATCGCACCACCCAGAAATCCCAAGTCGCGCTTCCATGACCACAACCACAAAGCTCAGCACCTCCATCATCCTCACCAGCAACCTCAACCTGCTAAGACAACTAGAGAAGCACAGAAACCTAATTGTGTTTCTCCTTATCAAGGCGTCATGCCTCCGCCATTAAGCACCACCGCGAGCAGCCATTGTCTCTGCAAAACACGAAACCATCACCACCTGCAAATCAAAGAAACAACAAGAACTAGAAAACCCAAATTCGCATTTTCCTCGCGACGTTCCTTCACCTTTGCCCAACCTTTGTGATACCACGAGCTTTTTCACTACCTGCCTCGCAACCTCCATTAAAACTGCAGTTCGTGCCTTCATCAACAACCAGAGAACACATAAGAATTGTGACCCAGACATAATAGAGCTTTTTCACTCTCTTAGGGTTCAAGCAAAATATGGGGAAAATGGCTTGCACCGAGCTTCTCACGTCTATGGTGCCTCTAACGAGTCATGACCGTTAAAGTTTGGCTAGTTAGTTGTTAAGTGAAGAAGATGAAGGCTCGCATGGATGTGAAAGTGGTTTTGTTGGACTTATGACTAGAGGGAGTGAACTCTCAAAAACAAATAAACCATAATAATTATCCATTGGCATTAGTCAATAAAAATTTCCATTAGACAAGCGTGACAGTAAATAGGTTTTATTTTAACAAAATTTATAATGAAACAACGAAGAAAAGTCAATATGACAATGTTCTAGGATGACTAAGAATGATTAAAATTAATATTCAACTAACCATTGGATATAGGAAAGGAATAACTAGATCCAAGATCCTTTTGAACGTGTTAAAGTAGATCGGCCCAACTGTATAATCCAGGAGAAATATTTACATGAGATAAAATAGATGATAGATAGTAATATGTATTTAAATTATTAGGTTTAATAGGTTCGGAGGTCCTTATATTTGTGGGTTCGTTTCAATTGGGTCCTCCAATTTTGAAAGTGATCAATTTGGTCCCTAATTTAACAAAATTGAGTCAATAATACCCTTTCCGTTAAATGTAATGGACGGCGTTAACTTTTTAAACATGTAGCATGTTGAGGCATCCTTTTATTTGCAGGTTGCACAGTTTTATTTGAAGGATGCTTCAACATACCACATGTTTAAAACGTTAATGCCGTCCATTGCATTTAACGGAAAGGGTATTATTGACTCAATTTTGTTAAATTAGGGACCAAATTGATCATTTTCAAAATTGGAGGACCCAATTGAAACGAACCCACAAATATAGGGACCTCCGAACCTATTAAACCAAATTATTATTATTAAATTAAAAGGTTTATATAGCTTGCTTGGTTAAAAGCCTTATGTTGGTGTAGCACAACAAAAGAAATTCTTAAAGAAATACTCTAAAATAGATCACAAAAACAAAAAATGACTAAAGTAGAAAAGGTGGTTTTTGGTCTTTTAGAAAATTTGAAGCACATGAGCCACTAGGCCACTCTTTCTAGTTTCAAATGCATGGATCAACTGGTGGTACAAACCATTTGGACGTGAAAATCAGAGGCAAAACAGTCAGCAAATCAACATACAAATACACACCAAAAAGTAGTGATGATGGTGTGGAATATACCTTACTTTTTGCTTTTTGATTTTGTACTTTTTTGTTACTTTTTCTTTTGCTCTTTTGTCTTTTCTTTTTCGTGTAGTTTTCCAGAACATAAAAGAAAACATTACACCACAAATTTGATTTTAAATGTGCTTTTAAAAGTGTATAAGATCTATTCAACTTCAAAATAAGAGTTGTTAGACGGTCTACTCTCTCTAGATAATTTTTGTCTTAACAACAGATGTTTTCCATTGAAGTACTTTTAGGCTTCAAGATCATATGGATGATGTAGCATTCCTTGTGTTTTGTTATCATCATGTCATGTGTAATCTTAGAATTATAAGTAAGTAGAACATCGACTTTAATAGAATCTATTTTCTTTACCTTTGTCCTGTATGGATTGTGTGATACCGAAGTTGTCCACAAAATTTACATTGAAAAAAGGGTGCATCATTTTTGCCACTATGATTTTCATAAAAAAGGATAAAGTCATTTATATTTGTTCTTAGTTAGAGAAGATTAAGATGCTTAAAATCAATTTGTATATGTAAGCTAATATTTAAGTGCATAGAATAAAAAACTACCCTTTTATAAAACACACTTAACAATTAATTAATTAATTAACTATATATATATATATATATATATATATATATATATATATATATATATATATATATATATATATATATATATTTTGATATGTGTGTGTGAAAAAGAGGAAAGGAAATGTAAGTGTTAGTGTATGTATGGTTGAGTCTTTACAATTATTTTATAAGGAATAAACTACCTAATAAATAATAATCTTAAATTGATACATTTTACTAAATCAATTAAATTAGTTCATCTTATAGAATTTGGCTCTAGTTCACATGAATTAATTAAGACAAAAAAAATTTCATAAAACAAAAAAAATCATTTATTAATTAAAAAATTTCATAGAATCAAATATTCATAAAACCATAAAATCCTATATACTAGGACTAATCCATAAACTTTCTTATAATAGGTTAACTATTTTATTTCTGAAAATGTACTTTTAATAACATTCAAAAGTTCTCTAACTAACTTAACATATTGATATAAATGAAAATAAATGATTTGGTAATTAAATCATATCCACTAGTTCCTAAATCAAATTATACAATTGTATTAACATCTAAGATGTTTGTATTATATTAACACTATTAGATAAAAGGTTTAATACATCATTTGGTCCCTAGTTTTGGGTTTTTTGTTCAAAGTAGTCTTATCTTTTAAAAAAGTTCAGTCAAGCTCCATATTTCGTTAAAAACGGTTCAAAATGGTCTTTTTGGCTTACGACGTTAAAAACATAATAGTGCAGCTCATCTGAGCAAAAGTGAATGAGGTGTCTAGTTTTGTAATACGTGGCATGCTGAGGTCAATTAAGATGTAAATTTTAAAAATAAAAATTAATGACATGGAAAAAGTTTAATATAGAGTTAAATGAAATCGTGTCGTTGTTGTTGCGTGCCATGACTTAATGATGTGTGTCCATCATCTACCTTTTCTTCACCTTCATCATCACCATAAACCTCCATTCTTTTAACACAGACATTATCACATTTCACCTGTACAAATAGAAAAACAACAATCCATTAGCCATTTCTTCATCCTGCACCCACAATCAACACATCATTCCAGCACCATCATTTTTAATGTTCAATGCATATACAATATCACTCTCGAAACCCACACGGTCATCATCCAAAATCTTCATTCTCTTTCCCTCTCTCCTTTGTCCATTCACGCATAGAGAATACAAAAAACAAAGGTGAGTCATCATTCCACCACCACCCAACACAAAGCAATTAAAAACAAGGAGCAAGATAAGGAGAAATCCCAAATTGCAAGATAATGAATACCAAAACCTAAAACGCGAAATCAACCCAAGAAAAGGAAACCCAATTTGCAAACAAAGAAAAGAACCCCAAAATGTAAAAATCAACCCTAATCTGAAATCCTTAAAATTTGCAAGATCTGAAACACAAGAAAAGGAAACCCCAAAATGCTGCAATCTGAAATCCCCTTCTTGCGAAACACTCCCAATCCGGAACGAAAAGGGAGGAGAAACCCTATGTTGCGTCTTCAAGTTGGAGATTTTCACAACACTGACCTGACCTATGTTGTGTTTTCAAGGAATTAACAAGCCACTTTCAATTGAAGACCACTTTCACCATATTGTTCAACCCAAAAATCGTGATAGTATTCTTAGATAAGGGTAATTTGATTTAACCATGAGTTAAACCTTCCTCACTGATGAGTGCATATATATGCCCACATTTATGTTTTAAAATTTAAAATTTTAGTGAGATTCTTGTGCTTAAATGGTTGATTTAAAGTGAATCTGTGATGATTGGAATTGTTGGGTTTGGGAATTAAAGAGACGTAAAAAGTGAGTTTTTGCACATAAATTATTCTTGGATGTTCTAATGTTTATTTGTGTAGCTGAAATTAAGCTTTATTGGTCCAAAATTGCAAATCAAAACCCAAAATCAGAAGTCTCAAAAGGAAATTAATTTATTAAAGTAAAAGGGCTTAATGCACCCATCTTTTTACAATGATTCACCCCTCTTTTCTAAACCAAGCCCAACAAGTAAGCCTAGACACTAAACCTTTTCTGCTACAGCCCCTAAATTCCCCTACATACACCCCTCCTAAATCAGATTGAACCAGATTCTGCCACGTGTCCCAGATCCTAACACACCATGATAAACCAGTTAAAATCTGACACATCGTCACCCTTGTCACATCAGCCCTGCCACGTCAGCATCTCCTTCAAACCTTCTCCACAGAAACCCTAATTCCCTTACCTTGCCACTGTCTCATCGCCAACCACCTCCACAACCATCATTCTCAAACTCCTCCACTGGAAGCAATCATCAACCCCTCCTCTCACTTTTATTTCATGTGTTTCACTTCATTCATGGAGGGGTAAGTTTCTAGGGCTATTCCACTGTAATTTCATTATGAATTATGAGGTTAAGTTGAATTAATACAATTGTTTCTTTTGATTATTTATTTGAGTTGCTCTCTTTCTATGTTTTTCATTTCTCAATCATGCATATTAATCATATGACATATGAGTTCAAAGGTTTCTAAGTTTGGTTGAGAATCTACTTTAATGAAAGTTAGGAACTTTCATATGATTAAACGAGTTTTTACTATCAATTGAAAATGTAGTTTGGTTGGTGGTAATAATTTCAACTATAATTAATTGAGAATTTACTTTGATTAACTAGTCTTTAATTTGGTTAGGAGATTTAACAATAGACATGATTAAACACAATAGAATTTGATTGAGATTGAGAATGTACTTTGTTGAATTCATTGTGAATAATCTACAAAGGTCTTTAATTTGATTGAGAATCTACTTTGGTTAAATGCATGATCACCCTCAAATTAATTAAAAAATATACTTTAATTAATTTAAAACTTGAACAATAATAACAATTATATGTAAATAATCAATACTGGAGGTTACTTTGATTTGACAATACTAAAATTGTCTTGAAAAATAATATTAATTTAATAGCTTTAAATCACTCGCATCATTCTATCTTTTAATTTACACTTTCAAATATATCATATGTGCCACGTATTGCAAAAACGGTTTTTAACGAAATATAAGACTTAACTTTTTAAAAGTTAGGATGACTTTGAAAAAAAAAACTCAAAACTAAGTACCAGTATTAAAACTAGATAAAAACTATAACTTATTTGCTTTTTTAAAGAATTATTTATTTTTAAAATAAAATATGTTTATTATATTTTAAATGTCAAAACTAAAAGTAAATTAAACATTTATTTGTATATAATTTATTTTAAATAATTTAACGAAATAATTTTATATAAATTTTCAAAACACACAAAGATTAAAAATATGTGCTTCTACGACTATATTCAAATATAAACAATATCTATATTTATAAAAGATTACTTATTTTTAATACTTTATTCTTTAAAAAATGCTTTATTTTTATGTTTTAACAGTCAATTTTCAAAATAATGAAATTATATATTATATATCTTAGATATAATTACAATTAAAAAAATTTAAACAATTTTTTTATAAAATCAATATTCATATTTTATTTTAGAAATAATAAGTTTTCATTAATAGGAACAAATACAATTAACTTCCATTTTTTAAAATATATACAAAATAATCATTCCACTAATTCATTATCCTAAGTTATATCAAAACTATCTATTTTTTATTAATTAATAAAAACCTATCTTTGTGAAATAAAATTATTAACCTATAACTATTCTTAGGCATTCAAGATTACATAAAGATGTTTAGAGTGAAAATACAAAAAATATTAATAAAATATCATATAAAACTTGAAAACTATTGAACAAAATAAAATAATAACTGAAAATGAATTAAAAATAACTAATTTAATTCTGAAAAGTCAGTCCCACACTTTACATGAAACTTTTGGTGACTAGGACTTTTAAACAAACCCCCTATTAAATGGACCAGAAAAATAAAATTTGGTTTTAGAAAGTCAGGATCATAAACAACGAACTCAAATACCAACTCTACATTTCACTATCACATGGTGTTCTTATGATTCTTTAATACAAAATTTTCCCTATTTCCTTATTGATTCAATTTTATTGTTTTACTTCCACTAATCACTTTTGATACCCACTCTTGACCTTGTTATGCTCATAAAAACACACTAATAGTCTAGTATTTTGACTTTAACTAAGAATAAAATTTTAGAGACATACTTCTATGACGACACCATATTGAAACATGAGGAAGAATGAGTTCGATAATGAGGAACAGTCAGCAACAAAATCAATGACAAAGAAGGATAAGACTAGAGTGCTATATCCAGCAATCCTCTATCACTAACATAACATGGGTTTGATAGGTAAAATCTGTTCCAGTTCGTCTAAAGTAACGCTTGCAAATTCAAATAAAAAATGCACCAAACGGCCAATTAATGTATGATACCATGGTTCCAATTCCCATTAGTTTTACAGTTGAGTAGTGAAAGACAAACATCTGCTAAAGAGAAAAAACTGATTAAACGACATGAACAGAAACTGATTATACTACAGGTCCAAACAAAAAACAGTCATGCATCCTAAACCCATTAGGAAGCTCCACTACGACTCAGCATCTAAGCTATAGACAATAGAAGCCTTTTGAGCAGAAATATGCGGCAACTTTGTTATGATGTAGGGCAAATCTTGTCGCTTCAACTGCTAAAACTAGAGCAGTAAAGCAGCCAAGGTACCCTTTCATTGTTGAATTTATTTGTGCCTACGCACCTTAAAAGGAGTGCGCCACATAGAATACCCTCTCTCGTGGAATACCACGCCACCCCTCACTAAAGAAGGAAGCGCTCGGCCTTAGGCACACAAGAAAGTAAACCATGGTAACTTACACATGGAAAAACCAAAGTCGATATGGAAGGAACCCAAGAAGATGTATTATAATTCAAATGCACTTAACAAATATATACAATGCATGTTCATTACATACATTGCAAAAATAAATATCCAAACTACACTATATATTCATTGAGTAAGCAAATCTGTAAAATAAATATCCAGAAAGTACTAAAAAGAGGATTAGGTAGTACAATTTAACAAAAATTAATACATAGTTAAAATTGATTTCATATAAAAATACTTTTCAACACCATTGATAAAGAAAACCTTTTACTGCACCATTCAATCTTCCTTCTTCCTAAATGAGCACTAGAGAAAACCTTGATTACTGCACTATTCAATCTCCCTTCTTCCTAAATGAGCACCCTTCCGTTAACCTGGCTCTTCCACCTGTTGGTTGGCACAACACTGTTTGGCAGTTACCACATACCACGACTGTCTGAGAGTGGCTAAACACAGTTGTTCTGCATAGTCAAATTCGCATCATTAATTCATATATCATTATAATAAAAAAAATTAAAATAAAAAGAAATAGATCCTACTTACATATTGAAGCAGCCTTGGCACTTGACATCCTGCAACAAATAATCTAAAGTTTACTAATAGAGCTTTTTCATAAATAGAAAAATTAATAACATTTTCCATTCCAAATATTAATAATAATGATAATAATAATAATAATAGTAATAATAATAATAAGAGATTCTGTACCATGAAAAAAGAATTTGGTGACTGAACAAGACGCTTGAGCTTGTGCTTTCTCTTCTCCAACTCAGCCGGAGGATTCAGCAAATCAATATCGTTTTGAAGAACCTATTCAATTATAAAATCAGATAAGCAAATTTCAGGCAGAATACAATATGAATATAAATTATATCTTACTTCTTCTACACAAAAATAACACGGAAAGGTTCTATCAAACAATAAAATTATAAAAAAACTTGTCTGAACTTTGTTTAAAACCAAAACAATTCAGGAACCACATTTATCAAAAGAAAGAAAATTTGTCATTCTCTTCTTTGTTTCATAAGACATCATTTAGAGGTAAAAATGCATACGATTAGATAAATGAAAATACTAAGCAAATATTGAAGAAACAATCTCAGATCTAATGCGAAAAATAAGACTCACCATTGTGTGCAGAAAGCGGCTGAAAACCTAAGAAAAACTCTTAACCCTAGGTTTTGCAGCAGCAAAGAAGGAAGAAGAGGCAGTGGGAAATCGAATTATAAAGCTGTTGCGTTGATATTTGGGTCGGCCCAGATGGACACATTGACGCTTCTGTTGCTATCAATACTCCTTCGTTTACTTTCTGCACACCTCATTTTATTATCTTCACTCAATTTTTTATGTAAAATAAACCCTTATTTAACTCCAACGTTTCAAAACACTCTTATTTCTTTTGCGCCATGCACTTCCCCATGTACTACAAATGTCCTTTCATGTTTTTTTCTCTCTAACATTGTCATAATGCTTCTAGTATAAGAAGGACTAGTTAAAATTACATTTGCTTCTCCCTTGCTTATAACAATGCTTCTAGAATTTTAAATATTAATTAAAATAAATTTTCTTTCTCACGAAATTTTGGTTGAAAATGTCTCCTCATTAGTTCTTTTAGAAATAATTTTTTGTGGTTTTTATAATTTTAAGAAAATATTTTTGCAAAACACCATTGAATTTCATGGTGCAAAAAATACTCTCCAAATATGAAAAACAAGAATATGTAACCAAAGATACATTTTGAAATGTAAAAATGAAAAGATTATTTACAAAATATTTTTAGAATTTTCTTTTTATCATTTCAAATGTCCTTGTTACATACTTTAACTTTTAAGATTTTGGAAAGTACTCTCAAAAATAATTTTTTTTCATTTTCAATATATATTAAGTATTTTCTCAATTGTAAAATAATAAATTAAAATATGGTATTTGTATTTTTCGTAATAATGTTTAATAAAATATTTATATAAATATATGAATAGTTGAAATTTTTAATGAATAAATTTTTAACTTAGTATTTTTGAATATATATATATATATATTATGTATATATATATATACATATATATGTATATTAATATATATATATATTATATATTATATATATATATATATATAATATTATATATATATATACATATATATATGTATATATATATACATATTATATATATATACATATATATATATATACATATATATATATATATATTATAATGTATGTATAATATACTTTCCATAAAATATTGTTATATCATTAAAATTGGATTAAGTATATTTTTAGTATTTGAATTTTGACATAAAATTAATTTTTTTTTAATTTTAATATATTTTGCTTCTCAAACTTAAAAATATGAATGGATATAATTGTTTAACTCAACTATGTTAAATATTTTTTGACTTGTTAAATGCATTTTTTTAGTGAATATTAAAAAGAAAATGTGTTAAACAGTATAAACAGCTTAAATACTAGCATGAAACGTGTTTGACAAGTCAAAAGAAATCAAGTAATGAGATTAAAATAATCATATTCACTTTTAAAGTTTAGAGACTAAGAAATATCAAACTTTCTAATAGGGACGAGTTCCAATTTCGTGTCAAATTCAATAACTAAAAACATATTTGTCCCATAAAATTATTTTAAAATACTTCATAAAACCATTTATAAAGTTAAGACAACATAAACTCATTACAAGTTATGCAAGATGACCATGAACAATTAAGAAAATAACATTTAAAAACTAGTTGAACTATAAGACAAGATCATTGTTGAAGTAAAGTGGATATTAGAAAAAAAGTTCAATAAAGTAAGATATTGAAAAATAAGACTATATCAGTGGTCAAAAGTTATTCACATAAAAGGACAAACTACACAAAGACTTATGCAACAAAGTTGTACGATTGGAGACAATATATACCATGCTTCCATTATCTATTCTTAATAATACAAAGTTATATCAATGGATGTCAAAAATACATTTTGCATTGATAATACAAAGGAAAAACTTTATACAAAACTATTAGAAAAGTGATGTCTTATATCTCAACCAAGAGGGAGGGACAAATTGGTTAGGCCTTTAAAAATTTGTTCTTTTCAAAAGCTTCTCAAAATCTTTGAGTTTTCTTGAAATCAATAAAACAAGTATATGAATCAACAATAAAAGAGAAAGGAGAGAAATATCAACACAATAATATATATTGGTTCGGCCAAGCATACATATAGTCTTCTTTCAACAACCTTAGTTGAAGGGATTCCACTATAATGATTGAGTTACAAAAATACAAAGATATACCCTCTCAATGTACTTCTTACCCCACTCAAAATCACTTATAATAAAATATGTGAACACCTCACAATCTTACCAAACTAGAGAGCAATCTCAACTCTCTAAACACCTTGAGAGCAATCCCAACTCTCAATGAAGAACACCACAGTTCTCTCCTCCTACCTAACCTACACAGGAACACAATCCACTTGATTGCAAATGATGAATTTGATCTTCACAGTAGTACACTAGTAGTGCATAATTGATCAGAACTCTTTCAGCTCAGTTTTCTTGCAAGAATCTTGATGATTAACTCAAATGTGATATTTGATTCTCCAAGACTTATTCTTAGACACTTTTGCAATCAATACTCAATCAAAAAGTTAGTTATGAAATTGATAGTTCAAAGATTGTTTTGAAACAACGTGCAAGACGGTTATTTATAGGATTTTTGAATCCTGACGCACTTTAATTGATTATGCAATTAATGTAATCGGTTAAGTTTTTCCTTATGCTTTAACAGTTTTACATATGTTAAAAATTTAACAGATTATATAGCGCATGTAATCGATTATGCAATATATACAAGCTAATAACAAACATATATGACCATTCTAGACAATTAAGGCTTTAATGAAATTGATTTTCACAAGATAAACAATTTAACTGATTAGGAAACTTCTGATTAGGAAACTTCTGTAATAGGTTAAGTTCAACACTTAAGCAAATTTTCAAATCAATTTCCATTCCAAACAGATCAATGAATTAAACAAACATATGTTGACATAACGTGTTTTAATTGATTATACAACTAATGTAATTGATTACTACACAATTGTTTGCCCCTATTAAGCATATCTAATATCTGGAAAAAAATCTAATCGATTATATACAATGTCTAATTGATTATTTCTACCATAAATGTAATGTACAATCTGTTTAAACTTATGATTCATTTACAAACAATGAATGGATACATTAAGCATTTCAAGCACAAACACAATAAGTATAAAACAATTGTTATGTCATTTTTTTTGCAAGAAAATAAAATAAAGTACGAAATCTGAAAAATTGTTTTCGCGAAACTTCATAAAGAATAATCTACATGAAATGCATATCTCTATTTCAAACTATTACTCTCTTCTTCTAGTATTCAGGAGATTATAAGCTTCAACAAACACGAAGATGTGAAGAGAAGAAATGAATTCAGTGAAAAAGAAGAAATGATTTGGTAGTGCTATGGGAGAGTAAATAACGGGCAACACAATAAATACAGGTTGATAAACAATAACTATTATTTACCTATTTAATTTAATATATTATATATATAAATTTGTAAGATTAAAATCGGCATCAGTGAAAATTGGGGTAAACGTGGGGGTGTAGGAAGAAACCCCCATTTTATATGTTCTACTAAAAACTATTTGAATAGAAATATGGTAAAGGTGCAATCAGGTTGCAACACACACTCAAAAAGCTTGCAGACACAAGGTGACTGTAACAATTAATATGGTATAAATAAACAGGTTCCACTCTTCACCCTTAGCCCTAAGACAATATAGACTCTCACCCCTGCAATCAGCAATCCCCTAATGATCCTATATGACATCGCAAATTAAACCAATAACCAAATTATTGTTATTATTATTTAGAAGAAACAAATTATTAATATGATTTAGTTTTTAAATACTATGAAATATTACAGACTTAATCTAGTTACTGAAATTGTGAAAATACCAGTTCGATTGCTAAAGCTTGCTTCGTTAAAAAGTGATTAAAAGTGTCATATTACAAACATTAGTTCATTCTACAATAAAATATGTGTGTATGTATTTGGACATAGGTGTAGTAAAATATGCTGTCCTTTGTCATGCTACATTATGATTAAGTTCATTTGCCAAACTCTTTTATCAAAGATTATAACCGCTGGTTAAATGAGTCACTATAGAAGGATTATTTTGTTTAGAGCTATTGCAAAAAAAATATTTAAACATTACATTCTTCGAAAGCTTTTCCAAACAGGATATAACATTACTTTTTGCAGATGAAACTATCTTATTTAGAAAAACTGTTTAATTTAAACACCAAAGCAATGTCTAAATAAATTATGTGATAATCTTCAGGCAGACTTCAGCAAATTTAAAATGACATTGTGACAACGACATACATTAGAGTGACAAACTAACTCAAAAGGTACAAAAGTATTCAGAAGTTCAAAAAATAATTTATCATTTTAAAGGGGGATGGGAAGTCAAACAAATACAAGAACCAATTGTTAGATAATGATTAGCAAATGTGAGGCATTACATGTTACAAAATCGGATCCTAACTGTGTTCTTTTTTGTGTGTACAGTCTAGCATACAACAAAATCTGCTCAAGGATATGCAGCTTCGTACTAACTAGTTTCATGAAGCAGCATCCAGGACAAACCAATTTCGTCCTTCAAGAATTTTGAAGAGATGTTATTTAACAATGATTTAAACAATTGACATAAAATCAATTAGGGAATTTATTCTTGTAATTAATGTCTAATGCAGAACCAATTCAGTAGTTGCCAATGGTCAGCCATGTCAATTAGAGTAATTACCAAATGAAGCGACAAAGTTCTTCACTCCAAATCCAAGCCTTTTTTCATATGCTCATAGACCAAATAAGTAATACTAGCAGCTGGAACAACTTTGAGTAGGTTAGGAAATAATCCTTTGTAGAATCCCCTTAAACCTTCATGCTTAAAAGTTCTCCTGAATACATCTGCCATCCCCGTATAAGCACGTTGAGCCTGCATTCTGAAATAAACAGCCATGTTAGTTCTAATTTCTATAAAAAGGAAATTAACTTGTTATATGTTAAGCTGCAACTAAGACATTACACAACCAAAGCTTACCTTGTTCTAACAACTTGCAATGGGTAAACACAGGTTGCTCCAAGGGCACCTGATACCGTCCCACATCCTAATTGTACAAGAGGACCAGGGTCTACAGAAAACCTCAGAATTTCAACACACAATTATAGCACATCTGGCATTGAACACGACATACAAAATATGTTCATTACCTTCATCATGAAGAATATATATCTTGGACATGTCTTTCAACGATTCATATGCAGCAAGATCTATGCCAGCATAAGGGATAATCCCCAGAATAGAAGGAATCAAACCCTTATAAAATGCCCGGGGTCCTTCCTTAACCCATATATCTTTTGCCAGGCTTCCAAGACTGGGAAATTTTCCACCTTCACAAGCATGAGTTTGTATTCGTGTTTTAAGAAGATCCAAAGGATATATTGCAGTTTGAGCTATAGCACCAGCCGTACCACCAGCTATAAGCCGTCCCATAGTACCAACATCAGCCTTTGTCCCTTCTCCTTTAGCATTCACAATGAAGCCCTTTAGCATCTCATAGGTGTAAAATCTAATAGCACTCTCAGGGGCCACCTTAAGAACATTTAAGCCATTGCCTCGAAAAAATCCTAAGAAACCACCTTCTTTCCATATATGTTTTACTGCAGGCATTATATGAGCTCGTGTTGTTTGCACTTGCAATACAACCTTCAAACGATCAAGGGGTGCAGTTATTGTACGTGATGCAGCACCTGCTACACCTCCTGCAATCAGATAGCTACTTGCATGGATGTGTTTGCTAATACCTGCTGGAATAACAGTTTGTTCCCCAATATCAACTAGGCATACACGCTCCAAATAATGATAAATGTTCTCAATGGTTGCTTCATGAGGGTAAAGCAGCAGAAAATCCCTCCATTCTCCAAATGTTATAACCCCATTATGATCCTTGTCAACACGCTCAACAAATCGAGCAAGTTCCACATCATCAATCTGAATCCCTATAAAAGAGAGACTAGTGTGGCTTATAGAATGAAATAACCACTAAAGTACATCAAGACCAAGAAGTACCTAACCACAAAGACAATACACTAAATAAATTAGAGACTGCTATTTAGCTGACATTTGCAATCAGAATAGAAATAAAGCTGTTTATACTGTACAATCTAACAAATCAGACAATAAAGGAAATCGTCTTAGAATTTTATTTTATACTCAATTTAACCTCAAACTAGTTCATAATGTGAATGCTTCCCCCACTTATATAAGAGATTATTACATGGTTGGTTGGGGATCTCCACATGACGCATTGTTTTTTGGAATCTTAAGGCGGCTACGTGTCACATAAACTTTGCTGGGGATAATGGATATGTAATAAATAATTGATCCCAGTTACTAGTTATAGAACTTGTAACACTCCTTACACAGGGATTAGATATATGTCAAACGAAAAGTTATTGACAGAACATTTGTTGATACTCCGATAGCGGGTGATCTAATATATCATACAACAACCATTAACGGTTAACACAGTGTATTTGTCAATTAACGAGTAAGTGATTCATAATCCTGCTGTAATAAGCTCTCATCATTGATAAAAAAGCATACTGAAAACAATACTTATAAGTGACTCCTATCATAATCTTCCAATAAGTTCCAAGTTACCAAAATAAACTGACTGTAAACTCTCATTGATAAAAAGCGCATTGAAAACAAACACCAATTTAATAAATCCTTGTCATCATCATTTAAGAGCGCACACATAAATTTTGGCTTAACAGCTTAGTTTACTAAACCAAGTCAATGTTACTTTAGGCCATGTTAGGAAAAATTAAATCAGCTAAAAATAACTTATGGTCAGGCCAAAAAATGAAGGAAACAATCTTATTAATTTTTCCAAACTCTGAATTGTTTTTTCTTATATATAATTTATTTCTTAGCTCACATTTATTTTTCCTTCACATATAGTATTTTCTCCAGAACTGCTTAATAAACAAGCAAACCAAGTCAATATGCGATTCTCCCCAGAACAACCAAAACCAAAACGCAGGTCCTTGACGCAAAACGACAAGCCAAAATCAAGTCTGAGCATTTAGCGTGTATTGCTCACCTGCTCTCACAAGCGCGCGCCAGAGCTCCTCAGGCGAAATACACCCACTGTGCTCCACATCGATCGCCTGAAATATCCGATACAGTTCCACCTCTTTCTCCTCCATGTACCTCTTGAACTCTCCGTACTCCACTCGCCCATCCTTGTCTGCACCGCACGCGCTAAGCAAGTCCCGCGCGTAGTCGCTCTCAGAGGGCATTCCCAGCGCGGCAAGTCCCCTCTCGATCAGCGCGTGGTCCAAGTACCCGCGTCCCTGCGCGTCGAAGAACCCAAAGAGCGAGCGAATCCGCGCCTCTCTCTGAGGCGCGCTTTCACCTGACGCTAACAAGACGTGATCCATCGTCACCTCCGGTTCCTCGCTCTTTCTTCGGTTCGCACCCATACGGTTCCGCTAGGTTCGGAGGGTGGATCGGATTCAAGGTCCGATGAAATCGAAGGAGGAATGTGGTGGAAAAGGAATAAGTGCGGGCATCAATTAGGGAAAGAAGATGAAAGTGGTGGTTATTTTTTAGGAAAAGGAATATTCGGAGTTGTGCGAGTGGGGGCAAAGACGCGACGGTGGCCGCGGCGGCGGAGAGGGGTCGCCGGCGGAGGCTGGGAGAACGCGAAGCAGCTTTTTTGGTTGTGGGCGAGAGGTTATTGGTTGAGACGAAAAAAGAATAATAAAAAGACAGAAGAAATGAAGAACGTGATGAACTGGTGGCAGGAGTGTTTCTGACAGCGTAGTGTGCAGTTAGAGTTTTAACTGTCTGCACTATTTCTTACTTACCATTTAAGTCAAACTTTTATGAGAAAGTTCTCCATTTTCAATGATTTTAAAATTTTTTCCTTTTTATTTTATTTTATTTTAATTTATTCCACCTTTATTCCTTTGTTCAACGCATTCTATTCTTTTTCACGTAAAATCCTGTGGAAAAATCCAAATAAACAATTTGTTGAATAGAAAATGCAAGAAAGTTTGTAACTTTTCTCTTGTCAATTTTATTACTATTAGTTCTATTATTTGGAGAAAAAGAGTCGGTTTTAATAAACGGATTTCATTCTTTTATGTTTTTAATCTTTTATAGTGGGCGACGCTAAACCTTGTGATAATAGGAGAAAATTAAATGCTTAAAAAATGTTCAATTAATATTTGGGAAAAAGAAATAGATTCCTATAGAGGAACTTGGTGCATGTTATAATAAATATACCGTGGATTTGGGATTAAAAGAGAAGGGCACAAAACTAAAGAGTGATCTTATGTATAATATTGTTCTACGTTACCTTCCTAATTTATGGAGATTATTATTTAAATAAAAAATTGAGGACTGACATTTATTTATTTATTTTATATGTAGCTCATAATTGAATTAAGTAAAACAAGTATAAAATTTTAATTACTTCAAATATCTTCTATAACCAAATATCAAATAATATAATTGAAAATATAAAATAATCTTTATATAAAATATATGCTTAATTATTAATTTAATCGATATTTAGGTTTATTATTATTTTTGTACTTATATTTTTATTTATTCAAATGAAATATAGTTTCTAAATAATTTATGTAATCCTTCCATTAAATTGATATTAACAATATTAGAAGGTAATTATATATCAATTTAAACCATTAGGACAATAAACTTTAATGTGCTAATGGTTAAGGTTTTAAAGTCAAATTGGGTGGCAAGAATAGAAGGGATGGTAGGTTAAGGGAAGGAGAGGAGGTTTTGGAGAACTCAGGAAGAAGAGGAGCTTTGAGAACAATGTCGACAATTGAAGAGGAAGATGGGAGTAGGTGATGATGAGTGTCATAGTGGTGGTGGTAATATAGATCCAAAATGCATAGCATAATCATATATTAATCCATAATGGACCCACACGTTGATTCATGATGAAAATAGAATGTGGAATCGTACTTGAATTTGCCATTAAGAGGGATGTGGATGATGATATCAACAACAATGGGTATGTGATATTCCAAAAGTAGATGGTCTTAATACCACTTTTGTTTTCTCTCCTGATGAGGATAAAGAGAAAATAAAACCCTAATACATTACGTAATGTTACCTTCTCTCGAGGGGACAATAACCCATTTCGTAACTTATGTAAATCATATTCCAGATTTTAATAATTCCAATTCAACCTATCATCAAATCTGAATATTACTTTAGGATATGTATACAACAATATTTTTATGATAATTATGCCCTTAGTTATAAACATAATATTAGCATACCACTTTATAATTTTAACTAATCAGATAATGGCCCTAACACATTTAAATAATATATGTTACCTAAAAACTCCAACAAGTAGGTGTCATTAGGATGTGTGATGGGGTTTTTCGCCAAAGAAGTAGGGGTTAGAGAGGAAGAAGAGGGTTTAAACTAACACATGGTCACCTTGTGAAGCTATTAACATTGATTTAACGAAAAAGACCACATTAACTCTATTTAAAAACTATAAGTACTTAATTGAGTAAAAAAACTATAGGGACAAAAGAGAGTATTGGAGTTTTTTACTCTTTTATCTTAGTAAGAGTGATTCTCCTAAGTTCTTGAGTGATTCAAGAACCCTTGGTTATATTAAAAGACTTTCCATCCTTTGTGTGTTGCCTCCTTTAGAAAGAGAGACTCTTTCCTTCCATTTTCATTGTCACTTTGTTTTTCTTTCTTCTCCCAAATTATAGAACTCGATTCTATCTAGTTTATCTCGTAGTCATAACTTTTGTTTTTTGTGTCCAAATAAGTCTTTCTTAAGCCAAAATTGAACTTCAGAACATGAGTTTTCACCTTGTTTTGGAAACACCTCAATTAGAGTTCTGTAACTCAAGATATCAATATTTCTAAAATTCTGTCAATCTTTTCTCTAGCTTTCCCAAATTTTCTTTAAGCCCTAAAAATCGTAAATCGATCTTTATGCAAATGGGGTTTACATCATTTGGTATTCAAAGCTTTGGTTTAAGGGTTTGAACGTCAAATTGGAAACACCCTTCTTTATTTCTATTTTTACCTTTTTTTTCATATTGTTTGTGTTTGTACTGAATCACTGCAAAAGTTAGGTCCTTGTGAAAATTTTAAAAAAATTTAGCAGTATTATATAAACAAAAATAGGTTGAATGATTCATGCTTTTGAGTAATTTGTAATATATTGGTGTTATTGAAGGATTGTTGTTAATTCTTTGGTTTACCAATTTTCTTTTACTCCTTTGCTATTGTGATTTGTTAGCTTAGTCTTTTTCTAGCCTTCTTTGTCTACCTAGCCTTATTGTGCACATATTAAGGGATTGTTTTTTTTTTTTTACCATAATCTCTTGAATTTCGTAAGAACCCAAGGAGAATTTGAATGGTAAAAGGCAAGAGAGTTTCATTATAGTATAAGTTAATCTATTAAGTGTAAACACTTAAGTGTGTGAGAAAATTTTCAAACACCAGATATATATATATATATATATATATATATATATATATTGTTCTTATTACCTTGATCTATTTGTTAATCATGACAGAATGGAATGATATTTGGATGCAAATTGTTACATTATCTCAACATTTTGAGAGGTTGATGAAGCAATAACAAGATGAGTTCCATGATAGGTTAGATCAACTAGAGAATAGAACCCCACCAAGAAAAGGAAGGCCAAATAGGAATGAAGGAAGAATAGAAGGAGTAAAATTGAATGTGCCACCTTTCAAGGGTAGGAATGATCCTGAAGCTTACTTGGAGTGGGAGCTCAAAATCGAGCATGTATTTTCTTGAAATAATTATAGTGAGGAGCAAAAGGTAAGGCTTGCAACAGGTTAATTTTCTGAATATGCTTTAATTTGCTGAAACAAGTTAGAGAGAGAAGATTATAGATGAGGAGCATATGGTGGACACTTGGGCTGAAACGAAAAGGTCATGAGGAAGTGGTATGTACCTTCTAACTTCCATAGGGACTTAAAATTGAAACTTTGAGAGATTATCTTAAGGAAGCAAAGGAATGGAAGAGTATTATAAGGAGATGGATATTCTTATCATCCAAGCCAAAATTGAAGAAGATCCTAAGGTAACTATGACTCATTTCCTTAATGGATTAAATCATAATATTAGAGACATTGTTGAGTTGTAGGAGTTTGTGGAGATGAAGGATCTTTTGCGTAAGACTATACATGTAGAACAACAAATTAAAAGAAAGAGTTCTACCAATTTTAATTCTTCAAACTGGAGAGATAAAGAAAAAAAAAAGATGGCGTTGCCTCTTCTAGCAATGTAACGCTACCCAACCAAGGAAAAACACCTCAAAAGAAACTTGAACATCCACCAAAGAGGACTAGAGAAGTGAAATGTTTTAAATGTTTGGGCATGGGACATTATGCTTATGAGTGTCCTACAAAGAATATATCGTTCTTCTTAAGGATAATGGGGAGTAGGTAAGTCAATTTAATGATAGTGGTGGAGAGGAAAAGGAAAGTGATGGAGAATTGAAAGCTAATGAGGGAGAGTTGTACATGATTAGGAGAATGTTGGGAAGTCAAGTTAAGGTCGTGGATGCATCTCAAAGGGAGAACATTTTTCATATAAGATGTTCAATTAATGGTAATGTATCATTGGTAATCATTGATGGAGGTAGTTGTACTAATGTGGTCAATTCAAGATTAGTGTCAAAGATGAACATAGACACTAAACCACATCCCAGGCTATACAAACTTCAATGGCTTAGTGAAGGAGAAGAAGTCTGAGTGAAACACACATGTGGAAGTCTCTTTCTCCATTGTGAAATATCATGATAAGGTCTTATGTGATGTGGTTCCCATTAGTTTTGTCAAAATGGACTAGAACCCGCGGACCAACCCGACCCACCATGGGTTCAAGCTGGGTTAGGTTTGAAAAAAATGAATTTGTTTTATACAGGTCAATTTTCAACCCGACTTACCTGGGTTAATGTGGTCAAAATGAGTTGTAGTCCGGGAGCCAACCCGGCCCACCACGGATTTGAGCTGGGTTGGATTTGAAAAAAGTATAATTTTTTTATGCGGGTTAATTTTTAACCTGGTTCACGCGGGTTGAACTTGTTGTCAGCTAGATTGGTTCATCAACCCACCTAATTTAATTTAATCATTTATTATTTTGTGTTTCAATATTATTAGTTAGTATTTTTTTTATTACATTATAGATGAGATAAAAAAAATGTTTCAAGAGAGAAAAATATTATAGATTTATGCATTCAAGACTCTAATATTATAGATGGATAAATAATAAAAATATTATCAATATTAAAATCTTATTTGTTCCCCTTTTGTGCTTGTTTTTGGATTACACTTGGATTGCATGATATTTGTTTTTTTTAAAATTGTTTTGGAGTTTAATATCATTTTAGAGTGAAATTTATTTAAATTTAAAATAAAAAATTATAATTTTTTTATTTTAAAAAAACCTTATAATTAAGTGAGTAAACTCGTTTAACCCACCAATCCGTGGTAGATTGAGTCGAATTCGAATTTTTTCAGCTTGCTAATAAGTGAGCCGGTTTGGATTGACTCACTAAGTGACCAATCCGTGATTAACCATGTCAGGTTGAACCGGTAATTTGAACTTTTATCTAAATATTTTAAGAAGGAATAAATGATTAATTTGATTCTCACACGTAAAACAATGTTAATTAAAGATTTAAAGTAATAAAATATTTAATTTAGTCTTTGAATATATAAAGAGCCATATTGTTAATTTTATGACACTTGCCGTCATAAAATCATAATTTTAAAATTAATCCAGCAGGAAATTAGATTATTTTATTATGGCGTTATTCTACCATAAATTATTTTTTTACATATTTAAGAACTAAATCAATTTATTTTACTATTTTAAAAAAATTAAATTTATAACCCTTCAAAAATTCAAGAACCAAATTGTGTACATTTTTAAAAACAAAAGAGGAAATAAAATGTGTAATAATTTAGCTAACGAAATTTCCTATCAAGTGGTGCAACAATGCGTCGTACCATCGTTAGTTTCCTCTTTTTGCTTTGCAGACTTCACTAACCCCTCTCAGCTCGCACCCTCCGTCTCAGCCACTGACCGCCTCCATCTCGCCGCCTCCGCATCCGCAGGCGCGACAGCCGCCGACAGCCGTTGTAAGAATTTTGCCTTTACGTCGTTGACTTGATCGTAGTTGTTGATGCGACCAGAATTTCATAAAAGAAAGATATTTTGGAGGATTCCTCTTCATACTTGTTTGGGCTGCAGCTTATTGGTTTTGTTGATTTTAATTTTCTTTTTGGGTTTGATTAAATGGGTTTGCTGATTTTGTGTTTGTTTGAGTTTTAGTGTTCCTAACTTCATGGAGGGGGTGTTTTGAGTTGCATCACCTTAGTGAGATGTATATGGGTTCTTGAGATGTTTCATCTCTCCTTTTGAAATTTCCATTTTTTTTCTAATTAGTAGGGTGAGTTTATTATTATGGGTTTCTTATTTCTATTGTAGGTTCATAATTTTGATACCCTGTGAGTTCTGAGTAAGTTATTTGGAATTTTTTAGTTCTAATCTCATTGCCATGGTTGTAGTCTTCTTTGCATTTGTCTATGTAAACAACGCTCTCAAGTCTTTCCCATTTCATTGTGTGTGAAATTATGAATTGATTACATTTTAAGTATTGATTTTTATTTATATTCATTAAAATATAGGTAAGTTTTCACTGATAATCTGTCAACTAAGCACAAACGGGGTGGGCTAGGCTTTCCAACCATTGGAAGTTCCAACAATGGCAGGCATAGCTATAGTTCTAGATCTGTGGAGGAAAAACCAAAACTCGAGCTTCGGATTGCACTCTTCTCACGCCTTTCAGTCTTCTGGTGCCTTTTTCTCCGCGTCTGCTGCTGCTACTGCTGCTGCAGCGTCTGTTGCTGCGGGGACTGGTTTTGCCTCAAGGGCTTTGTTTGGGTATGCTCCGCTTCCATTTTTCTACACTTGCATTTATCTTGGTGTTCTAGGGATGATGCTTTGTCGTGTTATAGGATTTTGATCTAGGATAGGATAGGATACACAATCCGACAAAATAGTTTAGGTGTTACTTTTGAAGACTTGGGTTTGGTTGGGGATTACTGTATTGTGTACAGAGAGAGAGAGAGAGAGAGAGAGAGAGAGAGAGAGAGAGACAGACAGATAGACAGAAAATGGGTATATAAGGAGGGAGGGCGCCCAAATGAAAGGGGATAATTATTCTGAGGTTTTGGGTAGTGATTTTGAGTAGAGGCTGGCTCTTCTCATAATCCAAATCTTTGTATGTTTTTCTTGCTTAGTGGCTCTTCCATATTTGTAAAAAGATTAATTTTATCCATAGTTATTTATGGTTTCTCTGTTGGATTTCTCTAATCATATAGAGGACTTTTCTTCCGATCAGTGATGCGTATCAGTATTAGTTTATCTATTTCTTTTGTTTAATATCTTGGTTCCTATCATTATTTTATTTTCAGGTCTTCAGTTGCATATTGTGATGCTGGTGCAGCATTATCTGAAGACTACATTTCTAGTATACAAAGTTCTTTTAAAAAGAATTACCAATATGATGCACTAAGATATAGTACCAAGCAGTATAATGTGGAACTTAAACCGCTCTTTTCTGCTTTTGAATTGAGGACATTTGCAATGACTTCCATAAGGTCGTTCTTGTTGTTCTATTTACCTCTTTTGGAGCCCCGTGCGGAAATGGAAGATGATGAGGATTTCTTGGAGGAGGATCAAGAGCACCCTGTTGATCTGGTTGTTCCCTTAAAAAAATCAGTGAAGCAAATCATACGTGAGGTGAGATTTATCTTGTTTTTTCTTTCTTTCATGGTTCTATAAAATTTATATATTGGAATATACAAACAATCTATGAAATTGATATGAGTGATTTGTTATTTAGTTTTAGTGACAACTCTTTTAAGCTTCTAGTGGCAATGCTGTTAAGCTGCTACATCCAGCTTGTATTCAGAACCCCATATCTAATTTTTGAGTAGATTGTCTTCATTTCATACACTTCGATAAACATGTTAATTGAGTGGGATAGCTGTTTCTATTTGGTTATTTTTGTTTTTGACAGTCATATTCATTCTTGGGTCATACTTAATGTAGGGTGATAACCATATTGTTGAATATAGTGAAAACTATGTTTGAGATTAATCTTCCTTATGTTGAATATACACATAAGGTACTCTATTTATAATAAAAGAAATATGGGTTAAAACCAAAATACAAATAAAAAATAATAACAAATTAGCTAAAGATAAAAGATAAATATAAAATATCTAACTCCCCCTCAAGTTGGTGCATACAAATCGTATGTACTAAGCTTGTTACTAATATAATCAATAAAGACTTAGTAAAAATATATTCTTCTGCACTCTAGTGACACCAAATTGTTAGTGATTTGCAAAGACGACATAGAAGATGAAATACCAACCAAGAAGACTCCCTCTAAGCAACAAATCTGGGAAGTTGCTCCATATAAATATCTTCTTGCAAATCGCTGTAAAAGAACGCATTGTTGACATCTGGTTGATAAAGAGGCCATTGTTGGAGAGCCACTACGGTTATAAATAAACTAACAAAAGTCATCTTTGCCACTAGAGAAAAAACATATATGGACGGGTCAAACACATCTCGGTGATAGAAGAGAGGTTAGAAGAGACAGTAGCGAAAGAAGTCATGGACGAACCGGAGAGAAAAATCCTAAAAAACATGAAGAATAATATTGGATAGCTATGGACAACTGCGAAACTTCAACTATGATGACTTTGACAAAAGAGGATTACCGATAGTAGTGGACGACAACAACACCGGTAGCGGTGGTAGACAATGGTGTTCTCGGCAGCACTGCTGGCAACGGCGGGTGTAGTGGCAAAGGCGACAAATTTTTTTTTCTCAAAAAGAATCTTAGGCTCTAGATACCATGTTGAATATAGTGAAAACTACATATGAGATTAATCTCCCTTGTGTTGAATATACACATAGGGTACTCTATTTATAATAAAAAAAATATGGGCTAAGCCCAAAATACAAATAAAGAATAATAACAAATTAACTAAAGATAAAAGATAAAGATAATATATTTAACACATATTGAAAATAGATCTACAAATATATGGAAGACCTTTTAATGGGAAAATATTGGATATGGTGATCTATGCATGTGAGATTATGAAATCGTTTAGTGGGAAGACCTTTTGTGAATAGATATACTAATTGATGCCTAGATGGAACATAAGAAGTACTAATAAGACCTCTATCCAATTTCTCTTTAATAAAGTGTCGATCCATCTCTGTGTGTTTGGTCCTATCATGTTGAACTAGATTGTGAGCCATGCTATTAGTTGACTTGTTATCACAATAAAGAATCATAGGCTCTTCATATGCCACTTTAAGATCATTTAGATAAATTCTCAACCATAACAATTAATACACTCCATTTGCCATAGCTTAAAATTCAGCCTCAGCACTAGACCTTGAAACAACACTTTTGTTTCTTACTTCTCCTAGTTACCAAATTTCCACTCAAGAACATGCAATATCTTGAGGTGGATTTCCTATCTTTGATAAGCCCTTCATAATCTGTATCATACACTTCCATTTTTTATTTTTCGTTTCTCTTGTACAATAATCCCCTTCGTGGACTTTTCTTCAAATATTGATGGATTTTGTCTACAGCTTATAAATGTCTCTCCCTTGGATCATGTATGAACTGACTAACTATACTTACAACAAATGCTATGTTAGGTTTGGTATGAGCTAAGTAAATGAGCTTCTCAACAAGTCTTTGATATTGGCCTTTATTCATAGTAGAATTGCCTTCATCACTCCGAATCTATGGTTTTGTTCTATAAGAACTCCATTGGTTTTACATTCTATCTTACCTATTTCTTTAAGAAGACAAAAACCATACTTTCTTTGGGAGATAAAGATGCCTTTCTTTGAATAAGCAACTTCTATCTCAAGGAAGTACTTTAATTTTCTTAGATATTTCAAACTAAGCAACAAGCTTTTCTTTCAAGATTTGTTTTTCATGTTGGCATATCATCAGCATAGACCAAGAGTAGAGTAAGTTTGCTTTTTATGGAATGTTTAATGAACAAGGTATGGTCACCGTGACTTTGTTGATACTCCATGGAGATCATAACTTGAGTGAGTCAACCAAACCAAGCACATAATGGATACTTGAGCTTGCACAAGGCTTTCTTCAACCTACATACTTTATTCCCTTTTTCAATAGACCTAAAACCTAGAGGAATTTCTATGTAGACTTGTTCTAATTGTCCATACCAAAAAGTGTTTTTTCACATGAAATTGTTGCAATTCCCAACCAAAATAAGCTTGCCAATGAGAGAATGGTTATAGGGTTAAGTATGTTTTTAGTCCTTGTATTTACATGCGAAATTAGAATTTGTCCCTCTCTCAAAGTTTATATAAAATTCATCCCTAGACTTTAGTAACGCATAGGATACGTCATCCAGAACCAACGACATTAACTTTTAGGGTATTGATAGGTTCAATGGTAAAGTCTATACTAGGAGAAAAATATAATAGGATGTAGTTATAACCTCTGATGGTTATAACTGTTAAAAACAATAATAGCTAATATTTTCCAACCAAGAGAGGGAGGTGAATTGGTTTCACAAAATTTTGATCTTCTTAAAATAATTGTTAAGATGCTCATTCTTTAGACGTTTTCAAACCATCAAAGAAACACAAGATTGATGAAAGAAGAAGAAAAGAACACGCCAATTTTATATTGGTTTAATTCAACTTGAATCTACATCCAATTTTCTTCCAAGCAACTTGAGCTTGCAAGATTTCCACTATAATGGCAAAGTTCACAGAATTACAAGTACACCTTAATAATTCTGGACCCTAAGATTATCGCCTACACAGTGAAGAGAGTTTAAAGAATGGAAAAATGCAAAAAGTAAATGGAATGAATACACCTGGAGTGTAGATGTTATAGATCAGTCTTATGTCAAGCAAGAATCTCTAGAATCAAATTCATTTTGATAACTTCTTGATGAATTTCTCAAAGACCCAACTCTTCCTCTCTTCAAGAACTCAAGAAATACTTCTTTCTCACAATACCAGCTCTTAGATTTAAAACTTTAATACCTTTGGAATGAGAAGAAGACTTGTTTTTAAAGGGAAAACATCTTTCTGATGTTATTAATCGATTATGGAAATAACCTAATCGATTAATATCATTCAGATTTGAATTCTGAAGTTTGATTCTGTTTTAATCTATTATATAAGTATGTTAATCAATTAAGACAGTTCAAATGACAGTTATGTATTTCAAAACAAATTTTTTGGGTGCCAAAGATGCTCTTAATTGATTATACATTGATTAATTTGTTTCCAAGAGGATTTAAGCTTGACTTACTATCTATTCTTGACTCAACTTTACTCATCTAGATTTTGTTAAACATTTGGACATCATCAAAAACTTGATCAACAATCTTCCCCTCTCAAAAATCTGTCCTTTTTTTGTGATGGCCAACCTGCATTTACAATTCAAATACCTTTCTCCCCCTTTGGGTATTAGCAAAAATAGGGAGTTGGACAAATACCATGAGACATAAAGACAGAAAAATAGATCATAACAAGTTAACCATAATATCAAAGTTAATTGTTTAGCAGGTCATAACAGAGCATAGCAGATGAAACTTAAACATAATAGAACAGAGCAATAAAAAGAACATGACCAGAAGTTCTAAGGTGAATCCTAAAGTATAGCAGGACAATAACAGCAATACAGCTAAAGTTCTAAAGTGAATCCTATGACATAGTAGGGAAAGAGCATCTAGTATTCATCAGTAGTTTCCTCTTCCTCTTGCTCATCTTCCTCTTCTTCTTGACCAGCATCAGGATCCAGATCTTCACTGCCACCACCAATATTGTGTTCTTTGAGTTGTTGTTGGATGCTTGCGATTTCCTTAACTAATGGATCGAATTGGTCCATATAGGTGGAATGGTTGGAGACAAGCCTGGTCAATTACTTTAGCACACATTTTTCAAAATTGTTCTTTGGTCTTACAGCAGGTGAAGCGTGGGACTTGTCAACATTGATTGGATCAACATATTCTCCTTGGTCAGCATTAGGTTCATCTTTGAATGCCCATCCATCTTCTCTTTTTCCAAGGCCTGTGTGATGAAAGGCAGCCTTTTCAATCTTATTAGTGTTATTGTAACCCGTGGATACTTCATCAGTGAGACTGAAATGGTAAAATTCAAACACTTTGGAGAGAAAAACAACATAAGGTAAGCTAGCCATAGGTGGCCTCGTAGTTTTTATAATGGTGTCACTTACCACCTCAGCCCAGTCAGTGTGCATGTGTCCTTTGAGTGCCTGAATGAGAAAAATGTTTTCTATGGTTAGTTGAGCACAGTTGTTCGCCCTGGGAATCAGAATCCACACCAGAACAAGTGCTAGCTGTCTGTCATCCCTTTCCATGCCACCAGCCTTAAAAGAGTGTAGTCTCTGAGTTCATCAGTGTATCTTAAGCAGGCTTGAAAAATCTCTAATCTATTAAGTCCAGGAAAGCCCATGTGGGATTTTTCACCATCCAGCCGAAACCCGACAATGGAAGTTCAAACATCATCATCAAGTTCGATGTCAACCCCTTTTACTCTAGATGTGATGATTCCATTCACTACTTTCACATTTCCTTATGCTTTAAACTATAAGCCCATTTACATCCTACTGCCTTTTTATCCAGTGGTCTGTTTACAATTTCCCATGTTTTGTTCTTTTCCAAGGTACTCATGTCTTTGTGGCCTGAACCCAATTCTCATAGATGAGAGAAAGATGCAGAAAAAATAGAGAACGGGGCAAAATTACATAGATGAGAGAAAAGGGAGAGTGCCTTGGGGAGAAAGAGAATAAGGAGGTAGTGATTTTTGTTTGCAGAAGGATAAAAGTGCAGTGGTAGTTTTCTAAAAGATAAAAAGAGGGCAGTGTTTTTTGTTTCTGCTAGAGGAACATTGGTAGTTTTAGGTGAAAAAGGTGTGATAACTTTTTGTTTATTCCAATAGGAAGAGTGGTAATTTTACGTGGAAAAAGGGGGGAGGAGGGGTAGTAACTTTTGGTTATTTATGAAAAGAAGAGCATGACTTTCATTTTTCAGGTCCAAAGAGCTGCAGGGGTCTTTGACAGCAGACGGAAAAAAGAAATTGGGCTTTGCGCTTACCTTAGGTTTTTCTGGGGCTGAATCAGATTGGATAGTCGCAAACCCAACCAGCTCAGAATAGTAAAACTGGCTCATAAGCCACACCCATGAGAGTCACGATCTTCAATAATGATCCAATACGATCCACCAAAATCGTGGACGCATAAATCTTACATTGCAGAACACAATATTTACTACATGGCTCACTGGGCTAGTTAAGTTTATTAATTTATTTGTTGGTCTTTTTATAAATGAGCTCACGCAAATAGACTTTTAGGTTAGATAAGAATTTTAAATAGGTCATACTTGTAACAGGTAAATAGGCCAATGAGGCCTTGGTTGAGGCGAGGATGCCTCAGTGAAAGCCATGCCAATGATGCTCCAATTGAGGTTTAGTTGAGGATGTCTTAACGAAATCCAAGTCAAGGATGCCCCATCCAAGACCAACCTAAAATTGCCCTAATTGTGGGCTTGACCAAAGCGACACTTTGCAGATAGAGTAAAAATTAACTTAGTCGAAACTATCATAAAATTGTCTTGACCAAACAATTTTTTTTGATGAACATTGGTTTTGAATATTTTGAAGTGTATACATCTCGAGCATGGAACTAGACATTAATGGTCTTCTGATAGTGGGTGGCATGATAGGTCCAACAAACAACGAATTTTGTTAAGATAGGCTTTAGAGAGTTTGATACCATTTCAAGAAGTGAACTTTAAGTCTAACTCGATCTTATAAAACTGGCTTATGAGGTGAGGTTTACACCTACTTATATATTGTCAATCTATCTTATCTCTAGTTGATGTGGGATCTTTCACAGTTTCATAGTGGCTTGATATGCTCAATAGACCTTGTTAGGATCAAGCACTAACTACTAGGCCAAAAGCTACAAGTGATAGTCAAAGTGCACGCTCTACTAAAGAGCATATTAGTTCAAGCACCACAATTTGATTATGACTTGGCCCATCTTGCCAATGTCACGGGATAACTGATGCAACTTAGAACAATCTAATTGAGCTATTGGGATTTGAACTCGTGACCTTGTCTTTAATATCAACTTAAAAAGTGAACTTTAAACTTAATTTAAATTCACAAAACTGACTTTTGATGTGAGGTTCATATATACTTATATATTATAATTTGATCTTATTTATAACCAACGTGGGATCTTTGATGAATTAGATTTGGATATTTCGATGTTTTGCACACCGCTACATTAGTTTTTTTCCCCTTTTATTTAGTAATGACTAAAATTACCTGGTAAATTAGTTTGACTTTCATAATTTTTGCTCTTCTAAGTGTGCATTGACATATTTAAAGCTTATTATTTTAAATGTGTCTTGGGTGCCATAACAGTCAACCGTTGTGACCACTAGAAGGATCTTAGAAAGAATTGCTGTTCATTATGTTTCACAAAGAATGGCATGGAAGCTTCTTAAAGGTATGCTGATAAAACAGTTAATGTTTACTACAGGCAAAATCAACTAGTGTTTTAGTAGTGAGAGATGGCTGTTTTATATTCTGAGCCCTCCAATAGATCTTAAATGTATTTGGCTTTTCGGATTTCTTGAACAGATATCCCTAGATCAGCAACTCGCAAGGCTGGAAGGAACATGCCCACTGTGGTTTACTTCTATTGTGTGAGCAGAACAACATTCAGAGGTCAAATCAATCCATGAATAATACCTGATCGTTATGAGATTTCCTGAGCTTTTGATTTCATCAATTAACTTGTGATGACTTTCTTTTTGTTTTGTACAGGACACATGCTTGGAGTTGCAGCATCATGGCTTGTCCAAGTTGGCATTGATTTATATAGATTCTTTTCCTCGGCATTCAAGGTGCAGAAAGAGGATAATGATGTTGATAAAACTAATGAAGTTGGAGTTCTTGGACAGAAGATTTTCATCACTACAGTTAGATGTACTTCATCTTTAATTTTTGCTTCCATAGGAGCAGGAATCGGTGCAACCCTTGTTCGTCCATCGCTGGGTCAATGGATTGGTAAAATTGTTGCCTTACTTGGATTTTGCAATTTAAGGTCTAATTTGGATAAACTTTTCTAATTTAAATAAACTTTTCTTATAAATTAAATTTAACTTTTAAATAAATTAATTTATAATTCCCTCATTTGGGTCTCTTTAAATGAATTTCTCCAAAAGTACCTATAAGAAGGAAGGAAAAATTATTTCACCCCCATAAGTTTGTTTATTTGTATATGCTCTACCTTAATAGCTAATTTAAAGGTTGATTTTTAACTCATGCATACCCACATATCTCTCTCTCTATATATGCTTGTGGAAAAGTTTATCTAGAACAACTCTTCATTACTTGAAAAATTGTTTAACTTAAACTTTAGCCAATTTAACATGTAACAGACATTTATTTTATTTTACTTTCTAATTTTCTTCTACTGGTTGAAAAACTTATCTGTGCTGAAAAAATTATATAAACAAAATCTTGAGTTGATTCTTGCTTGTTTCACTTCAATACGCTTAAGGGTGTCTTCTTTATCTTCAGGATGTGCTGCTGGTGATTTGGCTGGCCCTATTATTGTAGCATTTTGTGCTGACCAATTATTTCAAGTGAAACTTTGAAATGTGGTTATATTTTCTGACAGATTTTTTACCCTTTTCAAATAACTGGGGTATGTTATGAATTTTGCTGTATTTGTTAGCCATATTTGATTGAGCCATTAGGATTTGGTGAACCTGCTTTTTAGCTCAAAGCATACTAACATTTTTCAGTCATGATAGATAATTCGTTATTGTTTCAATATAATACGTTTTCCAAGCTATTTTGTTAATGCATTTCGTAATTTGTTTGAAACTTGTTTATTTCTGTTCATGGGTATTCCCCACATTAACGAGTAAACATAATATGCAAAGTGCTTAGTTATTGGTACTGGTTCACTTGGTTGTAGGAAATTGCATTTTGCTCTATTCTTTTGGTCACAATTTTCCTTTTGCTTCACTTTAGTAATTCTTCAAGAATGTTGATAGCAATCAGAAATGAATTTTTGGAAGTGATTACGTTGCTATTTAATATAGGTATATATATATATATATATATATATATATATATATATATAAATTTTCTTCAAAAATTAATATTTTTCATATCTCTGAGTGGTAGCATGTTATATTTTGTCTAGAGTGTTGAGCAGTGTTTTAAGTATATTTCGTCACTTGCATTGATGTGACGTATCTTATGATTAAAAAATTATTGTCTAAAAATATATATTTAAGGTTTAATGTCGCAATAGGTCTCTATTTTCGTCAAAAATCTTAAATAGAATCTTTTTTTTCGTCTCAATTGGATTCTTATTTTTATAAAATTGAATCAAATAGGACATTTCTGTCAAATTGATCAGACGGTGTTAAGGAAGGTGATATGTGGCACGTTGACGGTATAGTTTTAATTTACGTGGCATTAGAAAGGTGTGTGAAGTGTAATTTTTTAATTTTTGAATTAAAAAATAGAGTGCACATTAGGAAAATAAAATTTAAGTAAGGATAAAGTTGAGAAATCAAATTAAATTAATAATTGAGTTATAGGGTTCTGGGAAATTTCATCCCCTTTCTCTTTGTTTCAGCGAGAAAGTTGCTAAGGTAGCACCTTTCTTTTCTTGAACCAAAAACTCTAGCAATGGGAGTCTGGCGGCGTACATAGGAAAATTCTTCCTCTTCCTCTTCTGGATTCTTCGTACCATGGTTGCGGTCTTGTGGGGAGAAGATCTGATTGTCGTTTTCGGCAGTGGTGCGTTTCGCTTTAGAGTTTGTTCCTCCTTTCGACCTTGTTCGAACTCGCGGAGTAGGAAGAATAGACGTCTTCCTTCCTTCTCTTCTTCTTGGTTCTGCTAGGGATTCTTTAGGTAGGAGATAAGCTTACCGGTGGCTAGGACGCAAACCCTTCCACGTGGCACGATGAGGGTGCGGTAGCGATGGCGTCCCGGCGGTGCTCTAAGCGTGGGCGTTCTCTGGGCGGTGGGGGTCGCAGGAGCTTTCCTCCTTGGAATCAACTCGCAAATGCGGGTTCAGTTCTGACCGAGCCTATGTGCGAACGGCGTCGCGGTGGTGAGAGAAGACGAAGACAATGCGTTAGGAGTGATCTCCAGCGACAACAACGAGGGCGAGTGACTGCCTTATCCGGCGACCACAACGTCAACGACGAGTTGTGATTGGGAAATTCTTGACTTTGCTATTTAGGGTTCCTTTTGTTATCTGATTTTGGAGATTAGGTTTTGCTCAAATTGAGAAATTAGGGATTCTCTGGTGTAATTGAAATTGCAATGTTTGAATTGGGATCTTGATTTCTGTTTTCGTTTCTGAGCTTCAAATTGATTTCTCAGTTGCTGGTTGCACTTAATTTCTTTTCTTTTACCTACTTTGCCCTTTAAGAAATCTGATTTCCCCTGTCTAAATCTGATTTCCCCTGTTTGCAATCTTTTTTTAATACAAAATACAATTCAAACACGTTTATAATGTCATGTCTAATTAAACAATATATTGTCTATGCCACGTAATTCAATATTAAACGATCGTTTTTCCAATTTAACGGTAAGCCTGTAATTGATTCAATTTTACAAAAATAAGGACTCAATTGAGACGCCAAAAAAGAAAGGATCATATTTGAGATTCTTGACGAAAATAGGAACCTATTAAGACATTAAACCTATATTTAAAGTATTACATTGACTTGAGTCAAAACTATTTAAAAAAAACTAAACTATTTTTGTAAAAAAATTATGGAATTTCAATTTGAAAATAATATTTTATAGAGTAAATTGATTATTTTAAAAGATAATGTAAGAAACATGATCATTTAAATTTTTAAATCAATTATTCCACTTATGTATGTAAAATATATTACCTTTTATTGATTGAAATGAAAATTGATTTAAAAAGCCATTTTTTAGAAAAAAGTAATTAATATAAAAGTGTTTTTTTAAAATTGATGTAAAACAGCCAATGATGTAAAGAAGTCATCTCTTCTTAACAGTATCATCAGTAAAAGATAATAATTTTACGAGGCAAGAAACGTAACTGTGTTTATCTAATTGATAGTTTAATGTATAGATATTTAAAGTCAGAAGTAAACTTTTATGAGCTAAAAATATCGAGCTTCATAGTATATGTATATTTTTTCTTAATAAAACTAATGTTAAACATTAGTATGTATTGTAATATCAAAACTAGGTTGATATTCTACAAGCACATCAATGATTCATTATTACATTAAAATTATTATTAAAAAATAATAACAAAATATTGGAATCATACTAAATCCATGTAAAAAATATATATATCTTTCTTCAAAAGAAACTAAACAATTTTATACATAAAAAGTATATGTTCATTATAGAAAATATCAATAACAATCACAAATAACGAATTTTAAACTTATTAGAGATATAATATCTTTGTTAGATTGTACCACTCAAAATTGGAAAAACATTAACAGTTTCCTTTTTTCCTCAAATAACTACTTCATAGTTGGTTTAGGCTACATAATTTATTAAATTTAACTCTTTATTTTTTATTTCTATCAATTTCTTTTATTGCATCCCACTTTTTTTTCATCTTTTTCTTTCTGAAGTCCATGATGTGGTTGATTGTCGTTGTTCATGTCGTCATTTTTCTTGAGTTGTGTCACGCCCCATTAATTATTCTGCTTAGTCACCTCCCTGCTTCCATTAATACGTGTGACACGTGTTCTGTGCCATTAAAGAAGCACACGCCCTCACTCTGCATGCCACCGCCAGGTGTCAAATTGGAAGGTTCTGAGTTTGATAGTGGAAGCCAAGTGGCAGCGCAGGAGAGAATGTCCGTTTGACTTGGGAAGAGAAACTAATTTTCTGAAACACTCTTCCCTTCTCTGCGTGCTCTTTCATCTTCCTCAGAAAACCAAACCCTCATTTTTCTCCTCCTTCTCTCTAGAACTCTCCGTCTTCCCTCTTCTGCAACTCACCCTCCTTTTCTCCGTTCACGTTTCAGCACCGTGATAATCAGCACTGCACCGTGAGCTTTCCATCAAACCGATTGGTTTTGGATTCTGAAACGGGTAAGTTTCACGTCCTCAACCACTCTTCATTTTCCACATGCAAGCTCGTTTTAAATCTGCATGCACCTTCTCTGAACCAGTATTGGTTTTCTGAATTTTTAGTTGAAGAGTTTTTGGGTTTTTGAACGAAAAAGGGTAGAAGAGTTGATACTGGGATCTGGTTTTCTTTTAAAGAACGAAAGCACGTTTCCAATCCAGGTAAGGGAAGCTTGTTAGAATTTAATTCACATGATCTCTGTACTGCATGCGCGTTACGTAATGTTTGAAAGTATGATTTATGATATTTGACTTTGGAGTTTAGGATTATGATTCTGAGATGATATATGAAAATGTTGCATGTATGTACTGGGAATTATATGCTGAGTGTATGAATGGTCTGTGACGTTGTACGTGGATGATTTTGATATTTGAATGTTAGTATATGATGTTGATTAAAAGCATGAGAAGTATGGAAAAATACTATGTTAAGATTGATTTAATGCATGAAAGTTTATACTGGAAAATGAGTTACTGTAAAAGAAGAATTATATGAAAAGTGCATGAATTTGAACGTTCGTATTGATACGGTCATTGACCGTTCGGTATTATCAGTAAATTCTTGTATTAGTCGGACCCTTTCATTTGGAAAGGACTCCCTTTGAGAACGAACGCCCTCTAATATATTTTTACGTTGTGCTTTCGGCCAGACGTAAACATCACGAGTGTTGTGTGAGAATTGAGAATTTTGATAATATCCCCGTGAACTTTTAGTCAAATTATTGAAACATAAACTTTAAATATCTCATCTTATATAAATCCCAATTTCTATGATTTTGAATTCAGCCAAGAGTCTCGATCTAAAAACGTACGTCCTAAGTGGCGTTCGGTCTTAGACCGAACGTTCGTTCAAAAAGGCAAACGATTAGTAGCGCTCTTTCTTTTGTCGAGCGTTCGTCTTTGGTGGCGTTCGACCTTATGTCGAACGTCCGTTCTTGATAGCGTTCGTTCTTATGTCGAGCGTTCGCCTGTGGTAGCGTTCGACCTTATGTCGAGCGTCCGTTCGTGATAGCGCTCGTTCTTTTGTCGAGCGTTTGTATTTGATAGTGTTCGACCCTTGTCGAGCGTACATCCTTAATAGCGTTCGTCTTCTGTCGAGCGTTGGTCTTTAAATAGCGTTCGTTCTGATCTTAAATAGCGTTCGTCCAAACAGTGAAATAACGTTCGTCTTTTTATGGAAGTGTAATTAAGAATGAAAATGTGATGTTGAGGGAAGTATAAATTGTGCGAACCATATATGATATGATATTATGATTTTGGAATTTGAACGAGCGTTCCAGGGTGGAACGACTCTTGACTGGATATTGATATTTGTAGTATGAACGTGGTAAGCTTAGATGGTGATCCATCCTGATATTCCGTGAGTGCTCGTTCTCAAGTAGAGAGGAGTAGGTCATGCGTGGGAATGGCAGGAGGTCTAGACCATAACTGTAACTTGGCAAAAAGACTAACCTCAGGTGGATACTGATGAGCATTCCAGTTACCCCACCTGAGTGCATGGACGCCTTAGCTACACAGGTTTCATACAGTCCGGACAGTCTGTCTAGTATCAGGAAGTTTGATTTGAGTTAATGTATGTATTGGATGCATGTGTTGTGATGTATTTGATATGATTGATAAGTATAAATTGTATGTTTGACTTGAATTAAATTCAATAAGCTTACCCTTGCATTTCCTTCGTGTTGTCTTGTCTATGTATATCCGTCTTGTCAAATGCAATGATCATCCGTGTGGATGTGAGCAGAGGGAGATGCGTCTCTGGAGCAAACTCTTGAAGAGGAACTCGTTACTGAAGAAAATTTAGTAGAAGTTGAGGTGAAGGCCGAACAGTGAGGCGTTCGGTTATTTAGTTAGTTTGATTAGAGTAGCGAGCGTCTGTGAGCGAGCGCTCTTTTGTTGCTGTATATATATTGGAACGTTCGGTCAATTCTTGTAAACCGTTCGTCCTCCTTGTTTTGTAAACGCTCGTTGTTTTAAATGAAAGGCCGTTCGGCCATTTATTCAATCTGCTTACTGTATTATTAAACTGTTTTGCCATATTGATTAATGTGATTATTCTAAGTATATAGTTGATGACTGTATATTTCTGGGATGTTACATTATTGGTATCAGAGCAGTTTTGTTCTCTTAAGGACGCTGTAGGTTATGAGTGCATTGCATTTTGCTGTGTGCTTTTTTAATGTTTAATGAGTTACTGTTTTAACTCTTAGACATGACTAACGTTCGTTTTCTCTGATCCAGAAAACGATGGCGCCTAGATTACCTCCTCCCCCACAACCAAACGAGTCTGATGCACCTAATCACACTAGGTTGTTGGAGACAGTGATTGAGAGGCTGCAACAGCAAAATACTACCCTCATGGAGCAGAACGCTGCTGCTCTACAGAGTTTGGAGGCCGCACGCGCCAACTCTGAAGCCACTCAAAGACAATTGATGGAATTAATTGCCGCCACCAGAGGCACGCCAGGAGCGTCCTCTTCCAATGCTGTTCATCATACTGAATGGAGTTTAGAGAGCTTTCTTCAACACCATCCGGCCAAGTTTAGTGGGAAGGGCCTTCCGGATGAGGCAGACCAGTGGCTGCAGGATATGGAACGAATTTACAATGCTAAAAGATGTCCAGATGAGAATCGCTTGGCTTTCACGGAGTATTTGCTTACTGGAGAAGCAAGCCACTGGTGGGCGAGCGCTAAGGCTATACTGACGGACGCTCAACGTCCTATTACCTGGGAAGTGTTCAGAGGGAAGTTCTATGAAGAATACTTTCCAGATAGCGTTCGTTTTGCTAAAGAGGTGGAATTTCTTCAACTGGTACAGGGAGGGATGTCGGTTTCAGAATATACAAACAAGTTCAAACATCTAGTGAGGTTCTATACAATGGCTACTAGTGAAGAGTGGCAGTGTAGGAAGTTTGAAAACGGGCTGAGAAGTGATCTCAAGGTGTTGATCTCTAGCTTGTGCATTCGGACGTTTCCAGCCATGGTGGAGAGGGCTAAAGTATTAGAGAAAAATATGGCTGAGGCGGAACAACAGAAGAAGCAACAAGTATCAAGAGGACCAGTTCTGACAAGGACCAATTTGAATCGTAACAGGACCCCGTACGCTCGTCCAGCTCAGTCAAGTGGTTCACAAGCTATGGTAGTTGCTGGACAGTCAAACCAACAGGGGCCGGTTAGATGTTTTCAGTGTGGAGGACCTCATTTCAGATCATCATGCCCGCAATTGGTTGGAGGAAAGTATTGTAATCGGTGTAGAAGAACTGGACATCTAGAGAGTGAATGCAATATGGGTGGACGTGCAGTGATGAGGCCACCCAACACTGGAAGAAATCAGACTAGAGGTGGTGGACGAGCCCAAGCTGTTGGGCGTGTTTATGCGATCACTGGTGCAGAAGCAGCGAGCTCAGGTACGCTCGTCACTGGCACATGCTTGCTGTATGGAATAAATTGTTGTGTGTTGTTTGACTCGGGGGCGACACACTCCTTCATCTCGAAGGCGTGCGTTGATAAGTTGGGGATAGTGGAGCGCGAGATGCAGTTTGATTTGGTGGTGTCTACACCAGCTGCTGGTGAGGTGAGAACGTCTACCGTATGTGTTAGATGTCCTCTTGAGATTGAAGGGCGTAGGTATAAGGTGAACCTCATATGTTTGCCTCTCAAGGACTTAGAAGTGATTCTGGGGATGGATTGGCTTACTACCAATCACATACTCATTGATTGTGGAGCAAAGGAATTGATTTTTCCTGAAGAATATGAAGAGAAGTTGGGTGTGACACTCGGCCAGTGGAAAGAAGATATAATGGAAGGAGCCAGTTGCTTTTTGATCATGACTCACGTGGATAATGAATCTGAAGGTTCTGAACGAACGCAGTCTAATTGGAGAGAAGCAAGTTCAGTAGTAGGTGAATATCTAGACGTTTTCCCTGATGAGGTGCCTGGATTACCACCCGTTCGTGAAGTTGAGTTTACAATTGATCTGGTAACAACCGCAGCTCCCATATCCGTTCAACCATACAGGATGGCACCTGCTGAATTGGTTGAACTTAAGAAGCAAATTGAAGAATTGATGGACAAGAAGTTCATCCGTCCAAGTGTGTCACCTTGGGGAGCGCCTGTACTGTTAGTAAAGAAAAAGGATGGCAGCTCACGGCTATGTATTGACTATCGTCAATTGAATAAGCTGACCATCAAGAACAAATACCCACTGCCTCGCATTGACGACCTGTTGGATCAATTGCATGGAGCGAATCATCTTAGCCGAAGGTCATCACAGCCGTCTTAGCATGCACCCTGGCATGACTAAGATGTATCATGATTTAAAGCAATCGTTCTGGTGGCCAGGAATGAAGAATGATGTTGCACGTTTTGTAACATCATGTCTAACATGTCAGCGTGCTAAAGCTGAATATCAAAGACCAGGTGGACTACTTCAACCTTTGGAGATTCCAGAATGGAAGTGGGACAGCATCTCAATGGATTTTGTGACACACTTGCCTCGCACATTCAAGAATCACGATTCCATTTGGGTGATAGTGGATCGTTTAACGAAGAGTGCTCATTTTCTGCCCATTAACCTGAAGATGTCATTGACTAACTTGGCAAAGCTCTACATTAAAGAGATCGTTCGTCTACATGGAGTGCCATCCAGCATCATCTCTGACCGAGACACAAGGTTCACCTCTCGGTTTTGGCAGTCTTTGCAAAATGAACTTGGCAGCAAACTCCAAATGAGTTCAGCATACCACCCTCAAACGGACGGTCAATCCGAGAGAACGATCCAGACGTTAGAGGACTTGTTGAGGACATGCGTACTTGATCACATGGGCGTTTGGGATGAAGTCTTGCCTTTAGTTGAGTTCACCTACAACAACAGTTTCCAGTCAAGCATTGGAATGGCTCCCTTTGAAGCGCTTTACGGACGCAAATGCCGCACACCTCTTTGCTGGTTCCAAGAAGGAGAGAACATATTAACAGGACCGGAGCTTGTTCAACAAACAACTGAGAAGGTGAAATTAATTCAAGACAGATTGAGGACGTCCAGAAGCAGGCAGAAATCATACGCAGATAAGAGGAGACGACCTTTGGAGTTCAAAGCTGGTGATCACGTTTTCTTGAGGCTGCATCCAACTACTGGAGTAGGAAGAGCATTGAGATCAAAGAAATTATCTCCCAAGTTCGTAGGGCCGTACCAGATCACAAGGAAGATTGGACCAGTTGCATACGAGATGGCTTTACCTCCACAGTTGTCCAACCTTCATCCAGTGTTTCACGTCTCGCAACTTCGGAAGTACGTAGCTGATCCCTCGCACATATTGGAGCTGGAAAACATTCAACTTCGCCAAGATCGAACGTTTGAAATGAAGCCAATTCGCATTGAAGACGAACGCACCAGGCTATACAAAGGGAAGGATGTTCGTTTGGTGAAAGTGTTGTGGGACGACAAAACTGGTGATTCTACTTGGGAAGTTGAGGATGCCATGAAGGACCTATACCCTCATCTATTTCCCTGGTAAGTCTTCCATTTTCGAGGACGAAAATTTTTTTTTAGTTAGGGGGATTGTCACGCCCCATTAATTATTCTGCTTAGTCACCTCCCTGCTTCCATTAATACGTGTGACACGTGTTCTGTGCCATTAAAGAAGCACACGCCCTCACTCTGCATGCCACCGCCAGGTGTCAAATTGGAAGGTTCTGAGTTTGATAGTGGAAGCCAAGTGGCAGCGCAGGAGAGAATGTCCGTTTGACTTGGGAAGAGAAACTAATTTTCTGAAACACTCTTCCCTTCTCTGCGTGCTCTTTCATCTTCCTCAGAAAACCAAACCCTCATTTTTCTCCTCCTTCTCTCTAGAACTCTCCGTCTTCCCTCTTCTGCAACTCACCCTCCTTTTCTCCGTTCACGTTTCAGCACCGTGATAATCAGCACTGCACCGTGAGCTTTCCATCAAACCGATTGGTTTTGGATTCTGAAACGGGTAAGTTTCACGTCCTCAACCACTCTTCATTTTCCACATGCAAGCTCGTTTTAAATCTGCATGCACCTTCTCTGAACCAGTATTGGTTTTCTGAATTTTTAGTTGAAGAGTTTTTGGGTTTTTGAACGAAAAAGGGTAGAAGAGTTGATACTGGGATCTGGTTTTCTTTTAAAGAACGAAAGCACGTTTCCAATCCAGGTAAGGGAAGCTTGTTAGAATTTAATTCACATGATCTCTGTACTGCATGCGCGTTACGTAATGTTTGAAAGTATGATTTATGATATTTGACTTTGGAGTTTAGGATTATGATTCTGAGATGATATATGAAAATGTTGCATGTATGTACTGGGAATTATATGCTGAGTGTATGAATGGTCTGTGACGTTGTACGTGGATGATTTTGATATTTGAATGTTAGTATATGATGTTGATTAAAAGCATGAGAAGTATGGAAAAATACTATGTTAAGATTGATTTAATGCATGAAAGTTTATACTGGAAAATGAGTTACTGTAAAAGAAGAATTATATGAAAAGTGCATGAATTTGAACGTTCGTATTGATACGGTCATTGACCGTTCGGTATTATCAGTAAATTCTTGTATTAGTCGGACCCTTTCATTTGGAAAGGACTCCCTTTGAGAACGAACGCCCTCTAATATATTTTTACGTTGTGCTTTCGGCCAGACGTAAACATCACGAGTGTTGTGTGAGAATTGAGAATTTTGATAATATCCCCGTGAACTTTTAGTCAAATTATTGAAACATAAACTTTAAATATCTCATCTTATATAAATCCCAATTTCTATGATTTTGAATTCAGCCAAGAGTCTCGATCTAAAAACGTACGTCCTAAGTGGCGTTCGGTCTTAGACCGAACGTTCGTTCAAAAAGGCAAACGATTAGTAGCGCTCTTTCTTTTGTCGAGCGTTCGTCTTTGGTGGCGTTCGACCTTATGTCGAACGTCCGTTCTTGATAGCGTTCGTTCTTATGTCGAGCGTTCGCCTGTGGTAGCGTTCGACCTTATGTCGAGCGTCCGTTCGTGATAGCGCTCGTTCTTTTGTCGAGCGTTTGTATTTGATAGTGTTCGACCCTTGTCGAGCGTACATCCTTAATAGCGTTCGTCTTCTGTCGAGCGTTGGTCTTTAAATAGCGTTCGTTCTGATCTTAAATAGCGTTCGTCCAAACAGTGAAATAACGTTCGTCTTTTTATGGAAGTGTAATTAAGAATGAAAATGTGATGTTGAGGGAAGTATAAATTGTGCGAACCATATATGATATGATATTATGATTTTGGAATTTGAACGAGCGTTCCAGGGTGGAACGACTCTTGACTGGATATTGATATTTGTAGTATGAACGTGGTAAGCTTAGATGGTGATCCATCCTGATATTCCGTGAGTGCTCGTTCTCAAGTAGAGAGGAGTAGGTCATGCGTGGGAATGGCAGGAGGTCTAGACCATAACTGTAACTTGGCAAAAAGACTAACCTCAGGTGGATACTGATGAGCATTCCAGTTACCCCACCTGAGTGCATGGACGCCTTAGCTACACAGGTTTCATACAGTCCGGACAGTCTGTCTAGTATCAGGAAGTTTGATTTGAGTTAATGTATGTATTGGATGCATGTGTTGTGATGTATTTGATATGATTGATAAGTATAAATTGTATGTTTGACTTGAATTAAATTCAATAAGCTTACCCTTGCATTTCCTTCGTGTTGTCTTGTCTATGTATATCCGTCTTGTCAAATGCAATGATCATCCGTGTGGATGTGAGCAGAGGGAGATGCGTCTCTGGAGCAAACTCTTGAAGAGGAACTCGTTACTGAAGAAAATTTAGTAGAAGTTGAGGTGAAGGCCGAACAGTGAGGCGTTCGGTTATTTAGTTAGTTTGATTAGAGTAGCGAGCGTCTGTGAGCGAGCGCTCTTTTGTTGCTGTATATATATATTGGAACGTTCGGTCAATTCTTGTAAACCGTTCGTCCTCCTTGTTTTGTAAACGCTCGTTGTTTTAAATGAAAGGCCGTTCGGCCATTTATTCAATCTGCTTACTGTATTATTAAACTGTTTTGCCATATTGATTAATGTGATTATTCTAAGTATATAGTTGATGACTGTATATTTCTGGGATGTTACAAGTTGCAAACGCACTTCTCTCATAATATCATCTTAATTTAGAGTCAAGGCATGATGTCTCTAATCTCATTCCTTAGTAGTCTGTAGATCTCTATTCGTCCCTGTCTTTTCTATTTGTCCCTAAGTTTTGTCTCTTTCCTTATTTGTATTGTTTTTTTATCCCATAAATTTTATGTTTTCATTGTTACCTTTCTAACATGACACTTTACATACAATTTTATGTGTTTATTGTGCAATGGTGTTTTGTTTAGTTTTGACACCTTACATGGGTTTTACTAGTGAATGCCTTGTTGGCAAAAGTAGAAGATGAATTTTGATGACGATATTTTTGAGAAAGATTAAAGACTTAAAAAATGATTTGGTTTAAATGAAAATGGTGTTTTGTTCAGTTATTGAAGACTTGTATTTACATCGTCTGGAGAGTTATAACGTCTGGAGCTTTACAACATCTAGAGAGTACAACGTCTAGAGCTTTACAGTGTGTAGAGAGTTACAACGTCTGGAGATTTACAGTGTTTGGAGCTTTACAGTGTCTGGAGCTTTACAGTGTCTGGAGTTTTACAGAGCCAGGAGTTTTACAGCGTCTGGAGAGTTACAACATTTGGTACTACAACGTCTGGTCTGGAACTCTGCAGCGTCTAGAAACCTGAAGTGTCTGGTACTGCAACCTCTAGGAAATTGAAGCGTCTGGTACATCAACCTCTAAGAAACTGAAGCGTATGGTACTGCAACCTCTAAGAAACTGAAGCGTATGATATTCCAACATCTGAAATTCTACAACATTAAGGGACTCAAAGTGTCTAAGGATTCAAGTGTCTATCAATTCAAAGTGGACCCCAAAAGCATCTATCAAATCAAACAACAAGTTGTATGCTAGACTTAACTATCCCAGTAAATATTCAGAATTAACCAAGTGCCTTTGGAATAATTGACTATTTCCTTAGATAATTAATTATCCCAGAAAAAAATGATTTTTTAAATGTCTAGAATAATTGATTACTAACTTAGAATAATCAATTATTTGTGACAGTTGCGAAGAGATTTTAACCTATTTTTTAAGATGGGTCTATAAATATAAAAAGCTTTTGCAAAAGTTTATGAGTCTATCTTAAGAAACTTGTGTGCAAAAAGTGAATAATTCATCCTTTTTTGTATCATCTCTTGTTTGTCAAGAGAGGTGAACCCTAAACCTGTACTCTACTTTGTACTGTATGTTCTTGATATTTTTAGTGTTTAGTTAATATCTTCTTTAGAGAGATTAACAATTGAACATATGATCTTTTGATTTGAACCAGTATAAAATATTTTTTGCAATCTTTTTCTTCCTTACACTCCTTTATTTATTTGCTTTTATTCAAAGTATTTTTTCAAATTTATTAGAAAAATTTTTAAAAGCAAAAATCTATTAAAAAGAAGCAATTTTGCGTTTTCTGCTTGCCTTCCTAATTTCATGAATATTGTTTGCATGTCATGTTTTATGTTTGTTAATATGTTATCAAGCAAGTTTAGGTTATACAGAGACTAAACTTCTAGAAGTTACTTCTTCATTAGATAGTTATGCTTCCCATGAAATTTAAATGAAATTAACAAAAAGAGATTACATTAAAATAGGGAAGGCTTACAAAGTATTTATAATTGTTAGATAGATTATCTTTTATCTTTAATTAGTTTGTTATTATTTTTTATTTGTATTTTGGACTTTATTCATATTTCTTCTAAAAAATCCTGTGTATATTCAATACAAAGAAGATTAATCTCATATATAATTTTTTATTATATTCAACAATAATTAATTATTGCAATAGTATTTATAGTTAACTGCTTTACACAAATGTTACAACAAATAACTATTATACATATTATACATACATATTACGAAAACAAATCTAGGAGATTCATTTTCATAATAAAAAAATTTTAAATTGATTTTACATTCAAGAAATAGTTAAATATATTTTTAATTACTAAATTTTGATGTAAAATTGGAATTTATCATTATGTGAAACTTTGATAAATTTAGGTCTCTAAACTTTAAAATTGAACGGATATATTTATCTTAATTATGTCAATATTTTAACGTATTTTCCAATTAATATTGAAACAAGAATATGAACTATTCAGACAACTCAAATGTTAACATAAAATACTATACATTAAAAACTTTTGAAGTAATTAAATTTAAAGGATTATATTTATTATTTTTAAAGTTTGAAAATAAAAATGTATTAAAGTTTTATACACAGACAAATTCTACTTTTGTATTAAAGTTTAAAAACTAAAATTATATTTAACTTTTTAACATAAATAAAAACAACTTAAAAATTAGGCTTGGTCAACACATCATCATTTCCCTTTTGATGTTCGGCATTCATGGACTGTAGTAGGATCTATCAACTCATTTGGAAGCAAATAACTTCTTTGAAAGTACTTAGAAGCTCTCGGAGAAGGGAAAACAAAAATAAATTAAGAAATAAGTGTGGAAAGAACACGTCATCTTAAAAGTACAATAGTGAAAGATTGAAATAATTTTACGATAAAATGGAAAGGTTTATCTAATCTATTATAATATAAAAAAGGTTTAATGTCTCGGTAGGTCCCTATTTTCGGCGTGAATCTCAAATAGGTCCCTTTTCTTTTCGGCGTCTCAATTGGGTCCCCATTTTTGTAAAATTGTAACAATTAGGGGTCTGCCGTCAAATTGGACAAACGGCCGTTTAATTGTTTCTTACGTGGCATGAACAGTGTTTTCAGTAATGACACGTGGCATGATTCCCATCTGACACGTAAGAAACAATTAAACGGCCGTTTGTCCAATTTGACGGCAGACCCCTAATTGTTACAATTTTACAAAAATGGGGACCCAATTGAGACGCCGAAAAGAAAAGGGACCTATTTGAGATTCACGCCGAAAATAGGGACCTATCGAGACATTAAACCTATAAAAAATGTTAATGTATGGGCTGAATTAAGGTTTATCTAATCTATTATAATATAAAAAATGTTAATGTATGGGCTGAACTGTTACCATCTAGGATCGTTTGGTCCACACGCTACACCAATTAAGTTCAACTAGCTCAAATGATGTTGGATTATAATTGGGTCAGCGTTTAAATCATTATTGGATCAAAAGTCTAGTCGACTATTAAAATAAACAAAGATATCTAATTAGAGATATTGATAAAGCTATTAATGAATAACTAACCGAATCTTCAGGTAAGTTTGTTATTATTTGGTCTATAAAGCACTTATAAATACAATGACAGGGCCAAAAGTCAGGTACGTTTAATTGAGACTCCACTACATTCTATTTACGTTCGATCAGGACTTAAATATTAAACTATGATAAATAGTTCATGAAATCGCTCATAACTTGAGCGTCGAAGTGCCTTTTGCAAGTACCTCCCCCATCAAGAGTACAACCGAACCGCATCCAGAGTCCAACCGAACGACATCCATAGTCAAACCGAGCGGCACAGACAACTCAAGCATTGGAAAGTAGCAAAGCCACGTTTGAAAGGTTAGTCTCTCAGTCCTACAAATCCCCACCGAAACATTTTGCCGCCCACCGTGGGACTGAGTGGCATCCCACTGAAACCGCAAGGAACCAGACAAGGGCGCAGTCTCAGCATCATCATGTTGACCAGGCCCCTACATATTGATCTCGATTGAAGAAACTCTCACCATCAATGTCAGCAAGCTTCTACGACTTTACAGATAAATATTTTGATATAACCATCTTAAATTTAATAAAAGGTTTAAAGAATAATTCTGATGTATTATTTCAAAGAGTAGAGTGTCATATATATACATTCAAGGATCTTATAATTCTTCATCTATTAAAGGAATGACAGGTGCACAAATATGCACAAATTATAATAATATCTAAATTATAACTAACACAATATTTGATTGCCTAATATCCTTTAATAGAATATTTGGCATATCTTAACACCCCCACTCAAGTTGGTGCATGGATATCACACATTCCCAACTTGAATAGAGACTCATTAAATAATCTTCTTGACACTCCTTTGGTGAGAACATCAGCCAATTGCAATTATGATCTTACAAAAGGAAATGAAATTATTCCAGCTTCAAGCTTCTTTTTGATGAAATGTCTATCTATCTCCACATGCTTTGTTCTATCATGTTGCACATGATTGTGAGCAATTGCTATAGCCGAAGTATTGTCATAGTACAAACTCATAGCTTCATTTTGTTTAAAGCCCAAATCTGATAGCACATTTTTAATCCATAAAAGTTCACATACACCTATTGTCATGCCTCTGAATTCTACTTCAGCACTAGATCTTGCTACTACAGGTTGTTTTTTACTCCTCCAAGTTACAAGATTCCCTCTTACAAAAGTAAAGTATCCAGAGGTAGATCTTTTATCATCTTTTGAACCTGCCCAATCTGCATCGATGTACCCTTCTACCTTTAAGTTTTCATGATTTGAGAACAAAATTCCTTTTCTAGGAGCAGACTTCAAATATCTCAAAATCCTTTCAACAACATCCATATGAAGCTTCCGTGGGTCATGCATAAATTGACTAACAACATTCACTGCATAGGTGATATCTGGACGTGTATGGCACAAATAAATTAATTTTCCTACCAGCCTTTGGTATCTTCCTCTGTCTATGCTTGCTGAATCTGTGCATTGAAAAAGTTTATGATTTTGTTCAATTGGTGTATCAACTGGTTTACTCCCAAGCAGCCCAGTTTCCGATAGTAAATCAATAGTATATTTTCTTTGGCACAGAAAAATATCATGTTTTGATCTAGCTACTTCAATACCCAAAAAATATTTGAGGTTTCCAAGTTGTTTCATCTCAAATTCAGATGAGAGGTATTGTTGTAAACTAGAAATCTCATCTTGGTCATTTCCTGTAACAATCATGTCATCTACATATATAATCAAAGCTGTAATTTTTCCTTTTTCTCTCTTAAAAAATAAGGTGTGATCAAAGTTACTTGCTCTATAGCCAAAAGCCTTCATAGACTTGGTAAACCTTCCAAACCATGCTCTTGGGGATTGTTTTAATCCATATAAGCCTTCTTTAATTTGCAAACCTTCATTCCAATTGAATCAGTCATGCCTGGTGGAATCCATATAAATTTCTTCTGAAATTTCTTCGTGTAGGAAAGCATTTTTCACATCAAATTGTAGAAGAGGCCAATCTTGGTTTGCAACTAGCGACAAAAGTATTTTCACAGTATTGACCTTGGCTACTGGTGCGAACATCTCTTGGTAATCTACACCATAAGAATGAGTGTAACCTTAAGCCACAAGTCGTGCTTTATACCTCTCAATAGTTCCATCAACTTTATGCTTAATTATAAAGATCCATTTGTAGCCCACAGTTTTCTTCCCTCTTGGTAAGGACATAAGATCCCAAGTGTTATTTTTTTCTAAAGCTGTCATCTCCTTAACCATTGCTTCGGTCCATCTAGGATCTGTCAAACCTTCCTGTACATTACTAGGAATAGAAATTGAAGATAATTGAGATACAAATGATGCATATGACTAAGATAACCTATGAGATGACACATATTTACTAATGGGATTTTTAACTTTGTCTTGGAGGTTTGGTTCATATTTAACTAGAGGTTGACTACGGTTAGAACGAGGTGGAAGAATATATTGAACAGTAGTAGACTCAGTGTTTGGTGTGGTGGTGGTCTCACGCAGAGAAGAATCAATTCCATGATCAATTTCATCTAAATTAGTATTATCAGAGATAAGATCAGAAGGTACCTCTAAATAGTCAAGTTGAACCTGTGGAGAAGATTGAGCCAATTGGTTATGATCAGAAGACACTGTATTATCCAGAAAAGAATGGTCCATATTTAGGATTGGCTCACTTCCTGCAGAATGATCCTCACACAATAATTTATCTTCACAATCAAACATACCAACATCATGATTATGCACTTCACTTTCATTGCCTCCCTGAAGTGGAGAATCAACATAAAAAAATTCATGCTCATTAAATTACACATCCATAGAAATATAAAATTTCCTTGATGGTGGATGGTAAGCACGATAACCTTTTTGAGTTGATCCATACCCAACAAAAACACATTTGATCGCTCGTTCTTCAAGCTTTGTACGTTGATGTGGGTGTAAGTGAACATATATAACACATCCAAAAATATGAGGTGGTAAATAAACTATGGGAGGAAGGATATAATGATCAGATAACACATCAAAAAGCCTTCTAAAGTTAAGCACACTAGAAGGGGTTCAATTAATTAAACAAACGGCAGAGCTCACAGCCTCACCCCATAAATGAGATGGGACATTACCATCTATCAAAAGTGATCTTGTCACCTCTAATATATGTCTATTTTTCCTCTCAGCCACTCCATTTTGTTGTGGTGAATAAGGACATGTTGTTTGATGCAAGATGCCTTTGGAGTTCATGAACTCTAATAATTCAGTCTTAAAATATTCCCCTCCATTGTCTGATCGAATGACCTTAATAGATGTGTTAAATTGTGTAATAATCAAATGATAGAAGGAACGAACCACATCACACACATCACTTTTATATTTAAGCAAATATACCCAAGTTACCCGAGTACAATCATCAACAAAATTGATAAACCATTTTTTTCCATTATGTGTAGATTGCGGGGCAGGTCCCCAAACATCTGTGTGAATTAATGAAAAAGGAAAATCAGTTTTGTTATTGCTTAAAGGAAACACAACACGATGATTTTTTGCCAAACACAAGTTTCATAAAAAAAAATCAGAAATATTGCATTTATGAAATAGTGATGGAAATAATTTTTTTAAATAACCAAAAGAGGGATGTCCCAATCATCTATGCCACAACGAAATTTCTTTTTTCTTTTTATCTTGTATGTGATCGTTCGCAAGACAAGTCAATCTTTTTTTATGGTTTGATTGTGAGACATTTTCAAGATAATACAATCCTTTACTCTCTCTCTACCACTAGCAATCTTCTCCTTGGAATGGATGTTCTGAAAAAGACAATGGGTTGGGTAAAACAAGGCAACACAAGAATGTGATTTGGTTAACTTGCTGACGGAGATAAGATTACAGTTTAATGTATGAACAAATAAAACATCAGGAATCGATAAGGAGGGTGAGAGGGATATAATACCTATACCTTCAATAGGAGATGAGACCCCATTGGCATTAATAATAACAGTTTTAGAAAAATTAGAGAAAAAATTATTAAATATATGAGGATCACAAGTCATATGATCAGTAACACCCGAATCAATTATCCAATCACTACCCTTAGTAACAACAGAAAGATTAAGGGCAAAGTTAGATATACCTGACTTGGTCACAAATCCGGCAGCAGTAGAAATATAATTCTTGGAATCAGCGAAAGTTCCAGAATCATGTTTCTCCGATTGATTGTCATCGGAAGAAGCCATCATAAATATTCAATGAAAAAAAGCACTAATTCCTATATTGTAGAGGATATCAGTGTTGGCTCTGATACCATATTAGAAAGTGGGTTTAAGCCTAACTCATCCCCACAAAACCGACTTGTAAGGTGAGGTTTGCACCTCACTTATATATTATAAATTGGCCTTATCTCTAGTCTATGTGGAACTTCCAACACACCTCCTTCACACTGAGGTATAGACATCTCGTTCGTGATGGTAGAAATTGGGTGGTCCGATAACGACTCGATAACGGGTGGAATAGAAGAATAGAATGTCCACATAGAACTCGTTAGGATAGACTCTAATCATGACTCTGATACCATAATAAAAGGTTTAAAGAATAATTCTGATGTATTATTTCAAAGAGTACCATATATATATATATACATTCAAGGATCTTATAATTTTTCATCTATTAAAGGAATGATAGGTGCACATATATGCACAAATTATAATAATATCTAAATTATAACTAATACAATATTTGATTGTCTAATATCCTTTAATAGAATATTTGGCATATCTTAACAAAATTCACTTTATATTATATGATTTAATTTATACTTCTAAACCATTTGGAATATTCATGTTATCCATCTTAACATATAAAAACATCTCCACGGTGGGCGTCAAAATGTTTCGGTAGGGATTTGTAGAATTGAGAGACTAACCTTTCTGACATGGCTTTGTTGCTTTCCAATGCTTGAGTTGCGTGTGCCGCTCAGTTTGACTCTGGATGCCGTTTGGTTGGACTTTGGATGGGGGGAATACCTCCAAAAGGCACTTCGACGCTCAAGTTAGGAGCGGTTTTATGAACTGTTTATCACAGTTTAATATTTAATTCCTGATTGGACATAAGTAGAACGTAGTGGAGTTTCACTTAAATGTACCTGGCTTTTGGCCCTGTCATTGTATTTATAAGTGCTTCATAGACGAAATAATAACAAACTTACCTGAAGATTCGGTTAGTTATTCATCAACAGCTTTATCAATATCTCTAATCATATATCTTTGGTTATTTTAACTGTAGACTTTTGGCCCAATAATGATTAAACATTGGTCCAGTTATGACCCAACATAATTTGAACTGGTTGAACTTAGTTGGTGTAGAGTATACTCTATACGGTACAATTAAGAAATTTATTTTATTATTTATTTATTTTGTAATCATTTAATATTGTTGTTTATATTTAATTTCCTGCCATATGTACATAGAAGTTATTTTATTATTTTATTTTATATAATTGTTTTATTTTTAAACTTATTTGCCTTAAAAATGAAATATGTTTGTGTACTATTTTTTTATTCTTAATTTTATCCTTTTAGAATTTTTAATTATTTAATTATTAATAAAGTTTAAAAAGATATATTTTATTTTTATTTTTTAAAATAACATTATTAGAAAAAAATATGTATTTATCAATAAAAAAATTCTTTTGTGCAAATATATTCGAACGCAGCTCCCTCCAGAGACAACATGCTTCACCCAGACGAATACACGATAATGTTATGCAAATATATTTATATAATTCATAATTAAACTGATTTTGAAAATAAAAATAAAAATAATTAGTAATTAATTTTATACAACTCTTAAACACTTTTATCATCAATACTATACCAAAATTAAATTATTTAATATTAAAAATTGTAAAATAAAAATAAAAGATATTTTTCTTTTATCCGTGTTTTACACTCCTTACCTTGGTGAATACTAAGGTTTTATGTATATCCCAAGGATTATAACAAATCTCTCTTTGCACTAAGGTTGATCATTTTCTTCTCTCCAATAACGTTTCTCTCTCTCTTTCTCCCTTCTTTATTTTTCTAATGATAAGAGTTTCTATATAGATAGGAGGTGTCTCTCCCTCTTGCACAGTCTTTTTATTTTTCTAATGACAAAAATTTCTATATAGATAGGAGGTGTCTAATATAGTGACAACTGTGTATGTGATTATTTTTTCTTGTGTGAAATATATACATAGATACTGTATTTATAATAAAGTCCCATAAATAATAACAACCAACTAAAATAAAAAAAATTTATCTTTAAATTTTGATAAGTTTCTAATATCTTCTATCTTAATATTTTTACTAGATAATATCTGTAACATCCCAAAATTATACAGTCATCAACTATATACTTAGAATAATTACACGTATCAATAACCCAAAACAGTCTTAAAACACAGGGATCGACAATAACGAAAGAGGATGAACGACCGTAAATGAAGAATAATTTAACGAGCGCTTACAAAAGATAAGGACGAACGGTTTACAAAACAAATACCGAACGTCCAACTATAAACAAACCATAAAAGAGCGCTCGCTCACAGCCGCTCGCTACTCTAACTACACTAACTAGAACCGAACGCTCACTGTTCGGCCTTCACTTCAACTTCTACCAGATTTTCTTCAGCAAGCAACCCTTCTTCAAGCCTTTGTTCAAGGGATGCACCACCATCTGCTCACACCCACAACGGATGATCATCACATTTTGACAAGACGGAAAATACATGGACAGTAGACAACACAATGGAAATGCAAGGGTAAGCTTATAATATTTAATTTATACAATCAACACATACATTTACATTTCAATTCGTACAAACAACATGTGACTTATCCAATAACAAACATAAAAATACATATATATATAAGACAGACCGTCCGGACTGTATGAACCGTGTAGCTACAGGCGTCCTTGCACCCGAGTGGTGTGGTAACTGGGAAACTCTCAACAGCTGCCACTCGAGGTAAATCCTTCGCCCCTGCTAAGTGAGGGATACGAAAGACCTCCTGCCATTCCCACACATGACTACCCCTTCTACGTGAAGATGAGTATCACGGAATATCAGGATGGACCAAGCCAGCATTAGCATGCCCACAGTCATACTTTACAAAACTTCAATAATCAATCATATCTGAGACGTTCCTCCTTGGAACGCTCGTTAAAATCCATTTCCAATAATTCGTTCAAAATATCATTCGTCCATATTAAACATTTCTCATATTCACATTTTCATTCTATGTTCCACTTTCTTAAATACACGAACGTTCATCACTCAATCAATAGGGACTAACATGTTACAGTACTCCTACATCCTCGTTTCTGAACAAAAGAAACGAACCATTTATCCACTCAATACGTTTCAACACTTAAAAATTTGAAGGTACTGATCTTAGAAGATATGGATGATACTTAGAAAAATTTTAAGTATAAAGACTCCAGGTAGAATCCAAAGGATACAGTCAGTAAGAAAATATTTAGATACACAACCAAATATGATTGGATTTCAGAAAACAACACTGCCAGTCAACGAACGAACGTTAATTAACAATTTGGACGAACGCCAGTTACGTTCGCTCAGAATTCAATGATAAGGACGAGCGTTCAGTTATAAAACCGAACCCTCCTTGGACGAACGCTGGGTCAATGACCGAGCCCAAATCAGAACGAACGCTTGGTATAAACCGAGCGCTATCTTGGACGAACGCTTCGGTATAAGACCGAGCGCCAATTGGGACGAACGTTCAATATAATGACGAACGCTCTGTAAAACGAACGTTCGACACAAGGTCGAACGACATTAAGGACGAACGCTCGACTTAAGGCCGAACGTCACGTATTTATAAAGTTTCAAATATTTATCTATACTGAGCTGAAACGAACGCTCATTCACTAAATTGGGGACGCTCGTTCTCGAGCAGAATTCATTCCAAATGAACGAATTCCAACTAAGTTATTTTAATGAAAAACCGAACGGTCTATGACCGTACAGTGACGAGCGTCATTCATAAAAGGGAAGATTAAAATTCCAGATTTCTCAAACTTAACAGAATTTTCCAGATTTCATTTTTCCAACTTTATAACATTCATTCCAGATTTAATTCACCTTCAACATCATTATCATACAGTTTCAATATCCAAATCCTTCCAAATATATCATAAACATACTCCATTCATACATAATCAATTCAACATGCTTTTTAATCAAGATCAACAACATATATCATACATAAAAGTCAGTGTTCATCCATAACAGATCAATCAAAACCAGAATTCATATCAGATCTCAGTAACCATTCATAACAGCTCAACTTCATGAAATTCATACATGCACAATAACAGTGATCATCCATACAACTCAAATCTTATATTCTTCATTCATGCAACTCAGATCATTCAACATACAGTATAAATTAAACATATAAGCTTCCCTTACCCGGATTGCAGTGAACTTTTAACAGTATAACTTGCTTCTGTCCAACTAGGGCTTTCTACCCGCTACGCTCTTCCTTACGCTCCTCAACTAGGTTTAACCAAAGAGAACTCAGAAACTCAGATTTTATTCTTTGCATGCAACTGAAACAGTGTTCCTAGAAATTCTAGATCTAGGTTATGGTTTGGAACTTACCAGTTACAGGATCAAAAGAGGTTCGGATCAAAACGAAGCTTACTGGCCCGTGAACGTTTCTATGGTTTCAGAAAACTGATTGAAGTTGAAAGAAGTGAGAAATGGTAGAGAGAAGATGAGAGTTCTTAGTGAGAAGTTGGAGAAGATGGAAGGTTCCTAGAGAGAAGGTGGGGAAGTCGTAGAGAGAAGGAGGAGAGAAAGAATTTTCCAGAATCAAGAAAGGAGTGTGCGTGTAGAGCGAGGGATGAGTTTTTCTGAGAATGCATGCCTTGTTTCCAGTGCCGAACGAACGTCCGCTCCTCGTCAGCCACGTGCATTCCACTAACGTTTTCCAGATTCCACTCGCAGTGACACCTGGCGTTCTCTAGTGAACTGTCGTGCTCTCCGAGTGACACGCAAACTGCGCTGCGTTTTCCCCACTCCAAACTCCATGCAGCGTGACACCTGGCGCAAGCTGTTGGAATGCTCCTCCCTGCTGCCGCCACGTACGCTGTTGAAGTGTCTAGTTCTCCAGTTGCCACGTGTACTCCAATGTACGTTATTTTCCAGGGTCTTACATTCCCTCCAACTACAAAAATTTTCGTCCTCGAAAATCTAGGTATATTAAAGTGTAGACGGAGTACTTTGTCCATGCTAGCAAACCTTCAACTTATCTTGTAATGTCGTCATTCTTCTCGTTCCAGACCACTTTCACCCATCTGATGGATTTTCACTTGAACACTAGATGGGGTATCTCCAATACCTACTGGTTGGATTTATACAATCGTTATCCTTAAATACGAACGTGTTCTAGTCCTTCTAGTCCTAGCACATCAGACGAGTCTCCAATATATAACCAAAGTGACGATGCGTGAAAACTAAATGAGGATTAGCCAATTGAGAAGACAATGATATCTTCATACGCTACCGTCCCAAAGCGTCTACAATCCAAGAACATTCGGCAGCAGCTTCCTAGGACAAGTGACTTCGTCCCACACACATGTCTTTAGCAATTCTTCAATGTTGACTGGTTCCAACTATAACGAACGGTTATGTTTGGGTAAGGACTAAAGATTTATGGGAAGATGATAAATTACAAGGGAACCGTGAAATAAGGAACCAGTAGATGATTTTGAAATAAAGAGACATTGGATTTGAAAGGTTAATGGATTGGTAACATCATACCGAACGAGAGAAATTATCATTAGGAAGAGTCACAAGTTTTCCAAGAGGAAAAGAATTAATATTGAAGTATTTTACTATTGGATTAGAATGTTGAAAGGATAAACAGAATCAACAGATGAGAGAGAACATAAAAGATTAATCTGAATATTCCGGAATAAATTGATTATGGAAACTAAGACAAGTAGATATATATATATATATATATATATATATATATATATATATATATATATATATATATATATAGCAAATTCAAGTAAAGGGTATAAATGACGAACGTTAAAGGACAAACTAATCCGAGCAGTCAAAGAACCCGACCCTTAACAACCTAGTATAACGGATTCAGAATAACCTTGGATATAAAGATCGTAGGCCAACTTTAAAAGGAACAGGATATAATCAAACGAATATTTAGTGCCCTGAGAAAGAGTGTTAAATAAGACCAAGAGTGGACATTTATTTACTGGTAATTTGGGACGAACGCTATTTAAGTACGTTCTGAAATTCAAAGTATGGACGAGCGACCGGTATAAGACCGTACACTTCTTAGAACGAACGCTCATTTCGAAACCGAGCGCTTGTTAAGAACGAACGCTCGTTTCAAGACCGAGCGTTATTAATACGAACGTTCAGTGTCGAACCAAACGATATTTAGGGCGAACCCTAGGTAGTTGACCGAGCACAAAAATAGAACGGACGTGCTTTTAGAACGGACGTTCGGTGTTAGACCGAACGCTAACTTAGGACAAATGCTCAGTCTAAGATCGAGGGTTCACTTGGACGAACGCTCAGTATAATACTAAGCGCTACTTATGACGAACGCTGGTGAACAAAACCGAGCGGTCTAAATACACTTCAATTTATTTTCAATCGTTGGACACGCTAGGCTGAGCCGAACGCTCAAACCTAACCCTTCACACAAAGGACGCTCGTCTCAATCAGAATCCTTTCCAAATAAAAGAATTCTTATTCTAAGTCATTTTCATGGGATACCGAACGCCAACATCCCATTCACATTAAATCTCTCCTAAGTTAGTCAATTCTAGAAAATAACACTCTCACTAATCATAGTAATAAACATCTATCTCACTGGTCGGATATCTAAACTAACCCAATTGTTGGTGTTTACACTGTCTGACCGAACAGCTTCCTTATCACAGTAATTAAAACAGTGTACGGCAAGGCAATTCATACCACAAGAAAGTGCGGTGGATGAATATACCTGAGCTAGCCGCCTCCGCTCCAGTTATCGCATATACACGCCCAACAGCTTGGGCTCGTCCACCTCTCCCTTGCTGATTCCTTCCAGCGTTCGGTGGTCTCATCACCGCTCGACCACTCATGTTGCACTCGTTCTCCAAATGTCCATTTCGTCCACACCGGTTACAGTATTTTCCTCCCACCAACTGAGGACATGACGAACGGTAGTGTGGTCCTCCACACTGGAAACAAGTAACGTTCCCGTACTGTCCGGCTTGTCCAGCAGGAACTAAAGTTTGAGAACTGCTCGTGCTAGATGGCCGACTAGGACGAGGGTAAGGTGTCCTTCTCGGAACGGTACCTCCCCGGGATACTATAGGTCCCCTACTAACTTGTTGTTGCTTCTTGTGTTGTTCAGCTTCTGCCATATTTTTCTCCAAAACTTTGGCCCTCTCAACCATGGCAGGAAACGTTCTTATGCACAAACTTGAAACCATAACCTTCAAATCACTTCTTAGACCGTTCTCAAACTTCCGACACTGCCACTCCTCACTGGTTGCCATAGTATTGAACCGCACAAGATGTTTGAATTTATTGGTGTATTCGGAAACTGACATACCCCCTTGAACCAACTGTAAGAACTCAACTTCTTTTGCAAAACGAACGCTGTCAGGGAAGTATTCTTCATAAAATTTATTCCTGAAAAACTTCCCACGTGACTGGTTGTTGAGCGTCCGTTAAGATGGCTCTAGCGCTCGCCCACCAGTGGCTTGCTTCTCCCGTCAACAAGTACTCAGTGTAGGCTAAACGGTTCTCATCCGGACACCTCTTAGCATTGAAGATCCTCTCCATATCCCTTAGCCACTGGTCTGCCTCATCAGGAAGACCCTTTCCATTGAACTTTGCCGGATGATGTTGGAGAAAACTCTCCAAGCTCCATTCTGTAGCAGGCTGGGCAGCGTTAGAAGAGGACGCTCCTGGCGCGCCTCGGGTAGCAGCAAGAATATCCATCAGCTGCCTCTGAGTTGATTCTGAATTCACCCGCGAGGCCTCCAAACTTTGCATTGCATCCTGATTCTGCCTCATCAAAGCAGCGTTTTGCTCGATCAAGGTCGTGTTCTGTTGTTGAAGTCTATCAATCACAGTTTCCAAAATCCTAGTGTTGTTGGACGTGTCAGTTCACTTGGTTGGGGTGGAGGAGGTAGCCTAGGTGCCATTCGTTCTCTGAACACAGAGGAAAACGAACGTTAATTATGTTCCAGAGTTAAATAATAATAACTCATTAAACATACAGTAAGCACACAGCAAAAACGCAGTGCACTCATAACCCTACAGCGTCCTTTAAGAGAACAAAACTGCTCTGATACCAATAATGTAACATCCCAAAATTATACAGTCATCAACTATATACTTAGAATAATTACACGTATCAATAACCCAAAACAGTCTTAAAACACAGGGATCGACAATAACGAAAGAGGATGAACGACCGTAAATGAAGAATAATTTAACGAGCGCTTACAAAAGATAAGGACGAACGGTTTACAAAACAAATACCGAACGTCCAACTATAAACAAACCATAAAAGAGCGCTCGCTCACAGCCGCTCGCTACTCTAACTACACTAACTAGAACCGAACGCTCACTGTTCGGCCTTCACTTCAACTTCTACCAGATTTTCTTCAGCAAGCAACCCTTCTTCAAGCCTTTGTTCAAGGGATGCACCACCATCTGCTCACACCCACAACGGATGATCATCGCATTTTGACAAGACGGAAAATACATGGACAGTAGACAACACAATGGAAATGCAAGGGTAAGCTTATAATATTTAATTTATACAATCAACACATACATTTACATTTCAATTCGTACAAACAACATGTGACTTATCCAATAACAAACATAAAAATACATATATATATAAGACAGACCGTCCGGACTGTATGAACCGTGTAGCTACAGGCGTCCTTGCACCCGAGTGGTGTGGTAACTGGGAAACTCTCAACAGCTGCCACTCGAGGTAAATCCTTCGCCCCTGCTAAGTGAGGGATACGAAAGACCTCCTGCCATTCCCACACATGACTACCCCTTCTACGTGAAGATGAGTATCACGGAATATCAGGATGGACCAAGCCAGCATTAGCATGCCCACAGTCATACTTTACAAAACTTCAATAATCAATCATATCTGAGACGTTCCTCCTTGGAACGCTCGTTAAAAATCCATTTCCAATAATTCGTTCAAAATATCATTCGTCCATATTAAACATTTCTCATATTCACATTTTCATTCTATGTTCCACTTTCTTAAATACACGAACGTTCATCACTCAATCAATAGGGACTAACATGTTACAGTACTCCTACATCCTCGTTTCTGAACAAAAGAAACGAACCATTTATCCACTCAATACGTTTCAACACTTAAAAATTTGAAGGTACTGATCTTAGAAGATATGGATGATACTTAGAAAAATTTTAAGTATAAAGACTCCAGGTAGAATCCAAAGGATACAGTCAGTAAGAAAATATTTAGATACACAACCAAATATGATTGGATTTCAGAAAACAACACTGCCAGTCAACGAACGAACGTTAATTAACAATTTGGACGAACGCCAGTTACGTTCGCTCAGAATTCAATGATAAGGACGAGCGTTCAGTTATAAAACCGAACCCTCCTTGGACGAACGCTGGGTCAATGACCGAGCCCAAATCAGAACGAACGCTTGGTATAAACCGAGCGCTATCTTGGACGAACGCTTCGGTATAAGACCGAGCGCCAATTGGGACGAACGTTCAATATAATGACGAACGCTCTGTAAAACGAACGTTCGACACAAGGTCGAACGACATTAAGGACGAACGCTCGACTTAAGGCCGAACGTCACGTATTTATAAAGTTTCAAATATTTATCTATACTGAGCTGAAACGAACGCTCATTCACTAAATTGGGGACGCTCGTTCTCGAGCAGAATTCATTCCAAATGAACGAATTCCAACTAAGTTATTTTAATGAAAAACCGAACGGTCTATGACCGTACAGTGACGAGCGTCATTCATAAAAGGGAAGATTAAAATTCCAGATTTCTCAAACTTAACAGAATTTTCCAGATTTCATTTTTCCAACTTTATAACATTCATTCCAGATTTAATTCACCTTCAACATCATTATCATACAGTTTCAATATCCAAATCCTTCCAAATATATCATAAACATACTCCATTCATACATAATCAATTCAACATGCTTTTTAATCAAGATCAACAACATATATCATACATAAAAGTCAGTGTTCATCCATAACAGATCAATCAAAACCAGAATTCATATCAGATCTCAGTAACCATTCATAACAGCTCAACTTCATGAAATTCATACATGCACAATAACAGTGATCATCCATACAACTCAAATCTTATATTCTTCATTCATGCAACTCAGATCATTCAACATACAGTATAAATTAAACATATAAGCTTCCCTTACCCGGATTGCAGTGAACTTTTAACAGTATAACTTGCTTCTGTCCAACTAGGGCTTTCTACCCGCTACGCTCTTCCTTACGCTCCTCAACTAGGTTTAACCAAAGAGAACTCAGAAACTCAGATTTTATTCTTTGCATGCAACTGAAACAGTGTTCCTAGAAATTCTAGATCTAGGTTATGGTTTGGAACTTACCAGTTACAGGATCAAAAGAGGTTCGGATCAAAACGAAGCTTACTGGCCCGTGAACGTTTCTATGGTTTCAGAAAACTGATTGAAGTTGAAAGAAGTGAGAAATGGTAGAGAGAAGATGAGAGTTCTTAGTGAGAAGTTGGAGAAGATGGAAGGTTCCTAGAGAGAAGGTGGGGAAGTCGTAGAGAGAAGGAGGAGAGAAAGAATTTTCCAGAATCAAGAAAGGAGTGTGCGTGTAGAGCGAGGGATGAGTTTTTCTGAGAATGCATGCCTTGTTTCCAGTGCCGAACGAACGTCCGCTCCTCGTCAGCCACGTGCATTCCACTAACGTTTTCCAGATTCCACTCGCAGTGACACCTGGCGTTCTCTAGTGAACTGTCGTGCTCTCCGAGTGACACGCAAACTGCGCTGCGTTTTCCCCACTCCAAACTCCATGCAGCGTGACACCTGGCGCAAGCTGTTGGAATGCTCCTCCCTGCTGCCGCCACGTACGCTGTTGAAGTGTCTAGTTCTCCAGTTGCCACGTGTACTCCAATGTACGTTATTTTCCAGGGTCTTACAATATCAATTATATATACTATTATTATCTAACCATAATATCTAATTATATACTAATATCTTAATATATCTTTTAATTAATTATATAATAATATCCAATAATAGGTAACAATATCCAATAATATCATTTTCTAATATTAATATTTCTTTTAAATATCAAGATTATATTTTCTATTTTCTTTCGACTACTTCCTAAAATAACAATAACTAAATCTTTAAAAAGAATTTATATAATATCTTCTTATGAAATTCGCACGTTATTTAATTTGCATATTTTTTTTTTCTACCCTCCTACTTTAATTTCTTACATAAAAAGGTAAGTATACACGTAATAATAGTAATTTTCAAAAAAAAAAAATTATCCATCCGCCGTTATGTTACTTGCACACATTAACTCTCCCTTCTTTCTTGCAGAAGAAGAAAAAGAAGAAGCAGAAGCATGATCACTCTCTTAAATTGGTGAAGAGCACTGTCATACACTTCATTGCTAACAGTAAAACCAAATGCCTTCAATTCTCAAATGTTTCTCCTTCAACTCATCACCTTCTTCCTCAACCATTCAAAACCCTTCCCAAGGTAACAACAACACCATCTCCGACGAGTACCACCACGCCGTACACACCACGTCTTTTTCAGAGATTCGCTCAAACGTCGAGGCCCAAGCCTACCACCTCAAACCCACGCGCGAGCGCGTCCAGCAAGCTCTAGCCCACTCCAACCCCGAGAGCCTCACACGCCTCTTGTCCGCGTTCTTTGAACACACTGAAGCTGCCTCTGACCTCTGCCTCAACCTCCACCACTCCGTCCTTCACGCGCGTGCCCTCCACGCGCCGCTCCTCGACCTCTTCCGAACCCTTGACCCTTCCCACCCCTCCCAAAACGACTGCGTTCGCGCCCTCGACGTCTTCCACCCTTTCCACACCCTCCCAAACCCCATCCCCGACTTCCACACCTTCTCCGCCATCCGCACCGACCTCTCCGCCCTCAAAACCACCCTCGACCGACGCGCCGCCAGATCGCTCAGGAATCTACGCCTCTCCCGCCGCGTCCTCCGCGGCTCAGCCGTCTGCCTCGTTGTGGTCGCAGCTGCCGTGATTGTCGCCACCGTGGCCGTCGCGGTGCACGCTGTGGTTGCAATTGCTGGAAGTGGTGCCGGTTTTGCTCTGCCGGTTTGTGCCTCTGAGAAGAGAGAACTTGCGAGACTGAGGCAGCTTCATGCTGCTGCCAAATGTGCTTACGTTTTGAGCAACGATCTCGGGACGATCGACGCCCTGGTGTCGCGGCTGCGCGCGGCGGTGGAGGGGGACAAAGTATTAGTGAGCCTTGGATTGGAGAGGGGGAATGAGAGGTATCTTGTGGAGGAAGTAATCAAGCAGCTCTGGAAGAGTCACCAGGGGTTTCTACACCAGGTCGAGGATCTTGAGGAGCATATTTTCCTCTGCTTTTATAACATTAACAAGGCAAGGCTTTTGGTTCATCAAGAGATATGCTCTGATTCAACTTCTAGTTCTAACTCCTAACCAATTGATCAACCCTTTAAATTGTGTTTCTCATTCATAGCTGCAGCTGCATTGCAATTATTTAGCCAATGCATACTGCTTTAGGGTTTTAATTTGCATTGCCTTCATAATATTTTGATGTTGAAGAACTTTGTGAACATATGTTAACGTGATTATTTATGAGAAAAGGAAATCTATTTATAGTAGCTTCAGGTTGTACACATTTGATGTTATACATTCTATACTATTTTCGTAGCTTTTGTAAGTCCTTTGAGTGATTATAGCCCTGATGTTATGCACTTTTCTTTTGTTTTCTCATTTCTGCGTTTGTTCTGTCCATTTTTGGACATATGTAGATACCAGTCTTGATGCAATTCACAAAATGTTGCTAGATTCTGACCGAAAACTTTTATTTAAAAGTTAACCATGTGCCTCCTATGCTAGATTTCATAATGATAGGGTTACAGTTTTTATGATAATAAGAGTCATGTAAATCAAACTGTGAAATGTGTGACAAAAATAGTAGTAGATATTGAAATGACATCAAAGCCTGCATTCTGGGTTTAATATATTTAAATGGATAAATAGATTTTATTTTAAAGCTTTGTACAAATCTTTTTTAAACTGCACTTGAGATGTTATTCAGAAACGCGACCATGAGATCTTGGAATGTTTGCTATACTATTGATCTTGGTTGTGATTTCTGAAGCATAAACACGTGAGCCTGGGGGGCAAGGGATGAAGGAATGTAAAACTCAAATACTGGCCATGGGGTTTAAGGTAATAGATCCAATTTCCCTACTATTTCAAAAAACTATACTAATGAAACTGGCCAAGACTTTATTTGTTTACTAATTGTTTCAGGAACATTGCAATGATTTAAAAGGACGAGGAAGTTTTACAGTGAAATTATGGGACTTAACATGATTATTGACAAATATTCCAAACCACCATCAAGGAGAGGTGTTTCCCTGCCTTGCCTTGAGGACAAGCTCTTCTGTGGTGGTGCCTATGATCTCGTTAGCCCGTTTCAGCCCAACGCATTGGTATCGGTTAATGACATCCTGAATTCAAAGGAAAGCTTTCAGTTAAGTAAAATTCTTAATCTTCTGATCAAGCATCTTAGGTAACAACAATGGAAGTCGTCTCCCACTTTTATGAACATATTTACTTAAGATACATACAAAATAGCCATAAAGTCACAAACAAGATGTCTAAAAGTTCTTATTACCATTTAATGTACTCTTACATATACATTTGAAGCGTCTAATAAACAAAATTATACTATCAGTTAATCCTCAATCATGCTAAACACAACTTTTATTCCTTGATTGGTTAACTAGAAATAGGATGGAAAAAAAGTAAATAAGTGGTATATATAACTTACTATGATGTATAAAATGGACACAACTTGTGTATAGATTAAATAAAACGACTTATGCAGTTGGCTAAAAGACAGGGCTTCAAAATCACCAGTACCGAACATAGTGATAACATAAAGTATTAAACTAATCATGGAAGTATTGAAGCATTATATACTTAATCAAACCAAAAACATAATCACTTTGGAAGGGAGTCTACCTTGGTGACGATTCCCAACTTCTCTAATTTCTGAACTGCGTCATCCACATCAAAATTGCAGCTCTCCCCAAACTCGTCTTTGATTAGTTCCTCACACCATTTATCGAGGTCCTGATTCACATTACCATATATAGCTTATATGAATGAGTATATCTACAAAACTCTTGTTTCATAAGTTAAAATTGAAAAATTGTAAAGAAAACAAGATTGCTTAATTGATAGTGATGTTCATACTTGTCTATTAGCTTTCCCCTGCTCCATCAGAATAAAAAATGATATTATTACCTCTTTAACCTGCACATAAGATCACAAGATCAGCGTGACTTTTAGATGTTAGCCCTGTGCATAGCTACATGCAGCAAAATCACAAGCTGGCCTAAAACTTAAAACAGGTAGAGCTGCGTATACATATACGTTTTAGTTCCTTGAAGCCTCTGTCATGTAAAATCGTAGCAATTAAAACAGATTAAAAAATATACGTATTAAGTTTGAGTAGAATGTAACCTAATTTCATACTTCAAATTCTCACAATTTCCTCCTGAAGTATGAGTCCCTATCACATATTCCAAATTTCCTCTCAAAATCTAATTGTTTTTTCTGACAAATCCCCTAGTCATATAACACTTATGCCACATAACCTATCTTATGGGAAACTCAATCTTGCAAAATTGATTTATAAAGTGAGTTTAATTATAATCTATAATCTGGTAAATACTTAGGTTTATAAGTAACTTGAATAAAAAGCATTTTTCTAGTTTTAGTCTTTGGAGTCAATATCATTTAATCTTATTTGTAATGGGGATGCCTAAGGATGAGTGTAATACTTCATGATCTACTAGAAATTGATATTTCATGCTTAAGCTGGCGCTTAATGCCTTTAGCAAGGTCATGTGAACTTTGACCAATTTTAGACAGACATGGTTATTGTGGAGACAAATATTTTTCAATTACAGTTTTTCCATCTGAAGCCCTATAATTGTTTTCGTGTAATGGCAAAAACAAGTTAACAAAAATCATGTATACTAGTTTATTGGAAATAATTTAAAAAGGTAAAAGAAAATGTAGTTAAAAAAAGCACATCAAGCTAGCACTTACTTCCTGTTGAATGACATCATCGCATAAATGGAGAAGTGTACCCTTTCCACTGTCCAGTTGTTTGTCATACATTGACTGTGTAATCAAATTTTGGTATTGGACCAAGTTTTGTTGGAACCTATGAGAACTTAGCATTTAGAAGCCACAAAGGAGACATAGACTCATTTACCAAGAACTTGTTAATCCATACTTTTTGGAATTTTGCATGTATATGTGTGTATATATATATATATATATATATATATATATATATATATATATATATATATATATATATATATAATCAATTGGATAATATAGCATAAGTTTCATTCATAAACTTTAACTTCTGGAATTAAATGTGTTATTTTATCAAAGTTGACAACTGATTTGATTAAGAATCTTCTCGTTCCGAAACTAGATGATTTGGCGAAGATTTCATGTTAAATATAAGCATTTTCTTTTTTTTTTTTTTAAAAAAACTAAACTATAACTTTGATTCTCGAAGGTGTATTTACTTTTGCTTAAATTTTTGAAGTATTAAAATTTAAAAAAAGAAAAAGTCTTGGGAGTGTACACTGTTTATCAGTTTAGTTCGGTTGTAGGAAGATTTATATTAAAATTAATATTTGTGTTTAAGTAACAACTTTATTTTAGTATATGAATTCCAATATTAATTATAATTTTAGTTTTTAAAAAATCATTCAAATTTTCAATTAAATTCTATATATAAATGTTATGGTTCAAAGTTAAGTGATGTCAAACCATACCATGAAGTGTCTTTTGAATCTAAATATAGAGTGGGGGACTTTTGGAATAAATAATTGATTATTAAAAAATAATCTCCTATTTGAGAAAAAAAAGTTAATACTTGATTCGAAGATAGATAAAGAGCACCCAATATCTGATCTAGCCTTAAGAAAACTTGAATGGTATGCAGTAGTTGAACTAAATGCAATGCAGGTGAAAATCTCAAACTGATAAATGCAAAGCATATATTTCCAAGGGAAGGAAGCAGGTAACATGCTTACGTGAAATATGTCTTTACAAAATATCCAATTACTGTGGAAAGAATAGCACCAATGACCCTCAAATCAGCTTTATCAACATCAAGAGAACTACCTACAGCAGCCTATGAAGAAAAACATATCAACTGCATAAGTGCAAGATGGCAAAGATCAAAAGCACTGTATCACAAAAACTCAAACCTGTGATTGAAAAACTAACCAGCCCAACTATAGCAGATCCAAGAAACTTGACCCAATCCATTGGAGTCAATCCTGGATTTTTCTTTTCTGGCTGTCAAGTAAAAAGTTGTGACCAAGTCATCACTTATGCACCTTGGGGGAATAGGTAATTGGTAATAACACAACCATTGGATGTTGATGAGATGATTCACAAATGAGGTAACTCACAAGAACTATTTCCATATCAGCCATTGGAATGTTTTTGAAATGCTTCACATAAATTCCTCTTTCTTGTTTTGATTTGGTGCTAGCTGGCCTGATGAATCATTTTCCAACTTAGAATTCAGTAGAATACAACTACTCATGGATTTTTTACATCTTGTTTGATTCTATCCAAGCATTACTTGTATCCTTGTTTTTCACACAATACACTTATATGAGATTTTTCAGAATAGTCTTTTAGGTATTTCTTAAGATGATGATAAAAAAGCATGTTTATAGCTATCATTGTCTTAAATGAAAGGATTTTGTTCTCTCAAAATAGCATGCATATAGATCAGAAATGCAAGGAAAGACTGATAATTTTATACAAAGAGGGATAATTTTCATCAAACTTTTTATTATTTCTTTTAACAGTTCTATAATTTTCAGTCTATATAATACAATCAAATAATTTCATTTTACAAATTAGCATAGTAGAGATCAGAGATACAATTGAGCATTACCTGTAGACAACAATTATCCTATCAAATGTTGGTTCTTGGATTGTGTTCTTGTTCAGCAAACTACCGATTCTGAAAATTAGCAAACAATTTCATGAGTGACAAGATAATCAAACATTCAAGATTTAAACAGTTTTACATGCATGAGCTCAGCAGTTGTGAGACAAAGCAACATGCATTTCTCAGACAAACGAGTAGTTGGATTTCTTGATAGAAAATTGAGATTTAACAAATAAGAATAATTTTCAAAATCCTTTGCAAAAATCTGTATTCAAACTTTATACTGGAGGACTACTGTTAACGTTTAGAATTTTCCAATGCCATACTGCTGGTAACTGTGATGATTCTAGAATAAATAACCATTATTAATATTGATCAGAAGGTGAGAATTTAAATCTTTGATAAAGTGGAAACTGCTAACATTCAGCTTTTACTCTACACAAATCTAAATTAGCAGAATACATCAAAGTGAGAGGTGAATGCTTATTTCAAGAAGAGGCAGCCATAAGCATACTTCAAGGGTGAATGTTGTGAATGAAGTATGAAAAGTCCTACTCCAGAAAGAAAAGAAGATAACAACAACACCACACAGAGATTCAGCAAGACCTCAATGGCATTTTTTCAAGACGTATCCGTTCATATACATCATCCTGATAATCTTCTGACTCCAATTCATCCTCCTTCTTGGGATCCTTTGTCCCACTCCCTTTTGACCTTCCGTAAAAAAACTTCTCCAACCTGCAAGAATCATGTGCTAAAGTTTTCTGCAGAAATAACCTAAAAAACATGCCATGCTGCATCTACAGAAACCATGATTTTCCTAATGAATTCTTCATGAACATAAGTTAATAAAATTGAACTGCCAGTGTGATTGTTCGTTACCCGGTTATTCTTAATACATATGACCAAAACCGTGCTATGAGCATGTCCACTTTCTCCATGATAAAGAAATCAGTCGTTTGCTCAATTCCAATGCCACGTCGAAAAATAATATACTTCACAGCAACAGTATATGTCAGCTTTCCCCTCTCAAAAATATTAAAATCGAGTAAACAAATAATTCTGATTGATGTTTCTATGTTCATCCTATCAAATAAGTAGTTCTGATTCACAAAGTAAATAGGCGCAATTCTTCTTAACAGCACCAAAAGTACCTTGGTGGATAAGTGCCCCTTGTACTAAAATTTAAAGACATACCTTATCATGGAAATCTGGAAGGTTATCTTGCGGATGTGTTTGAAAATATTTTTTCAAAAGAACCTTGTCAAGCTACATCAGCAAAACATAGATCAGCAACTGTTAACAGCACGATCAAGCATTCAAAGTCATCTGGGCCATTTAAGGCACATATATTATGCCTGGATATTGAGTAAAAAGGTAGAAACATTGTTGCAAACCTTGGATTCATTAACTGTAATGGGAAGATTTAGAAGATACTGTCCAGAAAGAGCAATATCAATCTCTTCTTGAGTAGCAATCTTGAAGTTGCTTTTTTTCATGACCTGCGTGAAGTCACAATTTTTCAATCAGTCCTTGAGTATTTTGTTATGCTTTATCTTATTCACCATATACATTTAGGCTAAGCAATTGAATAAATCTTTCACACACCTTATACTAATGCTTGTCTTTAAAATATGAGTTCTTGCTAGTAATTTAAGACTTTTATTCTATGTAAACTTCATATACTATATAATATTATACGCTTGTCAAGTCTTCTTTTTAAATTGGAAAAAGATTGTTTGACAGCAATAATTACCATTTTACAACCCACTGACTGAAGGGTCATATCAAAAGTAAACTTTTGCATTAGTAAAGAAATAGAGAAATTGTATTTGTAAAGAAATAGAGAAAGCGAATGATAACGAAGGATAGTGTTAAATGGGCGTAAAATTTGTTTGGATACTTTAATATTTACCACATTTTCATGTCTATACTTCCTAGCCTTTAGACGAGATGTCCATAGTATTAAGAAGTGGACTTGAGCATGACACCAACAAACAAAAAATATCATTATTAGGATAGGTTCTGTCATTGTTATGATACTATGTTAAAAAGTAAATTTTAAATCTAATTCAATCTTACATTTGTATCCATTTATATATTATAAATTAGTCTCATTTCTAGTCGAGGACTCCGAACAAATAGATAACTACAGAAAATGGAAATTCATGAAGTATTCAAAGTACCTCAAAAAGGTAAGCCAAGAAATTCTGTTCAAGAACATCAACTTCTTCACTAGGTATCTTCTGCTGTTTCAACTTCTGAGCCCCGGATACAGGATCAAAGAGAGAATAGATTTGCTTTTAAGCACAGAAAAGTAAGAGAAAAGAATCAGGCTTCCAACCATATCACTAGACTAGTTGTATCACAAGAAATGGTAAAGAAAATAATACCATCATGTCCTCAAACTGTAGAAGGTACCAAGCTCTGATTGTGTACTCTATTCTCTTGCAGAGCTTCAAAAATTCAACTCGGTCAGCACTATGTTCTGCACATAATACCCAAATCACTCAAAAGTCTACAAAGAGAATATCAAGCTTTTGAAAGAGGCTTGTGGTGTTGTTCATATATTATTTCATCTGAATAAGAACTGCAAACTTTTATCACCACAGATGCACCAACTAATTAGTAAGAATTTAAATTGATTGCACTTACAGAGTCAACATTTATATTGTTATCCAATCATGATTCTCATGTTTGATATAGTTTTTGACTTTTTAAGTAAATTACTTTACAAGTCATGGAGTGAATGGTGATAAGATAAAAGTTTTTTTTTCTTTTTTTTTGCATTAGTTAGCAAGTTTGGTATTTTTAATAGCAATTACTTTAAATTTATATTTATTATGATTTCTAGTTGGTTTACACATTAAAAACCTTTTAACTTATAGTTCTTACAAATTAAACTCTAAGTCATATATTTGAATATTTTCAAACGATTGCAGTTTTAAAGGATTTACACTATCATTGTATCAAAGATTGAAAATTAAACTCAATAATTTTCAAAGATGCTAACAACTTTTTTAATTGCTGCTACAATCATAGTTTCAACTACAATCACTGCTTCACTATTTTGTGATATTGGTGGTCTTTGCAACCATATTGCAGCAGCAGCCTCATCCACTGCTTTTTCTCTTAATTTCTATACATAGAAAAAAACTGCAACAACTATCTGCATTTAAAATTACAATCTGATATTGTTGTCACAATCATATCATATCTGCTTATAATTTTTGGGTAATTTCAGAAACAGTAGCAAAAATGCAAGAAAACAAGATTCATAAACCAGCTAGAGGTATAACTAAAACTACAAGCTCTTACTATAATGCAAAAAACAGACCCAGACAACAATTCTGACTGCATAAATTTAGGAGAGCCTCTACTGAACTCACAATCACGCCAAGAAAAAATATTACCATATAATATACGGGTTAGATTTTATGATTAATATAAAAAAATAATATTTAACATAAAATGACGAATAAGTTCTATTTTTCTTATTGAAAAAAAATCAGATAATAAGGTTTATATGATAACTATTCTATATGCTATCCCTTATAGAGACAAAGGATCCATTTATATTGATGGGATAATTTTTGTTACTTAATATAGATTTCTTAACAAACGAAGACACATATAAGAAATTAAAAACGTATCTAAAAAAACAAAAGGCTGTAAAAATGTGAATTAAGAAAAGAACTTGTTTGGGATTGAAAGGAAGGAGAGAAGAAGAAACATACTGATAAGGTTGGTCAATGTCATGATAAGGTGAGGCTTCAAAACGGGAATAACAGATTCACGTTCAATCCGAATAACTTCCTTCTTGTGATGATCATGAAGCGTTCCTTCCCAACCTGAACGTGTCATTTTTCTTTTTCTTTTTCTTTTGCACCAAACCAAAAAATCAAACAAACTCTAATTTATATCCAAAAGCACAGAAAGAAGAAACAAAGCGTTTCTTCGCAACACATTATGGAATAAGATTCATGCTTCGCAAACTAGGCATAAGATGCTTCACACTGCTGCAACAACCACGCATAAACCAAAAAAACAAAAATGTCTCTGTCATGATAAAATATAAATTTAAAATAGAAAAGCATGTTCATGTTTGAGATGAAACTACCACCACCAACAACGTTGTCTACAAAACACAAATCTTCATGGCCAACCGGTTATTATTGTTCATAGTTTGCAAAGTGAACATACGCTGTTTACGTGTGTGTCGTGTGTCTCGTTGTCAAATTGATTTGTTCAAACATTCTTCTATCTTCTCAAAATAGATTTATTCCTTCTAAGTTTTCTTTTTCTATTTTTTTATGAGTAATTATTTAAAAATAAAAGAATATAATTTAAAGTATATATATGTAACTTTGTAAATATAATATTAAAAAAAATTATATAATATTTATCTTTTAAATGATAAATTATTTAGTTATTTGGAAATAAAAATATTATCTAATAATTTACTTTATTAGTTAAATACATTAAATTATTTTTTTATTTATCAAAGAATAAATTTGTCCAATTAAAAAAATATAGATTCTAATAATATAGTAATATATACTAATACATATTAGTAGTTTAAGTTAAAAATATAGTTAAATATTAATGTGATGACGTTAAGCAGTTGTTCTTTATTAGTGAGTGTGAAAATATTGCATAAAAAAAAGTCATAATTTTGGTTGTATCTTAGTAACTTTTGATTTCAAATCTAAGAACCATCAAAACACATTTTGATAGAAAGTTTATACACAAATCTCTGTAGTTTTAGTACTTGTAATTTGTCTAAAAGTAACGTATATTTTCTATTTATTTATTAATTATTTTTTTAAAATTATTCTCAGATAAGTTATCTCTTATTGATAAATGAGTGAAGTATATGTAATATATTTATGGAGAGGATAAAACTATATAATAAAATTGTAGAAAAATATATACATTTATCATTTTTTTAATCTGTGTACAAAATCTTAAACTGAAGTTAAATTGCGAGATAGCATATTTTTCTTCCTTTGCTTATACTTATAATAACTTTTACTTATTTTTGGTAGGCCCCTTTTTAGGAATTAGTACTATACTTAAAACATGATATTTTTATATGTAAAGTGATATCGGGCATCTTTTATTGCAAACAAAAATTATTTAATTTATTTAAAGTAATAAATGTATCTTAAAATGATCACACATATGCAAACTATGACAAGCTAAGAATCTATTAAAGTATAAACTAAAGAAAACTAGCTGTTATAATTGTAGTTCATTCTTTAAGCCATATTAAAGGAGATATCATAGATGAATGAAAAAAAAAATAACCAAAAAACTGAGAAGTTATGTTAAAAGGTTATTATGAAATTTGGTTAAAAGTTTTAGATTTATATTTATTAATAGAAAAAAACTAAACAATAACATATTCATTTGTTATATAAAAAAAATCATTTATGTAGATATTAATATGTTTTTTATAAAGAAAAATTATGATGAATTTTTTGATGTATGTAAGGACATGACAAATGAATTATTTATCAAGATGTTATCTAAATTTGTTTCATTTTGACGAAGAAATTTTATATTGATTATATATCGATGTAACTATGAATAATATTTAATTTTTAAAATTAAAGATAAAGATACATTGATGAGTATGTATATATTTATGTCATTTTTGTCTCTATCATATCATACTCATACTTATATTAAAAATAAAGATAGAGACCAGTATATACATATTTGTTTCATTTTTATCTCTATGCATACAGACATGCACGCGCACACACATATAATTAATGTAAATTTGATGAATAATTAAAATTAATTTAAAGAACTTTTAATTTTATATGTTAATGTTAAGGAGGTTTGTGTAGTGTTAGGTTCAATACCAATTGAGTCCTTAAGTTCAATAGTAATAAAAATAATAGATAACTTGAATGATAATCATTATGTTGGTTATATATAGAAAGTGAAGGGTTAAATAACAAAGAAGGAAACATTAAAGATAAGATATTGGAGTTAAGAGTGTTTTTGTTGATGTTAAAAAAACTAGAAATAATAACAGATTGAATTACACAAGAATAATATCTACTCACAATCTCACCACATTAAAAAGAAATCGATTACACCTGCTCTATTTACTCCATTGCTACCCATATAATTTTTTGGATTTTTTTTAATTCGTGATACTGGCTGAATATCTATTTTAAAAATAATATTTTATATGTTGAATATTTTAAAAACAAAAACTCAAGAAAAAAATTCAAAATTTAAATGAAAAAAAAAAGGAATCTGGAGTGGAAAGGTTGTTGATGCAGGAAGAAAAAAGGCATTTCATCATACACCCTATTTTCACAGGTTCAAAGTTTAAAAATAAGTTTGATTTGTAAATGTTAATTCCAATATATGTTGTGTAAAAGTTAATTCCAAAATCTACAGTGTAAAAGTCTCTCTTCTTAGCTAATTCCATATCTATAAACACCAAAAAAAATTGACCCAATCAATCATCCTCAAATATTACTTAGAACCTCTTCTACCGATCCATCACTCAATAATAGATTTCGATTTAAATTTCAATGAACACCTCCATCACATGTTTATAACACTTTTCAACTAACAATCTCTTTCAAGGACAATGAGAAAGAAGAAAATGAAACGAAGTACAAGAAGATAACAAAAATAAGAAATAAAAGGAGTGGTAAACAATAAAGTTTATAAACTTCGACGCTCAGTTAATTTGGTTAAACACTTAATTCAATAAAAAATTATTTACTCTCACCAACCTTATTAATCACGAAAACAATTATGGAGATTAGAAATACAAGACGAAACCCTTAGAAGTACAATATAAAACCCCAGAAAAAAAGAAGAAGAAAATGTAGATAAATCTCATTTGAAATTAGAGTAAAACCCTTTCTACAAACTTTAATATTTCTTAAGAGCATTAATGATTTTTTTTAAGACTAATATATTTTTCTTTTCAATCACAGAAACATTACACTTTTCTTTTCTAAAATTAATCATAATTTAAAGGATCTTGTATCATAAAAAATTTCCAATAATACGTATCTAATGCAAGTTTTGAAAATATATTTCTGAAGTTTATTTCCTAGCAAAATGTTCGCATTTAGTGGGGATGTAGTATAAGTATCTCCAGCTCCCCCTTACTAATTCAGAAAATTTTACTTTATTAATTAATAAAATTAAAAAGTGAAAACAATATGAAATATTACTTATTAAATAAAATTAATTTTTTTATGAAGTAATAAATATCGACAAAATATGTTCACATAAATAACATTTTTAGACATGAAACAGACCTACCCAATTTAAAAATGATACTATTATTCTTTGGACCACCGTCTAAATATTATTATTCTTACAGTACCAAAATGTCCCCCTAGTCACATGTATCTTTCTACACTCTTTTTACTCTTATACGTCATTTTCTGAGGTGTTTGATGTTTAAATTAACAGTTTGCAATATATAAGTAAACACATTAATAAAAAAATCACATTTTATGAACAATAAATATATATATATATATATATGACCTTTATGGACCTAGGATTTATAGTCCTATCTTATTTTTAGGGTTTTCCCGTTCCATTAATTATTCTTAATTTTTTTTAATCTAATATTGATTATTACTACGGTAATATTGCTAGTATGTACATCTGACTACATGTCGACCCATGCCGATGTATTGAACGAGGTGTCCCTTCCTCTGCCTCCAAATACAATTATACTCAAAATTTATCAATTTTTTAATCAAATGTAATATTTCAAACATATTAGGATTAAATTCATTCATAATTGTATTGTTTTCAAAAGTACTCATTGAGGAAGAAAAAATAACAGTGGAGCTTCATTTCTTAGAATAAAAATCTTGAATTCTCCAAGTAGGAAAAAAGAATCAACTTAACAATTATTATTTATTAATAATTAAAAATATTTCAATAAAAAATTATTAATTATAAAACGATAGTCATACAGGAGAGGAGAGCAGAAGTATATATGGAAAAGAAGTGAAAGTAGGTGACTCAAAAAAGAGGGAGCAGCCTCCAGCATTTCTTACTTCCAAAATTATTAAAGAATGTCTCTCTAGAAGCAAAGAAAAAAATAAATAAAAAATAAGAATAAAATATGTAACTTGCCTAATAACCTTGGTTTCTTTCCTGCGCATCTAATATCTAGATATGTACATGGTGTTGAGTTGGTCTCAGTATAGGTATGTACAGAAACCTATCTCATCTTACAGGGTATGTGTGTACCCACCTTCTCTGGATCTTGCTTAAGTCAAAATTCTATCACATGGACAACTGTGCACTTCTTCTCACTGTCAAGCTTACATAGCTAACATTTGGTAAAACATTCACTACCGGTTCCATGATCTTAGGTATGGCTTTCCCATTTGATCATGTAATGATGAATTCTGATGTGGCAAGCTCATCCATGTCATATCATCAGGCACCAGACCACTGGCTGCTTCACGTCCGGTGAAGTAATCTAATGGATGAGAAGCCGCCGGTGGTCCAATTGTGTTCACCCTTGGCGTACCTGCATCTACTAATCCATAAGTTCTGTGTGCAACAAACTGGTCAGTATTTCTAACTGAATCATAAGAGCTACCTGAACGTAATTGATTACACTCTGACAGAATACTAAATAAACTCTGATCAGAGCTAGCTCCAGTGCCAAGACTTTGACTTGAAAGACTACCACTGTCAGATCCGTTCCAGCCACCACGAATTTGTTGATCGGCAGGAAACCAATGATTACCAATAAAATCTCCAGTATTTAAGTGAGATTGGGAAGGCCCAGCTATGCGAGCATTATTAGAAGTCCAATCCGTCATATTTACTGCAACCAATGGATCTTGCCTGGGCATTAATTGTTCTTGTCTGGAGATTATTGGATCTTGCCTGGGTACTAATTGTTCTTGTCTGGGGATCATTGGATCTTGCCTGGGGATTGAGTACCTTCCTCCATCTGAATAAATATTATGTGACATGTTTTCTGGCATGAAAACCTCAGTAGCTCTCCTGCGGCCCTGGTCCAATGTCAGTGACGTTTGTAAGGGCTCCTTGAAATGACTGGAAAATTGACCATCACCCATCATAACATTGTTAGAAGTCTGGAACTCTAAATCAGCTCCTTTCTGTTGACGATGATACGGTAACAGCCCCTCGCCTTTAAAGAGAGATGGAAGTAAGACACTTCGATCCTGGATTTGGTAAGAGCTGAAGGTACCATCATCTAATTGCCTACCTAACAACTCTTTCCCGGTCTCTTGACACAAATCAGTTTCAAGATCAATTATACGGGTTGGCTGCTCTTCACTGGCTTGAGGATTAGCCAATGATAACCCACTGGCAGTGTACTCATGAGTCACTGCAGAATCATAGTATGAGTGTGGCATTTCAACTCCTTGCCAGACATCACCACTGGAAGAGAAAGGCGTTCCTTCATCAACAGAAACATCCCGAGAGTTCATATTCCTTGAATACCCATCTTTATTCGGTGAAGTATTATTTGATTTTGATAAAAGAAGATTCTTTTCTGTATCCACAGTCATGGGGTTGAACTCGTCATCACCACCAACATAAGAATTGTGCAGGGACTGATGCTCGGGGGACCTAGAAATAAAATCTTCATCATCCTTCAAGTCAGACTGATCTCCATCCTTCACCTGACCCTGAAGCTCATCACCTGAGTTTACGCTATCCTCCCCCTGATCTTCATTCTGATCCTGTACCTCACCTCCTGCATTGACTTTATCATCATTCTGATCCTTCGGCTTGCCTCCAGAGCTTATGCTATCCTCATTCTGATCCTGAAGTTCACTCTCTGAGTTCATGTTGTCATTGTCCTGATCCTGAAGTTCACTCCCAGAGTTCATGTCCTCATCCTGATCATGAAGTTCACTCCCTGAATTAATGTTGCCCGTGACATGATCATGGAGTTCACTCCCTGAATTCATATCATCCTGATCCTTAAGTTCACTACCTGAGTTTACATCATCCTCTTCCTGAGGGAATTTTTTTAAGTAAGCTATTATGAAAAATGCCCATGACATGGGACTAAGGAAACTGAGAAACTGATACAAGATATGCAATCAAATTATAACAAATTATAGAAGACTCTAATAAGAAAACTCTACAACAAACCTCTATGAATGAATTTGATCTATCCTTCATCTCTGCCACCAAAGAGTTTATCACAGCATGTCTTTGTCTCTGTCTCTCTTTCCAATTCACATATGCTTCAGGGAGGTCTTTGTTTACTAGTAGCAACCTATGCAAATAAAATATATTCTATTGAGAAATCACGAGAAAAGTTTTAAAATGTAATCTGTTCAATCATAAGCTATTTGCATAAGTATATGGCCACGTGAACATCTCACTAACCAACGCTCCTGCAACTTCTTCTTTTCCTCTTTGACAAATATATTGTATGGTTGTACATTAATTTTTTCAAGGTTACCCAAAACACGGTTAAGGGACCTAGATTGAATGCTTTTACCAGACTGCTTCATATTCTTAACAAGTTCATGCTGCTGCCTACTAATCTGAAACAATGGATAAAGAAAACAATTAGCAAATGCCCTAACAAAAAAAATATCTTCAGAAATACCCCTCTTTTGTTGTTTTTAAATCTATATATAACTGAAGTTACCCTAAAATACCTAACCCCAACAAAGTAATAGGAAACAAAGAAGTCACCGAAAAAAATAAGCCAGTGTCTAAATATTTATAAGTTTCAATGTTAATAATTGATTTCACATAACTGAGCAACTATTGCTGTCCCTCTAATAATTGATACTGAAGAAATAACTGACCCAGTTACCAGCTGTTTCTCTGCCAATTAAGTATTGCTTGAAAAGAGAAAAAAAATAAGTGGAGAGCCCAACCTTGATATATGACATGTATTTGTCTCCATCACTAGAATGACTGTTACGTTTGGGCAGTTTGTCTCCTGTCTTGGGCTTTTCTCCCACATTAGGCACTCTGTCCAAAGTATCCATCAAATTTCTGGACTTACCTTTAACAATGTCCTTTTCAAGCACCCTGCCAGACATATATTATTTCATGAACATATTTGCACATACAGCCAAATAAACCATTTCACTGGAATAAAAAACCAGAGAATTAATTTTACCCTAAATGACATTGTTCCTTATTACAGTTATCATTCATGTACACTCAGTTATGTGATCACAGTGAAACAGGGACAAAAACTTTAATATAAAAAGTTGCATAGATTATGGATTACATTGAGGATCATTGTACAATGGAAAAATATTACAAAAAATCTAAGGTGTAGGTGACATTTTAAGTACAATGCCAGAAGCCTTATTCAATAGTATCATTCATCAGTCCAGTAAACATCACAAGAGAAGAAGCAAAACTGCACTACTTGCATTGCTAGTTGATGTTCCAAAATAACAACAGTCCCCAAAGTTAAGGACAAATATGCCAACGGATTTTCTTATCCAAAGTGTTCAAATTTCCTAAAGTTATTCGTTCAGAAACTGAAGGTTTGGGTGTACACATTAACACTAACTACAGAATAAGATTTCCAGGAATTGCTCATGGTTATTTTGTTTTACCCAACTTTATCAGACTTGGAAGTTGATTTTGTTACAACTACAGAGATGATAAGAACCTACAATAACTAACAAAAGAATGAAAGGGTGTAAAAAGTTCCTTGTCTTCAGGTATAATGCACTGTGATGATGATCATGATGGCAATGATGAAGGAGAACCAAAAGCAGCTCTAAAGAAGACAGTACGCCAATGACAAAAAATAATGATAGCACCACAATGTGAAATAACAGGTTAGTGAAGATGATATTAAACTAGTTATTCATATTGCATTAAACTCTAAAATGTGAGTTTTCATCTGATTGGATGACGTAAGTAATCAACTTAAAGTGAGTTAGGAAGTTCATTTATTGATGCAGAAATCTTAATAATCCAAATAAGCAATCATGACCAATATACAAATATCTTAAATTTCTATATCACAGCTTTAACAGAACAATAGTCTACTTTGCTTAAGAGATGGAAAATGGAGGCACTGATAAACCAAAATCACTACAATCATAAAGAATTAAAATTTGACAGAGATTGCTGAGTCAAGAGAGCCTATAAGTCCTAAATATTGCAGCAGAATTTATTAGTTACCTTCTTTGAAGTTTATCATCATTTCTCAGTGAGGAAATTTGGTTGTCACTACTGCATGCTTTATCCTCTGCATCCCAGGAGATTGACTCAGATGTCCCTGTAACATTCCCATCATGATCATAAACTCTAGATTCAATAACTTTTGAGGGTATTCTTTTCTCTACACGTTTTGACCTGTGTAATCCAACAATATTACAACGTCAATGATTAGCACTTAAAATTCCAAGAAAGAAGGAACATAACCTCATTAAATCCAAGTTCAGTAATCAGGACTTTTGAGTGCCCAACAAGAGATCACATGTAGCATAACAGAAATACTTGCATATCAACAAAAACGACAACTAATTCATGACAGTAGCACTCATCATAACCACTACCTCTACCACAAATAATTATCATTAATAAGCCAATTATCATCCATTTAGGACCCAAAAATAAAATCCACCAATTTATTTCACCAAACAATTATCAAAGGATTTCATTCTACAAAGTCACAGCTAAATATCAATTGAAACAAAATAAAATGTTGATGCTTAAACAATCTAAAACTCTATCAGTAAACATATAAAACAGACAGATACACATGAATGAAGACATTGTTTACTGAAGACAGTAGTCAAGTGGAAATATGGGAAAGTCCCATTTGATCATACAAACATCACAGAAAAGATTCACAGGATTTTACCATCTTAGATTTCAAGTAACATGATGTCTCAAGCTAATTAAGAATCAAAATTATCATCTGAAGTAGAATATGCATTGACCCAGCTTGTGCAACAATGAGCTATCTTGTTACATTCAGGGAATAACCAATGCAAGTATTGAAAACAGCTAAGATATCCTTTTAATAAAAAAGGAACTACATAATATGTCTTGTCCTAATTTTGAATGTCGTCAGCTGTGTAATGTATGTAAATTGCAATACATGGAAAGTGTCAACCTCCATATCCTTTGCACAATCTCCTTTTCTGGATCTTTACAGTTTTGCCAGATTTGCTTCAAGTTGGACAGAAATCCTATCATACTGCAAAATATAAGAATTACAATACTTGTTAAACAACATACCAAAAATAATACATGTTGAGCATGTATAAGGCTTACTCATTGTGATAATTATGTATGTGCGAGTAGTATTCCCTCTTTAGAGATTTAAGATGCTGTTCCCGGTAAACAATCATATCTGGATGAAGATCACCTAAACAAAGCGAAGCACCCCTGCAAATATATATTTTAGACATTTGTGACTCTGAAAAAGAGAAGATTTTCATGAATGATTAGCAGATTAGATAAATAGCTTACCATGTCTTAACGATATTTTTCTCCAAAATAATAAATAAAAAAAGAGGATCTTGATGAGATTGCAATATGATTTTGTCATAAATTCAGAATCCATAAATTATCTCAACCCAGATGCGCATACAGCGATGGTTTCCTAATTTCCTAATGAATATGAGGAAGGAAAAAAAAAAGAATTGGAGCTGTGAAGAACAAGACATAATTTCAACCAAATAAAATCATTTCAAGTTGCAAATGAGAAATTTGTGTAGAAAAAAGGAGACCCAAGAAAAGTGGTCAGTGTGCTGTGGATATAATAAACCCCAGATTAAATATAAAGTAAGCACCAAATGGAATTCATAGCTGAAATATGCAATCTGTAATGCTGGTAAACTCAACCCAAAGGCCAATAATAAAACTAAATGACACATTACCTCAACAACAAATCCACTGATTCATTGAAATTTAAAGAAATTGTCACATATAGCATGTACTTATGATATAAACTGTAAAATATAGCAGAGTGAGCACATAATGTATTTAAAGAAAAAAAAAATAAGAAAGAGATCTTGCCATTTCGTGAAGGGGTTTCCAAAGTTGAAGTTAATCCCAGCAAGCAAATCTTCCACAACTTGATGTGGCTCAAAGCCACTAGGAAGAAAATTCATGAGAAGGTTTCTCTCATTTTCTGAAAGATGGGTCATCCAAACCTGCCAATTGCCAAAAGTTTCATGGAGGATGATTTAGGCATAATTCCCAGACAAAATAAAATCTATTTTCGACTGTAAACAATAGAAACATACCACAACATGGTATTACCTCGTATGAAAGCACATCACTTAAGTTGTCTAAGTCAAAAATTTCTTGAGGCACTGTAAGCACATCTGCCACGAGTTTGTGACCATTGGCAACAGAATTGATAAATGGTTTGGTTTGTCTCCAACTGATGCCAACCTGTTCCCTCTTAGCAACAACTTTTTTCTGATTACCATCCCACTCAACAGAGATGTGAGATCTCATGTTTAAATCATTTTGAACTAATCCCAAATTCTTCCTTTTGATCCTTTGTTGCTCTCTGGAACCATAACCAGCAATGTTTGCACCATTAACTCGTTTTCTCCTTTGATCAGCAGCCATGGACACGAGAACAATTCTTCAAAAACACACTATACCAAAATATAGTAAAACACCACCTTCTTGACTTCTAATGAACATCTTTCATCCATAAACGACTTCAAAGTGCCACTGTTAAACAATGTCAATTATATCAACTTTCCATTTCCAAGTTTAATATTCAGAAAAGTTAAACAGTATTATCTCTATAAAAATCACCACCCTTTACATAATATCTTTTAGCATATTTGGAATTTAACGCATCAATCTGTTCTTATCATTATTCCATAAGAATAATTATGGCTAAGTTTAGAAGAAAAGAAAAATTTGATGCCATGCTTATTATTAGAGGCAGAAATTTCCATGCCAATGAAGAGAGGTAAATGGCTATAACAAATTAATGTTTGCCTTTGAACCTTTTTAGTGAAAGGTTTGGCTAAAATTGATTTTGAATCACTAGATGTGATTGACAGGCCTATCTAAATCAGTTTGTATAAAAAAATTACACTGGAATTTATTTCATCATTCCTCGTTAATGAAGATTCAATTTTATCTTTATTTTCTTTACCAAACATAAAGCAGAATGAAAAATAAAAATATCATTCCATTCCTGAGCAAACCTAGCAACACAACAGGATTGGCCACTCCTCTGCCATTATATTCTAATTATGAAAACATCAAATCCCCGCATTAAGTATGCCCTTAGATATATCACATCAACAAAACACCCTAGCAACTTAAACTCAGATAACATACAGAAAGGGATGTTATTCATAATGAATGCCTACGAGAAGCATACCAATATAATATAATACAAGTTTATACACTTGTCTCGTAGCTGCACAACAAACAAATGTATAATAATTTATGCATACCAACATGAGCATAGTGTATAAAATTAAGCTTATGTTTTTCAGGCTTTCTTTAACAGATTTCCAAAAAAATAAATGTTTCCCACTAAAAGAATGTTCACTAACACCCTCTCCAACTGCACATTAGGATGAATTTCCCATGAACAAACATTTACAGTGGCTTTTCATAGGATTTCTAGTCTCCACAAAGTAATGAATTCACATTGCCTGTTAGAATACATCACGTTACCTTGCATATTCCGTAATAATTCCAATAAACAAAGTGCATCTTCTTCAAATCAAGAAAGAACAGTGATAACAAATACCGGTGAGCCACAACAGATGGCCAAGGCAAGCACATATTTGAATAGTTAAATCAAAGTGGGTGGGGACAAATGTGAGCTTTTCGAAGTTCACCCCATTCATAACACATGCAAGTACAACGAATCATGTGTTCAACAAGTCAAAAGGATGAATGATAAAATATTGAAAACCACCAACAGAAAAAAAAAACATCATGCATGCTCACGAAAAATGAAAAACAAAAACACTGTATATCTGTTGTTTAATGGAGAATCAATAAAAAATTAAATCAATATTCCTTATACCAAAAATTATAGTTTTTAACAGGTCTTCGCAAGGCTAACTGCTTAACTTGACGTTTAGAATTATTTTCAACAACTCACAAGTCTATATTAGATAAAATCCAAACCTACCATCAGAAAAAAAAAAATGACACCACGCACACTCAGTAAAATAAATTACATAGCTATTGCTCAATTGAGAGTCAAACAAAAAATTAACAAACATTCGTTGTACAAAGATTTTTAGTTTTCGCAGGTTTCCAAGCAGCCACACTTGTAGAGCGCAAGTTCAAGTATCTAGGAAAAAAAATAAATCGAGTAATTTTCAACGAGAATTACAATCCACAATGCAAGTCAAAACTCAAACCAGTGCTATTCAATCATTCAAATCACCAAACATAGTGAACCCTAGTGGTCCACACTCAACACCATCACCAGCAAAAAAAAAAATTCAAAACACAAAAAAACACTGAAAAATTTCAATTCAAGAAACAAGCAAACCACCGAATTCCACATCCAATTTCAAAAACCGCATCGGAATCGCATTCGACTTACCTCCTTGCGCATCCGAAGCAGCGAAACCCTAAACATCAGAAGAAAAAAAACACTTCTAAGAAAAATTACCAGTGAATAAATTCGTCTGCCTGTTCCAGCGACACACCAAGCAGAACTCGAAGTTGCGCAATTAATTAAAGTTAATCGGAAAAAAAAAAGCTCAACAGAAATCGAAAGAGAGATAGAATAGGCGATAACCTAAGAGCGAGGGCAGAGCGAAAGAGAGAGAAAAATCGAAGAGGTGGAGAGAGAAATGTAGAGAGAGAGTGATAGAAGGTTTGGTATTATTAAGAGAGAGCATCGAGGGAAAAGAGACACACACCACAATTGGCAGAGAGAGAGAGAAAGAGGATCAGACGACTGTGGTTTGGTTTCCCCTCGAAACCGTTATTTTCCGCATCGAATCTTGATGCAGCTTCGCGCGCGTGTCGGCTCGGCTCACCGGCTCCCGCACGTGCGAGATGCTTATGGTATGTTGTGGATGCGGTTTGTGTTGGGTTTAGATATGTCAACGACACAACGTGAAGAAAGAGAGCATGTGTTTTCTTTCTTTCTTCTATTTTATTTTATTTTATTTGTTTATTTTTTATTTTTTATTGTTTATTTCTTTGTTTTAAAGGTGAATTAAATATGGGAATTCCATTGGGTGTTGGTAACAATCATTATAATTAAAATTATATGGAACGTTGACTTTGATGTCAACGGAACAGAATCTAGGATGGTAGGTTTAGATACATCGAAATAAATAAATGCGTATATTATATATATATATATATATATATATATATATATATATATATATATATATATATATATATATATTATTCATGCATAATATTTTTTTGGTTTAATGTCTCAAGGTCCCTATTTTTGTTCAGAATTTGAAATAGGTCCCTTTATTTTTTGGCGTCTCAATTAGGTCCTTATTTTTGTTAATTTGATGCAAATAAATGTTTTCCGTCAATTTCATCAAACGGCGTTAATGAATGTGTGACGTGGCCTGAGGACAGTATTGACACGTGTAAGGCCACGTCACACATTCATTAACGCCGTTTGATGAAATTGACGGAAAGGATTTATTTGCATCAAATTAACAAAAATAAGGACCTAATTGAGACGCCAAAAAATAAAGGGACCTATTTCAAATTCTGAACAAAAATAGGGACCTATTGAGACATTAAACCTATTTTTTTTATAAAGTGTATGTGATTTAAATATAACCTATTTTAAGATATTAGAAAGATAATATTTTATTGACAATTATATGAATTATGTTGAAAATAGAAAGAAAGGCGCGTCATCTCAATGAAAGAAAATTCTTTAATTTTTTTTACTAATTTTCTTATTACTTTTTCACATTTGACTATTTTTAATTTGGATAATGATACTCGAACAACCAAATTTGACAACATTTGAACACGGCACACGTGTCAGCGTTTGAGAGGTCCACGTTTTCAAGGGAAAAAGCTGCTGCATTCTGAGAAAACCTGCTTGAAGTGTGACGTGGCGAGGGACGGGCACGGGCAGTTTAGGGTGTGCGTTTCAAATTTGAAATTGATTTTCGAACTTTGCAGAGAGAGAAGCGGCGCGAACATTGGGGACCTAGACAGAGAGACGAGAGAGTTGGAGAAAGGGTTCACGAGCGAGAGAGAGAACGACGGAGTGGTTGCCGGAGTGCGCCGTTGAAGGTCGAAGGCCGTGTCGGAGAGATCGAAACCCTCCAGCCCGTTCCGTTTGACGGCGCCGCAGCTCCGACGTCGACCGCTCGACGCGAAGACGGGATCGTGTTTGGTCCGTTCCGGCCCAGCGACTTAGGGAGGCGTTGAAGGTGTCGCTTCGTCCTAGGTGGTTCCGTCCCTGTCCCGGAGTGCCGCCGGAGTGCCGCGAGAGATTCGCCGGAGTCTCGCCGGAGTTTGGGCTGTTCGGAGGACCAAAAAGAGGGGTTTTCCGGGTTGTCAGTCCCACCCACACCTTAGGCAATCGGCTCTGTTCCAACCGCCACGCGTGGTCTTCACTCAAGGTTGGTTTCTTTTTTGATTTGTCAGTGCAATGAATGTTGAATACATGGATGATGTTGTATTTGGATTTGATTTGCTTATGTATGAAACGTCTCCCAAGTGGATGTTGTTCTGTTCCCAATTTTTATACAACTTCTTTGCTTAATCTTACATTGTTGCTGTAATGTTGTTCGATTGGTAGTCATGGACCTAGTTGGCCTTGCTGTCAAAAAACTTCAACCCAATAACCCACTTCATTCGACTTTGGTAGCAGTAATGTTGGTGAACCAAGGGTCCTAGAGAATGTATTTTTATGCGAGACGAATTTGTTAATAAAATGTTAAGAATTGTTCCCAAATTTTGTTGGATTGGTAATATGTTGTATGTGTATGAGTCCCCTTGTTGGGGCTTTAACTTTAGAGGCTGTAATGATTGGCTTGTGGAACTGAATTTTGAGATTTTCTGTTGAATTTATACAGACCAAAAAGGGTTAGGTTTCCAAAGGGCAAGAAAGTGAAGCCAGGAGATGAAGTTGTGGACAAAGGAAATGTCGAGGAGGGTGAAGTTGACTTAACGAATCCCCAAGTAGCTGCCAAAGCTGCCAAAGAGCGGGCAAATCTAAGAAATCAATCTAGTATTTACTTAACATTGTTCTACTTTTCTTTCAGGTGGAGCATTGCAAAATGATTATGTGTATGATGAATCTTCTGGGTATGGCTCTTCTCTTCCATGTAAATTTTGGGAAATAGTCTGATATACATGACATTATTTATCTTTGTTGTAAATTTCGAAACCAAAAAAAAAATCATTATGGTATTAAGGAGGTGGCAAAAGTTGAGGGTTTGTACCCACTTCTTCTTCTAATGAATTCTGTTACCAAAAAGAGCTGTTATAAGCTTGTTCTGACATCAATATTTGATGGTCCAGGTACTATTATAGTAGCAGTTTGGGCTATTATTATGATCCAAATACCGGGCTTTATTGCTCTGCAGCATCAGGACAATGGTACAACACATTCCTTTATCATCTTTTCGTGTGGTTTGTCAATTTGTATGCTGACATCTTTTAGCCTTTGTTTACAGTAAGTGGTTCCAAACATAGATGTGGATTTGGATGTGTCTTTAGTTGTTTGTTAAAATTTAATCTTGATTTGTGATATATTTTGTTGGAAACTATATCAAGAGATGTGATATGTGTACGTCAATTTATAGATCTTTGGTGGCATAAAAACATGCAGGGTGATTAGTTGTATAATTAACACCTTTGGCTGAGAGGAGTGATAGGTGTAAATTTTACTTGTTTTTGTTGCTTAAATTGTTGTGCTTTTGAGTAAGTTTTAGTGTTAATTGTCATGAAAAGTATATAATTGTTGATATAAGTATAATTTTCACTGTTTAAATGTTTTTTATGCTTTTGTTTGTTTATTTCGAAGTAGAATAAGGATTGGGAGCGCATCATTTGGCTGTCGGCATCGAGAAGAGGACGCTCGTCCAGCGCGCAGAGGACGCTCGTCCAGAAAGTGGACGCTCGTGCAGAGAACGGAGATCGCTCGCCCAGCTGGCAGAGGACGCTCGTCCAGACGCTTGTTGCCCAGAGGGGACGCTCGTCCAGCGCGCAAAGGACGCTCGTCCTATCGACAAATCAGGATCAAGTGCTTGGGTCTTCCTCAAACCATTTACAGCAGATATGTGGTGTGCTACGACTGTCTCATTTTTTGTGATTGGAATTGTTATATTGATTCTTGAACACCGAGTCAATAGTGACTTTCGTGGTCCTCCTAAGAAGCAAATTGTAATTATGTTAATGTACGCCTTTGTAGCGTCATATGATAACCTTTTACGGCCAGTTTATTGAATTTGGTGCAGCAATAGGTGCCCCAATGTTCATCTTTTGTTTAAGATTCTAAATCCATTTAACGAGTTATTGATGATTTGAATTAATCCAATATTGCGGTTCAGTCATAGATCACACACGAAAAAAAGGGGGTTTTTTTTTGGATTGTTTTGCAAGGAAAATTAAATTAATTAAAAGTTGAAAGTTAAAAACAATTGACAAAATTATGAAAATTAAAAGCTGAAAGCAGAAAACCGAACGGTTCTAACCAGTGTTAAAACCGAACGGTGATATAAAAGACCGAACGGTCCAAAGCACAGAACGAAAGGTTGAAGTATAAATTGCACGGAAGTAAAAACCGAGCTGTAATAACATTGAGACCGAACGCTAATTACCGAGCGTCCTAACCGCACGGTTCTTATAACAAGGCCGATCGGTTAAGGCAGTAAATCAGAAATGAGCACAATAAAGCCGAACGGTAAAAGCAGTTAATGAAAAGGACGAACGGTATTAGGTGACCGAACGATATGAAGATAACAGGCAATGGAAAATGATATTGAAAACTAAACCAAACACAAAAACGAACGTTAATGACCGAACGGTACAAGAATATTCATTCATCAAGCTAAAGGTTCCAAGACCAGAGCTAAACCAGAAAATAAAGAATCAACCCAACGGTTAAACCAGCAAGGTAAAGACCGAACGTCCATACTGTGACCGAACGGTAGATGTAAGTATAAATGAAGGAGCCATTCGATCTGTAACAGACCGAACGGTATGAAGATTAAGAACGAACGGTCAATAAACAACAAGCACGAACACAGAGACAAGCCGAACGTCACGGAGCAAATACAAATCAGATGAAAGATGGACGAACGATCTCTAACAGTGACGTTAAAGACCGAACGATTTGACAGGCAGAAACAGTAAACGTGCAGAATTCAAAACCACCAGAAACGCAATTGCTGGAACAGTAAACTCGCACAATAAAGCTATCAGTACAAACGAACGTAAAAATTAAATTGCAAACAATCAAGAACAGTATAAATTAAATGGCAGACACACAACAACACAGATCAGATTTCAGCAGAAGTTTAATCGCATCAGTAGAATAAAATTGACAATTCAGTAACAGGAAATTAAATGACATTGTTCATTCAAATTAAAATTCATTACAATCTCACTATGCACCTCACAGCACCTCACGGCACCTCTACTCTCATACAACAATCTCACTACATTACATTATCTGGAGTTCAAAACTAATCTACTGAACTTGGAGGAGAAGAACCGAGAGCCTCCTCCCAAGCGTAACCCTCTCACTCTTTTAAAGCCAAATTCTCAAGTCTCGTTCTGGTGCTGCCTCGTGCGTTTCCAGCCAGGTTGCCATGCTGTTGTCTCCCATTAGCAACCTTTAATGAATTTCTTCCATCACTCTTTTGCTTCTCTGTCAGATAAAGCCATGTGGGGCCCTCCATTTTGTTTACACTTCTGCATGTTCTGCACACCATCGCTGCCCATGCTGGAATAAACAAGGTCTGTGTCAGCTTTCCACTTCTCTCCCATCTCAACATGTGCATCCAATTCGGCTGGACTTGAAGACGGTGTGTGTTGTCGTTGCTGCTGTTTGATGCAGCTGGACGTGAATGCTTCCAACGTTGCAGCTCCCAAGCTTCTCATGGGCGTGCTGCTGGAACTGCTAGACGGATGGGGTGTGAATGAACAGAAAACGGAAACTTAATACATAGTATTCATATTCAAGCACAATGAATTTAATTTAAACTCTCTTTAAGAAATGCCAGATATTTGAACTAGACAGGAGGTGACCAACATGACAGTAATCCCCAAATCAAAATAACACAGAATTCAATGTATAATAACACTACACCAACACAAAAACTGAAATTACATTACACCAACACAATCAACTAAAACAACAAATTGGAAATCATAACAAACATTGTCAGCATTTATTAAACCACGACAAAAAAGAGAACAAAAAAATAATAGTCATTTACTAATTCATATAATTCGTGCCACATAAAACAACATTTTCTAACACTCATGGTACAGGGACAGAATTGGTACCTTAGGCAAAATAAGTGGGTACCTGTGTGCCAGTTTTTGCACAACAAGGCCAACTACGTCCATCACTTTCATTTTGGGGTGTCTTGTTTGTTTTCCCTCATTTTATCTACTTCTAAGTAATCTGGGAACAATTTCTTAACATTTTTTTAACATATTCGTGCCACATAAAACAACATTTTCTAACACTAATGGCACAGGAACAGAACTGGTACCTTAGGCAAAATAAGTGGGTACCTGGGTGCCAGTTTTTGCACACCAAGGCCAACTACGTCCATCACTCTCATTTTGGTGTGGCTTGTTTGTTTTCCCTCATTTCAGCTACTTCTAACTAATTTGGGAACAATTCTTAACATTTTGTTAACAAATTCGTCTCGCATAAAAATACATTCTCTAGGACCCTTGGTTCACCAACATTACTGCTACCAAAGTCGAATGAAGTGGGTTATTGGGTTGAAGTTTTTTGACAGCAAGGCCAACTAGGTCCATGACTACCAATCGAACAACATTACAGCAACAATGTAAGATTAAGCAAAGAAGTTGTATAAAAATTGGGAACAGAACAACATCCACTTGGGAGACGTTTCATACATAAGCAAATCAAATCCAAATACAACATCATCCATGTATTCAACATTCATTGCACTGACAAATCAAAAAAGAAACCAACCTTGAGTGAAGACCACGCGTGGCGGTTGGAACAGAGCCGATTGCCTAAGGTGTGGGTGGGACTGACAACCCGGAAAACCCCTCTTTTTGGTCCTCCGAACAGCCCAAACTCCGGCGAGACTCCGGCGAATCTCTCGCGGCACTCCGGCGGCACTCCGGGACAGGGACGGAACCACCTGGGACGAAGCGACACCTTCAACGCCTCCCTAAGTCGCTGGGCCGGAACGGACCAAACACGATCCCGTCTTCGCGTCGAGCGGTCGACGTCGGAGCTGCGGCGCCGTCAAACGGAACGGGCTGGAGGGTTTCGATCTCTCCGACACGGCCTTCGACCTTCAACGGCGCACTCCGGCAACCACTCCGTCGTTATCTCTCTCGCTCGTGAACCCTTTCTCCAACTCTCTCGTCTCTCTGTCTAGGTCCCCAATGTTCGCGCCGCTTCTCTTTCTGCAAAGTTCAAAAATCAATTTCAAATTTGAAACGCACACCCTAAACTGCCCGTGCCCGTCCCTCGCCACGTCACACTTCAAGCAGGTTTTCTCAGAATGCAGCAGCTTTTTCCCTTGAAAACGTGGACCTCTCAAACGCTGACACGTGTGCCGTGTTCAAATGTTGTCAAATTTGGTTGTTCGAGTATCATTATCCTTATGGTTTAGGATTTAGTTATTTGTTATGATTTCAATATTTGTTTTGGGCATTGATTTTAATTTTTGGTTAATTTTGTTTGTTGTAAGAATGGTAAAAATACGACGTGTTTCTAGCTATAGGAGTAGACCTTAAAAATAACTATAAATAATAATATTATTAAAAGAAATATGTTTTTGACAATGAATTTAAGGGCAATATATTAATTTAAAAAGTGATTTTTGTATTTATAGACGACAAAAATAAAATTAGTAAAATAAGTTGTAAAATTAGAATAAAAAATTTATAAGTTAACCTATATCACATTGCAATATTTATGTTTCCTGCAAAAGGGGAAAAACTATTTTTGGACACCTTTTTTGACATGTTCTACTAGTTATGAGTAGTAAAAAAAATGAATTAAGTTATTTAATTAAAATATAAATTAATAAGGGTTATAAATGAAAATAATAATACACTAATACATTTATTTGACATATAATATAAAGATAAAGTGTTTATCAAAAATAGTTATTTTTTATATTTAAAAAAATATATAGTATTAATTGAATGTAAAAGATTTGTGGCAGTTTGAGTGCTATTGTGGCGAGTGTTGCAAGCCCAAACGTCACAATGATAAAATATATATATATAGAAGGTTTTCTATTACTTAATGGAAGGATGTTTTAATGTTAATTTTTTAAGGATTTTATTATCCTAATTAATTGCTATAATCTTCTTTATAGAGAATTATTATTCTAACGTTTACCTTAGAAGTTTACTATTGATTTCATGTCAACCAGATCCTCCTAAGTTGTTTGGAACACTTTAGTATAATTTTCCAAATAACCGTACTAAGCTATAGAGATATTCTTTCATGCATTAAATTTTCTAATTTTATAGAAGTGCTAGTAAAAAGATAACTTATCAAACTTCCATTTTAATATGTTCCTATGTTTTTAGATAGTTATGACATTATATAGAATAATTTTGATGTTAAGTTAAAGAAGGTGACTCATATTTAATTTTTCATATCTTAGTTTTGAATCACTCGTTTAACTTGTAAGGTAGCTTGGATCTTAACTCCTCTTCAACAAGCTTTATGATTGATTTATATTCCTAGAGTTTTCTTGATTTCTTTTATAGATCACTTTGGTTGCTGCTTCTTATCCTTTTTATAATCCTTTTTTGTACTTATGAACGTAATTGTTTTATATCAGATTGAAAGGATTGAACGACTTATAAACCAATTGTTTCATATGGGATTGAAAGGATTGATTGACCGATAAACTAATTGTTTTATATGAGATTGAAAGGATTGACTGATCGACCTATGGTTGATCCGGTGGTCATAGTATACATTATTCTTATGTTATCATAATATTATTAAAAGTTATAAATTTTTATATAATTAGTATTTATAACTAATATTATTGTAATAAAATTAAAATTATATAAAGAAATATAACTTCAATAATATTACAATTAATTTCTTAAATAGTATGTTATAATATTATTGTAGTCATATTTCTTTATATTATTATATATAAAATATGTTATAAACATATTTCTCCCCTTTACTTAATATTTATATAAAAATATTATAAAAATGATCATAATTAGATATTGATTATAATAATTAAATTTATATTAAAAAGTATTATTAGAATTGAATATAAGTATTATATTATTAAAAAATGTATTTTCTATAATAGTAATATTATAATTATGATAATAATATATTATTATTAAAATAATTTTTATAGTTATAATATTATAATTATAGCTAATATATAGTTAATAATTTTAAATAAAATATTTAAATTATTTTAATATTTTTTTTAAGTTATAAATAAATAAAATAAAGGACAGAAAGATGAGAAAGATGAAAGATGAGAAATAATATTAAATTATTTTAATATTTTAATAGTTTTTGTTTCATCACTATTGAATCTTTTGAAAGTACAGACCTTCAGTTTCCAAATGGAATCTGAAAATTATTTAAAGCGGTAACAGCTACCATCCTCTCTGTATATAAGGCTCAAAAGTATATGAGGTCGTTATTACAGAAAGATGAGAAAGAATGCAAGAAGACCTATTCTTGATCTCAATTGCCTTTCTCCTCCTGAAGAATCAGAATTTTCTTCTTCTCCTCATCATCATGATGATAAGGTTTTATTCTATTCATTTACTTATAATCATATCTTATTCATTTATCTATAACTATAACATTGTTATTATTGTTGGAAGAAGAGAGTGAACTATGGAAGAGAGTCTCTTCCTGATCTCAATTATCCTCCTCCCGAATAATCAGAATCATCATCGTCTTCTTCTCCTCACAAAATTACCATAAGGTTCTACACTTCTCTCTCTATATATAAATATATGCATTCATTCATTACTTCATTCATTTTCAATTCATTTCTTAGTTCTTCTCTTTTAACTGTCAGCTTCAGCTTATGGAGACTGCTCATTCATTATATCGTGTCCATTTTCAACAAGAAGGATCACTCTGCACAATGAATTCAACAGTCTTTAAAAGCTCTTCCACAACAATGTTATATGTATTTTAGTGATGTTTTAAACTTCTATCTTTTGCTTTCGGTTCTCTCAATTTGTGTTGTCTCACTGTGTTCAAACAGCATGGCTGTTGTGTGTTATACTAAATTCAGTATTTTTATATACTCTTTTTTTTTTTTTTACAGATTTCCTTACAAATTTTGTCATGTAAAATATATTAAATAAAAGTTCAACTTATTTAATGTCCTTAAATTTAAAATATTTGTTATTTTATTTTATTATGACATAAAAAAATTTATATTTGTGAGTCCTGATATGTTAAAAAGGGAATTTTAGTTGATGTGGTATTTCCGATCCTTGAGAAGAGATTAACTTGGGTTTATTTGGATTTTATTTCTGGACCTATTTTAGTTATCATCTCTCTCAGATATCCTACTTTATTTTGGATTTATTTACTTTTCTTTCTAAACCTCATAATGATTCTAAATATTCAATCCATTCAGACTCTATTGTCTGAAAATGAGTGGGATATAATGTGACTTTGCATTAATAAACTAAGAGTAAATAATGGTTTAGTAGTAAACATTAATTGATTTTATTCTTAGTATAATGAAAAGAATTTTACTTTTAAGATATAATTTTAATTTTGTTAATTTTTGTAAACTTTATTTATAATTAATATGATTAAGTACAAGTTTAGTGTTTAATAATGATTACATATATTTATTAAGAAAATAACATTAATGTATAATTAACTTTTTAATTTCAATAATAGTCAAAAACAATTGACATTAATTCAAAGTATACCGTATTATTTGTTAAAAAAATATTTAAAATTCTTGCATACCTTAAATATGAAACTAATAAACTAGAATATAACTTCCTACATTCAAATCTAACATCAAAGAGGAAAAAATTCTACATTTGACACAGTGAAAAAAAAAAAACAGACTTATGAAACATATGGTTCATGAACTTGTAAATGTAATGTTTATGCCATTTTAGAAGTAAATTTTTATATTAAATTTTAACCAAAAGTTCTTTATTTATTTAAAAGTTAATGTATTAAATAATATATGTGAGTGTTGTACATTTCTCGTGTCAACTTAGTGAAGTAAGTGCTGTTTGAATAGATTTTTTTTATTAAGTATTCAAAGAAGAAAAGTATAATAATGTAGTTTTCCTATTAAAGTAAGTTTATGCATATGTTCTCAAAATTCCATTTAAATCATGATAGAATTAAATTTAATTCATAATCAAAAAATTAAATAATCTTTTCTTTTTATTTTATTTCTCTATAAGGAATTTTATTGAAAAGTTTACACACATGAAATGGAAAGATTTGGCATTGGCATTTCTTACTGCACCTCTTTATAAAGAAAATTTCAATTTTACTGTTTTTGAATTACATACAATTTAAAAATTATTTTGGGAAATTAAAAAATATTTAAGATTGTATAATTCATTAATAATTTTTAAATCTCAAAAAAGAAAAGTCTGAGATCGTCTAATTTCAAAAAGTCGAATGACTTCTGGATTATGCATTTTGCTAACTACTTTTACTTGTTACTTTTTATTTGCATATGTAAAAGTTATTTTTAATTTTTAGATTTTACAATATAGAATTTTCTTTTAAGAAAATTTATTTTCAGAATATATAATTCGGAAGTTGAGTTATATCCAAGAGATATTTTTTAATTTTAAAATATACAATCTGAAACCATTAAAATTTGTTTTATATATATATATATATATATATATATGGAAGTACAGGAAGAAACGGTTTATTCAATTTAGCAGTGCATTTGATATCATAGAATAAAAAAGTTGGGCCTTGGCCCAAATCTTTGGATGAGGTTTATTGAATTTGAGGGAAAAAAAAAAGATTATTGTGATTAGGCATAGAATATAGAATAAATTTGGTTTAATTTGAATGTAATCTCTAATTCAAATTAAATCAATTTTAACTTTAGATTGAAGACAAGGAAAAAAATCATTGAAAATACACCATTAATGTATTTTGAAGATATAACATAAAGATGCTATAAAAAAACTCAGAAAAAAAATCAAATTTATTTTGAACAATGCCAATAAATCATTTTGCAACATGTGAAAGTAAAATGTTTTCTTTATTACGAAGAGAGAAATAGTTATAAATTATTTAATACTTGTTGTATGTAATTGTAACAAAAATCACATATTGACTATGTTTTAAAGACAGTATAATGTCCCTTTATTTTTATTTTAATCCTCCATTCTTTTAGAAACTACGATTAGATTTATATAGCATGTGCGGTAACAAACTACGAACAATGAACAGATACAAACCTGTTGCAAACTCGATGGAGGAGGCGACACTAGAGTTTGACAGCAACGATACTGCTGCACCTTCACATCACTTACTACGTTAATTTGACTCAATCTACCAACCTGATGAATGAAGCCACGCTAATGAAAATGGAGGCGATTACGAAAACGAGATAAAGAGAGAAAGAGAGACTCACGAGATGAGAGATTCGAGGTGACCTTAACCTCCACATGGTGCTTCGCGGTGGTGACGACCTCAACCAACTGAACCCGCCTTTCTTTCCTTCTCCCTCTCTATTTTCTGGGTGTTTCACCCTGCAGCATTTCCCTATGCAGTACCTCCAATTTTATAAAGTACCCCTAATTAATAATAAGGTGGTTATTTGTTAATTTTTTTTATTGAAAATTACTATGCTAACGCCCCTGAGAACTTGTATGTTACAAAAATACACAAAATTTAAAAATTTTGCATCAATAGGTAAAATCTGTCATGTCTCAAATATGAAAATCAATTAATATATTAAACCTTAATAATTTCAATATATAACATAATTCACGTAAAAAAAATTATATAAACCTTGAAATAGTCCTTAAACAATTCCAACTCGATAATAATGAATTTAGTATAATTCTTTAATCTTTTATGTAAACCAACTAAAATCTGAAGTAATATTCACGGTTGTAAATCTCCTCTCTCATACAAGTAAACGAGGAAACTCCCCTTATCTTAGAGTTGAGCAGTACAATCTTCTAGAATGCTCTAACCAACAAGGACTTAAACAATGCTCTACAACCACCAAAAATGTGATGGAAACCGCTCTTAGAGCTGGGATGGACAGAGAAAACAAAAGGACAAGCTACCAACTGCATGCAACCAATAAAGTGGCATGCCCTAGGTTCCAAAACCAGTGGAGGAGAAGGGAAAACGACTTACCCGTCGAAATGAAGAAAAGTGAGTCTAAGTTTTAGAGACAGAGAGTGGAAAAGCTGAAATAAGGAACTCAGATTTTTTAAAAGTTCCTCCTAAGATCTTAGTGTCCTTAGTCTTTTGGGCCTGGCTGCCTCAACATAAGGCCCAACTGCCCTAAGATTTCTCTTATCCTCCTTTATACACCTGTTTATATCTCCAGTTCTCCTTCCAAGCTTAATTCACACCATGACATATTTCCTACTTTAAATTTATCCTCTAACAGTACCCAATCCTCCAAACATTGATATAACTACATTTAAACTTCCAGACATTTACACACCAAACAAAAAATACATATCCGCCAAAATTACTAAATTCTTATTTTGTAACCTCAAAATTTAGAACTCAATATATATATATATATATATATATATATATATATATATATATATATATATATATACCCCTTACTTCCATTTATCCGAAAGGTGTATATATATTCAGTACTTCTACAAGACATCTGTGAGAACCTGATAAATTAATAAACACTAATCTATTCTCTGATCACATTTTACTGCACCTTGCCACGTCAAAATCCACTCTCTTTCTCTCTGCATGCACTGAATGCCATATGTCACTTTGGAAGCTTCTAAAAGCTGTAGTGGAAACCAGGTGGCAGTGAGTAACTGCTCAACCGTTTGACGAGGGAGAGAAAATAATTTCTCTGAAAACTCTTCTCTTCCTTTCATGCAATCTTCTTCTTCCTCACGAATTCTGATCTTCCATCTTCTCTGCATTTTCTCTGCACTCTTTCATCTTCTCTCTAAAATACCTCACTATCAACTCCTCTGATCTAATTTCAGAGACCGTAGACACCTTCACTGCACCGTGAGCGTTATTCTGATCCGAACCAAACTGAGAACTGAACTGGTAAGTTCTCGTCCCTGCACTTGTCTGTTTTAGTTCATGCGAACCAAATCCTGGTTGCATGCATGGGTTATAGGTTTGAATCTGATGTCCTTTTTGGTATCTTAGATTTAGTGAAAATCGTGGAGGGATTCATTGGGTAGAAAGCTGTTATTGACCGAGAGAAAATCTTAAGCAACTGGAAGTGCACTGCTTGAACCGGTAAGGGAAGCTTTAGTAATTTAATTTAATATATGTTTGATCTGTATGACAGTAATGAATAGTGCTGGATGTCTGAAATGTATGCAATATATGAATTTTGAATATGCGTGAATGAGCAGATTTGAAATGGATGTATATCAGGAATGTGGTGTGAAATTATGCAGTGAATGAGATGTATGATTTGTAATGTGATTGATTTCTGCATAATTTGGAATGATAATGATTTGAACTATATGTTGGTGATGATATGTTGGAAACTGGAAAATGGAAGATTCTGTATTTATGAGATGATAATATGAATGTTGTAATGTATAAGATTTATGGTGAAGAAGAAAATTCTAAGTTATGAATCGTATAAAAACTGTGCAGTATAGTGTCTGAAAATCTGGAAATCTGATACTCTATGATTGATGATGTACGCTCGTCATCGAACGGTCTTATACCGTTCGGTTTCCCTGGAATATCACTTAGAATAAGGACTCTTTCATTTGGAAAGGACCTGATCGAGAACGAGCGTCGTTGGTGTTAAGAGTTAGGTGAGCGTTCGGCTTAGCCTAGCGGGTCCAACCATTAAAAATATAAAGTGAAGTATAGTTAGGACGCTCGGTTTTGTTTACCAGCGTTCGTCATAAGTGGCGCTTAGTATTATACTGAGCGTTCGTCCAAATGAACTCTCAATCTTAGATTGAGCGTTCGTCCCAGTTAGCGTTCGGTCTGATACTGAACGTTCGTTCCCATGCGTGTTCGTTTCCATGCACATTCGTTCCTATGTGCGTTCGTTCTATTTGGTGCTCGGTCATTGACCTGGCGTTCGTCCTGAGCAGTGTTTGCTTTTATAATTGAACGCTCGTCTTATTATTGCTTCGTGAGCGAACGTATATGGCGTTCGTTCAAATTGTTAATTAACGTTCGGTCTTTGACTGGCAGTGTTGTTTTCTGAATTCAATTATATTTGATTGTTTATCTAAATATTTCTTATTGGCTTTATCCTTTGGATTCTACCTGGAGTCTTTATATTTAAGATTTTTCTAAGTATTACCCATCTCTTCTCAGATCAGTTTTCTTCAAATTATTAAGTGTTGTAATGTAGTTAAGTTGATAAATGGTACGTTTCTTTTGTTCAGAAACGTGGACGTTTGAGTACTGTAATATGTTCGTCCCTATTTATTGAGTGATGAACGTTCTTTAAAATAAAGAGAGTGAACACAGAATGAAAATTTGAATAAGAGAAATTGTGAATATGTGCGAATGGTATTTGGAATGGATTTATTGGATTGGATTATGAAAGAGCGTTCCAAGGAGGAACGTCTCCATGATGTGAATATGAGAAGTAGTGTAGTATGACCATGGTAAAGCTGCTGATGGCTGTTCATCCTGATATTCCGTGAGTGCTCATCCTCATGTAGAGGGGAGTAGGTCATGCGTGGGAATGGCAGGAGGCCCTAGTCCTATTGAGTACTTTGGACTGATAGGGTTAACCTCGGGTGGCAGCTGATGGATGTTCCAGTTACTACACCACCCGGGTGCAAGAACGCCTGTAGATACATGGCATCATACAGTCCGGACAGTCTTTAATTATGAGAATTTGAATGAGTTACTGTATGCTGGGATATGTGTTTAATATTGTATGAACTGCATGACTTATTTTATAAGTTAAATTATGTTGATTTTATTGAATTAAATTACCTAAGCTTACCCTTGCAATTTCCTTGTGTTGTCTACTGTTTCTGTATGTCCGTCTTGTCAATGCAATGATCATCCGTTGTGGATGTGAGCAGATGGTGAGGCACCCCTTGAAACTATACTGGAAGAAGAAAATTTGGAGGATGCCAACCTTGTGGAAGTTGAAGTTAAAGCTGAGCAGTAGCGACCCGTTTCTGTAATAGCATTAGTCACTTTTCAGTGCTGTATTTTTGATAGTTCTGTGTATAGTTTTGCAGCGCTGTTCATACAGTATTAGTAGTAGTTAGTCTTTCTGTATAGCATTTTGGGACGTTGACTGTATATTTCTGCAGAACGTTTGTTCAGTAACTGGTTTTGTACCTTTTATGGATTTCTGAATACTGTAATTTGCTGAACATGCTGTTTTATTTTGAAGCAGCTGTTAATTATGCTAAGACTGCACTGTATTTTCTGTAAATGTGATTAGTTCTGATTAATAGTAATTACTATTTATTGGGATGTTACATTTATTGGTATCAGAGCAGTTTTGTTCTTTTAAGGACATATAGGGTATGAGTGCACTGTGCTTTTCGTTGTGTGCTTGATATGTGTTTGATGAGTTATTAATTTTTAACTCTTGAACATAGCTAACGTACGTTTTCTCTGATCCAGAAAACGAATGGCTCCTAGACTTCCTCCCCCACCTCAGCCGAATGAATCTGATGCACCAATTAGTGCCCGTGTGTTGGAGGCAGTCATAGACAGGCTTCAACAACAAAACACAACTTTGGTTGAGCAGAACGCTGCCTTGATGAGGCAAAACCAGGAAGCAATGCAAAGTATGGAGGCTTCTCGTGTTCACTCAGAAGCAACGCAAAGACAACTAATGGACATCTTGGCAGCTGGCCGAGGCACACCAGGAGCCTCCTCCTCTAATGCTGCACCCCATGCAGAATGGAGTTTGGAAAGCTTCTTGCAGCACCATCCTGCCAAGTTCAATGGCAAAGGGCTTCCGGATGAGGCGGATCAGTGGCTTAGAGATATGGAGCGGATCTATGATGCCAAAAGATGCCCAAATGAGAACCGTTTGGCATTCACAGAATACTTATTGACTGGTGAAGCTAGTCACTGGTGGACAAGTATGAAAGCTATCTTGACTGACGCGCAGAACCCCATTAATTGGGAGGTTTTTAGAGCAAAATTCTATGAAGAATACTTCCCGGACAGCGTTCGTTTTGCAAAGGAAGTTGAGTTCTTACAGCTGGTTCAAGGGGGTATGTCAGTTTCAGAATACACTAATAAATTCAAGCACCTTGTGCGGTTCAATACTATGGCAACAAGTGAAGAATGGCAATGCAGGAAGTTTGAGAACGGGTTGAGGAGTGATCTAAAAGTATTAATATCCTGTTTGTGTATCAGATCTTTCCCTGCTATGGTGGAAAGGGCAAAGGTCCTTGAGAAGAACATTGCTGAGGCCGAAAAACATAAGAAACAACAAGTGAGTAGGGGTCCGGTTTTGTCCAGAGGTACATCAAATATGAGAGGGTCCCCATATACTCGTCCAACTCAATCCTCTGGTGGATCACAAGCTTTGGTCACTGTTGGCCAATCTGGACAGCCGAGAAGCTTGACCTGTTATCAGTGTGGAGGACCACACTATCGGTGGGCGTGTCCGCAGCTGGCAGGAGGAAAATATTGTACTCGTTGCAGGCAGAGTGGGCATTTAGAGAACGAGTGCAGTATGGGAGGAAGAGCGGCAATGAGGCCGCCAAACGCTGGGAGGAACCAACAAGGGAGAGGTGGACGTGCACAAGCCACAGGGAGAGTTTATGCTATTACTGGTGCTGAAGCTGCTAGTTCAGGTACACTCATCACCAGCACTTGCATGTTATATGGAAAGCCTTGCTGTGTACTGTATGACTCGGGGGCAACTCATTCCTTCATCTCGAAGGCGTGTGTTGAGAAACTGGGAATAAAAGAGAGTGAATTACAGTTTGATCTGGTGGTGTCAACCCCAGCAGCTGGTGGGATTAAGACATCTACAGTTTGTGTAAGATGTCCTATAGAAGTTGAGGGGCGTAGATATAAGGTCAATCTTATTTGTTTACCCCTGCAAGACTTAGAAGTAATTTTGGGGATGGATTGGTTGGCTACCAATCGGATCCTCATTGATTGCGGGAAGAAGGAGTTGGTTTTTCCCAATGAAGAAGAAGAAGAATTGTCTCTCACTCTCGGTCAATTGAAGGAGGATATCATGGAGGGAGCAAGCTGTTTTCTGATAATGACGTATGAAGATAATGGGGTAGAGAGTTCGTCCAACAATGATGGCAGCAGAGGACGAACAGTAGTAGATGAGTTTCCAGATGTTTTTCCGGATGAAGTCCCTGGTCTACCTCCTATTCGTGAGGTAGAATTCACAATCAATCTGGTAACCACTGCTGCACCCATCTCGGTCCAACCTTACAGAATGGCACCAGCTGAATTAGTGGAACTCAAGAAGCAAATTGAAGAATTAATGGACAAGAGGTTCATCCGTCCAAGTGCTTCTCCTTGGGGAGCGCCTGTATTGTTGGTAAAGAAGAAGGATGGCAGCTCACGGCTATGCATTGATTATAGACAACTTAATAAGCTGACCATCAAGAACAAGTATCCTCTTCCAAGGATTGATGACCTGCTGGACCAGTTGCATGGTGCCTGTGTATTTTCTAAGATTGATTTACGTTCGGGCTATCATCAAATTAGAGTGAAAGAGGAGGACATTCAGAAGACTGCATTTCGGTCTCGTTATGGCCATTATGAGTATGTGGTGATGCCCTTTGGAGTGACAAACGCACCTGCAATCTTCATGGATTATATGAACAGAATTTTTAGACCGTACCTGGATAAGTTTGTTGTGGTATTTATTGATGACATCCTCATTTACTCCAAGAGCTTTGACGAACATGAAGAACATTTGAGGATCGTCTTGAGCGTGTTGAGGGAGAAAGAGTTGTATGCCAAACGTTCAAAGTGTGAATTTTGGATGAAGGAGATCCAATTCTTGGGGCACGTTGTTTCTGCTGGTGGTATTGCAGTGGATCCAGCCAAGGTGAAGGCAGTGCTGGATTGGGAGAGTCCACGTTCAGTCATGGAAGTTAGAAGCTTTGTGGGACTCGCGGGCTATTATAGGAGATTTATTGAAGGATTTTCCAAGATAGTAGCCCCTCTGACTTACCTCACCAGGAAGGACCAGCCGTTTGCTTGGACAGATAAATGTGAGGAGAGCTTCCAGGAATTGAAGAAGAAATTAACAAGCGCTCCTGTGTTGGTCATTCCAGATACAGCCAAACCTTTTGAAGTGTATTGTGATGCATCATATCAAGGTTTGGGCTGTGTACTGATACAGGAAAGAAAGGCAGTGGCATACGCTTCCAGGCAGTTGAAAGTTCATGAGAAGAATTACCCCACACACGACTTGGAGCTGGCAGCAGTGGTGTTTGCGTTAAAAATCTGGAGGCATTATCTGTATGGTGCAACGTTTCAAGTATTTAGTGATCACAAGAGTCTCAAGTACCTCTTTGATCAAAAGGAGTTGAATATGAGGCAAAGGAGGTGGCTTGAATTCTTGAAGGATTTCGAATTTGAATTACTGTATCATCCTGGAAAAGCAAATGTGGTGCTGATGCATTGAGTAGGAAAGCCGTAAGGGTCTCTGCAATGATGGTGAAGGAGCTGAATTTGGTGGAAAGCTTTAGAGATCTAAGATTGCAGTTTGACTTGGGAACGGACGTTATCAGATGCTGTAATCTCAGAATTTCCAGTGATGTATTTGACCGAATCTGGAAGAAGCAACGTGAGGATGAAGAGCTGGTGAAGATATTGGGCGAGCTCGGTTTGAGTAAAGATAAGGATTTCAATGCAGGAACAGACGGTATGTTGCGTTACCGGGGAAGGACGTGTGTCCCTAATGATGGCGAGCTGAAGAAAATCATATTGGAGGAAGCACATCACAGCCGTCTTAGCATGCACCCTGGCATGACTAAGATGTATCAGGACCTTCGTTTGTCATTCTGGTGGCCTGGTATGAAGAGTGACATTGCACGTTTTGTGTCCTCTTGCTTAACTTGTCAAAGAGCCAAAGCTGAACATCAAAGACCGGGAGGATTGCTGCAGCCATTGGAAATTCCAGAATGGAAGTGGGACAGCATCTCTATGGATTTCGTGACTCATCTGCCACGTACAGTCCGAAACCATGATTCAATTTGGGTAATTGTGGATAGATTGACTAAGAGCGCCCATTTCCTGGCTGTTAATTTAAGGATGTCCATGACAAATTTGGCCAAGCTGTACGTCAAAGAGATTGTTCGGTTGCATGGAGTTCCCTCAAGCATTATATCAGATCGAGACACGAGATTCACATCTCGTTTTTGGCAGTCATTGCAAGGAGAATTGGGAAGCAAACTTCAAATGAGTTCTGCATATCACCCTCAGACGGATGGCCAATCTCAACGAACCATCCAAACTCTTGAAGACTTGTTGAGGACCTGCGTTATAGATCATATGGGAGTATGGGATGAGGTTCTGCCGCTTGTGGAATTCACGTATAATAACAGTTATCAAGCAAGCATAGGAATGGCACCGTTTGAAGCTCTTTATGGAAGAAAGTGTAGAACTCCTTTGTGTTGGTTCCAAGAAGGTGAAACTGCAGTCACTGGACCAGAATTAATCCAACAAACAACAGAGAAAGTGAAACTGATCCAAGAGCGTTTGAAGACTTCCCAAAGCAGGCAGAAATCGTATGCTGATAAAAGAAGAAGACCCTTAGAATTTGTTGCTGGAGATCACGTGTTTCTGAGGTTGAATCCAATCACTGGTGTGGGAAGAATCCTTCGTCCAAAGAAGCTTTCTCCCAAGTACGTTGGACCTTATCAAATTCTGAAGAAGATTGGAGCAGTGGCGTATGAATTGGCTTTACCACCTCAACTGTCCAACCTTCATCCAGTCTTTCATGTCTCTCAACTCCGTAAATATATAGCTGATCCATCACACGTATTGGAGTTAGAAGATATCCAACTTCGGCCAGATAGAACCCTGGAGATGCAGCCTGTTTGTGTGGAAGACAGCCGCACCAGACTTTACAAGGGAAAGGATGTTAGTCTCGTGAAAGTGGTGTGGAATGCAAAGACTGGTGACTCAACATGGGAGGTTGAAGAGGCTGTGAGAGAATTGTATCCGCACCTATTCCCTGGTAAGCTTTAGAATTTTCGAGGACGAAAATTTTTGTAGTTAGGGGGAATGTGAGAACCTGATAAATTAATAAACACTAATCTATTCTCTGATCACATTTTACTGCACCTTGCCACGTCAAAATCCACTCTCTTTCTCTCTGCATGCACTGAATGCCATATGTCACTTTGGAAGCTTCTAAAAGCTGTAGTGGAAACCAGGTGGCAGTGAGTAACTGCTCAACCGTTTGACGAGGGAGAGAAAATAATTTCTCTGAAAACTCTTCTCTTCCTTTCATGCAATCTTCTTCTTCCTCACGAATTCTGATCTTCCATCTTCTCTGCATTTTCTCTGCACTCTTTCATCTTCTCTCTAAAATACCTCACTATCAACTCCTCTGATCTAATTTCAGAGACCGTAGACACCTTCACTGCACCGTGAGCGTTATTCTGATCCGAACCAAACTGAGAACTGAACTGGTAAGTTCTCGTCCCTGCACTTGTCTGTTTTAGTTCATGCGAACCAAATCCTGGTTGCATGCATGGGTTATAGGTTTGAATCTGATGTCCTTTTTGGTATCTTAGATTTAGTGAAAATCGTGGAGGGATTCATTGGGTAGAAAGCTGTTATTGACCGAGAGAAAACCTTAAGCAACTGGAAGTGCACTGCTTGAACCGGTAAGGGAAGCTTTAGTAATTTAATTTAATATATGTTTGATCTGTATGACAGTAATGAATAGTGCTGGATGTCTGAAATGTATGCAATATATGAATTTTGAATATGCGTGAATGAGCAGATTTGAAATGGATGTATATCAGGAATGTGGTGTGAAATTATGCAGTGAATGAGATGTATGATTTGTAATGTGATTGATTTCTGCATAATTTGGAATGATAATGATTTGAACTATATGTTGGTGATGATATGTTGGAAACTGGAAAATGGAAGATTCTGTATTTATGAGATGATAATATGAATGTTGTAATGTATAAGATTTATGGTGAAGAAGAAAATTCTAAGTTATGAATCGTATAAAAACTGTGCAGTATAGTGTCTGAAAATCTGGAAATCTGATACTCTATGATTGATGATGTACGCTCGTCATCGAACGGTCTTATACCGTTCGGTTTCCCTGGAATATCACTTAGAATAAGGACTCTTTCATTTGGAAAGGACCTGATCGAGAACGAGCGTCGTTGGTGTTAAGAGTTAGGTGAGCGTTCGGCTTAGCCTAGCGGGTCCAACCATTAAAAATATAAAGTGAAGTATAGTTAGGACGCTCGGTTTTGTTTACCAGCGTTCGTCATAAGTGGCGCTTAGTATTATACTGAGCGTTCGTCCAAATGAACTCTCAATCTTAGATTGAGCGTTCGTCCCAGTTAGCGTTCGGTCTGATACTGAACGTTCGTTCCCATGCGTGTTCGTTTCCATGCACATTCGTTCCTATGTGCGTTCGTTCTATTTGGTGCTCGGTCATTGACCTGGCGTTCGTCCTGAGCAGTGTTTGCTTTTATAATTGAACGCTCGTCTTATTATTGCTTCGTGAGCGAACGTATATGGCGTTCGTTCAAATTGTTAATTAACGTTCGGTCTTTGACTGGCAGTGTTGTTTTCTGAATTCAATTATATTTGATTGTTTATCTAAATATTTCTTATTGGCTTTATCCTTTGGATTCTACCTGGAGTCTTTATATTTAAGATTTTTCTAAGTATTACCCATCTCTTCTCAGATCAGTTTTCTTCAAATTATTAAGTGTTGTAATGTAGTTAAGTTGATAAATGGTACGTTTCTTTTGTTCAGAAACGTGGACGTTTGAGTACTGTAATATGTTCGTCCCTATTTATTGAGTGATGAACGTTCTTTAAAATAAAGAGAGTGAACACAGAATGAAAATTTGAATAAGAGAAATTGTGAATATGTGCGAATGGTATTTGGAATGGATTTATTGGATTGGATTATGAAAGAGCGTTCCAAGGAGGAACGTCTCCATGATGTGAATATGAGAAGTAGTGTAGTATGACCATGGTAAAGCTGCTGATGGCTGTTCATCCTGATATTCCGTGAGTGCTCATCCTCATGTAGAGGGGAGTAGGTCATGCGTGGGAATGGCAGGAGGCCCTAGTCCTATTGAGTACTTTGGACTGATAGGGTTAACCTCGGGTGGCAGCTGATGGATGTTCCAGTTACTACACCACCCGGGTGCAAGAACGCCTGTAGATACATGGCATCATACAGTCCGGACAGTCTTTAATTATGAGAATTTGAATGAGTTACTGTATGCTGGGATATGTGTTTAATATTGTATGAACTGCATGACTTATTTTATAAGTTAAATTATGTTGATTTTATTGAATTAAATTACCTAAGCTTACCCTTGCAATTTCCTTGTGTTGTCTACTGTTTCTGTATGTCCGTCTTGTCAATGCAATGATCATCCGTTGTGGATGTGAGCAGATGGTGAGGCACCCCTTGAAACTATACTGGAAGAAGAAAATTTGGAGGATGCCAACCTTGTGGAAGTTGAAGTTAAAGCTGAGCAGTAGCGACCCGTTTCTGTAATAGCATTAGTCACTTTTCAGTGCTGTATTTTTGATAGTTCTGTGTATAGTTTTGCAGCGCTGTTCATACAGTATTAGTAGTAGTTAGTCTTTCTGTATAGCATTTTGGGACGTTGACTGTATATTTCTGCAGAACGTTTGTTCAGTAACTGGTTTTGTACCTTTTATGGATTTCTGAATACTGTAATTTGCTGAACATGCTGTTTTATTTTGAAGCAGCTGTTAATTATGCTAAGACTGCACTGTATTTTCTGTAAATGTGATTAGTTCTGATTAATAGTAATTACTATTTATTGGGATGTTACTACATCATCAATCATAGAGTATCAGATTTCCAGATTTTCAGACACTATACTGCACAGTTTTTATACGATTCATAACTTAGAATTTTCTTCTTCACCATAAATCTTATACATTACAACATTCATATTATCATCTCATAAATACAGAATCTTCCATTTTCCAGTTTCCAACATATCATCACCAACATATAGTTCAAATCATTATCATTCCAAATTATGCAGAAATCAATCACATTACAAATCATACATCTCATTCACTGCATAATTTCACACCACATTCCTGATATACATCCATTTCAAATATGCTCATTCACGCATATTCAAAATTCATATATTGCATACATTTCAGACATCCAGCACTATTCATTACTGTCATACAGATCAAACATATATTAAATTAAATTACTAAAGCTTCCCTTACCCGGATTGCAGTTTCACCTTCTTGGAACCAACACAAAGGAGTTCTACACTTTCTTCCATAAAGAGCTTCAAACGGTGCCATTCCTATGCTTGCTTGATAACTGTTATTATACGTGAATTCCACAAGCGGCAGAACCTCATCCCATACTCCCATATGATCTATAACGCAGGTCCTCAACAAGTCTTCAAGAGTTTGGATGGTTCGTTCAGATTGGCCATCCGTCTGAGGGTGATATGCAGAACTCATTTGAAGTTTGCTTCCCAATTCTCCTTGCAATGACTGCCAAAAACGAGATGTGAATCTCGTGTCTCGATCTGATATAATGCTTGAGGGAACTCCATGCAACTGAACAATCTCTTTGACGTACAGCTTGGCCAAATTTGTCATGGACATCCTTAAATTAACAGCCAGGAAATGGGCGCTCTTAGTCAATCTATCCACAATTACCCAAATTGAATCATGGTTTCGGACTGTACGTGGCAGATGAGTCACGAAATCCATAGAGATGCTGTCCCACTTCCATTCTGGAATTTCCAATGGCTGCAGCAATCCTCCCGGTCTTTGATGTTCAGCTTTGGCTCTTTGACAAGTTAAGCAAGAGGACACAAAACGTGCAATGTCACTCTTCATACCAGGCCACCAGAATGACAAACGAAGGTCCTGATACATCTTAGTCATGCCAGGGTGCATGCTAAGACGGCTGTGATGTGCTTCCTCCAATATGATTTTCTTCAGCTCGCCATCATTAGGGACACACGTCCTTCCCCGGTAACGCAACATACCGTCTGTTCCTGCATTGAAATCCTTATCTTTACTCAAACCGAGCTCGCCCAATATCTTCACCAGCACTTGCATGTTATATGGAGATACCAATAAATGTAACATCCCAATAAATAGTAATTACTATTAATCAGAACTAATCACATTTACAGAAAATACAGTGCAGTCTTAGCATAATTAACAGCTGCTTCAAAATAAAACAGCATGTTCAGCAAATTACAGTATTCAGAAATCCATAAAAGGTACAAAACCAGTTACTGAACAAACGTTCTGCAGAAATATACAGTCAACGTCCCAAAATGCTATACAGAAAGACTAACTACTACTAATACTGTATGAACAGCGCTGCAAAACTATACACAGAACTATCAAAAATACAGCACTGAAAAGTGACTAATGCTATTACAGAAACGGGTCGCTACTGCTCAGCTTTAACTTCAACTTCCACAAGGTTGGCATCCTCCAAATTTTCTTCTTCCAGTATAGTTTCAAGGGGTGCCTCACCATCTGCTCACATCCACAACGGATGATCATTGCATTGACAAGACGGACATACAGAAACAGTAGACAACACAAGGAAATTGCAAGGGTAAGCTTAGGTAATTTAATTCAATAAAATCAACATAATTTAACTTATAAAATAAGTCATGCAGTTCATACAATATTAAACACATATCCCAGCATACAGTAACTCATTCAAATTCTCATAATTAAAGACTGTCCGGACTGTATGATGCCATGTATCTACAGGCGTTCTTGCACCCGGGTGGTGTAGTAACTGGAACATCCATCAGCTGCCACCCGAGGTTAACCCTATCAGTCCAAAGTACTCAATAGGACTAGGGCCTCCTGCCATTCCCACGCATGACCTACTCCCCTCTACATGAGGATGAGCACTCACGGAATATCAGGATGAACAGCCATCAGCAGCTTTACCATGGTCATACTACACTACTTCTCATATTCACATCATGGAGACGTTCCTCCTTGGAACGCTCTTTCATAATCCAATCCAATAAATCCATTCCAAATACCATTCGCACATATTCACAATTTCTCTTATTCAAATTTTCATTCTGTGTTCACTCTCTTTATTTTAAAGAACGTTCATCACTCAATAAATAGGGACGAACATATTACAGTACTCAAACGTCCACGTTTCTGAACAAAAGAAACGTACCATTTATCAACTTAACTACATTACAACACTTAATAATTTGAAGAAAACTGATATGAGAAGAGATGGGTAATACTTAGAAAAATCTTAAATATAAAGACTCCAGGTAGAATCCAAAGGATAAAGCCAATAAGAAATATTTAGATAAACAATCAAATATAATTGAATTCAGAAAACAACACTGCCAGTCAAAGACCGAACGTTAATTAACAATTTGAACGAACGCCATATATGTTCGCTCACGAAGCAATAATAAGACGAGCGTTCAATTATAAAAGCAAACACTGCTCAGGACGAACGCCAGGTCAATGACCGAGCACCAAATAGAACGAACGCACATAGGAACGAATGTGCATGGAAACGAACACGCATGGGAACGAACGTTCAGTATCAGACCGAACGCTAACTGGGACGAACGCTCAATCTAAGATTGAGAGTTCATTTGGACGAACGCTCAGTATAATACTAAGCGCCACTTATGACGAACGCTGGTAAACAAAACCGAGCGTCCTAACTATACTTCACTTTATATTTTTAATGGTTGGACCCGCTAGGCTAAGCCGAACGCTCACCTAACTCTTAACACCAACGACGCTCGTTCTCGATCAGGTCCTTTCCAAATGAAAGAGTCCTTATTCTAAGTGATATTCCAGGGAAACCGAACGGTATAAGACCGTTCGATGACGAGCGTACATCATCAATCATAGAGTATCAGATTTCCAGATTTTCAGACACTATACTGCACAGTTTTTATACGATTCATAACTTAGAATTTTCTTCTTCACCATAAATCTTATACATTACAACATTCATATTATCATCTCATAAATACAGAATCTTCCATTTTCCAGTTTCCAACATATCATCACCAACATATAGTTCAAATCATTATCATTCCAAATTATGCAGAAATCAATCACATTACAAATCATACATCTCATTCACTGCATAATTTCACACCACATTCCTGATATACATCCATTTCAAATCTGCTCATTCACGCATATTCAAAATTCATATATTGCATACATTTCAGACATCCAGCACTATTCATTACTGTCATACAGATCAAACATATATTAAATTAAATTACTAAAGCTTCCCTTACCGGTTCAAGCAGTGCACTTCCAGTTGCTTAAGGTTTTCTCTCGGTCAATAACAGCTTTCTACCCAATGAATCCCTCCACGATTTTCACTAAATCTAAGATACCAAAAAGGACATCAGATTCAAACCTATAACCCATGCATGCAACCAGGATTTGGTTCGCATGAACTAAAACAGACAAGTGCAGGGACGAGAACTTACCAGTTCAGTTCTCAGTTTGGTTCGGATCAGAATAACGCTCACGGTGCAGTGAAGGTGTCTACGGTCTCTGAAATTAGATCAGAGGAGTTGATAGTGAGGTATTTTAGAGAGAAGATGAAAGAGTGCAGAGAAAATGCAGAGAAGATGGAAGATCAGAATTCGTGAGGAAGAAGAAGATTGCATGAAAGGAAGAGAAGAGTTTTCAGAGAAATTATTTTCTCTCCCTCGTCAAACGGTTGAGCAGTTACTCACTGCCACCTGGTTTCCACTACAGCTTTTAGAAGCTTCCAAAGTGACATATGGCATTCAGTGCATGCAGAGAGAAAGAGAGTGGATTTTGACGTGGCAAGGTGCAGTAAAATGTGATCAGAGAATAGATTAGTGTTTATTAATTTATCAGGTTCTCACATTCCCCCTAACTACAAAAATTTTCGTCCTCGAAAATTCTAAAGCTTACCAGGGAATAGGTGCGGATACAATTCTCTCACAGCCTCTTCAACCTCCCATGTTGAGTCACCAGTCTTTGCATTCCACACCACTTTCACGAGACTAACATCCTTTCCCTTGTAAAGTCTGGTGCGGCTGTCTTCCACACAAACAGGCTGCATCTCCAGGGTTCTATCTGGCCGAAGTTGGATATCTTCTAACTCCAATACGTGTGATGGATCAGCTATATATTTACGGAGTTGAGAGACATGAAAGACTGGATGAAGGTTGGACAGTTGAGGTGGTAAAGCCAATTCATACGCCACTGCTCCAATCTTCTTCAGAATTTGATAAGGTCCAACGTACTTGGGAGAAAGCTTCTTTGGACGAAGGATTCTTCCCACACCAGTGATTGGATTCAACCTCAGAAACACGTGATCTCCAGCAACAAATTCTAAGGGTCTTCTTCTTTTATCAGCATACGATTTCTGCCTGCTTTGGGAAGTCTTCAAACGCTCTTGGATCAGTTTCACTTTCTCTGTTGTTTGTTGGATTAATTCTGGTCCAGTGACTGCAGTTTCACCTTCTTGGAACCAACACAAAGGAGTTCTACACTTTCTTCCATAAAGAGCTTCAAACGGTGCCATTCCTATGCTTGCTTGATAACTGTTATTATACGTGAATTCCACAAGCGGCAGAACCTCATCCCATACTCCCATATGATCTATAACGCAGGTCCTCAACAAGTCTTCAAGAGTTTGGATGGTTCGTTCAGATTGGCCATCCGTCTGAGGGTGATATGCAGAACTCATTTGAAGTTTGCTTCCCAATTCTCCTTGCAATGACTGCCAAAAACGAGATGTGAATCTCGTGTCTCGATCTGATATAATGCTTGAGGGAACTCCATGCAACCGAACAATCTCTTTGACGTACAGCTTGGCCAAATTTGTCATGGACATCCTTAAATTAACAGCCAGGAAATGGGCGCTCTTAGTCAATCTATCCACAATTACCCAAATTGAATCATGGTTTCGGACTGTACGTGGCAGATGAGTCACGAAATCCATAGAGATGCTGTCCCACTTCCATTCTGGAATTTCCAATGGCTGCAGCAATCCTCCCGGTCTTTGATGTTCAGCTTTGGCTCTTTGACAAGTTAAGCAAGAGGACACAAAACGTGCAATGTCACTCTTCATACCAGGCCACCAGAATGACAAACGAAGGTCCTGATACATCTTAGTCATGCCAGGGTGCATGCTAAGACGGCTGTGATGTGCTTCCTCCAATATGATTTTCTTCAGCTCGCCATCATTAGGGACACACGTCCTTCCCCGGTAACGCAACATACCGTCTGTTCCTGCATTGAAATCCTTATCTTTACTCAAACCGAGCTCGCCCAATATCTTCACCAGCTCTTCATCCTCACGTTGCTTCTTCCAGATTCGGTCAAATACATCACTGGAAATTCTGAGATTACAGCATCTGATAACGTCCGTTCCCAAGTCAAACTGCAATCTTAGATCTCTAAAGCTTTCCACCAAATTCAGCTCCTTCACCATCATTGCAGAGACCCTTACGGCTTTCCTACTCAATGCATCAGCACCACATTTGCTTTTCCAGGATGATACAGTAATTCAAATTCGAAATCCTTCAAGAATTCAAGCCACCTCCTTTGCCTCATATTCAACTCCTTTTGATCAAAGAGGTACTTGAGACTCTTGTGATCACTAAATACTTGAAACGTTGCACCATACAGATAATGCCTCCAGATTTTTAACGCAAACACCACTGCTGCCAGCTCCAAGTCGTGTGTGGGGTAATTCTTCTCATGAACTTTCAACTGCCTGGAAGCGTATGCCACTGCCTTTCTTTCCTGTATCAGTACACAGCCCAAACCTTGATATGATGCATCACAATACACTTCAAAAGGTTTGGCTGTATCTGGAATGACCAACACAGGAGCGCTTGTTAATTTCTTCTTCAATTCCTGGAAGCTCTCCTCACATTTATCTGTCCAAGCAAACGGCTGGTCCTTCCTGGTGAGGTAAGTCAGAGGGGCTACTATCTTGGAAAATCCTTCAATAAATCTCCTATAATAGCCCGCGAGTCCCACAAAGCTTCTAACTTCCATGACTGAACGTGGACTCTCCCAATCCAGCACTGCCTTCACCTTGGCTGGATCCACTGCAATACCACCAGCAGAAACAACGTGCCCCAAGAATTGGATCTCCTTCATCCAAAATTCACACTTTGAACGTTTGGCATACAACTCTTTCTCCCTCAACACGCTCAAGACGATCCTCAAATGTTCTTCATGTTCGTCAAAGCTCTTGGAGTAAATGAGGATGTCATCAATAAATACCACAACAAACTTATCCAGGTACGGTCTAAAAATTCTGTTCATATAATCCATGAAGATTGCAGGTGCGTTTGTCACTCCAAAGGGCATCACCACATACTCATAATGGCCATAACGAGACCGAAATGCAGTCTTCTGAATGTCCTCCTCTTTCACTCTAATTTGATGATAGCCCGAACGTAAATCAATCTTAGAAAATACACAGGCACCATGCAACTGGTCCAGCAGGTCATCAATCCTTGGAAGAGGATACTTGTTCTTGATGGTCAGCTTATTAAGTTGTCTATAATCAATGCATAGCCGTGAGCTGCCATCCTTCTTCTTTACCAACAATACAGGCGCTCCCCAAGGAGAAGCACTTGGACGGATGAACCTCTTGTCCATTAATTCTTCAATTTGCTTCTTGAGTTCCACTAATTCAGCTGGTGCCATTCTGTAAGGTTGGACCGAGATGGGTGCAGCAGTGGTTACCAGATCGATTGTGAATTCTACCTCACGAATAGGAGGTAGACCAGGGACTTCATCCGGAAAAACATCTGGAAACTCATCTACTACTGTTCGTCCTCTGCTGCCATCATTGTTGGACGAACTCTCTACCCCATTATCTTCATACGTCATTATCAGAAAACAGCTTGCTCCCTCCATGATATCCTCCTTCAATTGACCGAGAGTGAGAGACAATTCTTCTTCTTCTTCATTGGGAAAAACCAACTCCTTCTTCCCGCAATCAATGAGGATCCGATTGGTAGCCAACCAATCCATCCCCAAAATTACTTCTAAGTCTTGCAGGGGTAAACAAATAAGATTGACCTTATATCTACGCCCCTCAACTTCTATAGGACATCTTACACAAACTGTAGATGTCTTAATCCCACCAGCTGCTGGGGTTGACACCACCAGATCAAACTGTAATTCACTCTCTTTTATTCCCAGTTTCTCAACACACGCCTTCGAGATGAAGGAATGAGTTGCCCCCGAGTCATACAGTACACAGCAAGGCTTTCCATATAACATGCAAGTGCTGGTGATGAGTGTACCTGAACTAGCAGCTTCAGCACCAGTAATAGCATAAACTCTCCCTGTGGCTTGTGCACGTCCACCTCTCCCTTGTTGGTTCCTCCCAGCGTTTGGCGGCCTCATTGCCGCTCTTCCTCCCATACTGCACTCGTTCTCTAAATGCCCACTCTGCCTGCAACGAGTACAATATTTTCCTCCTGCCAGCTGCGGACACGCCCACCGATAGTGTGGTCCTCCACACTGATAACAGGTCAAGCTTCTCGGCTGTCCAGATTGGCCAACAGTGACCAAAGCTTGTGATCCACCAGAGGATTGAGTTGGACGAGTATATGGGGACCCTCTCATATTTGATGTACCTCTGGACAAAACCGGACCCCTACTCACTTGTTGTTTCTTATGTTTTTCGGCCTCAGCAATGTTCTTCTCAAGGACCTTTGCCCTTTCCACCATAGCAGGGAAAGATCTGATACACAAACAGGATATTAATACTTTTAGATCACTCCTCAACCCGTTCTCAAACTTCCTGCATTGCCATTCTTCACGTGTTTCTGAGGTTGAATCCAATCACTGGTGTGGGAAGAATCCTTCGTCCAAAGAAGCTTTCTCCCAAGTACGTTGGACCTTATCAAATTCTGAAGAAGATTGGAGCAGTGGCGTATGAATTGGCTTTACCACCTCAACTGTCCAACCTTCATCCAGTCTTTCATGTCTCTCAACTCCGTAAATATATAGCTGATCCATCACACGTATTGGAGTTAGAAGATATCCAACTTCGGCCAGATAGAACCCTGGAGATGCAGCCTGTTTGTGTGGAAGACAGCCGCACCAGACTTTACAAGGGAAAGGATGTTAGTCTCGTGAAAGTGGTGTGGAATGCAAAGACTGGTGACTCAACATGGGAGGTTGAAGAGGCTGTGAGAGAATTGTATCCGCACCTATTCCCTGGTAAGCTTTAGAATTTTCGAGGACGAAAATTTTTGTAGTTAGGGGGAATGTGAGAACCTGATAAATTAATAAACACTAATCTATTCTCTGATCACATTTTACTGCACCTTGCCACGTCAAAATCCACTCTCTTTCTCTCTGCATGCACTGAATGCCATATGTCACTTTGGAAGCTTCTAAAAGCTGTAGTGGAAACCAGGTGGCAGTGAGTAACTGCTCAACCGTTTGACGAGGGAGAGAAAATAATTTCTCTGAAAACTCTTCTCTTCCTTTCATGCAATCTTCTTCTTCCTCACGAATTCTGATCTTCCATCTTCTCTGCATTTTCTCTGCACTCTTTCATCTTCTCTCTAAAATACCTCACTATCAACTCCTCTGATCTAATTTCAGAGACCGTAGACACCTTCACTGCACCGTGAGCGTTATTCTGATCCGAACCAAACTGAGAACTGAACTGGTAAGTTCTCGTCCCTGCACTTGTCTGTTTTAGTTCATGCGAACCAAATCCTGGTTGCATGCATGGGTTATAGGTTTGAATCTGATGTCCTTTTTGGTATCTTAGATTTAGTGAAAATCGTGGAGGGATTCATTGGGTAGAAAGCTGTTATTGACCGAGAGAAAACCTTAAGCAACTGGAAGTGCACTGCTTGAACCGGTAAGGGAAGCTTTAGTAATTTAATTTAATATATGTTTGATCTGTATGACAGTAATGAATAGTGCTGGATGTCTGAAATGTATGCAATATATGAATTTTGAATATGCGTGAATGAGCAGATTTGAAATGGATGTATATCAGGAATGTGGTGTGAAATTATGCAGTGAATGAGATGTATGATTTGTAATGTGATTGATTTCTGCATAATTTGGAATGATAATGATTTGAACTATATGTTGGTGATGATATGTTGGAAACTGGAAAATGGAAGATTCTGTATTTATGAGATGATAATATGAATGTTGTAATGTATAAGATTTATGGTGAAGAAGAAAATTCTAAGTTATGAATCGTATAAAAACTGTGCAGTATAGTGTCTGAAAATCTGGAAATCTGATACTCTATGATTGATGATGTACGCTCGTCATCGAACGGTCTTATACCGTTCGGTTTCCCTGGAATATCACTTAGAATAAGGACTCTTTCATTTGGAAAGGACCTGATCGAGAACGAGCGTCGTTGGTGTTAAGAGTTAGGTGAGCGTTCGGCTTAGCCTAGCGGGTCCAACCATTAAAAATATAAAGTGAAGTATAGTTAGGACGCTCGGTTTTGTTTACCAGCGTTCGTCATAAGTGGCGCTTAGTATTATACTGAGCGTTCGTCCAAATGAACTCTCAATCTTAGATTGAGCGTTCGTCCCAGTTAGCGTTCGGTCTGATACTGAACGTTCGTTCCCATGCGTGTTCGTTTCCATGCACATTCGTTCCTATGTGCGTTCGTTCTATTTGGTGCTCGGTCATTGACCTGGCGTTCGTCCTGAGCAGTGTTTGCTTTTATAATTGAACGCTCGTCTTATTATTGCTTCGTGAGCGAACGTATATGGCGTTCGTTCAAATTGTTAATTAACGTTCGGTCTTTGACTGGCAGTGTTGTTTTCTGAATTCAATTATATTTGATTGTTTATCTAAATATTTCTTATTGGCTTTATCCTTTGGATTCTACCTGGAGTCTTTATATTTAAGATTTTTCTAAGTATTACCCATCTCTTCTCAGATCAGTTTTCTTCAAATTATTAAGTGTTGTAATGTAGTTAAGTTGATAAATGGTACGTTTCTTTTGTTCAGAAACGTGGACGTTTGAGTACTGTAATATGTTCGTCCCTATTTATTGAGTGATGAACGTTCTTTAAAATAAAGAGAGTGAACACAGAATGAAAATTTGAATAAGAGAAATTGTGAATATGTGCGAATGGTATTTGGAATGGATTTATTGGATTGGATTATGAAAGAGCGTTCCAAGGAGGAACGTCTCCATGATGTGAATATGAGAAGTAGTGTAGTATGACCATGGTAAAGCTGCTGATGGCTGTTCATCCTGATATTCCGTGAGTGCTCATCCTCATGTAGAGGGGAGTAGGTCATGCGTGGGAATGGCAGGAGGCCCTAGTCCTATTGAGTACTTTGGACTGATAGGGTTAACCTCGGGTGGCAGCTGATGGATGTTCCAGTTACTACACCACCCGGGTGCAAGAACGCCTGTAGATACATGGCATCATACAGTCCGGACAGTCTTTAATTATGAGAATTTGAATGAGTTACTGTATGCTGGGATATGTGTTTAATATTGTATGAACTGCATGACTTATTTTATAAGTTAAATTATGTTGATTTTATTGAATTAAATTACCTAAGCTTACCCTTGCAATTTCCTTGTGTTGTCTACTGTTTCTGTATGTCCGTCTTGTCAATGCAATGATCATCCGTTGTGGATGTGAGCAGATGGTGAGGCACCCCTTGAAACTATACTGGAAGAAGAAAATTTGGAGGATGCCAACCTTGTGGAAGTTGAAGTTAAAGCTGAGCAGTAGCGACCCGTTTCTGTAATAGCATTAGTCACTTTTCAGTGCTGTATTTTTGATAGTTCTGTGTATAGTTTTGCAGCGCTGTTCATACAGTATTAGTAGTAGTTAGTCTTTCTGTATAGCATTTTGGGACGTTGACTGTATATTTCTGCAGAACGTTTGTTCAGTAACTGGTTTTGTACCTTTTATGGATTTCTGAATACTGTAATTTGCTGAACATGCTGTTTTATTTTGAAGCAGCTGTTAATTATGCTAAGACTGCACTGTATTTTCTGTAAATGTGATTAGTTCTGATTAATAGTAATTACTATTTATTGGGATGTTACATTTATTGGTATCAGAGCAGTTTTGTTCTTTTAAGGACATATAGGGTATGAGTGCACTGTGCTTTTCGTTGTGTGCTTGATATGTGTTTGATGAGTTATTAATTTTTAACTCTTGAACATAGCTAACGTACGTTTTCTCTGATCCAGAAAACGAATGGCTCCTAGACTTCCTCCCCCACCTCAGCCGAATGAATCTGATGCACCAATTAGTGCCCGTGTGTTGGAGGCAGTCATAGACAGGCTTCAACAACAAAACACAACTTTGGTTGAGCAGAACGCTGCCTTGATGAGGCAAAACCAGGAAGCAATGCAAAGTATGGAGGCTTCTCGTGTTCACTCAGAAGCAACGCAAAGACAACTAATGGACATCTTGGCAGCTGGCCGAGGCACACCAGGAGCCTCCTCCTCTAATGCTGCACCCCATGCAGAATGGAGTTTGGAAAGCTTCTTGCAGCACCATCCTGCCAAGTTCAATGGCAAAGGGCTTCCGGATGAGGCGGATTAGTGGCTTAGAGATATGGAGCGGATCTATGATGCCAAAAGATGCCCAAATGAGAATCGTTTGGCATTCACAGAATACTTATTGACTGGTGAAGCTAGTCACTGGTGGACAAGTATGAAAGCTATCTTGACTGACGCGCAGAACCCCATTAATTGGGAGGTTTTTAGAGCAAAATTCTATGAAGAATACTTCCCGGACAGCGTTCGTTTTGCAAAGGAAGTTGAGTTCTTACAGCTGGTTCAAGGGGGTATGTCAGTTTCAGAATACACTAATAAATTCAAGCACCTTGTGCGGTTCAATACTATGGCAACAAGTGAAGAATGGCAATGCAGGAAGTTTGAGAACGGGTTGAGGAGTGATCTAAAAGTATTAATATCCTGTTTGTGTATCAGATCTTTCCCTGCTATGGTGGAAAGGGCAAAGGTCCTTGAGAAGAACATTGCTGAGGCCGAAAAACATAAGAAACAACAAGTGAGTAGGGGTCCGGTTTTGTCCAGAGGTACATCAAATATGAGAGGGTCCCCATATACTCGTCCAACTCAATCCTCTGGTGGATCACAAGCTTTGGTCACTGTTGGCCAATCTGGACAGCCGAGAAGCTTGACCTGTTATCAGTGTGGAGGACCACACTATCGGTGGGCGTGTCCGCAGCTGGCAGGAGGAAAATATTGTACTCGTTGCAGGCAGAGTGGGCATTTAGAGAACGAGTGCAGTATGGGAGGAAGAGCGGCAATGAGGCCGCCAAACGCTGGGAGGAACCAACAAGGGAGAGGTGGACGTGCACAAGCCACAGGGAGAGTTTATGCTATTACTGGTGCTGAAGCTGCTAGTTCAGGTACACTCATCACCAGCACTTGCATGTTATATGGAAAGCCTTGCTGTGTACTGTATGACTCGGGGGCAACTCATTCCTTCATCTCGAAGGCGTGTGTTGAGAAACTGGGAATAAAAGAGAGTGAATTACAGTTTGATCTGGTGGTGTCAACCCCAGCAGCTGGTGGGATTAAGACATCTACAGTTTGTGTAAGATGTCCTATAGAAGTTGAGGGGCGTAGATATAAGGTCAATCTTATTTGTTTACCCCTGCAAGACTTAGAAGTAATTTTGGGGATGGATTGGTTGGCTACCAATCGGATCCTCATTGATTGCGGGAAGAAGGAGTTGGTTTTTCCCAATGAAGAAGAAGAAGAATTGTCTCTCACTCTCGGTCAATTGAAGGAGGATATCATGGAGGGAGCAAGCTGTTTTCTGATAATGACGTATGAAGATAATGGGGTAGAGAGTTCGTCCAACAATGATGGCAGCAGAGGACGAACAGTAGTAGATGAGTTTCCAGATGTTTTTCCGGATGAAGTCCCTGGTCTACCTCCTATTCGTGAGGTAGAATTCACAATCGATCTGGTAACCACTGCTGCACCCATCTCGGTCCAACCTTACAGAATGGCACCAGCTGAATTAGTGGAACTCAAGAAGCAAATTGAAGAATTAATGGACAAGAGGTTCATCCGTCCAAGTGCTTCTCCTTGGGGAGCGCCTGTATTGTTGGTAAAGAAGAAGGATGGCAGCTCACGGCTATGCATTGATTATAGACAACTTAATAAGCTGACCATCAAGAACAAGTATCCTCTTCCAAGGATTGATGACCTGCTGGACCAGTTGCATGGTGCCTGTGTATTTTCTAAGATTGATTTACGTTCGGGCTATCATCAAATTAGAGTGAAAGAGGAGGACATTCAGAAGACTGCATTTCGGTCTCGTTATGGCCATTATGAGTATGTGGTGATGCCCTTTGGAGTGACAAACGCACCTGCAATCTTCATGGATTATATGAACAGAATTTTTAGACCGTACCTGGATAAGTTTGTTGTGGTATTTATTGATGACATCCTCATTTACTCCAAGAGCTTTGACGAACATGAAGAACATTTGAGGATCGTCTTGAGCGTGTTGAGGGAGAAAGAGTTGTATGCCAAACGTTCAAAGTGTGAATTTTGGATGAAGGAGATCCAATTCTTGGGGCACGTTGTTTCTGCTGGTGGTATTGCAGTGGATCCAGCCAAGGTGAAGGCAGTGCTGGATTGGGAGAGTCCACGTTCAGTCATGGAAGTTAGAAGCTTTGTGGGACTCGCGGGCTATTATAGGAGATTTATTGAAGGATTTTCCAAGATAGTAGCCCCTCTGACTTACCTCACCAGGAAGGACCAGCCGTTTGCTTGGACAGATAAATGTGAGGAGAGCTTCCAGGAATTGAAGAAGAAATTAACAAGCGCTCCTGTGTTGGTCATTCCAGATACAGCCAAACCTTTTGAAGTGTATTGTGATGCATCATATCAAGGTTTGGGCTGTGTACTGATACAGGAAAGAAAGGCAGTGGCATACGCTTCCAGGCAGTTGAAAGTTCATGAGAAGAATTACCCCACACACGACTTGGAGCTGGCAGCAGTGGTGTTTGCGTTAAAAATCTGGAGGCATTATCTGTATGGTGCAACGTTTCAAGTATTTAGTGATCACAAGAGTCTCAAGTACCTCTTTGATCAAAAGGAGTTGAATATGAGGCAAAGGAGGTGGCTTGAATTCTTGAAGGATTTCGAATTTGAATTACTGTATCATCCTGGAAAAGCAAATGTGGTGCTGATGCATTGAGTAGGAAAGCCGTAAGGGTCTCTGCAATGATGGTGAAGGAGCTGAATTTGGTGGAAAGCTTTAGAGATCTAAGATTGCAGTTTGACTTGGGAACGGACGTTATCAGATGCTGTAATCTCAGAATTTCCAGTGATGTATTTGACCGAATCTGGAAGAAGCAACGTGAGGATGAAGAGCTGGTGAAGATATTGGGCGAGCTCGGTTTGAGTAAAGATAAGGATTTCAATGCAGGAACAGACGGTATGTTGCGTTACCGGGGAAGGACGTGTGTCCCTAATGATGGCGAGCTGAAGAAAATCATATTGGAGGAAGCACATCACAGCCGTCTTAGCATGCACCCTGGCATGACTAAGATGTATCAGGACCTTCGTTTGTCATTCTGGTGGCCTGGTATGAAGAGTGACATTGCACGTTTTGTGTCCTCTTGCTTAACTTGTCAAAGAGCCAAAGCTGAACATCAAAGACCGGGAGGATTGCTGCAGCCATTGGAAATTCCAGAATGGAAGTGGGACAGCATCTCTATGGATTTCGTGACTCATCTGCCACGTACAGTCCGAAACCATGATTCAATTTGGGTAATTGTGGATAGATTGACTAAGAGCGCCCATTTCCTGGCTGTTAATTTAAGGATGTCCATGACAAATTTGGCCAAGCTGTACGTCAAAGAGATTGTTCGGTTGCATGGAGTTCCCTCAAGCATTATATCAGATCGAGACACGAGATTCACATCTCGTTTTTGGCAGTCATTGCAAGGAGAATTGGGAAGCAAACTTCAAATGAGTTCTGCATATCACCCTCAGACGGATGGCCAATCTGAACGAACCATCCAAACTCTTGAAGACTTGTTGAGGACCTGCGTTATAGATCATATGGGAGTATGGGATGAGGTTCTGCCGCTTGTGGAATTCACGTATAATAACAGTTATCAAGCAAGCATAGGAATGGCACCGTTTGAAGCTCTTTATGGAAGAAAGTGTAGAACTCCTTTGTGTTGGTTCCAAGAAGGTGAAACTGCAGTCACTGGACCAGAATTAATCCAACAAACAACAGAGAAAGTGAAACTGATCCAAGAGCGTTTGAAGACTTCCCAAAGCAGGCAGAAATCGTATGCTGATAAAAGAAGAAGACCCTTAGAATTTGTTGCTGGAGATCACGTGTTTCTGAGGTTGAATCCAATCACTGGTGTGGGAAGAATCCTTCGTCCAAAGAAGCTTTCTCCCAAGTACGTTGGACCTTATCAAATTCTGAAGAAGATTGGAGCAGTGGCGTATGAATTGGCTTTACCACCTCAACTGTCCAACCTTCATCCAGTCTTTCATGTCTCTCAACTCCGTAAATATATAGCTGATCCATCACACGTATTGGAGTTAGAAGATATCCAACTTCGGCCAGATAGAACCCTGGAGATGCAGCCTGTTTGTGTGGAAGACAGCCGCACCAGACTTTACAAGGGAAAGGATGTTAGTCTCGTGAAAGTGGTGTGGAATGCAAAGACTGGTGACTCAACATGGGAGGTTGAAGAGGCTGTGAGAGAATTGTATCCGCACCTATTCCCTGGTAAGCTTTAGAATTTTCGAGGACGAAAATTTTTGTAGTTAGGGGGAATGTGAGAACCTGATAAATTAATAAACACTAATCTATTCTCTGATCACATTTTACTGCACCTTGCCACGTCAAAATCCACTCTCTTTCTCTCTGCATGCACTGAATGCCATATGTCACTTTGGAAGCTTCTAAAAGCTGTAGTGGAAACCAGGTGGCAGTGAGTAACTGCTCAACCGTTTGACGAGGGAGAGAAAATAATTTCTCTGAAAACTCTTCTCTTCCTTTCATGCAATCTTCTTCTTCCTCACGAATTCTGATCTTCCATCTTCTCTGTATTTTCTCTGCACTCTTTCATCTTCTCTCTAAAATACCTCACTATCAACTCCTCTGATCTAATTTCAGAGACCGTAGACACCTTCACTGCACCGTGAGCGTTATTCTGATCCGAACCAAACTGAGAACTGAACTGGTAAGTTCTCGTCCCTGCACTTGTCTGTTTTAGTTCATGCGAACCAAATCCTGGTTGCATGCATGGGTTATAGGTTTGAATCTGATGTCCTTTTTGGTATCTTAGATTTAGTGAAAATCGTGGAGGGATTCATTGGGTAGAAAGCTGTTATTGACCGAGAGAAAACCTTAAGCAACTGGAAGTGCACTGCTTGAACCGGTAAGGGAAGCTTTAGTAATTTAATTTAATATATGTTTGATCTGTATGACAGTAATGAATAGTGCTGGATGTCTGAAATGTATGCAATATATGAATTTTGAATATGCGTGAATGAGCAGATTTGAAATGGATGTATATCAGGAATGTGGTGTGAAATTATGCAGTGAATGAGATGTATGATTTGTAATGTGATTGATTTCTGCATAATTTGGAATGATAATGATTTGAACTATATGTTGTGATGATATGTTGGAAACTGGAAAATGGAAGATTCTGTATTTATGAGATGATAATATGAATGTTGTAATGTATAAGATTTATGGTGAAGAAGAAAATTCTAAGTTATGAATCGTATAAAAACTGTGCAGTATAGTGTCTGAAAATCTGGAAATCTGATACTCTATGATTGATGATGTACGCTCGTCATCGAACGGTCTTATACCGTTCGGTTTCCCTGGAATATCACTTAGAATAAGGACTCTTTCATTTGGAAAGGACCTGATCGAGAACGAGCGTCGTTGGTGTTAAGAGTTAGGTGAGCGTTCGGCTTAGCCTAGCGGGTCCAACCATTAAAAATATAAAGTGAAGTATAGTTAGGACGCTCGGTTTTGTTTACCAGCGTTCGTCATAAGTGGCGCTTAGTATTATACTGAGCGTTCGTCCAAATGAACTCTCAATCTTAGATTGAGCGTTCGTCCCAGTTAGCGTTCGGTCTGATACTGAACGTTCGTTCCCATGCGTGTTCGTTTCCATGCACATTCGTTCCTATGTGCGTTCGTTCTATTTGGTGCTCGGTCATTGACCTGGCGTTCGTCCTGAGCAGTGTTTGCTTTTATAATTGAACGCTCGTCTTATTATTGCTTCGTGAGCGAACGTATATGGCGTTCGTTCAAATTGTTAATTAACGTTCGGTCTTTGACTGGCAGTGTTGTTTTCTGAATTCAATTATATTTGATTGTTTATCTAAATATTTCTTATTGGCTTTATCCTTTGGATTCTACTTGGAGTCTTTATATTTAAGATTTTTCTAAGTATTACCCATCTCTTCTCAGATCAGTTTTCTTCAAATTATTAAGTGTTGTAATGTAGTTAAGTTGATAAATGGTACGTTTCTTTTGTTCAGAAACGTGGACGTTTGAGTACTGTAATATGTTCGTCCCTATTTATTGAGTGATGAACGTTCTTTAAAATAAAGAGAGTGAACACAGAATGAAAATTTGAATAAGAGAAATTGTGAATATGTGCGAATGGTATTTGGAATGGATTTATTGGATTGGATTATGAAAGAGCGTTCCAAGGAGGAACGTCTCCATGATGTGAATATGAGAAGTAGTGTAGTATGACCATGGTAAAGCTGCTGATGGCTGTTCATCCTGATATTCCGTGAGTGCTCATCCTCATGTAGAGGGGAGTAGGTCATGCGTGGGAATGGCAGGAGGCCCTAGTCCTATTGAGTACTTTGGACTGATAGGGTTAACCTCGGGTGGCAGCTGATGGATGTTCCAGTTACTACACCACCCGGGTGCAAGAACGCCTGTAGATACATGGCATCATACAGTCCGGACAGTCTTTAATTATGAGAATTTGAATGAGTTACTGTATGCTGGGATATGTGTTTAATATTGTATGAACTGCATGACTTATTTTATAAGTTAAATTATGTTGATTTTATTGAATTAAATTACCTAAGCTTACCCTTGCAATTTCCTTGTGTTGTCTACTGTTTCTGTATGTCCGTCTTGTCAATGCAATGATCATCCGTTGTGGATGTGAGCAGATGGTGAGGCACCCCTTGAAACTATACTGGAAGAAGAAAATTTGGAGGATGCCAACCTTGTGGAAGTTGAAGTTAAAGCTGAGCAGTAGCGACCCGTTTCTGTAATAGCATTAGTCACTTTTCAGTGCTGTATTTTTGATAGTTCTGTGTATAGTTTTGCAGCGCTGTTCATACAGTATTAGTAGTAGTTAGTCTTTCTGTATAGCATTTTGGGACGTTGACTGTATATTTCTGCAGAACGTTTGTTCAGTAACTGGTTTTGTACCTTTTATGGATTTCTGAATACTGTAATTTGCTGAACATGCTGTTTTATTTTGAAGCAGCTGTTAATTATGCTGAGACTGCACTGTATTTTCTGTAAATGTGATTAGTTCTGATTAATAGTAATTACTATTTATTGGGATGTTACATTTATCAAGACATCCCACAGAAAGAAATTACAAAGCAAGACAAACATAAAATCTCATAATTCAAACAACCATTGCAGACCAAGATACCCAATATAATGCAAAGAAAAAGAAGAGCAAATAAAAAAACACCAGAGAGAAAGAAATAAAAGCCCAAAAACTAAATCTGATGCCAAAAATGAAATACAAAATTAAAAAAGAAAACCAGTTTTGTACTAAGGATTCGAAATGAAGGCACACAAGCTACACACAAACCATTACATCACCCTTTCCACTGAACCAAGCTTAGTTTGCTAATTAAGTAACCTCTTAATATTTATCTAACTTATTGCTTTTCGCTTATTTCTTCTTCTCCTTATTATTTTTATTTTAATTATAACTTGATTCAATTAAGTTCGATATGGCATAAAACATAATTATTAGACCTTTATTTCACTATACTAAATTAGGGCTAATTAAACAATATTATAATCGAGTTATTTTATTCAAAAGACAAGATTCTTATTTAGATCAAATTTTCAAATGAATCTACCAACAGGGTCTTACAATAATAATAATAATAATGATAATTAAAAAATAATAATAATAATAATGGTTGGGTCTCCTGAAAAGAAGTTTAAGGTTGGAAGAAAAAAATGGTTGTACTAGAAAGACTACATATATATATATATATATATAATGGTGTATTTTTAATTATATTTTTAAAATTTAAATATAATTTTATTTTAATTTCTTTAAATATAATTTTTTTAAAGATAAATAATCGATTTAGTACCATCAACATTAATATATTTTATTTTTAATGTAATAAATAATTATAATTAAAGTTTTAGTAGAAAATTTTATTTTTATTAATTTTGTTTGAATTCTATTGATGTAATTGAACTGTTACATATATTATTAAAGCCAAATAATATATATTTATTAAAGGTAAAATTAGTATTAATATATAATTAATTTTTAAAATATATTTTTTATTTTATAAATTTAAAATAATTAGTGGTGTTTCAAAATTAACTAATTATTATTATGATTTTTATTATTATTATTATTGTTATTTATTATTATTATTATTATTATTTGTATTATTATTGTTATTATTATTGTTGTTATGATTATGATTATGATTATGATTATGATTATGATTATTATTATTATTATTATTATTATTATTATTATTATTATTATTATTATTATTATGATTGTTAGAAAACTACCCTATTTATCATGATTATATTCTGTTTAGGATTATTCTATTTATCATGATTATATTGTGTCTAGGTTACCCTATTTATTATGATTATATTGTTTTTAGGTTACCTCAATAATTATTTCTTTTTAATGTTAAGTTAGTATCAGAGCACGTTGTCTGAGTCTCTTCCTACTCTGTCTTTGTTGCCGCAGGTGGCAGCGCCGCCACCGGCGGCCTTAAAAATTTCATCTTTTCTTAAATACCTCAATGAGCAATCATGTTGTAGTTTCTATATAGTCTCCAAACCCTAATTGTTGTCCGCAATCGTCTAGCACTGTTTGCCGCTGTCTGGTGTAATTTGTTGTTGTCTGGCGTCGTTTGTCATTGTCCACTTGGCACTATTTTTCCACTACGAGGAGTTGTCCACATAAGTTTGTCACCATCAACCTCTATTTAATATCATTCCGACGTTGTCCGCTAATGCCCGCCACCGACCACCGCCACAGTTTAGTCTGACAACCAATGGATCTGGATCGCCTCCTTGAGCCATGGTAAACCATGCCTGTGTCGAGGGCTAGTTCTCATCCAAGCACCACCACATGCGCCACATCTGTTCAACCTTCGTCGCCGCTGTCGTCTCGTTTTCTCTGGTGAAGTTATGGGTTTTGTGCGCATCGAGGAGCGCGACCCATCCTTGGTTGTCGCTGCCATTTTTCTCGCTGGACCAAAAGAAAAAAAATATTCTTTGTTTCAGCATTGTTCCTTAGCCTCTTTAACGTGTGTTTAGCTTTGCATATTGTAATGTTCCTGATGGCTTTGTGTCATTTATTTACAAGTCTCCAAGGAGAGTCAGTGCTATTAGCATGTTAACACCAAGGAATTTCAACACCAAAGTCATAAATGTGAGGTTCTCATGGCATGAGGGGAGTCTATTTCTGGCAAGATTCAGAATCTTAGTCAAACAATTTCACCAGTTCCTTGTCAGATCTGTTTTTGGATCCTTTGATGAATAAAGGAGACCATTATGATCTTCCACCTTCATGATTTGTCATTGGCGCATCGTCATTTTCGTCGTTTGTCGTGAGGGGAGTATGTTTTCAGCCATTGCAATATGTTTCCAGCCACTGCATGCCCCATAAGTCAGTGATGATAGTCGTTGCAGTTTTGTCGCTTCCAGCCATCACCTCGTTAGTTAGTGATGACAATTTAGTCCCTACAGGCTCCATCAGTCAGTGATGACAATTTAGTCCCTACAGGCCCCATCAGTCAGTAATGGCAATTTAGTCCCTGCAAGGAGGGGAGTATGTTTCCAGCCACTACAGGCTCTATCAGTCAGTGATGGCAATTTAGTCCCTGCAGGCTTCATCAGTCAGTGATGACAATTTAGTCCCTACCGACCCCATCAGTCAATAATGACAATTTAGTCCCTGCAGTGAGGGGAGTATGTTTCGAGCCACTAGTCAGAGGCCCCAACTAGTCAAATATGAAAGTCCTGCTTTCAGCCACTGCAGGCCCCAATTAGTCAAAGATGGCACTCCCTGTAGTTTTGTCGCTTTCAGCCACTACAGGCCTCATCAGTCAGTGATGGCTCGTTGTCTACCACTCATCATTCACTTTTGATGGAAATCAACTCTGTCAAAGTCATCCTACTTGAAGGTTCATGGTGCTAGATGAAGTTTCGTGGTTGTCCAATATTATTCTTCATAAGCTTATGAGGAGTCTCTTTGCTTATGCTGGTTTGTGAGTTCAATTTGGTTTATAGACATTCTTTCTTGATGGTCTGAAGCATATCTAGATCTTATTCGAAGCAGAGTTACCACGTTTATTGCCTCGACATTTTAGACAAGTTGATTTTGTTGGACTGAGTTTATTTATTCCAAGCATGACACATACAAGTTGTATGCTCCAGCTTGAGGGGGAGTGTTAGAATATTTATCCTATTTATCATGATTATATTGTGTTTAGGATTATCCTATTTATCATGATTATATTGTGTCTAGGTTACCCTATCATGATTATATTGTGTCTAAGGTTACCCTAATTATCATCTACTCTTGTATCAATTTATTTTTATAAATAGAAGATTATGAGAGGATCAATCAAGTATTATTATTATTATTATTAATAAATAGGCTTAAATGCTTAGTTCGATGTGAATTTCTATTTAGTATCGGTTTCAAAAATAAAGACATTGGATCTTGTCTTATAAAAAAGATATAGGTGTTGCTCCCTCCACCACCACCCTATATTTCCTCCACCTCTCCACATTATTTTAAATACAATTATATCCTCAAGTTAAAAAGATTTTTACTTTTATCCTATTTTAAATAATTTGAAACCGTAATTTTACTTTCCCAGCACCCACCCGAAACTCTCTTCTACTTTCCTCATTTTCGTTTCACCTCCCACCTTTCGCACTTCCATTCCTTTTTCTTCCCAGTTTATATTTGCCGCCGTGGTGTGAAGGAGCGTCGCCGCCGTGGTGTGGAGGAATATCGAGGAGCGTCCAGAGCATCAACCAGCGTGAGGAAATATACATCAACGGAGGTGACATCTTCCAACGGATGACCCCTAATAAACGGAGGTGACATCTTCCAACGGATGACCCCTAATAAAGGAAGAAATATAATGTTAAAATGAAAGAAAAGTATTTTACCTAGAATAGGTTATTAGTGAAATAGGTTCTGAATGGGTAAAATTAAAAAATAATAACCCTACAAATAAAATTTTACCGAGAAACAAAATATTAAAAAAAGGTGAATGGAGAAAGGTGTGATGGTGAAGCGGTTTGGTATCCGGTTCTGTGGTATTCAAAAAATTAGAAATTAATCATTTTTTTATTCTAGTTGATTTATCTGAAAATTATCTTCTAAAGAAAAAATTTATTTTCAAATTGTGAAATTAAAAATTAATTTTAAGTTATGAATAGCATAATTAAAAGTTATTTTTTATTTTTAGGTTTAATAGCCAATTTTGTCCCCAGTTTGGTTGACAAATCTCAATTTAATCCCTCATTTTAAAAGTGTTTGAAATAGGTCTTCTCTTTTAAAATTTTAAGTCAAATTAGTCCCTTCCGTTAAATATAACCAAACGGCGTTAATGAGTGATGATCTGGCAGTAATTAGTGGTTACGTGTCAAAATTTACTTGTGTGTCCTAACGTATTCCTTAATTACATAAGAAGGTATAGCGCGATCTTGCTTGCGTTTGTTGCGTTTGTGTCGCTAACTATAGGTGTGAATCTCGATTCAGAGAAGACATTCCAAAGTTGTTCACGATTCTGGGTGAATTGACATGGGAATTGAAGATCGCGACTTAGGGTTTTGATTTGGGGCTTTTCTTGGATCTTCTGTGTTGTCCTTGGTTACAGGTTTGAATGGAGGCGCTGCGATTCTGTGGTTTGTTTCTGGAACTTCCTACGAGAAGACGAACTCACTAGACGAAGGTGATGAGGCACGAGGTGGTGGCGGCATTAGGGCCCTTCTGCGTCACGGCTTGCACGAGGTGGTGCTCCTATGAAGATGCTTCACGGTGGCGGCAACGACTTTGGCTAGTGCGAGGGTGATTTCGACATGTTTTATTCATTGGATTGAATATGAATATATACACTATGGATCTCAATTGTTAGAATTTGTGGCATTATAGTGTTCCATGGCTTCACATTGCTTTCTTCGTTATTCTTCATCCTCATTTCTCCTAAACCCCAAATTCAGAAACCCTCCAAAATCCCCTTATTACCCTTCCGTCTTCTCCCGAATTCCCACCACAAAATCCAACAAAGACGACAACCACAAAACCCCAAACCACAACCGCTTCGACTTACTCAAACTCTCTGTAACCCTTACCGTCGTCTCTACCTCCCTCCCCAACCCATTGTCGCTGCCACCAAAGGTAAGAAACGCTCTTCCAAAAAGGAGTCCTCCAAAAACTCTGAAGCTCTCTCATCGGAGGAGCTTAAAACATGGTCTCGAGAGCTTCCCATGGTCTCTGATTGCCTTCCCTGCAGCAAAATCGTCGAGCTTAAAAGAAGGATGGGATGGGAAGCTGAAGCACATAATCAAACCTATTTTTGCGAGATTGAGGCAGCGGTTCTGGTTTTTTTTGAATGATTCGAGAGTTTTGAGGACCAATTAAAAAAAATCTAAATTTTTAATAAAACCCTATCTTTAGAACACGTTGTCGCAACCGGGATCGCGACGGGACGACGATCCGAAAAAGAAACGGGTTTAGAAAAAGTGATTTGGAGTCGCCACCATAGTTTATTATGGAAAACTACGGAAAAACCATAAAATGATAAGGCATGGTCTGCGAAACTGAGATTCTTGGTTCGGGAGTCGGTTACGTGTAGGGAAGGTATTAGCACCCTACAACGCCTGCCCTAAGGCAGTACCTTTAACTAAATATGCGAATATGATGTGGTTTTCAAAATGTTTAACTTTCCCCTAAAAATAAAATTCTAAAGAAACAAAATATTTTTTAGTTTTTTGGGCCCGACAAGGATTGACCTTGCTCCTACGTATTCTCATTAAGAATGAGAAATCAGGGTTCCGTAGTTCTTTTAGAAAACTGCTTGGAAATTTATTTGAAAATTGTTTGAGAATTTTGTTTGCAAAATGATTATGGATAAATTTGGATTTTTGGGGAAATGAACCTGACAAGGACTGGCCTTGCTCCTACGTATCTCCACTTTTGATGGAGAATCAAGGATCACGTAGTTCTGGGGAGCAAGACTGTTTGTTGTTTGACAGTATTAATATTTATAGTTTTTGTAGATTTTATATTTTTTTGGTATTTTTATTTAAGAAAGAGAAAAGGTTTTAGCACAAGGACGATGCGAGCGATCACACGTGTGCTTAACCTTTAAAACATATTTTTGTAATTTATTTGAGAAATGAGGAAGAAAAGGTTTTAGCACAAGGACGATGCGTGCGATCACACATGTGCCTAAACCTTCAAAACATATTTAAGAAAGAGGAAAGGTTTTTAGCACAAGGACGATGCGAGCGATCACACGTGTGCTTAACCTTTAAAACATATTTTTTATAATTTTTATTTAAGAAAGAGGAAAGGTTTTTAGCACAAGGACGATGCGAGCGATCACACGTGTGCTTAACCTTTAAAACATATTTTTTGACTAGATGCAGTATAATTTCGAAATCAGGCTTGACTGTTTCGTTTCCGGCACTGACCTTGGTTTACTGTTTGGCTCATATCTTTTTCCACAGAGCTCTAAATGCAATGAAACTTTTTGGGTTGGATTCTAGACTCAAAGGGCTTTCATTTGAATACTCACACATAATTTTTGGACCTCTGGACTAGATGCAGTAAAATTTCGAAATCAGGCTTGACTGTTTCGTTTCTGGCACTGACCTTGGTTTACTGTTTGGCTCATATCTTTTTCCACAGAGCTCTAAATGCAATGAAACTTTTTGGGTTGGATTCTAGACTCAAAGGGCTTTCATTTGAATACTCACACATAATTTTTGGACCTCTGGACTAGATGCAGTAAAATTTCGAAATCAGGCTTGACTGTTTCGTTTCTGGCACTGACCTTGGTTTACTGTTTGGCTCATATCTTTTTCCACAGAGCTCTAAATGCAATGAAACTTTTTGGGTTGGATTCCAGACTCAAAGGTCTTTCATTTGAATACTCACACATAATTTTTGGACCTCTGGACTAGATGCAGTAAAATTTCGAAGAGATGAGTGGGGAAAGGATTTTAGTGTTTGGTCATGATTATGGTAATCAATTTTGCGGGTGAAATATGTTGGCACTGGTTTGCTGAAGGGGTATAAGAAATACGGAGAATACAGAATAGGAAAGAGATTGAAAGTAATTGGGTTTCATATGAGCAAGAGTCCAGATCTATGGATTTGGTTTTGGAAGAATGAAGAGATTGAAAGGAAAAGGAAAATTTCCCTCTACTTTGGAACGTCCTCCCCTTTTGGAAAAAACACCCCCTGGTTGCTTGGTGTCCAACTTCTTTTAAAGCCAACGTCCCCACTTCTTGTGCTTCCTCTACGGCGCAGAAAAATTTAAACCAAAACACGGGCCCTCCACTCTCTTCATTTCAGTAGAATGAGTGCACTTTTAAAAGAGACAAAAACAATATTCTCCACCAAAATAATGGGGCGGCTGGTGCAGTGAGATTAGATGGTGAAGTATGGAAGCAATGAGAGCTATTGATGACGGGATGGGGTGATGAAGGAAAACGTATATTTTCCATTCATAATGATATTAACATTTAAACAGACTTCCGCCCAAAGGTGGAATAACTATAGCATGCATTTAGTCAACATCATACACAGAATATCATATACATGCAATCTTAAGGTTCAAATTTAGTGGCCTACCTCTTGAAGCTATCTTTTATTTTCCCTTTCTGTTTCAGCTTCAGCAACCCATGGTCCAGTAGCCTCTTGTTTTCATTTCCGCTTCTATTTACTCTCTTCGTTTCACCTCTGTGATCCAGCAACTTCACTTCCAGTCTTCCTTGCTTCAGTCTCGTCCACCCTTTTCAAAAACTCCTCTCCTCCTTCTTTTTTTCTTTCCTCTTCTAGATCCGTTTTCTATTGCCAACCTCCTGTCCCCCTCAGTCTCAGCTGATTCCTTTTTTTTTTTGTAAGGTCCCCCCCTTTGGTTGGTGAGAATCCAGAGTCTTGTAGTGGTGTAAAGGGACTTTACAGAGTTGCAAGATGGGCAGCCATGCAAGAGGGATACCACCCTTCGTGGTTTACAACCCAAAAGCCAAGGTCAAGCCAAAAATAATTAAATCCCTTTTGAGAAAAAGCCAACGCCTCACTGCTTCCTAGGCGTTCCACATTCTCTTGTTTTGTCTTCTTTTATTATTTTTAAACAACTTTTCAGAAATTCAGGGACAAACATCCCTTGATTCCAGATTTTGTTTTGGCACATATTAACACTTACCTTTATTTACTTTTATTCCTCTTTTCTTTATTTACTTATTTTTTTATTTTTATTATTATTTTTTATTGTTATTATATATTTTTATTAAAACAAATAAAACGCAACAAAATAAAAAAAACCGAACGCCACACTATTTGGACGAGCGACCCACCACACTATTTACCGAACGCCATGATCAAACCAAAAGGGATCAAACGCCCCAAAAACCGAACGCTGGACGAAAATAAGCATCGTAAGAAAGCTAAAGAGGGACGAGAGACCGAGCGTTCAAATGAGAATAACAATATCAGGACCGAGCGTCCAACACAGCAAGACCGAACGTTCAACATATCAAGGCCGAACGTTATTTGCTGAACAAGAACACTACCGAACGTTCTTTGCTGAACGGCTAAAGATCATGCGATACTAGGGCGAACGTTAAAAACCGAACGTCAGTCATCACTAGTACACCAAGATCGAACGCTCTCTACCTGAGAGCAACAGGTATCGGTTTGACAAAACTAAAGGACGAACGGTAACGCTACACGGCTGAACGAACGAACGCTGGAGGCTGAAAATTGCCGAACGTCCACGACACCAAATGGCCGAACGATTTAGGACGAGCGGCCGAACAGTTGGAAAGCTTGTGGATAACCGAACGGTTGAGCTTGAGAGTTGCCGAACGTCAATGAGACGTAACCGCCGAACGGTTGAGGACGAACGGGAGACGAGCGGCAGATAAGAGAGGACGAGCGTTAGAAAGGCAGGATTTGGACGAACACCTCATTAAACTCTTTACCGAACGCTATTGGTTCTAGGCCGAACGCCTAAAACCGAACGCTCATTAAACGATGAAACCGAACGCTCACTAACACAAAACATGACCGAACGTTCACATAACATGATCGAACGTTCACTAACACAAAACATGACCGAACGTCCTAAATGTAAGAATGGACGAACGTTCGAATAAAGTAAAGTACGAACGGTGGAGGACGAACGTTCGTGAAATTTAAAGGACGAGCGGTTTCATCCAGAGGATTGAACCGAACGCGCTCAGTGGAGGACGAACGTTTTTTTTTTTTATTTTATTTTATTTTATTTATTATATTTTCTTTTTCCCTTATTTATTTATTTATTTATTTGGTTATTTATTATTTTTTTCTTTTTATATACATATTATTTTTTTTATTTTTTTATTTTTATGGGAAAATGCAATAAAATAAATTTATTTGTCAATCCGGACGAAATTGGATGTTGACACACGTCAGGACACACACAAGCAAATTATGACACGTAACCACTAACTGATGCCAGATCATCGCCCCATTAACACCGTTTGGTCATATTTAATGGAAGGGACTAATTTGACTCAAAATTTTAAAAAAGAAAACTCATTTCAAACACTCTTAAAATGAGGGATTAAATTGAGATTCATCAACCAAACTGGGGACAAAATTGGCTATTAAACCTTATTTTTAATTACATCATATAAAAGAGGTAAAATGAATGTCTTTTATTGGATCGCGGGAAAAAAATTTACTTTTCTTTCTATTGTCTAAAAAGAGGAAAAAAAATGTATTATTGAGAATATGTATGACTTCGTGATTGAGCACGTTTATTCTATTGGTTTAGTTATACATATTATTGAGAATAAATATGACTTCGTGATTGAGCACGTATATTCTAGTTATACATATTATTGAGAATATGTATGACTTCGTGATTGAGCACGTATATTCTAGTTATACATATTATTGAGAATATGTATGACTTCGTGATTGAGCACGTATATTCTAGTTATACATATTATTGAGAATATGTATGACTTCGTGATTGAGCACGTTTATTCTATTGGTTTAGTTATACATATTATTGAGAATAAATATGACTTCGTGATTGAGCACGTATATTCTAGTTATACATATTATTGAGAATATGTATGACTTCGTGATTGAGCACGTATATTCTAGTTATACATATTATTGAGAATATGTATGACTTCGTGATTGAGCACGTATATTCTAGTTATACATATTATTGAGAATATGTATGACTTCGTGATTGAGCACGTATATTCTAGTTATACATATTATTGAGAATATGTATGACTTCGTGATTGAGCACGTTTATTCAGTTGGAGGTGGTACATACACTATGTTATTTACTTGTAACTTCGTCGGTCTTTTTAGCATTTTTGCTAGTCTCACGCGTGAGACGGAGATTCGAGTGTCACCTTCTTCTGCGCGAGGAGGTGAATGTCTCGCCCACTGACTTCGGCTCGTGTTGAGTATAGTGCATCGTTACGCGTAGTATCGATGTTTTTACTCGTTAGTCCTTGAGGAGTCGGGGAGATAGGTCTGAAGTCGCGATGGATGACGGCTCGGGTCGCCTGTTATTGAGAGCAGGTTATGACGACGAATTACAAGTAAACGACATCAGTTTATGAAAGACTAGTATGCAGTGTCATGTGAGTCGATTTATCATGGGAATTATTATAGTATATGTAGTGGGTTTATAATGTGATAATTTTGGTTATTCATTCTTACATGTTGTGGCTGTGGTTTCTAACCGTGATGGTCGTACGGATACAGGAGAGATGGTAGTGCAGATAAAGTTGGATTTGGAATACTTCGAGAGAGAGACGGGAAGTAAACTTGTTGGATCTATAGGTAGTAACGAGCGTTCTTACTAGTGACGTTCGGTCTTGGTGTTATTTATTTCCAGGTAGCGAGTGTTATTAGGTAACAGTTGATCTTGATGTTAGTGGATCTGAGGTAGCTAGCGTCCGATCTTAATTTGGTAACCTGAGGTTTAGTTTGATTACGTTCGGTCAGTACTGAGGTGTTCAGCAGAGTACTCTAGGCGTTTAACCCAGACTCAAGCGTTCTTTATTATAGTGTTCTGTCTCGTAGCGATGGTTCATAGGGAATGATCTTTATTGGTGATGTTGCTCTGAGGTTGTAATCATTTATAGGGAGTGACCAGCCTTGATAGTCGTTGAGGTAACGATTGATTAATAAATAGTGATTAGTTGTGATGATGCATGATTCAGGAAGTGATCATTCATAGGTAATGCTCGGGTCGGATGATGATTGTCTCAGGTAGGGATCATTAATAGTTAGTGGTTGTACGTAGGGAACATCCGGTCTCGATGAGGTTACCCTCAGATAGAATTAAATCCAGTAAAGTGATCAATAAAGTGTTCGTCTGAATGGTACTTAATCTGTGGTGTGCGAGATTTGATCTTTGAGCAATCGTTCGAATAATGTTTGAAATAATAGTAATTGTTCTAGCAGAGTACTCTGTTTTAACGTGAAGTCTAAGTACTTGATCTTAATCAGCGTTTGATCTTTTGGTATTCGACCTAATGGTAATCGGTATAATAGCGGTTGATGTTTAGTTTCGAGCTTAAGTGATCAATCTTAATGTTCGTGTAAACAGTATCCGATGTAATATAAGTTCGTTGTTTTATCGTTTGATTCAGTAATGATATGATATCTGGGTATGTATTGAGGTTGAGGGTAATGTAGTAGGATGTCTTGATTTGTGGTTGATTGTGGACATATTGAGGGGACTAAGAATGAAATTACAAGTGGGGCACTTTCCGTTGATTTGTTCATCAACGTATCGTCCGGATGAGAGTTTATTGTGTACTGGGTTGATTATTAGGTACTATGGAATGAGTGTCCAACAGGAATTGTGGTACGTTGGCTTGAGGATGTCTGATTTAATTATTATATGATATTTGTATTGAAATAACTATGCACGTTTTATAAATGATGTGTTTCAGGTTAGCTCACCCTTACTTTGCTTGTTTGTGCATGTGAATGCGATGATCGTATAATGTGTGATGTTATACGGGAGCAGTTGAAGGATTGTCACGTGATCCTGTGCAAATGGAGGAAGAGATGGAAGATCGAATTAGAAGGATTCAAGGTTATCTTTGCAGTTGCGTCTGAGCTTAAAACTGATGTATAGATTTTAGTTTATGTTCGGGATGTTATGTATTATTACAACATTTAAGTTTTGAATATAAATTTTAATTTTTAGGGTGAATTTTTGGGATGTTACAGTAATGGTATCAGAGCAGTTCATCCTTAGGATGACCTCTGTGTTGTGGGTTTACCGTGTCTTCGCTGTGAAGAATTTAGTGTAAATGGTTTGATTTACCGCTTCCTCCGTGTCTATATAGTAAGATGTGTATCTAACTAGATGTTTTGAGAACAGAAAACGTCTTGATAAGAGTAATGAGGGTGCACACTCATGACTTTTACCATAGACGATTTTCCTTTCTTGATTCTGAAGGTTAGAGTTAAGAAAAGGTTAGAGTTTTAGTGGTGTTTCCTGTAGTAATTTGTGTCTTGTTCTTGCTTTTGTGGTAGTCTTTTGTGCTCGATAGTAGTAGAGGAATGCATATTCAAGGACAACTTGAGTTGTATACCTTTATTAGAATTGGTTTAAGCCTTTGAGACAAGATCTTGCCGCGAAGATAGGAGTTAGAAGACTAAAAGTTAAGCTTCGGAGGGCGAGTGAAGATATTGGAGTTTAGGAGTAAGGTTATGAGTGATGAAAATGTCCAGAAATCAAGTCATAAGGTCATATGTTGTACGTTCGCAAGAAGTTCAGAGGCTAGATTAAGAGAAGCTTTGGATAAATATGGTTGTAACAAGGTTGGAGAAATGAGTTGGGTTTAGAATATCAGTAACGTTAACAGTCAGAAGAAAAGGACGTGTTGGCGAGAAACGGGGTGACGCTGTGAGAGTTTGGTAACATGAACCTATGTATTAGTGATGGTTGGAATCTGAATAAGAAAATGGTGGATGACCTAAAATTTAAGTTAAGAAAGGAATAGGAAATTCTATAGCAGACTAGGGGAAATAAGTATCAAGAAAGGAAGTAGAAGGAGAAAATTTCGAGAGGTAGTCAGATAAGGCAGGACATGAGGTATTTGAAAGAGAATGAAGTATTGTTAGGATCTTAAGTTAAGTGGGAAAATTTGAAGGAGATGATCAAGTTGTATCAGTAAGTGGATGATTCAGAGTCAAGTTTAGTTGGATGTTTCAAGATTAGTAGTTCACACAGAAGAAAGGTCTGATCATAGGCTAAGATGAAAGGTTTCAAACGATGAAGACAAAGGTATGTTTTTGTCGATCAGTGTTTTAAGGCAAGACCTCCTAGAAAATGATAGTTGCTTCTTAGTGTTATCACCCATGGAAGCGACTCAAGCTGCAGATCTTGCGGTGCAGGAGAACTCGGAGTGTAAACTTTGCGGTTGTGAATGACTTCTTAGATGTTTTCCTGAAGAAGTTTCTGGTTTCCTCCTTCACGAAAGCATGAAGATCATTTTAGGTAAGTGTTTAAGGTTGAGAGTATGCAAGCCAGAAAGGATTTGTCATTTGAAGTGCAACCAGTAGGGATCGAGGACGAACTGTTAAACGATTTAAGGTCATCTGGAATGGTATCACAGGCAACCCTACCTGGAGGTTAGAGGATGAGATGAGAGAAACTTACCTCGACTAGTTCCGATAAGCTTAATTTTCGAGGACGAAAATTTTTGTTGTTGGGGAGAATGTAAGACCCGTATTTTTTTGGACATGGTGGGGACATGGTGGTCACCCACCTCTTTGACTATCAAGATGCAATTATTGGGGGTGCATTTTACGGGAAGCTTTGCAAGGTGTGGGATTCATTTTTGGCAGGAGAGGGAGAGAGAGAGGGAGAGCAACCAAAGGGAGGGAACCCTTTCTCCCATTTTCACCCGTCCAAAGAGCACCCATGGGAAGCTGTTCCAACCTTGGAAGGGGCTTAGAGGAGGACCTGAGTTGGGCATCTGGTGATGATGGAGTTCTTGCATCAAGAGCTGGAAAAGGAAGTGAAGAGCTGCTGAAGTTCCTAGAAGATCTTGATCTGCACGTCTGGGAAGAGATTGATCCCAAAACTTACATGGAAGTCTTCAAGAGGTAAGGGGAGTTTGATTTATTTCATTAATTGTTGAAATAATCTGTATTTGATGCAAATCTGGGAAGAAGGAATGAAAATGGAGGTTTTCTGGGCTTTCTGGCGCGATTCTGCAGAATTTCTGCAGAATGCGCGTTCGTCCAATTTTGGGAAGTCAAAATTGGACGTTCGTCCTAACAGTGCTCGACCAAATAGTGGTCGGTCAACTTCTGAACGTTCGTCCAATTCTGGTGAAATTGGACGTTCGTCCAAATTCTTGAGCGTTCGGTTCTGAACGAACGTCCGCGTTCGTTCGTCATAATATATGGGACGCTCGTCCACGTGGTATTTAAACAGTGAATTATGAGCGTTCGTCCGTAACTTAGTATCTTCGTGGAGTAATCTTGAACGTTCGGCCTAGGTCTCAAGACGAACGTCCGTAGGTTATGTAGAGCGTTCGGTCTTTGAGGATGTTTGATCTTATGCGCTCATCCAAAGCGTCCAATGATTTAGCGTTCGGCCTAAATGATTGATCTTAGCGTTCGGCTCAGTAATTGAGCGTTCGGCCTTGTGATAATTATGAGCGTTCGGCTTTTGGGGTATAACGAGCGTTCGGTTTTTGAGTATAAGTGAACGTTCGGTTTTTGGATATAAGGAGCGCTCGGTTGTAAGTGTTCGGTGTGGATCTTGGACGTTCGTCCTTGTTTTCTGGGAGCGTTCGTCCTTTTGTTTTGGGAGCGTTCGTCCTTGATTTTGAGAGCGTTCGTCCTTGGTTTTATGAGCGTTCGTCCTTGGAGCTCGGCAGCGTTCGGTTTTGATGAGGATTGATTTCAGGACGTTCGTTCAGACAGCATCAGAGTTGGAAATAGCGTTCGGTAATAATGCATGAATCCGTGGGAGTATTTTGAAGCAATTATTGAGAATTGTTGGTTATTTTCCTTGATCCAATATTGGTTTAGTTATACATATTATTGAGAATATGTATGACTTCGTGATTGAGCACGTTTATTCTATTGGTTTAGTTATACATATTATTGAGAATATGTATGACTTCGTGATTGAGCACGTTTATTCTATTGGTTTAGTTATACATATTATTGAGAATAAATATGACTTCGTGATTGAGCACGTATATTCTAGTTATACATATTATTGAGAATATGTATGACTTCGTGATTGAGCACGTATATTCTAGTTATACATATTATTGAGAATATGTATGACTTCGTGATTGAGCACGTATATTCTAGTTATACATATTATTGAGAATATGTATGACTTCGTGATTGAGCACGTATATTCTAGTTATACATATTATTGAGAATATGTATGATTTCGTGATTGAGCACGTTTATTCAGTTGGAGGTGGTACATACACTATGTTATTTACTTGTAACTTCGTCGGTCTTTTTAGCATTTTTGCTAGTCTCACGCGTGAGACGGAGATTCGAGTGTCACCTTCTTCTGCGCGAGGAGGTGAATGTCTCGCCCACTGACTTCGGCTCGTGTTGAGTATAGTGCATCGTTACGCGTAGTATCGATGTTTTTACTCGTTAGTCCTTGAGGAGTCGGGGAGATAGGTCTGAAGTCGCGATGGATGACGGCTCGGGTCGCCTGTTATTGAGAGCAGGTTATGACGACGAATTACAAGTAAACGACATCAGTTTATGAAAGACTAGTATGCAGTGTCATGTGAGTCGATTTATCATGGGAATTATTATAGTATATGTAGTGGGTTTATAATGTGATAATTCTGGTTATTCATTCTTACATGTTGTGGCTGTGGTTTCTAACCGTGATGGTCGTACGGATACAGGAGAGATGGTAGTGCAGATAAAGTTGGATTTGGAATACTTCGAGAGAGAGACGGGAAGTAAACTTGTTGGATCTATAGGTAGTAACGAGCGTTCTTACTAGTGACGTTCGGTCTTGGTGTTATTTATTTCCAGGTAGCGAGTGTTATTAGGTAACAGTTGATCTTGATGTTAGTGGATCTGAGGTAGCTAGCGTCCGATCTTAATTTGGTAACCTGAGGTTTAGTTTGATTACGTTCGGTCAGTACTGAGGTGTTCAGCAGAGTACTCTAGGCGTTTAACCCAGACTCAAGCGTTCTTTATTATAGTGTTCTGTCTCGTAGCGATGGTTCATAGGGAATGATCTTTATTGGTGATGTTGCTCTGAGGTTGTAATCATTTATAGGGAGTGACCAGCCTTGATAGTCGTTGAGGTAACGATTGATTAATAAATAGTGATTAGTTGTGATGATGCATGATTCAGGAAGTGATCATTCATAGGTAATGCTCGGGTCGGATGATGATTGTCTCAGGTAGGGATCATTAATAGTTAGTGGTTGTACGTAGGGAACATCCGGTCTCGATGAGGTTACCCTCAGATAGAATTAAATCCAGTAAAGTGATCAATAAAGTGTTCGTCTGAATGGTACTTAATCTGTGGTGTGCGAGATTTGATCTTTGAGCAATCGTTCGAATAGTGTTTGAAATAATAGTAATTGTTCTAGCAGAGTACTCTGTTTTAACGTGAAGTCTAAGTACTTGATCTTAATCAGCGTTTGATCTTTTGGTATTCGACCTAATGGTAATCGGTATAATAGCGGTTGATGTTTAGTTTCGAGCTTAAGTGATCAATCTTAATGTTCGTGTAAACAGTATCCGATGTAATATAAGTTCGTTGTTTTATCGTTTGATTCAGTAATGATATGATATCTGGGTATGTATTGAGGTTGAGGGTAATGTAGTAAGATGTCTTGATTTGTGGTTGATTGTGGACATATTGAGGGGACTAAGAATGAAATTACAAGTGGGGCACTTTCCGTTGATTTGTTCATCAACGTATCGTCCGGATGAGAGTTTATTGTGTACTGGGTTGATTATTAGGTACTATGGAATGAGTGTCCAACAGGAATTGTGGTACGTTGGCTTGAGGATGTCTGATTTAATTATTATATGATATTTGTATTGAAATAACTATGCACGTTTTATAAATGATGTGTTTCAGGTTAGCTCACCCTTACTTTGCTTGTTTGTGCATGTGAATGCGATGATCGTATAATGTGTGATGTTATACGGGAGCAGTTGAAGGATTGTCACGTGATCCTATGCAAATGGAGGAAGAGATGGAAGATCGAATTAGAAGGATTCAAGGTTATCTTTGCAGTTGCGTCTGAGCTTAAAACTGATGTATAGATTTTAGTTTATGTTCGGGATGTTATGTATTATTACAACATTTAAGTTTTGAATATAAATTTTAATTTTTAGGGTGAATTTTTGGGATGTTACATTAAACATCTGCCACTGTAACTCAGCGATTTGATGTTGACGATGATAATCGTTGCGCTCATCACGGTTGTGACATCCCAATTATATACATCATTAATATATAATAAAGACGTCATCATGCATAATATAGGAAAGCAGTCAAGAGTAATTTAAGGATTACAGTCATCCTCAGAATAGTGCGGAATTGACAACAAGAGTATTAGAATTTCTCCATGAAAATCACGGAGAATTTAAAACTTAAAACATACACGAGTTCTACCAAACATTAAGAATTACGAAATAATACTAGCTAATCTAAGCTGCAGTACTTCCGTCTCCATCAAGGGCCGCTTCCAAAGTATCCTCTCCGTCATCTACTCCCATCCAAGTGGATGATCATCGCCAAAGAAACATACCCAAACAACACATAACACAAACAATGCAAGGGTGAGCTAGATATAAAAGCATGTTATACATACAGCACAATTAATTCATGCAATCAAGAACAATTAAAGCATAATCATTGATCCATATTTCACACACTCCCATGACATGTAAACATTCATCCAAACATGGTAAACTGACATCACGAGACTTGTTACTTTATACCCCGACTCGTCCGGACTAGAATGATTACCGAGCTATGGCGAGTCTTGCACTCGTGGTGGCTTTATGAAACTTGGGCACTCCCGCCCTGGCACTACCGCCTTGTGGAACATTAGGCACTACCGCCTGGTGGAACATTAGGCACTCCCGCCTGGTGGAACATTAGGCACTACCGCCTGGTGGAACATTAGGCACTACCGCCTGGTGGAACATTAGGCACTACCGCCTGGTGGAACATTAGGCACTCCCGCCTGGTGGAACATTAGGCACTCCCGCCTGGTGGAACATTTGGGCACTCCCGCCCGGCCACAATCACGAGGTTAATCCGTTATTACTCACCTTGGATCATATGGAAGCATCCAAGACTAGGACCTCCTGCTACTCCTCACCACATGTTCAATCCTCTCTACATGAAAAGAAAGACCATTGAAGATTCAGGATGACCCCCAAAACTGAGCTACCATGTAATCATTCTATACAACCCCAAAACACCACCATGTATCCTCTCCTTGAGAATCATGGAATTACATTCATGAATCATACTGTTACTTTAAACCTTATCCAAAGTCATGAATAACCAGATACCTCCATAATATCACATTAAATCCAACGTATTTCATACATTCACATAAATCCCATTTACAGTATACATTTTCAAACATTTTGCAGACAATTCAATTCAAGAGAAATGAACTTAAAACCATCACCATTTGCAGATCATTGGATGGACGAACACTATTCACCGAGCGTTATAAACCGAACGCAAACTATGCCAATTGGACGAACGCTCAGAGATTTAACACAATCTGGACGAACGCTAAAACCGAACGCTGAATCACAACTAGGCCGAACGCTAAAACCGAACGTCATATTGGATTCAACACTATTTGGCTGAACGCTAAAACCGAACGCCTGAACACATTTTGCCGAACTCTAAAACCGAACGTCATATTGGATTCAACACCATGTGGCCGAACGCTGATTGATACTTAGGACGAACGCTATTTATTAACTGGCCGAACGTTATTTCACTGATCACACCATTAGGACGAACGCTTATATTGATACCTAGGACGAACACTATTTGGACGATAGCTCTACTGCCGAACGCTATACCACTTGGACGAACGCTAAGAGATTCAATAGGCCTAACCCTAATATTGAATATTTAGAACGAACGCTATTTAATCCATTCTGACCGTGCAGTACTTAATCCACTACAAGGAATATTGATCCGAACGCTATAATTTCTAATACTCCAATACCGAACGCTCACATCACAACCATAGGCCGAACGTTCAAGAATTAACCTAAGAATACTACTCAATACCGAACGTTCATAATCACACCAGTAAAAAGCCGAAGGCTCACATCATAACCATACCAAGGCTGAACGACTAAGATTCAAACTTAGAATACTAAATAAGACGAACGCTCAAAGTTAGAATTTAATGATGGCCGAACGCTGACTAATACACCAAAACCGAACGTTATTGATCTAGACTTAATAGTATCAACTTAAGGTCGAACGATCAAGATTAAACGTAAGAATCCATTAAGAACGAACGACTGCAATTTCTAATACTAAATGCCGAACGCTCAAGATCACGTAAATATCAATTTAGGGACGAACGCCTAAAATTACTAATTCCTGTATACAGTTTGGACGAACGTGTAATATGTCACTGTAAACGAACGAACGCTCGTTAACACAGAACCGAACGCTCAGGTTATTTTGGCCGACCACTACTTGGTCGAGCCATTTGGACGAACGTCCCAATTTTCAATTTGGACGAACGTTCAGTACATCAACCGAACGTTCAGAATTTTGGTTGAACGAACATCCAATTTGGCATCAAATTGGACGAACGCGCGTTCTGCAGAATTCTGCAGAATCGCGAAATCCAGAAACCCAGAAAACCAGAAACCCAAAAATCCCAATTTTCCATCCCTTCCTTCCCAGTTTTGCATCAAACACAACATATATCATCAATCAAACAAAAGATCTAGCTCCCTTTACCTCTTGAAGACTTCCTTTGTAAAATCTTTGGATCTATCTTCTCCAAGACTTGCAGCACCAAGCAATTCCAACACTCTAAGCTTCACCTCTTTCACAAACTTTGCAGCAAGAACCTCTCTCTCATTTCAGAACCCAACACCCCCTTTTATTTCCCACGTCTCCAGCTTTTGAAAGGTGCCAGCAAAGAGAGTAAAAATCCGGACGTTTGCTCCCCTTTTGCTGCAGTTTTTCAACATCCAAGCTCCCCATTTTTCCAAATAAGACAAAACCTACCTCCCTCTATGTCAGCTAGTGTCCCCCAGCATTTAATGCTCCCCACCCCTTTAAGAAAAACGAGGCCCTTACTGTTACCAATAAGGAGTATTGGTAAATCTTGAAGAAATTTGTTTTGATGATGCTACAAAGAGTTTTAGTTGAAGAAGATATTAGAATTAGTTAAAAGCAAGTTGTAGAAATTAAATGTAGTAGGAAATTCTTGTAAACCTTGTAAAACTTGCATTTTTAACCTGCAATAATCGATTATGATTAAGCAATAATCGATTATCACAAGTCATACTTGAATAATCGATTATCACTTCATATAATCGATTATCACATCTTTGAAAACCTGTAACGGACTTGAATAATCGATTATCACTTACAATAATCGATTATTCATGGCAGTTGGGAGCTGTCCTTTGGCATTCAGTGTACTTGGCTATATATTTTGATTTGGAGAAATCAGAAGGTAACGTTGTTGAACAGAAGCTCTTGCAGAATACTGTTTGTCAGAGGAAGTTCTCAGAAGCTATAGTTCAAGTTCCCTTGCTTGGTCTCGTGAACAGGAGAGGCTCGCGTGTCGTGTGTCGATAGTCGGAGCAAGCTCTCTTCGAGTTAGCAAGGTGCTCTGCCTGGTCTCGTGAATAGGAGAAGCTCGTGTTTCGTTTGTCGATAGTCGGAGCGGTTCTCTTCGAGTTGGCAGAGTGTTCTTCTTCCGGTTCGTTCGTCGAAGGAAGGTTTATTTATCTGCTTTATTCACTATTTCTTGTAATCTGTTAAATAACTTTTTAGTGAAAAAGGTTAATCACTATTTATAGTGATTAACGACTGGACGTAGATTCTTTTGAATCGAACCAGGATAAAAATTGCTTGTGTGATTTTCTATTCCCTACACTCTTTATCTTTTACGCATATCAACAGTTTGATAAATTTTCTCTAAGAAAATTGTTTTTCTAAAACGGACCATTAAACTTGATTTGTGACCGTAACACGCTTTCCGAATATTTTATTCCGCTGTGCGACTCTATAACGGTACCGATTGTTCCAACAATTGGTATCAGAGCTTGCTTTGATATTTTTTCAAATTTGTTTCGAAAATGGCCGGTCATCAAACTCAAGTATATGCCGAGGGTGCTTCCATTAACAGACCTCCATTGTTTACTGGTGATAACTATGCTTTTTGGAAAGTTAGAATGGAGATTTTTATGGGATCTATTGATAGAGGTATCTGGGAAGCTGTACAAAATGGCCCTTATATTCCTATGAATACTGTTGATGGTGTAGAGATTGAAAAATCATATTTTGATTGGACTGTTGAGGAAAATAGAAGAGCCCAATTTGATATTAAGGCTCGGAATATAATTTTTTCTGCACTAACCATTGATGATTTTTTCAAAGTTTCTGTTTATGAAAGTGCTCAGGAAATGTGGGAATTTTTAAAAGTCACTCATGATGAAGTATCGAATGTGGCTAAGTTGACTTGTTCGAATTCATGCTCTACATCAAACTCCTCAAGCTCAAGCGATTCTAATGAGCAAGAAAATCTATGCTTGATGGCCAATGATAAATTATCTGAAAGCAAAATCTTGAAGGAAAAGAAGGACTATCAAGGTTCCTCTTCAAGTTTCAAATGTTATGGATGTGGTGAAAGAGGCCATGTGAAAGCTTATTGTTCAAGCAACAAAAGAAGTAAAGAAAGAAAAGAAAAGAAAATTCACAAGAAGAAGAAGGTTCACATTGCCTTGGAGGATAATGCATCAACCACCTCTAGTTCAAGTGATTCTGTTGAAGAAATAAACTTGTGTTTGACAGCTAATTTTGATAATGCTGGAAGCCAAGTAAGTAATTCTAGCTATGAATCTAGTGAATTTGATTTGCAAAAAGCTTTTCTTGAATTGCTTGATGAATCTGAAAAATTGAATGTTGCTCATAAAAATTTGAAAAAGGAATTTAAAGAATTGCGAATTAAATATGAGAAGGCATTAGATGAGGAAGTAAGTTTGAGAAATAAAATTTGCAACTTGGAAATGAAAGAGTCTTCAAATGTTGAACATCCTGTTGAATGTCTTTCATGTAAGAATCATATGCTTGATATTGATATTCTTGAAAATCTTCTTGAAGTTGCAACTGGAAATAATAATGTTGAAATGCCTATAACTGTTAGAAAGGTTTATAAAAACAAAAGTGTTTTTAAAAGTAAGAACCAAATTAAAAGAACCCGTAGGGTATGGGTTGAAAAAGGAACTGTGTTTTATAGAAATCCAAATATTGTCACATGCTTTTATTGTATGAAAAAGGGGCACACTTCTAACAAATGTAAAATTAAACATTTTGATGTTCCAAATGGAAAATATGCTTGGATTCCTGTTATAAAGTAAATTGTCTCTAACCCAAAGGACCCAAATGAGATTATGGGGACCAAAACTCAATTATTTGGTTTTGCAGGTTAATTTTTCAAAAGGAAAAGAAAACTCTATGGTATCCTGGTATTTTTTAAGAGCCTTGAAATAATTTATGAATGTTAGATGTGTCTTAAAGTTGAAAATTTGGCCCAAATTTGTGTTTTTCGAAAATTAACGTAAATAATCGATTACCAAGGGTAATAATCGATTATCTCGTCCTCAAAAATTTGGATTTTGACAATTTGGCTCGCACATAATCGATTATTTAAAGTAATAATCGATTATCTTAAGTCACAGCGTAAAAAAAAAAAAAAAAAAAAAAAAAAAAAAAAAAAAAAAAAAACTTTTTTTATATTTTTTTTATATTTTTTTGGAGTCTGTTTCTAAAAGGGGATTATTACATTCAGGGGAAGATATATGAGGTATTATGCTCTTTCATGTTATGAAATTTCAATTTTATTTATGTTTTGAAATGCATCTTTTGATTAATTGAGGGGGAGATCATATTTAGGGGGAGCCTTTAACATTCGATCTTTTTGCTTCTGATCAAAAAGGGGGAGAAGAATAATACAAGGGGAGAAGTATAAATTATTAGAGGTATTGCTAACCTTATTGTTGTTTGTTAGCTTGTATGTTTCGCAGGTAAGCCAAACTTGCTTTTAAAATTTGAATTTTTGATCATCATCAAAAAGGGGGAGATTGTTACCAATAAGGAGTATTGGTAAATCTTGAAGAAATTTGTTTTGATGATGCTACAAAGAGTTTTAGTTGAAGAAGATATTAGAATTAGTTAAAAGCAAGTTGTAGAAATTAAATGTAGTAGGAAATTCTTGTAAACCTTGTAAAACTTGCATTTTTAACCTGCAATAATCGATTATGATTAAGCAATAATCGATTATCACAAGTCATACTTGAATAATCGATTATCACTTCATATAATTGATTATCACATCTTTGAAAACCTGTAACGGACTTGAATAATCGATTATCACTTACAATAATCGATTATTCATGGCAGTTGGGAGCTGTCCTTTGGCATTCAGTGTACTTGGCTATATATTTTGATTTGGAGAAATCAGAAGGTAACGTTGTTGAACAGAAGCTCTTGCAGAATACTGTTTGTCAGAGGAAGTTCTCAGAAGCTATAGTTCAAGTTCCCTTGCTTGGTCTCGTGAACAGGAGAGGCTCGCGTGTCGTGTGTCGATAGTCGGAGCAAGCTCTCTTCGAGTTAGCAAGGTGCTCTGCCTGGTCTCGTGAATAGGAGAAGCTCGTGTTTCGTTTGTCGATAGTCGGAGCGGTTCTCTTCGAGTTGGCAGAGTGTTCTTCTTCCGGTTCGTTCGTCGAAGGAAGGTTTATTTATCTGCTTTATTCACTATTTCTTGTAATCTGTTAAATAACTTTTTAGTGAAAAAGGTTAATCACTATTTATAGTGATTAACGACTGGACGTAGATTCTTTTGAATCGAACCAGGATAAAAATTGCTTGTGTGATTTTCTATTCCCTACACTCTTTATCTTTTACGCATATCAACAGTTTGATAAATTTTCTCTAAGAAAATTGTTTTTCTAAAACGGACCATTAAACTTGATTTGTGACCGTAACACGCTTTCCGAATATTTTATTCCGCTGCGCGACTCTATAACGGTACCGATTGTTCCAACACTTACAACGGTCGTACTTTTTGGATTCTGCATTGCTCCAGTCAACGGCAGGCGGCGGAGGAACAGAGCCGTCGGATTCTTCCATCCGTACACTAACGACGGCGGTGGCGGGGAGAGGGTGCTCTGGTGCGCCGTCAGAGGCATCCAAGAGGAGATCCCTGACCTTGACTGCTGTATCTACACCGGAGATCATGATGCCACCCCGCAGTCGCTGATGATACTTGAACAACCTCTTTTGACAACATTTAGACACGGGACAGGTGTCTAAATGGAAGTGGTCCACGTGGAAAATCAAAAAGCAAATGAAATATGACGTGGAAAGGGGGTGGGCAGGGTTTTCAAGTTGCGTTTCAAATTTCAAATTCATTTGGAAGAATTGTAGAGAGAGAAGCGCGAAGGTTGAGAGGGAGAGTGTGACCTAGAGAGAGAGGCCGAGAGAGTTGGAGAAAGGGAGTTCGAGACAGAGAGGTCCGACGGAGTACTTGCCGGGGTGCCTCCGGACAACGTTGAAGGCCGTGTCGGAGCTATTCAACCCCTCCAGCCGGTTCCAATTCACGGCCGTCGCAGCTCCGACGTTGGCCAACGAAACGAAGGCGGCATCGTCTTCCCTCCGACCCAGCGAACTAGGAGCGCGTTCTGAGTCTCGATTCGTCCCACCTGCTTCCCTCCCTGTGCCGGACCTTTGCATTCACCGCTGGAGCATCGCTGGAGTGCCGCCAGAGTGTACGAAAAAGAGGGGTTTTCCGGGTTGTTAGTCCCACCCACACATTTTTCTTCGTGTGTGTTCCAACCGGCACACGTTGTGTTCACTCAAGGTTCGTTTGTTTTATTTGAGTGGAATGAATGTATAATATATGTATGATGTTGTTTGTGGATGATTTTGGTTATGTATGATACGTTGTTATTCTAATATTTTTGGATCTTATTTGGTAGTGTAGGTATTGTTGCAATGGAGGAAGTTGATCACGAGGATGAAATCACCAATGCTATGATACGTTGGATATTTTTGGATCTTATTTGGTTATGTATGATACGTTGTTATTTTGTTGCTACCAATGTTGTTTCTGTACAACGATTTTTACAAAGAATGGTTCCTTGGGCACGGAGATTGATATAAAGGTGATAATCAATGTCTCAACATCACTTGTATGTCCAATAAGTCTTTAAAAAAAATTGGTTCACTTAAAATCAATGCTATTTTCATAGTTGACCCCTATGTGCAAAACCTTTGCCTGAACTCTCCACTTATTTGGCCTTTGCTCCCAATGTTGTTTCTCCACAATGAGTTTTACAAAGAATGGTTCCTTGGGCATGAAGTTTGATATAAATGTGATAATAAATGCTTGAATATCACTTGTATGTCCAATAAGTCTTAAAAAAATTGGTTCACTTAAAAATCAATGTCATTTTCACAGTTGACCCGTGTGTGCAAAACCTTTGCCTGAACTCCCCACTTATTTGGCCTTTGCTCCTAGTGTTGTTTCTGCACAATGAGTTTTACAAAGAATGGTTCCTTAGGCATGGAGTTCGATATAAATGTGATAATCAATGCCGGAACATCACTGATATGTCTAATAAGTCTTATAAAAGATTGGTTCACTTAAAAATCAATGTCATTTTCACAATTGACCCCTGTGTGCAAAACATTTGCCTGAATTCTCCACTTATTTGGCCTTTGTCCCAGTGTTATTTCTGCACAATGAGTTTTTGATTGTTGAAATAATCTGTATTTTGACGCAAATCTGGGAAGAACGGGATGAAATTGGGGTTTCTGGAAATCTGGTGCGATTCTGCAGAATTCCAAATGGCTCGACCAATTAGTGGTCGGCCAAAACACTATGAGCGTTCGGTTTTATTTTCTGATGTACCCAGCGTTAGCGTTCGTCCATGGGTGAAAGTTAGTAACATATTAGACGTTCGTCCCAGCAGTGCTCGACAATAGTGGTCGGCCAAATAACCGTTCGGTCTTTTATCCTCTAGTAACGAGCGTTAGCGTTCGTTCTGGGCTTGTTTTGGTGAGCGTTCGGCGATCGGTCTTCGTGTATGGGTGACTGTAGTGTTCGGCTGAATTTAGTATTATCAGGCTTGAATCCTGAGCGTTCGGTTTTGATGTTTTAGTGATTTAAGCGTTCGATCTAAATTTGATATTCTTAGGTTTGAATCTGGAACGTTCGGTTTTGGGTGTATTAGTAAGCGTTCAGTCTATAATTTGATATTCTTAGGTTTAAGATCTTGAACGTTCGTTTTGATGAATTAGTTATTGTAGCGTTCGGTCTTAAATTTGATGTATGTTTAAATCATGAACGTTCGAATTTGGTGAATTGTGGATTTTAGCGTTCGGTGTAAGACCCATTAAAAAAAAATAATTTATATATGTTGTGGTTTTGAATAATTAATTATGGTGTGAAAAATGTATAGTGAAAGTTGTTTGACCCAAAATTATTGTGATAAGATGTATTATTTCATTTTGTTGCATAATTAATAAATATTTATTGTTATATGATAATAATATGATGTTAAAATATTGAATATATGATTTTAATATTTTATTTTAATCTATTGTATAACTAGAGTATATATATATCAATATTTTGTCAAGTTAGAATATACATCTAGTATATGAGTTTTCTATAGTAAAAATACTCATTATTTTGACTAATGAAAATATACCATATTAATTTTCTCTCTTCCATAATGAGACTTTATCTTTTTTTTCCCATTCACTCATAATGCATTTCTTTTCACCTAACAACTTTGAAATGTTGACTCCACTCAAAACTTCTACCCAATGAAACCAAATAGGACAAACTTACAAAAGTAGAAATAATGGTGTGGTGATCATTAAGCATAGACTAAGGGGTAGTGGTTTCTTTGTGGTAGGAACCACCAAACACTAAGGTAGGCTGCTGATTTCAAGGTTAAATGCATGGTTTCTTACCTTAATAAAACTAAAGAACACAAACTAAAACTTAGGAGAGATTGTTGTTCGAAGTAAGCAAAGGAGGAAGCTTGAGATTTAAAGCATCAAGAGTTGGAAAATCTTCATTGGAAAAGAGGTAGGGGAGCTAATCCTTTCTTGATTATGATCATGAATATGAGTATGCATGTGTTAAAATTGGTAATGGTAGTTATATATTGACTTGTGTAAAATTTGGTTTTCAAGATTATAATCTCTCATTTTCGAGTTACTGTGGTGAAAAAATTTCTATTAATTGTTTGCACCGTTGGATTTAGCTAAAATTTTAGTATGTGAATCCTAAGACCTATTACTAAACTTTGACCGTTCGGATTTGAAAATAGAAGTCTGTAATTGGAGAAATAAGTTCTGCAAGATTGAGTAAATTAGTTACCCCTGTAGTTCTGTTACTGAGTTGTCTCGGTATAATATTGATTCTGACCTATTGGACCGTTAGATCAACCTAAAAATTTGATATATGATCCCTAAGACATATTAATACACTTTGACCGTTCGGATTTGTAATTAGTAGTCTGTACTTGGAGATATATATCCTGCATGTTTGAGTGAATTAATTACCCCTGCAGTTCTATTACTGAGTTCCCTTAGTAAAGTATAGATTCTGACTTATGGGACTGTTAGATCAACTTGAAAATTGGATATATGATTCTTAGAATACATTATTATAATTTGACCGATCGGATTTGGAATTGAAGGTCTATGTTTAGAGAAAGAAATTTCGAAAGTTTGAAATATTTGATGAACACTGCAATTCTGTTCTTAAGTTATAATGGTAAATATTTTATATATATTCCAATTACCGTTAGATTGAGTCCAAACTTTAGTATGTAGTTCATAAGACATATTAGGTGATTTTTACCGTTCAGATTTGGAATTGGATATCTGTGCTTAGAGGAATAAATTCCGCATTTTGAGTTAAACCGAGAACCACTTAAATTTCTGTCTCTGAGTTACCTCGGTAAAACCTCCATATCTACTTAGTTAGCCGTTAGATTACCATGAATTTTTAGTATGTTGTTCCTAAGAGATAGTGGAATACTTTGACCGTTCGGATTTTAGATCGGAGTTACAGATTTAGAGATATTAATTTCGTATCTTCTCAGGGATCTCAATACTGCTTAATTTATGTTTTTGGATCATTTATACAAAAATTATGATTTCCGCCTCATTAACCATTGGATTGGACTGAAAATTTTATCATATGAGTTAAACATGCTGATTATTAGTTTGATTGATTCAGATCTGTAATTAATGATATGAGTGAAGAAAAATCTTTTCACGAAATAGTAAATTTATTTGCATTGAGTAAAAAAAAAACTTGGATAATTATATCCTTAGATTGTATGTGTAGTTGTATTTTGGAGATTGGAGGATGAGTAATATAATATATTATATATTATAAAATTTAATTATATTGAACATTCTGAGTTGTCATAATTATTTGAGTTAAATCATGAATTGTAAATAAGTTGATGGTAAATTTGGATGAGTAGTATAGACATTATTGCCATAATTGTAAATCTGAATTTTTATTTATTTTCCTACGACTTTGGTAAGTCGAGAGAGGAAAGGTTTGAAGCCGGAAACTACTTTGGTAAGTAGGTGGGAAAATGAGAGGTGAATTTAACATAAACCGTACTACTTTGGTAAGTAGGCTGAATATTACCTTGTTGTGCTACTTTGGTAAGTAGACAATATCACCTTATTGTGCTACTTTGTTAAGTAGGCAATATCACCTCATTGTACTACTTTGGTAAGTAGACAGTATTACCATGTTGTGCTACTTTGGTAAGTAGACGATATCACCTTATTGTGCTACTTTGGTAAGTAGACAATATCACCTTGTTATACTACTTTGGTAAGTAGATAATAAAAACCACCTTGTTAGATTACTTTGGTAAGTAATCAGTATATCATGGTTATACTACTTTGGTAAGTAGACAGAAGGATTGTTGACTGTTGTTCTTTGGTAAGTAAGCAGATTAATAATATGTTGTATTGACTCTAGTGAATCGACTGATGATTTTGACTGAAGAAATATTATAAAGTATCAGTGTAATAGTTGTTTTTTTGAGTATGTTTGAGATGCATGTATTTGACTGATTGCCACACTTGTGATGTTAGTAAGATTGTGGATGATGCATACTTCTTGAATTGGTTAGCTCACCCTACTGTTTGTGTTTGTGCATGTGAATGCAATGATCGTATAATGTGTGATATTATACGGGAGCAGAAACTATATCAGATGAATTAGCAGATGGTTCTGGACATGCTTAGAAGATGAGAGATCTGTGGGGAAAAAGGAGACATGGGGAATTTCTAAAATAAATCTATGTTTGAATTTCCGAACTGTGTGAAATTTTAAATTTCAGAAGTTTATTAACTGTGTGGAATTTTACTTTCAGAAGACTTGTGTTGTAATAAAGAACGTAATATTATGTTGGTGTTAAAAAAAAATTATATATGTATTCTTGTGGAAAATAAATTGTAACGCCTAAATCGGGGTGTTACACTGTTTGGTATCAGAGCAATGGTTTTTCGAAAATCTTTTGGGGCTTTTGGGAAGTGAGCTCGTTAACTTCTGTTGTGTGACTCTGTGATTTGTTGTGATGATTTTGTAGCTCTTTTGGAGAGCGTTGGTTTGAAAGGTAGAGATATGCATTGTTTTGACTTGTGTTTGAATTACTTTCTTTTGACGTATATGGTAGAACATGGCACGTCGATCTAACAATGTTGGTCAAACACCTCCAATTGATGATTTTAATCGGGCTGTTGATCGGATGATCAACGCAATGGAAAGGCAACATACCACTCAGGAACCGAGGACTTATTCGAGGCTGAATGACTTTTTGAGGCACGACCCAACAAGGTTCAATGGAAGGGCTACGCCAGATAAAGCGGATGCTTGGATCAAGGACATTGAGAAGATCTTTCATGTGATCAAGTGCACAGATGAGGAAAAACTAGATTACGCAACCTTCATACTGAAAGAGGAAGCAGAGTACTGGTGGGATGGTATGAAACGACTGATGGAATCTGATGAAGAGGCTATTACTTGGAACAGTTTCAAGGACAAGTTTTTGGAAAAGTACTTTCCGACTAGCGCCAAGATCGAAAGGGAGCAAGAGTTCTTGGCCTTGCGTCAAAGTGGGATGTCAGTGCAAGAGTATATCGACAGGTTTGAGTATCTTATCCGTTTTTATAGTCAGCACATGACGGAAGGGTGGAAGTGTCAAAGATTTGAGCAGGGTCTGAGGTATGACCTGAGGAGAATGATTGTACCTCTTGAAATCAAGAAGTTTCCAGCCTTAGTCGAGAAGACAAAAAAGGTGGAGTTACTGGAAATAAACCGAAACCGAGTTGACAAGACTCAGAAGGACAAGTTTATTGGAAGAAAGCCATGGAAGAAGCCATATCAGCGACCCCAACCGCTTATGCGAACAGCCGTGAAATGTTTTGAATGCGGTGGTGCGCACTACAAGAAGGATTGTCCTAAGCTCTCTGGAGTGAAGGTTGAAGAGAAGAGGTGCTTTGTGTGTAACAAGCCAGGACATTTCGCTCATGTTTGTCCTGAGAAGAAGATAGCATATGCACCACAACAACCAAGTTCTTCAGGCGTGAAGCCCAAGATAGCTGGAAGAGTTTTCGCTTTGACCGGTGAAGAGGCTGCAAAGCCAGGTAATCTCATCCTTGACACATGCCTTTTGTTTGGTAAATGTGTGCATGTATTGTTTGATTCTGGAGCTACGCACTCCTTTGTTTCTTCTACTTGTTTGAAAGACTTCAGTATACCGGTGAGTAATCTAAGGTATGAATTGGTGGTTTCGACACCAACATCGGGTCAGATTTCAACCAGTTCGATCTGTGTTGGATGCCCGATTGTAGTCTACGGACGCAAGTTCAAAGTGAACTTGATCTCCTTACCTCTCGAAGGCTTAGATGTAATTCTGGGAATGGATTGGTTGACCGCCAATCACGTTCTTCTTGACTGTGGACAACAACGATTGGTTTTTCCAGACTCGGATGGTTTAGAACTGATCTCAACCAAAGAAGTTCTAAAGGATGTTAGTGATGGGGCCATGTGTTTTGTACTGGTAGCTCAAGAGAAGAAGAGTTTTGAGGTTCAGACGACGGGTATTCCGGTAGTGGAAGAGTTCGAGGATGTCTTTCCAGATGAAGTACCAGGGTTGCCACCGAGCAGGGAAGTGGAGTTCTCTATAGACTTAGTACCAGGGGCTGGACCAGTGTCTATGGCTCCGTATAGGATGGCTCCGACAGAGCTAGCAGAGCTGAAGAGACAAATTGAGGAACTACTGGAGAAGAGGTTTATCAGGCCGAGTGTGTCACCATGGGGAGCTCCAGTCTTGTTAGTAAAGAAGAAAGATGGTAGTTCAAGGTTGTGCATCGACTATCGGCAGCTGAACAAGTTGACGATTAAGAACAAGTACCCACTGCCAAGAATTGATGACTTGTTGGATCAGTTGCGAGGCGCTGGTGTGTTTTCAAAGATTGACTTGAGGTCTGGTTACCATCAAATCTTGGTCAAGCCAGAGGATAGTCAGAAGACGGCTTTCAGGTCACGTTATGGTCACTACGAGTATGTGGTGATGCCGTTTGGAGTGACCAATGCTCCTGCTATATTCATGGATTACATGAATCGAATATTTCGACCGTGGCTAGATAAATTTGTTGTTGTGTTCATAGACGACATTCTTATATATTCAAGGGATCATGAAGAACATGCAGAACATTTGAGGATTGTGTTGGAAACTCTTAGGAAGCATCAATTGTTTGGGAAATTATCTAAGTGTGAGTTTTGGTTGGAGGAAATACAGTTTCTTGGCCACGTGATTTCTGCAAAAGGAATTTCTGTAGATCCGACGAAGGTGGAGGCAGTGCTAAAGTGGGAACGTCCAAAGACGGTTTCAGAAGTAAGAAGTTTTGTGGGCCTAGCTGGTTACTACAGGAAGTTCGTCGAAGGTTTCTCCAAGATAGTGGGTCCTTTGACGCAATTGACTCGTAAAGAACAACCTTTCTTATGGACCGACAAGTGTGAAACAAGTTTTGAAGAGATGAAGAAACGGTTGACAAGTGCTCCAGTATTAGCAGTTCCTGATACTTCTAAAGCTTTTGAAGTGTTTTGTGATGCTTCATACCAGGGGCTCGGTTGTGTATTGATGCAGGAGAAGCGACCAGTAGCTTATGCATCGAGACAGTTGAAGGTGCATGAAAGGAACTATCCAACGCACGACATCGAATTAGCGGCTGTGGTTTTTGCTTTGAAGACTTGGAGGCACTATCTGTACGGATCACGTTTTCAAATCTTTAGTGATCACAAGAGTTTGAAGTATCTCTTCGATCAGAAGGAGCTGAACATGAGGCAGAGAAGGTGGATGGAGTACTTGAAGGATTTTGATTTTGAGTTACAGTACCATCCAGGAAAGGCAAATGTTGTAGCTGATGCTTTGAGTAGGAAGCGAATACATATGTCAACTTTGATGGTGAAGGAGTTTGAATTAATAGAGAAGTTCAGAGATATGAACTTGGGATTGCAGCTGAGCCAAGATCACCTTTGGTGTTGTCATTTAAAGATCACAAATGATTTCTTGGAAGAGATCAAGGTGGGACAAAAGGAAGACACATGCCTACAAGATACGGTGGAGTTGTTGGGAACTGATCAAGCTAAAGACTTCAATTTGGGATTAGATGGCATTATTCGTTTTAAAAATAGAGTCTGCATTCCAGCAAAGGATGAGCTGAAGAAGATGATTCTAGAAGAAGGACACAAGAGTCGTCTTAGCATACATCCCGGTATGACTAAGATGTACAAAGACTTGAAAGAATCTTTCTGGTGGAGTGGGATGAAAAAGGATGTGGCAAAGTTTGTATCTTCTTGTTTGGTATGTCAGAAGGCTAAGATAGAACATCAAAGGCCAGGTGGAATGTTACAACAGTTGGATATTCCCCAATGGAAATGGGACAGCATCTCGATGGACTTTGTAACTCACTTACCAAGATCATTGAAGGGTCATGATTCCATTTGGGTGATAGTTGATCGATTGACGAAAAGTGCTCACTTTTTGCCAATCAACCTAAGAATGTCAATGCAGAAATTGGCAGAGTTGTATATTCAGGAAATAGTGAGATTGCATGGTGTACCAAATAGCATTGTTTCAGATCGGGATCCAAGGTTTACGTCAAGGTTCTGGCAGCAATTGCAAGAGGCTTTGGGTTCGAAGTTAAGAATGAGTTCAGCATATCATCCTCAAACAGATGGACAAACTGAAAGGACTATTCAGTCATTGGAAGATCTGCTGAGAACGTGTGTATTGGATCACTTGGGAGGTTGGAGTGAGGTATTGCCTTTGGTGGAATTCACATACAACAACAGCTTTCATGCAAGCATTGGAATGGCACCGTATGAAGCATTGTATGGGAGAAGGTGCAGGACACCTTTGTGCTGGTTTCAGGATGGAGAAACAATTTCAGTAGGTCCCGAGTTATTACAGCAAACGACAGAAAAAGTCAAGTTGATACAAGACCGGATGCGTGCAACACAAAGTCGACAAAAATCTTATGCAGACAAGAGAAGGAGACCTCTTGAGTTCAACGAAGGAGATCATGTGTTTCTACGTGTGACACCGATTACCGGCATAGGTAGGGCTATTAAATCAAGGAAGTTGTCACCAAAGTTTCTTGGTCCTTACGATATTCTTAGGAGGATTGGACCAGTAGCATATGAGGTAGCGTTACCACCACAGTTGGTGAACTTGCATAATGTGTTCCACGTGTCCAGCTGAGGAAGTATGTCTCTGATCCGACTCATGTTTTGGAAACAGATGACATTCAAGTACGTGAAGATCTTACTATCGAAGTGAGACCAATAAGAGTGTTAGAAGTTCAAACAAAGAAGTTACGGGGAAAGGAAATTCGTACGGTGAAGGTGCTTTGGAACGAGGAAACCCAAGAGATGACATGGGAGCTAGAGGATTATATGATAAAAGAATACCCTCATTTGTTTGAGTAACATCTTAATTTTCGAGGACGAAAATTTTTTTGGAGTTGGGGTGAATGTAAGACCCATTAAAAAAAAAAATAATTTATATATGTTGTGGTTTTGAATAATTAATTATGGTGTGAAAAATGTATAGTGAAAGTTGTTTGACCCAAAATTATTGTGATAAGATGTATTATTTCATTTTGTTGCATAATTAATAAATATTTATTGTTATATGATAATAATATGATGTTAAAATATTGAATATATGATTTTAATATTTTATTTTAATCTATTGTATAACTAGAGTATATATATATCAATATTTTGTCAAGTTAGAATATACATCTAGTATATGAGTTTTCTATAGTAAAAATACTCATTATTTTGACTAATGAAAATATACCATATTAATTTTCTCTCTTCCATAATGAGACTTTATCTTTTTTTTCCCATTCACTCATAATGCATTTCTTTTCACCTAACAACTTTGAAATGTTGACTCCACTCAAAACTTCTACCCAATGAAACCAAATAGGACAAACTTACAAAAGTAGAAATAATGGTGTGGTGATCATTAAGCATAGACTAAGGGGTAGTGGTTTCTTTGTGGTAGGAACCACCAAACACTAAGGTAGGCTGCTGATTTCAAGGTTAAATGCATGGTTTCTTACCTTAATAAAACTAAAGAACACAAACTAAAACTTAGGAGAGATTGTTGTTGGAAGTAAGCAAAGGAGGAAGCTTGAGATTTAAAGCATCAAGAGTTGGAAAATCTTCATTGGAAAAGAGGTAGGGGAGCTAATCCTTTCTTGATTATGATCATGAATATGAGTATGCATGTGTTAAAATTGGTAATGGTAGTTATATATTGACTTGTGTAAAATTTGGTTTTCAAGATTATAATCTCTCATTTTCGAGTTACTGTGGTGAAAAAATTTCTATTAATTGTTTGCACCGTTGGATTTAGTTAAAATTTTAGTATGTGAATCCTAAGACCTATTACTAAACTTTGACCGTTCGGATTTGAAAATAGAAGTCTGTAATTGGAGAAATAAGTTCTGCAAGATTGAGTAAATTAGTTACCCCTGTAGTTCTGTTACTGAGTTGTCTCGGTATAATATTGATTCTGACCTATTGGACCGTTAGATCAACCTAAAAATTTGATATATGATCCCTAAGACATATTAATACACTTTGACCGTTCGGATTTGTAATTAGTAGTCTGTACTTGGAGATATATATCCTGCATGTTTGAGTGAATTAATTACCCCTGCAGTTCTATTACTGAGTTCCCTTAGTAAAGTATAGATTCTGACTTATGGGACTGTTAGATCAACTTGAAAATTGGATATATGATTCTTAGAATACATTATTATAATTTGACCGATCGGATTTGGAATTGAAGGTCTATGTTTAGAGAAAGAAATTTCGAAAGTTTGAAATATTTGATGAACACTGCAATTCTGTTCTTAAGTTATAATGGTAAATATTTTATATATATTCCAATTACCGTTAGATTGAGTCCAAACTTTAGTATGTAGTTCATAAGACATATTAGGTGATTTTTACCGTTCAGATTTGGAATTGGATATCTGTGCTTAGAGGAATAAATTCCGCATTTTGAGTTAAACCGAGAACCACTTAAATTTCTGTCTCTGAGTTACCTCGGTAAATTCTCCATATCTACTTAGTTAGCCGTTAGATTACCATGAATTTTTAGTATGTTGTTCCTAAGAGATAGTGGAATACTTCGACCGTTCGGATTTTAGATCGGAGTTACAGATTTAGAGATATTAATTTCGTATCTTCTCAGGGATCTCAATACTGCTTAATTTATGTTTTTGGATCATTTATACAAAAATTATGATTTCCGCCTCATTAACCATTGGATTGGACTGAAAATTTTATCATATGAGTTAAACATGCTGATTATTAGTTTGATTGATTCAGATCTGTAATTAATGATATGAGTGAAGAAAAATCTTTTCACGAAATAGTAAATTTATTTGCATTGAGTAAAAAAAAAACTTGGATAATTATATCCTTAGATTGTATGTGTAGTTGTATTTTGGAGATTGGAGGATGAGTAATATAATATATTATATATTATAAAATTTAATTATATTGAACATTCTGAGTTGTCATAATTATTTGAGTTAAATCATGAATTGTAAATAAGTTGATGGTAAATTTGGATGAGTAGTATAGACATTATTGCCATAATTGTAAATCTGAATTTTTATTTATTTTCCTACGACTTTGGTAAGTCGAGAGAGGAAAGGTTTGAAGCCGGAAACTACTTTGGTAAGTAGGTGGGAAAATGAGAGGTGAATTTAACATAAACCGTACTACTTTGGTAAGTAGGCTGAATATTACCTTGTTGTGCTACTTTGGTAAGTAGACAATATCACCTTATTGTGCTACTTTGTTAAGTAGGCAATATCACCTCATTGTACTACTTTGGTAAGTAGACAGTATTACCATGTTGTGCTACTTTGGTAAGTAGACGATATCACCTTATTGTGCTACTTTGGTAAGTAGACAATATCACCTTGTTATACTACTTTGGTAAGTAGATAATAAAAATCACCTTGTTAGATTACTTTGGTAAGTAATCAGTATATCATGGTTATACTACTTTGGTAAGTAGACAGAAGGATTGTTGACTGTTGTTCTTTGGTAAGTAAGCAGATTAATAATATGTTGTATTGACTCTAGTGAATCGACTGATGATTTTGACTGAAGAAATATTATAAAGTATCAGTGTAATAGTTGTTTTTTTGAGTATGTTTGAGATGCATGTATTTGACTGATTGCCACACTTGTGATGTTAGTAAGATTGTGGATGATGCATACTTCTTGAATTGGTTAGCTCACCCTACTGTTTGTGTTTGTGCATGTGAATGCAATGATCGTATAATGTGTGATATTATACGGGAGCAGAAACTATATCAGATGAATTAGCAGATGGTTCTGGACATGCTTAGAAGATGAGAGATCTGTGGGGAAAAAGGAGACATGGGGAATTTCTAAAATAAATCTATGTTTGAATTTCCGAACTGTGTGAAATTTTAAATTTCAGAAGTTTATTAACTGTGTGGAATTTTACTTTCAGAAGACTTGTGTTGTAATAAAGAACGTAATATTATGTTGGTGTTAAAAAAAAAAAATTATATATGTATTCTTGTGGAAAATAAATTGTAACGCCTAAATCGGGGTGTTACATTCGGTCTTGGGTATTAGTGATTGTGAGCGTTCGACCTTAATTTGATATTCTAAGTTTAAATCTTAAACGTTCGGCCTTGGTGTATTAGTGAGCATAACCGTTCGTTCTTAACTAGGTATTCTCGGATAGCAATCTTGAGCGTTCGGTCTTAATTTGATAGTCTTAAGTTTGGATCTTGAGCGTTCGGTATTATTATGTGATTAGTGATTGATAGCGTTCGACCTGGATCAGATATTCTGAGGCTTAGGTTGTAAGCGTTCGGTCATACTATGTGTTAGCCAACGTTCGATCTTGATGATGTTGATTCTAAGTTAGTGATCGTTCGCTTCAGATAGTACTCGCCATAGGCAGCGTTCGGTCTTTGATGATGCTTGATCTTTGAATGTTCGTACAAACAGTTAAGTCGAAGTGCTCAATCTTAGCGTCCGTTCAAATAGTGTTCGGCCAAATAGTTTTCTGTTTAATAACGTTTGGTGTTTTAGTGTTGAGCCTAAGAGATTGATCTTAATGTTCGTCCAGCCGGTATCTGATTTTAGTGAGTTGTTCGGTTTAGCGTTCGTCTGAATATTGCTTAATCCAATGTGGTGTTGGGTTTAGCGTTCGGCCTAATAGTGTTCAATCTGATATGGTGCTCGGTTTTAGCGTTCGGCAAAATAGTGCTCAATCTTTTATGGTGCTCGGTTTGTAGTGTTCGACCGTATTATGCTTGATCGTATAGCGTCCGTCCAAGTAGCATTCGGTGAATAGTATTCGACCAAATAGCATTCGGTGAATAGTGTTCGTCCAAATAGCGTTTGGTGAATAGTGTCCGGCCAAATAGCGTTCGGCGAATATGTATGAATCCGTAATATCTTTGGTAGTATTTTAAAACAATTATTGAGAATTGTTGGTTATTTTCTTGATCTAATATTGGTTTATTTATACATGTTGAGAATATGTATGAATCCGTGATTGAGCACGTTTATTTTTGTTTGATGTTGGTACGTACACTATGTTATTTGCTTGTTATTTGGTTGTAACTTTGTCTGTCTTATGAGCATCCCATTTTATAGAACCACCTCTCCTGTATCCTATGACGACCTTGAGAAAGAAAAAGAAAAAAGAAACTATTAGACTTTGGAGTAAGTTGTTTCATTACGATTTTTCTTAAACAGGGTTAAGGGGCTGAACTTGAAAAACAACAAAATAACATGGATTTAGAATCTTAAACAAAAGATGAACATTGGGACACCTATTGCTGCACCAAATTCAATAAACTGGCCGTAAAAGGTTATCATATGACGCTACAAAGGCGTACATTAACATAATTACAATTAACATAATTACAATTTGCTTCTTAGGAGGACCACGAAAGTCACTATTGACTCGGTGTTCAAGAATCCATATAACAATTCCAATCACAAAAAATGAGACAGTCGTAGCACACCACATATGTGAGAACCTGATAAATTAATACACACTAATCCATTCTCTGATCACACCATTAATGCACCGTGCCACGTCAAAATGCACTCACACTTCCACTGCATGCGCCTGCCATGTGTCACGGTTGGAGCATTCTGAGAATGGTTAGTGGGAGATGTAACACCCCGAAATTTGGTGTTACGTCGACTAAATTTTTTTTTTTTTTTTTTTTTTCCGTAAAACACATAAGTAAAAATTCAAATTTTAATATTCAACCTCAACGGAAAAATATAGTACGATATTTATTACAAACCGATTATTCCGAAAATAAAACGTTTAAATAGTCAGGATCGAATATAAACAAATACATTCCCAGTCATATATCCCATCTCTCTTTCATCCTTTATGCATGTTCAGAAACATCAGCCATCACATCTGCAATAACATCTGCTCCCGTATAACATCACACATTATACGATCATCGCATTCACATGCACAAACAAGCAAGGGTGAGCTAACAAAATACAATTCTTATACATCATAACATACTCATAATAACATGCTATCATCCACACCTTAACCAGATCGAACTATATACCCGAGTACGAATTATGCTTCAACCATATGCATATCCCAATATGTATCAAAATATCAAATTAGAATGCATACACCAACATGTATTACAAAATAAATCAGACTACATCCACCAATATTACAGATCAATCAAAATACATACACAAATATGTACTAGCGTCACTCCCATCACTCTTTTCAGAGCTTCCCCGGGCCGTTACACATTACCCTAATGTGTAGTGCTGCTTCCCATCACTCTATAGGGAGATTCCCCGAGCAAGTACACCAGTCACCCTCCATCACTCTAATTAAGAGCTTCCCCGGACAAGTGCAAGTATACCCCTCATCACTCGCCTAAAGAGATTCCCCGGGCCCGCAAGCACAACGCCAATTTAATTATCTCGAGCTTCACCGGACTAGTACCCCACGTCACCCCCATCACTCTTACATAAATGTAAGAGATTCCCCGGGCGGTTACACATTACCCCAATGTGTAGTGCTGCTTCCCATCACTCTATAGGGAGATTCCCCGGGCAAGTACACAATGTCACCCTCCATCACTCTGAACAAGAGCTTCCCCGGACAAGTGCAAGTATACCCCCCATCACTCACCTAAAGAGATTCCCCGGGACAACACGCACAACGCTTACTATCCACCACTCGTTTAATAACATCATCTGACCAAAATACCCATATACAATAATCCTTACAATACCAATCCAACCATACCATAACGCCCATATCATATCATCATCACATATTCGCCAACCATGAACTTAGCATATATTCAATATATTCAAATGCATAAGTGAGACTATCACAATACCATATCATTAATAACCTCAATTCTTCATTTAACATGAAACTCATAATCAAATCATATACAACTATGATTTCAACAGTACTTAACCATCCAAACATCATTCTCATATCAATTTGCAATCTCAAACAGATCACCCAACATTCCCATATCAAATAGATATATCAAACAATTCAAAACAGTGTACACATAACACATTTTCTTTATATCCTTTTAATACTCATATTTAGGTAACTCAAACAGCTTTGAAACCATCACCAACAGTTCCGGAAGGGTCAAGAACCCCCAAAACGACCTAGAGAACGTCCAAAACGGACATCCGGAACCCCCAAAACTATCGAAAACAAATTCTGCAAAGTGCAGGTGCGAGTTAACTATTTGGACGAACGTCATAAACCATTGGACGGACACTGTTTGGACGAACGCTGTTACTCTTAGTCGAGCACTATTGGGACGAGCGTTGTTACTCTTAGTCGAACACTATTTGGACGAACGATGTTAAAGCTAGCGCTTCATGGACGAACACTGTGAGATCAAACACTAGGCCGAACGCTCAAAACCGAACACTATATTGAATTCAACACTGATTGAACGAGCGCTTTACTATCAAACCTTATGAAGACCGAACGCTAATAAACCATCAACTGACCGAACACTACTAAACCAGCGAATGAACGAACGCTACTAACCAACACTTGAGCGATCGTTACTAAACCATAACTTCAGCGATCGTGATTTAAACCAATGACCGAACGCTATTATTATCCCCTAAAAGCGAACGCTCTCCATACAAGGACGAACGCTGAATGCCTAAGCCAAAGCATGATTATGACCGAACGCTACTACCAAGAACGAACGTTAACCAAACCAACATTTGGCCGAACGCCACTCAGCACATGGCATGACCGATCGTCAAAATCCGACATGGACGAACGGTCAGTTTTTCGCATCATGCAGAATTCTGCAGAATGGTAGCAGAACCTCCCTTGACCATTTCTAACCACTTTTCTCAACGTCTTAGACTCTTAATTCTCGTTTTAGACTTAATTAAACTTATCCAAATGATTCTAAGCATTTCTACTACCATTTTTTTAAGTGATTAAAGTTCACTTTCAGCTCCAAAACACTAACTTCAACAACTTAGGGACCCAAATTTGATTCTACTACTTGGAACATGTTTTAGACCACTTTTATGTTTCTAACAAGTCACAATGGACTTGTCTAGACTGCCCAAACAGTCCAGGAACACTGCAGCCCTCATTTACTCAAAATCCCTACCTCACTTCCTCTAAAATAGCCCAAATTGACCATAAAGACACTTGATTTCCTTTCTAACAGCACTACCACCGAATTTTCATGTCAACACAGATCCAACATACACAATTCCAATAATCATCTCATACTTCCATCAATTCATCCAACAAAAAATTCATTAACTAAGCAAAACACACAATTTTCGTATTCCATGAAAAGTGAGTTAAAACTTCCTTGTTTACCACCCTAATTCACACCCAAATCCATCAAAACTTCATTTACGCATATACCAACATGCTAGAACGAATTTCCATCATCCAATTCACATATATTCATCACCTTACACAATTATTTCATCATCCAACTTATGCAGAATTCATAGATTAAATCTAACTTCCCTTACAACTTTACCTTCAAGCTTCTTTCATATTCAGAATTCTCAATCCATCATTTAATTATCTCACCTTATCATATTGATAATAACAAGTCCATAGATTCAAACAGAAAACCAAAGATCAAGGATCAATCTAACATCATCTCCATATGCTTAAAACATTTCATCCAATTCATACAAATTTTCCACAAAGTAAAATACATAGATTAGCTCCCCTTACCTCTTGAAGATCTTAACTTCTTCTTCCAAGAGAGTAACTCCTCCTTTCCTTGGTAGACCAAGCAAGCTCCAACACCTCTGCACACTTAGAGTTTCGTTCTCCTCACACCAAAAAGCTCTCCACTCTCCCCAAATTTCCAAATCTGATTTGGATTTAAAGAAATGGCTCCAAGATAAGCTAGGACCCAAGATATTGTAATTTAGCAATAAAAGACCAACATCTGGCCATCCTAATCCATTTTCCAGCCCAAAATCCGGAAAAGAATGGTTTGTGGGAAGATTCCCCAACCTTGCACGCTAAAAAAAACGTGTTCCAGGCTGTTATGTTTCCATAACTGACGTAGCTAATCGATTAACTCAAGTGCTAATCGATTAACACGAGTCCAGAGGTTAAAACACGAAATTTTCTCTGTAACAATCGATTAACTACAGCTGTTAATCGATTGTTCCAGCAAAGAAAAACTCAAACAGCACATCTGTCACAACTTTGACAGATCGGTTGAACCCCTTCCCGAAGTCGGAATTAGGCGTATGAGTACTCGAATCGAAGCTCTTTGAGTCTACTTTCCAATGGAAAAAGAATCAACCCAAAATATTAATTTTATAAAAAGTTATACATAAAATAGTAAACTATGTCAAATTTTGACAGCATTCTATTTTACACTACAACTTGAAATTTTTACAACTTGGTAAAATTTTGAGTTTACAAGGGTCTTACATTCTCGCCTCCTTTAAAAATTTTCGTCCTCGAAAATTGTACTTGTTAACCAAAAGATGAGGATAAAGATTTTTCATTTCCTCTTCCAATTCCCAAGTCATTTCCTCAGTCTTCTCATTCCACAACACTTTCACTGTACGAATATCCTTCCCTCTCAACTGCTTTGACTGAACATCCAGTATTCGCACAGGTTTTGTATCAAATGACAAATCTTCTCTGATTTGGACATCATCCAATTCGAGCACATGATCAGGGTTTGACACATACTTCCTCAACTGAGAAACGTGAAACACATTGTGTAAATTTTCCAATTGAGGAGGTAGTGCAATTTCATATGCTACTGGTCCTATCCTTTTGATAATCTGAAATGGTCCAAGAAACTTCGGAGATAACTTCCTTGACTTGATGGCTCTTCCAACTCCTGTCATCTGAGAGACTCGCAGAAAAACATGATCTCCCACCTCGAACTCAAGAGGTCTCCGTCGTTTGTCTGCATAAGACTTCTGCCTACTCTGTGTTGCACGCATCCTTCCTTGTATCAGCTTAACCTTCTCGGTTGTCTTCTGTAACAACTCTGGACCCACCGATATTACTTCCCCATCTTGGAACCAGCACAAAGGCGTCCTACACCTCCTCCCATAGAGAGCTTCATACGGTGCCATTCCAATGCTCGCGTGAAAGCTATTGTTGTACGTGAACTCCACCAAAGGTAACACCTCACTTCAACTTCCTAAGTGATCCAGTACACATGCTCTCAGCAAATCTTCCAAGGATTGTATAGTCCTTTCAGACTGTCCATCCGTTTGGGGATGATAAGCTGAACTCATCCTTAACTCTGTACCCAAAGATTCTTGCATCTTCTTCCAAAATCTTGACGTAAATCTTGGATCACGATCTGAAATAATGCTCTTGGGTACTCCATGCAACCTTATTATCTCCTTAATGTAAAGTTCTGCTAGCTTATCCAATGACATCTTCTGGTTGATGGGTAAGAAATGAGCACACTTTGTCAACCTGTCCACAATCACCCATATAGAGTCATGACCTCTCGGGGACCTTGGTAAATGAGTCACAAAGTCCATTGATATGTCATCCCACTTCCATTGGGGAATTTCTAACTGTTGCAGCATTCCTCCTGGTCTTTGATGCTCAATCTTAGCCTTCTGACAAGTTAGACAAGAGGAGACAAATTCCGCCACATCCTTTTTCATTCCAGTCCACCAAAAAGAATCCTTCATGTCCTTGTACATCTTAGTCATACCAGGATGTATGCTAAGACGACTCTTATGTCCTTCTTCCAGAATCTTTCTTATCAATTCCAACTTTGCTGGAACACACATCCTGTTTCTAAACCGCAAAACTCCGTCAGCTCCTAGACTAAAGTCCTTAGCCTGCTCTGTCCCTAACAACTCCACCGTCTGTTGTAAGTTTGCGTCTTCTTTTTGCTCTGCTTTAATCTTCTCCAAGAAGTCACTTGTGATCTTTAAATGACTACACCAAATATGATCTTGGTTCAACTGTAAACCCAAGTTCATATCTCTAAACTTTTCAATTAGCTCTAGTTCCTTAACCATCATAGCTGACATTTGTATCCGCTTCCTGCTCAAAGCATCTGCAACAACATTTGCCTTTCCTGGATGGTACTGTAAGTCAAAGTCAAAGTCCTTCAAGTATTCCATCCATCTTCTCTGCCTCATATTTAACTCCTTCTGATCGAAAAGATACTTCAAGCTCTTATGATCACTAAAGACCTGAAAACGTGATCCATAAAGATAATGTCTCCAAGCCTTCAGAGCGAAAACAACAGCGGCTAACTCGAGATCGTGTGTTGGGTAATTCCTTTCATGTACCTTCAATTGCCTCGATGCGTAGGCCACTGGTCTCTTTTCTTGCATTAACACACATCCGAGTCCTTGGTGTGAAGCGTCACAAAACACTTCAAAAACCTTCGAAGTATCTGGGATCATTAGCACTGGAGCACTTGTCAGCCTTCTCTTCATCTCTTCAAAGCTTGCTTCACACTTGTCTGTCCAAGAGAATGGTTGGTCCTTCCGAGTCAACTGCGTCAGTGGACCTACTATCCTTGAGAAATCTTTGACAAATCTCCTGTAGTACCCGGCCAGGCCAACAAAGCTCCTCACTTCGGATACTGTTTTTGGACGTTCCCACTTCAACACTGCTTCTACTTTGGTTGGATCCACAGAAATTCCTTGGGCAGAAATCACATGACCTAGAAACTGTACCTCACCCAACCAAAACTCGCACTTGGATAATTTCCCGAACAACTGGTGCTCCCTGAGTGTTTCTAACACTGTCCTCAAATGTTTAGCATGCTCTTCCTGATCCTTAGAATAAATGAGAATGTCGTCTATGAACACAACAACAAACTTATCTAACCAAGGCCGGAAGATTCGATTCATGTAATCCATAAATATTGCAGGAGCATTGGTCACTCCGAACGGCATCACCACAAACTCGTAGTGACCGTAACGTGACCGAAAGGCTGTCTTCTGTATGTCTTCAGGCTTCACTAGGATTTGATGGTACCCAGACCTTAAGTCGATCTTTGAGAACACGCTAGCTCCACGCAATTGATCCAACAAGTCTTCAATCCTCGGTAATGGATACTTGTTCTTGATCGTCAGCTTGTTTAACTGCCGGTAGTCAATGCATAACCTCGAACTTCCATCTTTCTTCTTCACTAATAGTACTGGTGCCCCCCAAGGTGAAACACTTGGCCTGATGAATTTCTTTTCTAACAACTCTTCAATCTGCTTCTTTAGTTCGACCAATTCTACCGGAGCCATCCTGTACGGGGCCACAGACACTGGTCCAGCTCCTGGGACTAGATCAATGGAGAACTCTACTTCTCTGCTTGGTGGTAATCCTGGAATTTCATCCGGAAAGACATCCATAAACTCCTCCACCACTGGGATTCTCATTGCTTTTTCTCCAGAACTCTTCTTCTTCTCTTGAGCCATCACTACAAAACATGTGGCTCCATTACTGACCTCCTTTAAGGCTTCCTTAGTTGTGATCAACTTAAAATCGTCAGAGTCCGGAAACATCAACTGTTGTCGTCCACAGTCGAGAAGAATGTGATTTGCAGTCAACCAATCCATGCCTAGAATAACATCCAGACCTTGAAGAGGCAAGGAAATCAAGTTTACTTTAAACTTGCGCCCTGCTACGAAGATCGGACATCCGACACAGACTGAACTAGTTGTTATATGTCCAGATGCTGGTGTCGAAACTACTAGCTCACATCCTAGATCACTTACTGGCAAACCAAGTTTTTCCAAACAAGACAAGGATACAAAGGAGTGCGTAGCTCCTGAATCAAACAGAACATTTACACACTTTCCAAGTATCATGCAAGTGTCTAAGATAAGGTTACCTGACTGAGTAGCCTCTTCTCCGGTCATAGCAAACACTCTCCCTGTAGCTTGAGGCTTCGCTCCTGTTAAGACTTGTGGCTTCGGTCCACCATTCGTCATCCTGTTGGGACACATGTTGGCATAATGTCCCGATTCATTGCAAATGAAGCATCTCCTGACAAATGGTTTTGTTCCCCTGAGCTGAGGACAATCACGCTTGAAATGCGCTCCTCCACAATTAAAACACTTCATTGGTCCTTGTTGCGGCCTATGTGGTCGATTATAGGGCTTCTTCTGAAATTTAGTCCCGGATGAGCTTCCTCTATGAGGTCTAATAATCCTCTCTGGATCTGTCTCCAGCCTCTCCACCCTCTTAGCGGTTTCCACCATAGTCAAGAAATGTCGAATATTCAATGGTACAACGGCTTTCTTCAACTCATGTCTTAGGCCTTCTTCAAACTTTTGACACTTCCATTCCTCTGGGAGGGGCTGTGAATAGTACCTCGAAAGTTGATCAAATTTCACCACGTACTCGTGTACAGACATCTGTCTTTGGCGTAAACTCAGAAATTCAATCTCTTTTGCGAACTTTGCGCTTCTAGGAAAATATTTCTCCAGAAACTGGAGTTTGAAACTATCCCAGGTAGGAACTTCTCCGTTGGTCTCCATCAGTCGTTTAACCCCGCTCCACCAGTATTCAGCCTCTCCAGTCAGTAGAAAGGCTGCAAAAATCACCTTCTTGTCTTCTGGGCAAGAGATTGCTTCGAAGACTTTCTCGATTTCGCGGATCCAATACTCTGCTTCGTCAGGGTTGGCACTCCCATCAAACTTAGAGGGATTGTGGCGCATAAAATGGGTCAGACCGGGTTGGTCTCTAGGCCCAGTCGTAGCATTGTGGTGTAGGATGTCAACCACCCTCTCGATAGCACCAACAACTCCTTCGATTCTCTCAGTCACATTGTGAGAGTTTCCATTCTCAGTTCTCCTAGACATGGTGCTCTTTACAGCATAATAATGACACAATCAATTTCATAAACAAATAAGAAACTTACAAGAATGCATGATAGAATTTCTCACTCCCCAGTCCCCAAAATTTTATTTTCGAAAAATAATCACTGCTCTGATACCACAAGTGTAACACCCCGAAATTTGGTGTTACGTCGACTAAATTTTTTTTTTTTTTTTTTTTCCGTAAAACACATAAGTAAAAATTCAAATTTTAATATTCAACCTCAACGGAAAAATATAGTACGATATTTATTACAAACCGATTATTCCGAAAATAAAACGTTTAAATAGTCAGGATCGAATATAAACAAATACATTCCCAGTCATATATCCCATCTCTCTTTCATCCTTTATGCATGTTCAGAAACATCAGCCATCACATCTGCAATAACATCTGCTCCCGTATAACATCACACATTATACGATCATCGCATTCACATGCACAAACAAGCAAGGGTGAGCTAACAAAATACAATTCTTATACATCATAACATACTCATAATAACATGCTATCATCCACACCTTAACCAGATCGAACTATATACCCGAGTACGAATTATGCTTCAACCATATGCATATCCCAATATGTATCAAAATATCAAATTAGAATGCATACACCAACATGTATTACAAAATAAATCAGACTACATCCACCAATATTACAGATCAATCAAAATACATACACAAATATGTACTAGCGTCACTCCCATCACTCTTTTCAGAGCTTCCCCGGGCCGTTACACATTACCCTAATGTGTAGTGCTGCTTCCCATCACTCTATAGGGAGATTCCCCGAGCAAGTACACCAGTCACCCTCCATCACTCTAATTAAGAGCTTCCCCGGACAAGTGCAAGTATACCCCTCATCACTCGCCTAAAGAGATTCCCCGGGCCCGCAAGCACAACGCCAATTTAATTATCTCGAGCTTCACCGGACTAGTACCCCACGTCACCCCCATCACTCTTACATAAATGTAAGAGATTCCCCGGGCGGTTACACATTACCCCAATGTGTAGTGCTGCTTCCCATCACTCTATAGGGAGATTCCCCGGGCAAGTACACAATGTCACCCTCCATCACTCTGAACAAGAGCTTCCCCGGACAAGTGCAAGTATACCCCCCATCACTCACCTAAAGAGATTCCCCGGGACAACACGCACAACGCTTACTATCCACCACTCGTTTAATAACATCATCTGACCAAAATACCCATATACAATAATCCTTACAATACCAATCCAACCATACCATAACGCCCATATCATATCATCATCACATATTCGCCAACCATGAACTTAGCATATATTCAATATATTCAAATGCATAAGTGAGACTATCACAATACCATATCATTAATAACCTCAATTCTTCATTTAACATGAAACTCATAATCAAATCATATACAACTATGATTTCAACAGTACTTAACCATCCAAACATCATTCTCATATCAATTTGCAATCTCAAACAGATCACCCAACATTCCCATATCAAATAGATATATCAAACAATTCAAAACAGTGTACACATAACACATTTTCTTTATATCCTTTTAATACTCATATTTAGGTAACTCAAACAGCTTTGAAACCATCACCAACAGTTCCGAAGGGTCAAGAACCCCCAAAACGACCTAGAGAACGTCCAAAACGGACATCCGGAACCCCCAAAACTATCGAAAACAAATTCTGCAAAGTGCAGGTGCGAGTTAACTATTTGGACGAACGTCATAAACCATTGGACGGACACTGTTTGGACGAACGCTGTTACTCTTAGTCGAGCACTATTGGGACGAGCGTTGTTACTCTTAGTCGAACACTATTTGGACGAACGATGTTAAAGCTAGCGCTTCATGGACGAACACTGTGAGATCAAACACTAGGCCGAACGCTCAAAACCGAACACTATATTGAATTCAACACTGATTGAACGAGCGCTTTACTATCAAACCTTATGAAGACCGAACGCTAATAAACCATCAACTGACCGAACACTACTAAACCAGCGAATGAACGAACGCTACTAACCAACACTTGAGCGATCGTTACTAAACCATAACTTCAGCGATCGTGATTTAAACCAATGACCGAACGCTATTATTATCCCCTAAAAGCGAACGCTCTCCATACAAGGACGAACGCTGAATGCCTAAGCCAAAGCATGATTATGACCGAACGCTACTACCAAGAACGAACGTTAACCAAACCAACATTTGGCCGAATGCCACTCAGCACATGGCATGACCGATCGTCAAAATCCGACATGGACGAACGGTCAGTTTTTCGCATCATGCAGAATTCTGCAGAATGGTAGCAGAACCTCCCTTGACCATTTCTAACCACTTTTCTCAACGTCTTAGACTCTTAATTCTCGTTTTAGACTTAATTAAACTTATCCAAATGATTCTAAGCATTTCTACTACCATTTTTTTAAGTGATTAAAGTTCACTTTCAGCTCCAAAACACTAACTTCAACAACTTAGGGACCCAAATTTGATTCTACTACTTGGAACATGTTTTAGACCACTTTTATGTTTCTAACAAGTCACAATGGACTTGTCTAGACTGCCCAAACAGTCCAGGAACACTGCAGCCCTCATTTACTCAAAATCCCTACCTCACTTCCTCTAAAATAGCCCAAATTGACCATAAAGACACTTGATTTCCTTTCTAACAGCACTACCACCGAATTTTCATGTCAACACAGATCCAACATACACAATTCCAATAATCATCTCATACTTCCATCAATTCATCCAACAAAAAATTCATTAACTAAGCAAAACACACAATTTTCGTATTCCATGAAAAGTGAGTTAAAACTTCCTTGTTTACCACCCTAATTCACACCCAAATCCATCAAAACTTCATTTACGCATATACCAACATGCTAGAACGAATTTCCATCATCCAATTCACATATATTCATCACCTTACACAATTATTTCATCATCCAACTTATGCAGAATTCATAGATTAAATCTAACTTCCCTTACAACTTTACCTTCAAGCTTCTTTCATATTCAGAATTCTCAATCCATCATTTAATTATCTCACCTTATCATATGATAATAACAAGTCCATAGATTCAAACAGAAAACCAAAGATCAAGGATCAATCTAACATCATCTCCATATGCTTAAAACATTTCATCCAATTCATACAAATTTTCCACAAAGTAAAATACATAGATTAGCTCCCCTTACCTCTTGAAGATCTTAACTTCTTCTTCCAAGAGAGTAACTCCTCCTTTCCTTGGTAGACCAAGCAAGCTCCAACACCTCTGCACACTTAGAGTTTCGTTCTCCTCACACCAAAAAGCTCTCCACTCTCCCCAAATTTCCAAATCTGATTTGGATTTAAAGAAATGGCTCCAAGATAAGCTAGGACCCAAGATATTGTAATTTAGCAATAAAAGACCAACATCTGGCCATCCTAATCCATTTTCCAGCCCAAAATCCGGAAAGAATGGTTTGTGGGAAGATTCCCCAACCTTGCACGCTCAAAAAAAACGTGTTCCAGGCTGTTATGTTTCCATAACTGACGTAGCTAATCGATTAACTCAAGTGCTAATCGATTAACACGAGTCCAGAGGTTAAAACACGAAATTTTCTCTGTAACAATCGATTAACTACAGCTGTTAATCGATTGTTCCAGCAAAGAAAAACTCAAACAGCACATCTGTCACAACTTTGACAGATCGGTTGAACCCCTTCCCGAAGTCGGAATTAGGCGTATGAGTACTCGAATCGAAGCTCTTTGAGTCTACTTTCCAATGGAAAAAGAATCAACCCAAAATATTAATTGTATAAAAAGTTATACATAAAATAGTAAACTATGTCAAATTTTGACAGCATTCTATTTTACACTACAACTTGAAATTTTTACAACTTGGTAAAATTTTGAGTTTACAAGGGTCTTACAGGAGACAAGTGGCGTGTGGAGGTTGGGGAGTTTATTCTGCATTGAGAAGAGAAAAATAATTCTGAAAAACTCTCCCTCTTCCTCCTGCATGCTTCATCTTCTTCTCAGAATTTCTGCTTCCAAATTCTCTACCCTCTCTCTAAACAGTTTTCATCTTTTCTCTAAGATAACTCACTATCAAACCTCTGATCTTATTTCAGAAACCATAGAAACCTTCTCTGCACTGTGAACATCATTCTGATTCGAACAGAATTGAGAACTGAACTGGTAAGTTCTCGTCTTTGCACCTTCGTCCATTTAGTTCCTGCAAACCAAAATTCTGGTTGCATGTATGAGTTAGAAGTCTGATCTGTTTACGGTTTTGGTGTGTTAGATTAAGTTGAAGTGGTTGAGTGAATTTCTGATAAAAAGCAGTGAGAGCACGAGAGAAACTCTAAGCAATTTGGAAGTACACTGCTAGATCAGGTAAGGGAAGCTTATATGTTTAATTGATACTGTATGTTATATGTTCTGATTTGCATGTATGAAAAATCTGAAGTTTTAGCTGTTATGGAAGTTTTCTGATATATGATATGATTTCTGGTTTTTGATTGATCTGATATGAACAAACACTGCTCGTATGTATTATATGATGTTGATTTTGATTTAATTGCATGATTGATCTGATTATGTGTGAATGGAGTATGATTATTGTATAGTTGGAATGATTAAAATGTTGAAATCGGTATGATGATGATGTTTACAGTGAATTGAATCTGGAATGAAAGTTATGAAGTTTATAAAATTGGAAATCTGGAAAATTCTGTTAAGATTGAAAAATCTGAGATTTCAAATCATCCCTTCTGATAAATGACGCTCGTCACTGTACGGTCTTAGACCGTTCGGTTTTCAGTAAAATAACTTAGATTGGGATTCTTTCATTTGGAAGGAATTCTGCTCATGAATAAGTAACGCTCGGTATTATACCGAAGCGTTCGTCCTAAATAGCGTTCGGCCTTCTGTTGAATGTTAGTCTTTGATAGCGTTCGTCCTTATGTCGAGCGTTCGTCCTTTATATTGTTCGGCCTTATGTCGAACGTCCGTTCTTAATAATGCGGTCGGTCTTATCACGAGCGTCCATTCTAAATCTCGCTTGGTCTCATATGTAACGTCCCGGCAACTCACAGGGACCGTTGACTGCCCCCACAGACCACCACCAGGCTTTCCAGTGTGCTTTGTCCTCACTCGCACACTTTCTGGGAAAACTTCCCAGAAGGTCACCCATCCCAGAATTACTCCAGGCTAAGCACGCTTAACCATGGAGTTCTTATGAGTCAGGCTACCGAAAAGTAAATGCATTTTGGTGATATGAGTAGCCAAATCAATCCCTTTTAAGCTATCCTTCAATTGTATAGTCCCATACCTACACAGTCTCCAGATCCCTCTCATTCCGGTGTATGTTCGATTCATCCATGTGTCCCTTCCACCGGAAGCCTTGCCAGGAGCCGCTCCTTGTCTGTGCCCCCTGCACCATGCTCCCTGCACCGGCGTCACTCCCCGCCCTCTTATCAGTGCCCGGGTGTCACATGCCCACCAACTTCCGAATGGTTCGTCCTCGAACCACACCGTACTGGGAGAGGCTAGGCTCTGATACCATCTGTAACGTCCCGGCAACTCACAGGGACCGTTGACTGCCCCCACAGACCACCACCAGGCTTTCCAGTGTGCTTTGTCCTCACTCGCACACTTTCTGGGAAAACTTCCCAGAAGGTCACCCATCCCAGAATTACTCCAGGCTAAGCACGCTTAACCATGGAGTTCTTATGAGTCAGGCTACCGAAAAGTAAATGCATTTTGGTGATATGAGTAGCCAAATCAATCCCTTTTAAGCTATCCTTCAATTGTATAGTCCCATACCTACACAGTCTCCAGATCCCTCTCATTCCGGTGTATGTTCGATTCATCCATGTGTCCCTTCCACCGGAAGCCTTGCCAGGAGCCGCTCCTTGTCTGTGCCCCCTGCACCATGCTCCCTGCACCGGCGTCACTCCCCGCCCTCTTATCAGTGCCCGGGTGTCACATCATACCTCGCGTTCGTACTAATTGAATAATCATTTGATAAAATAGCGTTCGTTCTAAAGTATTGGACATTCATTCTCCGTACGTCCGTTAAATCTCTGGCCTTAGTTTTCATTATGCAACCATTTTCAAATATGATTCTAAGTATTCTTGACCCTCCATTTTGTATTAAATCTGGTTCATGTTTTTATCACAAATATTTTCTAAGTACCAGTACACTTCAAGTCGAGTCAGTTCATCTAACTGGCCACATAGAAAATTACGTTTGTTGTATATTTCCCTGAGTATCCAGTAACTTTATTTGGACGTTCGTCCTACTTTTTAAATGGATTGAGCGTTCGTTATTTTTGACTCCTGAACCTAATGATGTAAAAGATGATGGAATATGATAAGTTAAAGTGTGAACACTATGAGAACTGAATTTATGATGTTGGATTTTGGGACGAGCGTTCCAGGGAGGAACGTCTCATATATATATATATTGAAAGATTGAATTGGTAAAGTATGACTATGGTTAGCTAATGCTGGCTTGGTCCATCCTGATATTCCGTGATGCTCATCTTCACGTAGAAGGGAGTAGTCATGTGTGGGAATGGCAGGAGGTCTTTCGTATCCCTCACTTAGCAGGGGCGAAGGATTAACCTCGAGTGGCAGCTGTTGAGGGTATCCCAGTTACTACATCACTCGGTGCAAGGACGCCTGTAGCTACACGGTTCATACAGTCCGGACGGTCTGTCTTATGTATCTTTCTATGTTAAATTACATGAACAAGTTACTTGATGTGTGTGTGAATCGAATTACGAACTGTATGTGTGTTGTATTAATTAAACAGTATAAGCTTACCCTTGCATTTCCATTGTGTTGTCTTGTATATGTATATCCGTCTTGTCAAAATTGCAATGATCATCCGTTGTGGATGTGAGCAGATGGTGATGCATCCCTTGAAGTCATGCTGGAAGAAGAAAACTTGGAGGATGCAAATCTGGTGGAAGTTGAAGTTAAAGCTGAGCCTTAGAGCGCTCGTTAGTTTAGTACTGTATATGTATATTAGTTCATTTTGGAACGTTCGGTTATCATTTTTGTAAAACCGTTCGTTATTAGTGCTCGTTATTTTTGAGCTGAAATTTGTAACTCTGAAACCTTAAGTGTTCTGTTTTATTTTCTCTGGACTTGAATACGCTCGTTAATTGTACACCAGCCGTTAGGCTTTGAACCTTGGTTTCCTGTTAATATTAAGACTGTTTACTGTTCACTGTTAATTGTAATTAATTCTGAATTATGGTATTACTATATTTTGGGATGTTACAACATATCTGCTGTAAATGGTTTGAGGAACACCCAAGCACTTGATCCTGATTTGTTGATAGGAGCCACTATGACAAGGCTAGATGATGCAAAAGGCTGACAAAAATCCACAATCCTTGTACGGTTAGTTACAATTGCAATGTCTCCAACAACAACATCATATACCTAAACAATTTTCAAGGATTACATGTTATCAAAATTAAGACAACACTGAATAGAAACAAATGCTGATTACAAATTTTTCAATTTTTGTTCTCTTCTTTTCTCACAGTGATTCTACCCAAAAATATTATAAGGAAGAAAAATAAAGAACTGGTAAAAATTTTTACAAACTTTGGAGCAAGAAAAAACATAATATTATTTCATCCATAAGAATTTTTACGTATAGCATAGCTGCCTTTTAATAAAAACATTGTATGTCAACTCAAAAACAATCGTAACTAATTGAATAGATATATATGAATTAACCAACATTGACTATGTTTCCTTTTTCATCATGGGTATCACTTAAAAGCCACGCGTAATCCTTGGACATCATTTGAAGTTTATGGGCAATAGAAAAATTTCTCAAGCTCGGATCAGGGTTGGCATGAATAATATACACACGAGGACCAAACAATTTAGATTGATTAAGTTGGTGATTTCATCCGGATCAAACTTAATACTCAAAGGAAGTTTATAAGAGATTTTCAATCTCATTTTTTCAAGTTCATCACTCAATGCATATTCTCCATTTCTTCCGTAATCAAGCTCAAAAATATGGTTTCTATTTAAATACATAAAAATCCTAAATTTATGAAAATATAATATAACTCAACATACCTTTTTCTTGTCTTAATATACTTCATCCTCGTGATCAACTTCCTCCATTGCAACAATACCTACACTACCAAATAAGATCCAAAAATATTAGAATAACAACGTATCATACATAACCAAAATCATCCACAAACAACATCATACATATATTATACATTCATTCCACTCAAATAAAAAAAACGAACCTTGAGTGAACACAACGTGTGCCGGTTGGAACACACACGAAGAAAAATGTGTGGGTGGGACTAACAACCCCGAAAACCCCTCTTTTTCGTACACTCCGGCGGCACTCCGGCGATGCTCCGGCGGTGAATGCAAAGGTCCGGCACAGGGAGGGAAGCAAGTGGGACGAATCGAGACTCAGAACGCGCCCCTAGTTCGCTGGGTCGGAGGGAAGACGATGCCGCCTTCGTTTTGTTGGCCAACGTCGGAGCTGCGGCGGCCGTGAATCGGAACCGGCTGGAGGGGTTGAATAGCTCCGACACGGCCTTCAACGTTGTCCGGCGGCACTCCGGCAAGCACTCCGTCGGACCTCTCTCTCTCGAACTCCCTTTCTCCAACTCTCTCGGCCTCTCTCTCTAGGTCACAGTCTCCCCCTCAACGTTCGCGCTCGTCAGATTTCATTTCGTTTTTCATTTTCCACGTGGACCGCTCACATTTAGACACCTGTCCCGTGTCTAAATGTTGTCAAGAGAGGTTGTTCGAGTATCATTTTCCATTACTCATCCAATTTGTTGAACAATTGTGAAGAAGCCTTAAACATCTGCCACTGTAACTCAGCGATTTGATGTTGACGATGATAATCGTTGCGCTCATCACGGTCATACTTTTTGGATTCTGCATTGCTCCAGTCAACGGCAGGCGGCGGAGGAACAGAGCCGTCGGATTCTTCCATCCGTACACTAACGACGGCGGTGGCGGGGAGAGGGTGCTCTGGTGCGCCGTCAGAGGCATCCAAGAGGAGATCCCTGACCTTGACTGCTGTATCTACACCGGAGATCATGATGCCACCCCGCAGTCGCTGATGGCTCGAGCCCTAGATCGCTTTGGGGTCACGCTTCTCTCCTCCAAAGGTACATTCTTTTCTTATTCTCTATCTGGTTCTTCTTCTTTTCTGTTTTTGGATGTGGGGTTTTTTTCTTTTAATCTTTCGCTTTCATCGTGGCTTTGTATTATTTGAAGTAGGTTTTTCAATTGCAGTAATGATGAGAGAATAGAATATCATAGAATGCTTTTCTGGGTTCATAAGTGTTTTTAGTGTATGCTAGAATATTAGTCAACTCGTGGATGTTGTTTATCTGTTAATTACTCCTATTATGGGTTCGGTTATTAGTGCTCTCATAACTCATGAATTAAATTTATTTTGTTTTCTGCTAAAGAATGAGTAGATTAGGATCAATGGATCTAATTTTTAGGTGGAAGTGAGCCAGAGAAAGGCAGTAAAACATGGTATTGCTTGCTTAGCAGGTTGAGTTGACAATAGGAAGGAGGGGATGAGGGATGATTTAGCCATGGAATAAGATAGTGTGCTGATTATATAAAGTAAGAAAATATTGTTTTAATAAGAAGCATTTATTTTGGCACCAATTGTCCAAGAATATACTTGATTTGTTTAAAGGCTTAAACCTATCTGTCTTGTTGTCCTGATTTTCAGGTGGTTCATTTGTACAAGAGAAAGTGGATCGAAGAAACCACTTATCCGCATTTTACAATGATTGGTCAAAGTCTGGGTTCTATGTATCTTGCTTGGAGGCTTTGTGCAAGTTTACTCCTTTATATTACTTTGACACAAGTGGATATGCTTTTACATATCCACTTGCCCGGTTGTTTGGATGTAAAGTTATTGCTATACACATTATCCCACTATCAGTTCAGACATGCTATCTCGTGTTCGTGATCGCAGCCTGATGTATAATAATGATGCCTTAATTACCAAAAGGTTTGATTTCTTCTAACTATGGGATTTGTACTTATTGTTGCCTCTTATAGACTATCATGTTTCGGAAATTTTCCTCACTTGTTAAATGGTATCAATTCTATAGTTTCAATATTACTTAGATTTGAATATTATACCCTATTCAATTGTTTTGAGCGTAAGAGTAGAAGATAATCAATCTTTTTAAAAGTATTTTGTTGTAGAAATTGGAAAAGTTGAAGTTTTTCATGTGAATGTTCACCTTTTGCATGTGTCTCCTTACCCTTCAGTGCATACACACTTCCATGCGGTAATTTGCACTAAATTAACACTATTTTGTCTCTTCCATGCTTTAAGGAATTTAACAGTTATTTTCTTTTTGTTGCAGTGTTTGGCTTTCAAGATGCAAAATAGTCTATTATACATTCTTCAGCTGCTTGTACGGGATTGTAGGATCATGTGCACACCTGGCTATGGTCAATTCATCTTGGACCAAATCCCATATTGAAAGTCTTTGGAAGTTCCAGATCGTATTAAGAGAGTATATCCTCCTTGTGATACTTCAGGACTCCAGGTTTGCAATTTGTTATTTATAGTCCTAGAAACGTTATTATATTGTATGGTTAATGTTTTGCATTTTTCTTTCGGTTGGGTGGATAGCTTTCCCTATTGCTTGTTACTTTGTGGCATTGAAGTTTCTTACGGTCTGTTTCTTCATGTTTCCTCCCGGTGTAGTATGTTTACCAAATGTTTAAAACTTGAGAAGTGAAGTCTCAATATGATAATTCTATGTGTGTTTGTTTGTTTGTTTTTTTTTTTTGTTTACATAGTTTGGTTATGACCAGTGAATTCTAACCGGTAACCAATATAAACAGGTACTTCCCTTGGAACGATCAACAAAAATTCCAGTAATAATATCTGTTGCACAATTTCGACCGGGAGAAGGTGGGCACATTCCTATCAATCTTGTGAACAAAAGGTACAACCTTTTATGTGGCTCGTTTGAGCCTTTGTTGGTTAAACCAATTTGACATTTTTTTCATTAATATGTAGGCACACACTCTCCAACTTGAGGCTTTTTCAGCTGCCATTAAGAGATTAGATCCTACCTTACCAAAACCTAAGTTCCAAATTGTAGGTAGCTGTAGAAATAAGTCAGATGATGACAGACTTCAAATGTTAAAAAAGAAAGCAATTGAGCTGAATATTAGTGAACAAGTGGAATTTCACAAGAATGTGACATACAGGTTAGTCCCAGTGGATTTTCAGTCTTTCCTCCCTCCTTCTGATGATCATAAGAAACATTTTCTCAGCAGTATAAACTATTTAAAAAAGTTATATTTTGTACAATGCATACCTTTTATTCTTTAGTTGATGGTATATGGTAGTTATCAGTCAAGCTAGCGTTCAGTGCAAATTCTGACATTGGGAGACTGGAGGTCTTGATTGCCTTGGTTTTTCTTTTCCTAAATCCCAATTCAGGCTGATATTTAAAGTTTCAAAACTTAATTAGTAGCCAATGCTCAGGTTCCTTAACCACTTTGATTAACCAAACACGTATTTTAAATCCATAATGAAAACTCCTAAACCACAGCACTAGCTACCCCTATTTCTTGAATTTACAAGGCTGTGGTATTTATAATAAAGAGTAAGGACATGTCACAGTTTCCCAATTCCTTCTTGAACATTACAGCAATCCATGAATGGTCACAGCTTTTTGAACCGTCTTTTCTCCTTGAAAGTAAAAGTTTCTCTAATTAGCTGCTACAAAAGCTCTATAAAATTAACTTTTTTATAGAGCTTTGTCTGGAGAAAAATCCAATAAGTTGGGGTGAATGCTGAGGAAGTAGAGATATTGCATTCAAGCCAAGGAAATAGAAGATCAATTACTTGAAAAACAGAAAGTTTGGTCTAAGGGTGGTTTAGCATATTTTGTCAACGTTCTTAGAAATAATATTGTCTTTAACCATGTTATCTGCCATATTTGTTCATCTACATTTTAGCGATATAAAAACCAGCCTTACTTATGCATCATTACTGGAAACTTTATGCATATGATTGTTTATCATGGCTATTGTTTTGTCAGTTATTTTGGAGAGGAGTTGGGATGTGATCAATATTTTAATTCTAAAATCAAGTTAGAATCCTTAATCTAAATTTTTGAACTAGGATGGATAAGTCTTGTATAGAACATTTTGGTAGGGTATTGCACAATTTTAGTGGATTAACTCTGTCTCTTAGATTAGATTATTCTTACGAGATATACTTGTCAAGTTTTTTTGAGTTTTACAAACCCTCATGGATGGTTAGTGTAATTTATTTTTTGTTTTTTAACTACCATGATGTTACACTTGGTAAGCCTTTACCCTTTTCTTGCAAAGTGCAAAACTTTATGTTTTAACATTGACATCATGCTTCATATTGTAGAAGATTTGAAACTTGGAATTAACTTTATCAATCAATCCGATGTGTTGTGTCAAAGTCAAACGCAGCATATATTCTTTTTTATTAACTAAAGCATTCATAATTTTGGTACTTCTCTTGAACTTCTGATGATTAGATGTGGCTCCTTTAAAGTGCATTCTTTCAATCATCAAGATCAATGGCCAGGTTGATTTTTTTCTTTTTTATGTTTTTTTTATCGGTGAATGGCGTTGATAGGGCTGCAAATACTTTCCTTGTAAGAGATTTCAGTTGTTTTTGTACTGGGTTGAGATGCATGTTATGTTGCTTGTAAACATAATGGCGTTGATAGGGCTGCAAATACTTTCCTTGTAAGCAGTTTGGAAAATAATCCTTTGTGCATCGGTGTTAGTGAGCCTTTGAACTGGGTTGAGATGCATTATGTTGCTTGGAAACAACCTTTAGAGGTCGGTTGCATGGATCGGTAATTGGCTTGTGAATTAGCCAAGAACTCTGGATTAATGACTAACAATTCTTTCACTGAAATGAGTTTATCATTTTTATCACATGAATTCATTTTCTTAGTTGTCTATCAATTGTTTAGATTATATTTGTAATTTCAGAACCTAAACTGTAAATGCTGTAACTCCTACTAATACATATGATGCTTGCCTCAACCTACAGAGATTTGGTTGGACTTTTAGGGGGTGCTTGCTGGGATTCATTCGATGACAGATGAGCATTTTGGCATTAGTGTTGTAGAATACATGGCTGCCGGTGCTATCCCAATTGGTAGGCTTATGTGCAATTGCACATTTTTGTAAATGCGTATATTTTTTTGTCTATATTAGCAACTCTTGCATGCATTAATTATTCTTGCAATATTTGCTTGTCAGCTCATAATTCTGCTGGCCCAAAAAGGGACATTGTGCTAGATGAAGATGGACAGCAAACAGGATTTCTTGCCTGCACTGTTGAAGAATATGCAGACGCCATTGTGAGGACAGTAACAATGTCGGAGACAGAGAGACTTAAGGTGGCTGCAGCTGCAAGGAGAAGGGCAAGGAGATTTTCTGAGCAGAGGTTTTATGATGACTTCAAAGCTGCAGTGCGTCCTATCCTGTGTCATTTCTAGGTGATGTTCTAGCATCAAATTAACATGATTGTAACATGAGAATATACACCAAGAATTTTGTTACGAAAAAGTTAAACTTTTGTTACATTGTTCTTTCTTACTAGATGGTATCTCTTGCTCTTTGTACCAAATAGTAGATTACTCACTTGTACAGAAGACCATTGAAAGTTGAAGTTTTAGATCTTGAAAGTAACTATTTTATTTTTTTCTTTAATATATATATAATTGTAAACCAAGCTCCTACATTCCAACCTGCCCCTAACCAAGTCTACTACGTAGTTTGCGATGATGAGGCAATTTCCCTGGTGAGTTATGCTTTTCAAAAAAATTATTACTGTATTTTAAATTCTCACAAATTACCAGTGTATACATATATGATAGTGTTGCTATAACATTGGTGTGGCCAAGAATGTGATTAATCTGCGAAAGAAAATCCTTGATGATGATTTAGGGGTTAATGGAGGTAACATGAAGAGGAGAAGGAGAGGGAGTGTTACGACAAACTGGGCATGTGTTATTGATGCGAAGCCACTCGTCTATGCAATCTGCATGGAAGCAGTGTTCGCATTCAGGAATGCATCGTATTGTCTCTTTGCTGTTGTACTCTGATAAGCATATCCAACAGCAACCACCGTTGGGTCCAGGGACTCTTCTACTCTCTCCAAGCACTACCTTCTCATAGGACTCAATGGTGGACTCATCCAAACCCGTTGTAACAATCTGTGGTGCTGGTAATACTGTGGCTGGTGCAGACCTTGCAATAGCAATATTACTAATGTTGGCTAGTCTGTCCTTGTAGCACACGCAACATGCCATCACAATTGCAAAGATTACTGCTGGTCCAGCAATGCACAATGTGATGATTCTGAAAATTTGGATTCCTTGTTGTGATGGACCTGAACATTGAGCCAGAAAGAAAACACTATATATAAGGTTGTCTTTTTTAGAATGGTATCTGAAATGGGACTGCAGAGGAACCTTGTTTATTAGGAAATGTCATCAGTAACAGCAAATCGATTAATAGAGACATCTTTGTTCTAAGAGTTGGGCTGACTTTAATCTGGCTTTAGATATTAGGCTGTTGCTTCTTACACCCAATCAAACTTCTTACTCTCCACCCCATCAAAAAACTTCCGGAAAATCCTTTTCATAATAGAAAGGGGTGATTGCTTTCACAAAAAATAAATAAATTCCAGAATTGTTTGTGTTCAGAAAAATAGATTCCATAAGTGATAGGGTGCTGGTAGAAATGTGATAGGATGCAGGAAGCAATAGCCTTGATATTATAACCTAGAACAAAACACTATTCAATTTGAACCCTACAGATTTAGGTAACTAAATTGACATTATTCTTTAGACTGTTAAAACTCAGTACCAGATCCTAGAAATTTACATGTATTGTTTCTGATTCAGTCAAGTTATCTCTAAGTCAGAGGGTGTATTTGGTTGATGGATTGACGTATCACTATAGCACTTTATATAGTCAATTAGCATAGAATATATGTATGTATGTATATTTACGACTTCTACTGACCAAGGTTATGGTGTTTTTATATAAATAAGTTCACGTTCAGTTGAAGAACAAGGAAAGCAAATTCTTAGAATAGCCACCACCAATCTAGCATGTATATATGTCAAATGTAAATTAATTTCAAAGCTCCAGTCAAGGAAATATTTTATTTATATTTCTAAAAGAATTGAAATATTATTCTATTTGACTTGATTTATTAATTTAGATATATGTAAAAAACGATTAATACATTTTTTTCAAAATTAAAAACAACAAAGAAAATGGGCAACATCATTATAGTTACTAAAATAAGAAATAAAATATTTCCCAGATTATATAAATTTTTGAATAATGTGTTCAAACACAAATAGGAAACATTTGTTAAGCTAGTAATCAAAGGTAAACTAAATTTTAAGCGAACTTACTGTATTAACGTTGAATTGGGTTTTAAGAATTCACGGATTAATGTGAAATACATTTTTAGTCACCAAAACTAATGTTTCAGTTATTTGGTGTATGGTTGAAGTTCAAGTAAAAATGTACGTGTATATGTGTGTATTATATATATATATATATATATATATATATATATATATATATATATATATATATATATATATATATCGTGAACAAATCTAACTCAAGAAGTGTCGTGAAACAATTAAAATGGAGGTTGTTTTTATTTTACTCTGAAATCTAATGAGTACCCAGTGATAATTGAAAAAAAAAAAGATTACGCATTACACTTGCCTTGCATTTCTCTAAAAAAAAACATTATTTGTATTGGTTTTAATTTAATGCCAGCATGCAGATCAAATAATGAAGTCAACTCCATAAAAGGTAAACAAAACAAAATTACGCACATATCGTGAATACCACGTAAAACCATTGACCAATATTTTTTTTCCCAGTAACTTCACATCATGTGACCAACTGCGATAGATAGAGCTCCGGTGATGATACCACTCAAGTTATTTCTCTTCGTTCTTTGTAATATTAGGTCATTTAGATATAAATCCATATAGAAGATATTTACCTGTTTGGTAAGAGAAACAGAAGAGTTGATTGTTGTTGTTTCGATCAAACCCACACAATTGTTGTTGTGATTCACAATATCTGCAGTCAGGTGTATCCCATGTCAATACAAGATCTTGACTAAACTCACCTTTGAAATTAGGCTTAATTACCTACTTAGTCCCCATGTTCCGAGGTAATTTGCTGTTTAGTACCCGGTTTTAAAAATGTAGGCATTTGGTACCTATGTTTTGAAATTTGTATCAATTGAATCCTACCCACTTAACGCCGTTATAAATCTAACGTTTTTCTGACTGTGTATGTGATTTGTGGACGAGCGGTTATGGACGAGCGTTCGCTTCGTTGGACGAGCGTCCTCTTCTGCCTGACTGGGCGTTCGCTTCGCTGGACGAGCGTCCTCTTCTGCCTCGCTGGACGAGCGTCCTCATCGCTGGACGAGCGTCCTCTTCGCTGGACGAGCGTCCAGCGAGGCAGAAGAGGACGCTCGTCCAGCGAAGCGAACGCCCAGTCAGGCAGAAGAGGACGCTCGTCCAGCGAAGCGAACGCCCAGGCAGAAGAGGACGCTCGTCCAACGAAGCGAACGCTCGTCCATAACCGCTCGTCCACAAATCACATACACAGTCAGAAAAAACGTTAGATTTATAACGGCGTTAAGTGGGTAGGATTCAATTGATACAAATTTCAAAACATAGGTACCAAATGCCTACATTTTTAAAACCGGGTACTAAACAGCAAATTACCTCCGAACATGGGGACTAAGTAGGTAATTAAGCCTTGAAATTACTATCATACTGCTGCTCTTGCCCTGCAACTGGGACAAAAAGACTGCTAATAACGTAGCAAGATGCAGGTAATGGATTGGGCAAATTCAGTGAAGGGACAGCTGATACAAAATGTGTGGAATTACTGAGGCAGTCAATGGGAATGAACTGTGATCCTTCGTTCTGAAATGTGCAGCTTAAGAAGGTGTAGTTACGAGTAAAAGTGTGAATAAAAGGAGAGGCCTGAGACATTGAGGCTCAGAAGACGTTTGGGGAGGCAATCATCAGGGTCGTAGACTTGTATCTTTTGTGCGAGGTAGTTAATGTTGCGCACGTAGAACACTCCAGAGTGAGGAAGTTTTAGCAGTGCTTTGCTATTATTCGTGCAAATTAAATTGAAACCAGGATACCCACAATAAGGATTTTGCTCATCTTCTCGTTGAAAGGGGAAACGAATAATGATGTTATTGCTGCCACAAAAAGAAAATTGGCAATCACTTGAGGCATATATGACAGAAAAGATGAAGGAAACCACAAAAAGAAAAAGGACTTCCAAGATGCCCATTATTTTTCAGATGTAAAAGTCTGCGGTAGGAAGGGAACGGACCAGGTTATAAGAAGAAGAAACCGTATTTTAATAGTCTATACAAATTTAAAAGCAACATTTGAAAATCATTTTACATTATATATTGATATAGTGTAATAAATTAACAGATATAAAGAAGGTATGACTCGAGAACATTATAATATAATTCCTGTACTTGTCACATTAGCCATTGTGGGGGAGGATATTTAAAATCCTCAGTTCCTCACCAATGATCATTAAGTTATTCGAATTTCGTTAGTTTGTTTCCAGTGTACACTGCACAAATCATTCTATTTCATGGAAGCAGATGGATGAAGATCTAGAGAATACTTTCTATACTTCCATACAAAATAATGTTTGGTCATCACTAATTTGCAACTTTCCATTCGGAAATATTATTTGTCATTATCTTTCAATGCTTAAACCAGAGCTACATGTGGAAAATTAATGGATTATAGAATAATTGTTTTCGGGTCCTTGAGTGTAGACTTGTATAATAATGCCTAGAAGACATTTTAAAAGCTAGAAAATAACTACCCAATCCCTGCCCCTCTCAAAGACAGGTTGGAGATGAATCACAGGAGCTGTTGAGAGATTCTAATAGAAACAACTTCTCCGTCCGTCCCTTCCCTCATAGCATGGTATTTCACATGAAGACCTGCGTGTATCGAAAAAAACAAGAGAAGACTGTAAGCAAAGCAAAGACGTGAAAATGAGTTACTAGACCGGTGAAATTAGCAAGGAAATTCTTGAAAGGAAATATGGGATTTAATTTTGCCCATATTTTTCAGGTAATTGATGCACAAAGCTGTCAAGAAAAAGCTTTTTTACCTTCATTTTCTTGTAAATTAGTATTCACAGCTACGGCATGAAAAGCGATCATGGCCTTGGGTTGCCAGTCATTTGCTCTTCCAATCCAAGACTTGTAATCAAACACCGCTGCCATTTAATGAGGAAATAAAAACAGATTGTTTAATGTGTTAGTGTGACATAATTTACAGAAACGCTCATAACCTAAACCCCGAATCATTCTGAGGCATGATGATATTATTATTGAAGTTCGTTTGTGGATTATCTGTAACTAAAACTACTCAACAAAATTTTAAATGTTTCTGGATCTATTGTGACAAACAGAAGGTGATCTCTTTTTACACTGACAATAGACCAAGGTTTATTGTCAAGAAAATTGACAGGGTTACTGAGTAAGCCGACCGAAGTATCAAGATTTACCCGACGTTGATGAATCCCCCAGGTGTTTGATGTCAAAAATGGAGCCAGCAGCCCCATCTGCTCGTTTTTTTATATCATGAGATCCTACAAGCTGGTAATCCCAGCTCCCACTTCGGTAGCCTTCACAGAGGAATAGTTCTATGTGCCTTGCATCTAGCGTCTGCATTGTTCCTATATAAGTGGGAGAAAGTTATCAATTTAAGTTTAATCTAGCTTCTCTTAATGGCAAATCCTTGCTGTACAACACAGTGATCAGTGATGTAAATTCACGAGAGCATTATTTGTCTTGTCCAAATTAGAAGGCAATGGCAGTACAAAGGGATTAGGGATATTCAGGGCTCTTCGGATTGTATTCAAATTACCGTCGCACGTATTGAGGTCACAAACCGGGCATCTTACTGGCTGTAGGTCTGAAAATTTAACCACAATAAACAAATGAAATTAATTAAATACAACTGAGATAATATGTTGACATATTCATTTCAAGTATAATCTCACAATCCAAGTGTAAAAGTTAACTTGGAAGTTACCAGCTATCCAGACTCCTGATTTAACATTGTCTAGCACGCAACAACCTTGAGACCGCAACAACTTTTCAATGCTTTCTCCTTTCCGTATCTTTCCCGGAAGACTCAGTCTCTCTGCCAGGACGGCTACAGAAGAATCAAAAGAAAAGGCACCGATACGCATCCAATCTGATGGTACATGATGATATGAATAATAAGTTACAACATTGATAATTTTCTAAATCTAAGACAATGCTGCACATATTGCGCCTGTAACACATCTTCTGTTAACTGGACTACGCTTTAGTCCTAAAACATGTGTACTCTAAGAAAGACTCAGTCAGGGATTGGGTAAATTCTAGAAAGGTATACAATGCACTAAGAAATGGCATTATAGCATAACAATCAGAAACACGGAGGACGAAGAGTGTGTGCCAGAAGTCGTTAATGGTCTCGGGTCAGTTCAAGAAACTGCATTCACAGATTTATCTGCTTTGTTGATATTAATTGATTCACTAAAAGAAATTCAAGAACCGTTTAAAAGAAATAGAATATCATGAGATAGAGAAACCAATGGTCAACTTAGTCTTGTGAAAAACGGCGAATAATCAAATGGTTGGTCATTGACTCTATCTATTATAATAAAAATAGTATATATATAATATAATTTTACAGATTAATCATAAATTTCAAATTATTACTACTAACACATACGAATATATAAAATAACAGTTAATGAAATTTTACAATTAAAATTTCAAAAGTATTATTATAAATAAAATAAGTGATATAAATGCTTAATAACAATACAAATTCATAAAAAATTTAAATAATATAATTTTGTAAATAAATTAAATATATAAGGATAGAGATAGATAGAAATTAGAATAGATAATTTGGATTGGTTTAGATATGCTTCCAAGTGGAATATCAACTTTGCCTTATTTACCCACAGGTTTTGATGAGGTCAGCCGTTCACAATTTTACAACTTTTGACAATAATTATAATTACATAGAATCTATTAAAATTTAAATAATATTATTTTTATTCTTACTTTATACTTTTTCCATACTTCCTGATCTATCTTGTGTTGGAAATTATTGTAAAAATAAATTACTCTAACATTTATTAAGAATAGAATGAGGTTAATATTTATGTTGATACTAAAAGTTAGTATAAATTCCATAAACTCAATTATATTTAAGGATTAATTAGACTTTTGTCAAAATTGAAATTAATATAAAAATAATTGGTGTTTTTTACATCTAATATGAATAAATGATCTTTAGAGTAAATTCATTTTTATTGAATTAACAGTGCTAGTTTTTCCATAGTTTCACGTGCTAATATAACTAAAATAAAGTCTCACTGTACAGTGTCAATACGTTAATTTAAAAATAGAAAATACCAAAATTTAATTAACATGTTTGTTAATTTTTTATATTTAAAACACTGGAAAGTTTAAAAAACTGTATATAATTAGAGAAACATGACTTACTTCACTTAAACAATAACTTTTTAAATTTCAATTAACGCCTGTGGTTTTTTTAAATAAATTAAGAAAAGTAATTAATATTTTAAATTTTATAAAAATTACTGTATTATATATTTTTATTATACCTCTTATCTTTATTAAATCATTGCTGTATTATAACAATTACTTTTCAAAGAAAAGACTAAATACTAGCCAAACCCATTATGTGTCTTTTGGTTTTACTTTTATGAAGGAGAATTTACCATCCAGTTAAGAAAATTCAAGCCTCTAATTTCATTGTTTAAAGGATGTAAAACAGAAAATTAGGGCTGCCAAGTGTGGCTACCAAAGAACCAACTCACCTATGTGTTTCTCTTGTTGACGGAACATGTAGGAGTGGCTTCCATCTGAAATTTTATTTTAAAATCGAATTTAGTCTAACTATGCTACCACTGGATTGATTGAACATTGAAGAAGAATGGAGAAATCTTACCAAATGCTGACGTGTACAGCTTGCACCACCTGAATGTCACGCGTTCCGGGGGTGGAACCTGAAGATCACGCAGGCACACGAACCTCCATATACCGTCCTCCATAATAACACGCTGGAACCATCGGCTTGTTGCTGCCAGCATCACCAGAGATTTTCCATCCAGAAATTTAGCAATCTCTGTCCAAATGTCCTCTTCGAACCTTCTCGTCCAAAGTTCACAAATTATAAGGTGTTCAGACAAGAATAAAAACCTTAACTAACCAAAGCACTAGAAATGAAAACATAGATTCTAAATTTCCCTTAAGAATTAAGCTTTCCTACATGCATATAGAATCTACAGTTAACTACGTTTTTCAAATTTTCAGCATTTTCAAATTAGAAATTGGAAGGAAAAAACAGAGAGGCATCCATTAATCTGTATTAGTTAGAGCCATAGAAAACAAGGATCTCATATTGTTAATAGTTTTAACCTTTTCTATTTAAGAAGTTCATAGAAACCAAATACACTTCAGAAGGTAAAACAGTCCGAAGAGAGACTAAGCTGTTTAAAATTTTTAAATAAAAAATGAATGTAACATCCCAAAATACAGTAATTACCATAATTGAGAATTAATTACAATTAACAGTAACATAAACAGTCTTTGCATTAATCAGGATTAAAAGCCAAAAGGCATCAGTACAAAAGAACGCGCATAACGCATACAAGGGAAAACCTGGAACGAACGCTCTTTGATATATAAAACAACGTACGTCAAAATAGAGGAATATAAGATTAAGACGAACGGCCTAACAAAATACTTGGCCGAACGTCAAACTACACTAACATTTACAGTCCTGATCTAACGAGCACTCTAAGGCTCTGTCTTTACTTCAACTTCCACCAGATTAGCTTCATCCAAATTTTCTTCTTCCAGCATTTGCTCAAGGGATGCACCACCATCTGCTCACATCCACAACGGATGATCATTGCATTTTGACAAGACGAAAGTACATGGACCATAGACAACACAATGGAAAACGCAAGGGTAAGCTTATAATATTTAATTTATACAATCAACACATACATTTACATTTTAATTCACACATACAACATGTAACTTATCCAATAAAGTTCACAGAAATACGTATATAAGACAGACCGTCCGGACTGTATGAACCATGTAGTTATAGGCGTCCTTGCACCCAAGTGGTGTAGTAGCCGGGATATACCTAATCAGCTTCCACTTGAGGTTAATCCTTCGCCCCTGCTAAGTGAGGGATACGAAAGACCTCCTGCCATTCCCACACATGACTACCCCCTTCTACGTGAAGATGAGCATCACGGAATATCAGGATGGACCAAGCCAGCATTAACTAACCACAGTCATACTTTACCAATTCAATATTCAATCATATAAGAGACGTTCCTCCCTGGAACGCTCATCCAATATCCATAATCATAGATTCAATCCATATAGTGTTCACACTGTAATTCAATATGATGTAACATCAATTTCATCTTTAACTGTAAGAGAATAACAGAACGAACGTACAGTCCACTGAACACTCAGGACGAACGTCCAAATAACTTCACTGGATACTCAGGAAAAATACTTAGAACGAACGTAATTTCTGTGGATTCTGTTAAATGAACTGACTCGACTTGAAGTGTACTGGTACTTAGAAAATAATCATGATAGAAACTTGAACCAGATTTAATGTACAAAGGAGGGTCAAGAACACTTAGAATTATTTTTCAAGAGATTTACATATGAATCCAATTCCAGGAATGGAACGAACGCAAAGAAAAATGAATATTTAAATACTTTGAACGAACGCTATTTTATCAATTGAATGTTCACTTAGTACGAACGCGAGGTAAAAGACCTAGCGAGATTCAGAACGGACGCTCGTGATAAGACCGAGCGCTTATTGAGAACGGACGCTCGACATAAGGCCGAACGCTACGAATGACGAACGCTCGACATAAGGCCGAACGCTTATGAAAAACGAACGCTCGACATAAGGACGAGCGCTATCAAAGACGAACGTTCAACATAAGGCCGAACGCTAATTAGGACGAACGCCTCGGTATAAGACCGAGCGTTACTTATTCATAAAGTTTTAAATATTTAAATATTGCTGAGCTAGACGAACGCTCAGACATTCAATTTGGGACGCTCGTTCATGAGCAGAATTCCTTCCAAATGAAAGAATCCCAATCTAAGTTACTTTACTGAAATGCCGAACGGTTTAAGACCGTACAGGGACGAACGTCATTTATCAGTGGGAAAGAATGAAATTTCAGATTTCTCAACCTTAGCAAAATTTTCCAGATTTCCAATTTATAACTTTATAACTTTCATTCCAGATTTAATTCACCTTAAACATCATCATCATACAGATTTCAACATTTGAATCATTCCAACTATACAATCACCATACTCCATTTATACATGATCAGATCAACATGCATTTAATCAAAATCAAAAACAACCTATATAATACATACAAGCAGTATTTGTTCATGACAGATCAAACCAACATCAGAAATCATATCAGATATCAGTAACCGTTCATAACAGCTCAAACATCAGACTTTACATACATGCAACTCATATCACAAAAATCAAGCAGTATGAATTAAACTTATAAGCTTCCCTTACCCGGATCAATGAAGGAAACGTCCTAACACAAGATTTTTTTTTTTTGGTTCGTCCAGCTAACGGTATTCTACTCTCAATGCTTCTTGACTCTTCTTAAACAATCTAATCCACAGAAACATGAAATCCTTTAGACTACTCTTTTGCATGCAACCAAAGAAACTTGGTTTTCCAGAAAACCTAAGGACGAGCTACTGGAGAAAGGCTTACCAGTTTCGGTTCTTGAAACTGTTCGGTCCAGTGGATAGCTCCCAGCTCAACGAACGTGCCTACGGTGCTGTAACGTGATCGGAGAAGAGGTGTGAGATTTACAATAGAGAGAAATTGGGAGTTCTAGAGAGAAGTTGGAGAAGATGAAGGGTTGAGTTTTCGTGAGGAAGTGGGTGAATGCAGAGAGTGAGAGGAAGTGTTTTCAGAGAAATCATTTTCTCCCCCCCCCCACGTCAAACGGTCATGCACTCACTTACTGCCACCTGTTTCCCACTACAGATTTCCTAAGGTTCTAAAATGACACATGGCAGACTTGCATGCGGTGCAAAGTGGGTTTTTAATTTCCCTGAGCAGTGATGTGGCGTGTATTAATAGTGATGTGACAGGGATTTGCATTGCTGATTTTCTAGGGTCTCACATTCTCCCTAACTACAAAAATTTTCGTCCTCGAAAATTTAGAACTTACACGTAAATAAGTGTGGGTACAAATCCCTCATTGCACTCTCCACTTCCCAAGTTGAGTCACCAGTCTTAGCGTCCCACACTATCTTCACTAAACGAACGTCCTTCCCTTTGTGTAGCTTTGTGCGAACGTCTTCAATACGGACTGGCTGTAACTCCAGCGTTCGGTCTGGACGTAACTGGATGTCCTCCAACTCCAACACATGAGAAGGATTAGCTATGTACTTCCGGAGTTGGGAAACGTGGAAGACTGGATGAAGATTTGATAGTTGAGGAGGCAAAGCTAGTTCATACACCACTGGTCCGATCTTCCTCAAAATCTGATACGGTCCTATGAACTTGGAAGATAGCTTCTTTGGACGAACGGTTTGGTCTACTCCAGTGATCAGGTTGAGTCTAAGAAATACATGATCTCCTGCAGCGAACTCCAAAGGTCTTCTTCTTCTATCCGCATAGGACTTCTGCCTGCTAAGGGACGACTTCAGCCTTTCTTGTATTAACTTTACTTTCTCGGTAGTTTGCTGGATGAGCTCAGGTCCAGTTAGCACATTCTCTCCTTCCTGGAACCAACAAGGTGGTGTGCGGCACTTACGTCCGTACAGAGTTTCGAAGGGAGCCATTCCAATGTTGGACTGGAAGTTGTTGTTGTAGGTGAACTCTACTAACAGTAAGACTTCATCCCAAACGCCCATGTGATCTAGAACACACGTCTTCGAAAATTTAAGGGATACTAAAGGGTATACGGGAATACTTTGTCTTTGCTTGCAAATCTTCAACTTCTCTCGTAATGTCGTCATTCTTCTCGCTCCAGACCACTCTCACCCATCTGATGGATTTTCTCTTGAAATACTTGGTTGGGGTATCTCCCATACGTACCGGTTGGATCTATACAATTCGGTATCCCTAAATATGAACATCTTCTAGCTCTAGCACATTAGACGAGTCTCCATTATACTTCCAGAGTGGTGATGCGTGAAAACTAGATGATGACTTGCTAATTGAGGAGGCAATGATATCTTCATATTCAACTCGTCAGATTCTATTTAAGATTTGATAATACTAATGAATTTGAGAAACAGCTTTTAAGGTAACCGGCTCTACCTACCCGCGCGCGTCCTTAGTAAATATTCAAGGCTGACTGATTCCAACTATACCGAACGGAAAAATTTGGGTAAGGCTGAATGGTTATGGAAAGAGAGTGAACTACTGAAGAACTCTGAAGTAAGTAAACGGTTGATAACATTTAAATAAGGAAATAATGGATTTGAAAGGTTGATCGATCGGTAACCTAAATACCGAACGAGAAAAAATCACTATTAAGAAAAGTCACAAGTCTTTCCAAGAGGAAAATAATTAATATTGAAGTATTTTACTATTGGATTAGAGTGTGAGACGGATAAACAGAAGCAACAGAGGAGAGAAAACATGAAAGATTCATCTGAATATCCCGGAATAAATTGATTATCGAAAACTAAGACAGTATATATATATAAATAGCAAATTCAAGTAAAGGGCATAAGTGCCGAACGTTAAAAATGTTTGGCCACAAATGGTCAAACGATTAATCACCAGAAACAAAATGAATAAACTTTAAAAGTTTTATTCCAACTGACAGTTACTGTTTGAAGAATGGAGTATAGGTCGAGTGATTGAAAGAGAGTATCAAATGTATCAGATTTAGGCAGAGAACTGATTTTCTTGATCATTTGGAGAACGAGACTTCATCTGACCCCTAATTGATTCAAAGCAGACGTTCGTACAAGTATGCGAACGTCAGAATCGATCTACTCGTCGAGCCATTCCTTCAGAATGATAACTGAGTAAGTCTTCAACCGGATGCTAAATTTACTCTTCAATGATTGCACGGAACCTAGAGATGAATTGGAAATGTCTATCAGAATTGCTACCAGTTTGGATTCTAAGAAATCAATCTTCCTACCTACTGTGGAGTTAAACCCATCATTATGGTTAGTTCTCAAACCGATGATCATAAAGCAAAATTTCTTGGTCAGCCTATCCTCAGTAATTCTAATAGTACCTCTACCTTATGACCGATCTATAAAGGTAATTGACTTAAGTTCTAGGTAACCCTATCCTGTTGTCGTGTGATCTCCAAAGTTGCACCTTTACATTTTGACATGTTACCTTATAACACGTAAACCTAGCTACTCCTGCTCATAAACCCATCTACTAAGTTGATTGTGATGACCTTGCAAAAATCCATCTCCCAATCCACTATAAAGGACAAAATTCTTTTAGCTGAATTTCCAATACACCGCCCATTCGTAACTTAAAAATCTGCTCATTACTTACTTTCGATCGGTCCTACCGAACGCTCACTCCCTACTCCCAACTGAGGCCCCTAATAACGTTCGCATCATCACGTAAATGCTAATTGCCTGTAACTCTCAACTAACCCAACTCTCGGTTTATCACTGCTTACCCACGCCCTATTATTTGTACTTTGCTCATCCAGTAATTCACACTTTGAACAATTCTACACACAATTCTTCTTATCCTTAACACTCCTAGCAATGCTCTCAAATGTTTCATTCTGTTTCATCCTTCTTGTACGCTAGTAAAACGTGCGTACTTCATAACGAAACGTTCAACTCCCTTAACTGATTTTTTTTTTTTTTTTTTTCCATCCACTCTGTAAAGGCTATTTTGTAAAAAGTTACTGATATTAATCTAACACCTAACATAAGCGTGAAAGAGACTCAATCCTTACTCTGAATAGATAACCTTGACACCTCTTCAGGAAGACTCACAAGTCCAAGTATTTACTATTACCGTTCAGTTACTTTTTGCTACCGAACGGTCTAATCTTAAAAGAAACCGAACGTCAACACCCCGTTCTCGGGAAGTATTCTCCAAAGTTAGTTAATTCTAGAAAATTACACCCTCACTAATATCATAATAAGCATCTATCTCAATGTCGGATATTAAAACTAATCCAATTGTTGGTGTATACACTATCAGACCAAACTGCTTCCTTATCACAATAACTAAAACAACGTACAACAAGGCATTTCATACCGCAAGAATGTGCAGGTGATCAGTGTACCTGAGCTTGTTGTTTCAGCGTACGTTAAGACATAGACTCATCCCACTTATGCTCGACTACCTCTTCCTGGTTGACCTCTTCCAACATTTGGTGACCCCAACCCTGTTCGTCCTCCCATGCTGCACTCGTTCTTGACATGTCCACTTCCCCAACATTGAAGGCAATATTTTGATTCCACCAGTTGAGGACACAATGATCGGAAATGTGGTCCTCCACACTTAAAACATTTTATGTTCCTTTGCTGTTCTGACCGACCGGTATTCATCAAGGATTGTGACTGAGGCTCACCAAAAGTAAATGGTAATACTGGATGAGGGTAAGGCGTCCTCCTTGGGTTAGTGTTATTCCTAGTGATTCCTATGATCTCCATCAACTGTCTTTGAGTAGCTTCAGAGTGTGCCCTCGCAGCCTCCAAACTCTGCAAGGCGACCGTGTTTTGCTGTATCAAAGCAGCGTTCTGCTGTTGAAGCGCCTCTATTACGGATTCCAGTAGTCTGATGTGGCCAGACGCATCACTCTCGGCAGGCTGAGGATGTGATCTTGGTGCCATTTGTTCCCTCTGATAAGCAGAGAAAATAATCATTAGTTAACTTTGGACGGTTTGATACACTCATCAAATGAATGTTGAGTACACAGCACAAACATAGTAGGCTCACAACCTACAGTGTTCCTTAAGGAACAAAACTGCTCTGATACCACTAATGTAACATCCCAAAATACAGTAATTACCATAATTGAGAATTAATTACAATTAACAGTAACATAAACAGTCTTTGCATTAATCAGGATTAAAAGCCAAAAGGCATCAGTACAAAAGAACGCGCATAACGCATACAAGGGAAAACCTAGGAACGAACGCTCTTTGATATATAAAACAACGTACGTCAAAATAGAGGAATATAAGATTAAGACGAACGGCCTAACAAAATACTTGGCCGAACGTCAAACTACACTAACATTTACAGTCCTGATCTAACGAGCACTCTAAGGCTCTGTCTTTACTTCAACTTCCACCAGATTAGCTTCATCCAAATTTTCTTCTTCCAGCATTTGCTCAAGGGATGCACCACCATCTGCTCACATCCACAACGGATGATCATTGCATTTTGACAAGACGAAAGTACATGGACCATAGACAACACAATGGAAAACGCAAGGGTAAGCTTATAATATTTAATTTATACAATCAACACATACATTTACATTTTAATTCACACATAGAACATGTAACTTATCCAATAAAAATCACAGAAATACGTATATAAGACAGACCGTCCGGACTGTATGAACCATGTAGTTATAGGCGTCCTTGCACCCAAGTGGTGTAGTAGCCGGGATATACCTAATCAGCTTCCACTTGAGGTTAATCCTTCGCCCCTGCTAAGTGAGGGATACGAAAGACCTCCTGCCATTCCCACACATGACTACCCCCTTCTACGTGAAGATGAGCATCACGGAATATCAGGATGGACCAAGCCAGCATTAACTAACCACAGTCATACTTTACCAATTCAATATTCAATCATATAAGAGACGTTCCTCCCTGGAACGCTCATCCAATATCCATAATCATAGATTCAATCCATATAGTGTTCACACTGTAATTCAATATGATGTAACATCAATTTCATCTTTAACTGTAAGAGAATAACAGAACGAACGTACAGTCCACTGAACACTCAGGACGAACGTCCAAATAACTTCACTGGATACTCAGGAAAAATACTTAGAACGAACGTAATTTCTGTGGATTCTGTTAAATGAACTGACTCGACTTGAAGTGTACTGGTACTTAGAAAATAATCATGATAGAAACTTGAACCAGATTTAATGTACAAAGGAGGGTCAAGAACACTTAGAATTATTTTTCAAGAGATTTACATATGAATCCAATTCCAGGAATGGAACGAACGCAAAGAAAAATGAATATTTAAATACTTTGAACGAACGCTATTTTATCAATTGAATGTTCACTTAGTACGAACGCGAGGTAAAAGACCTAGCGAGATTCAGAACGGACGCTCGTGATAAGACCGAGCGCTTATTGAGAACGGACGCTCGACATAAGGCCGAACGCTACGAATGACGAACGCTCGACATAAGGCCGAACGCTTATGAAAAACGAACGCTCGACATAAGGACGAGCGCTATCAAAGACGAACGTTCAACATAAGGCCGAACGCTAATTAGGACGAACGCCTCGGTATAAGACCGAGCGTTACTTATTCATAAAGTTTTAAATATTTAAATATTGCTGAGCTAGACGAACGCTCAGACATTCAATTTGGGACGCTCGTTCATGAGCAGAATTCCTTCCAAATGAAAGAATCCCAATCTAAGTTACTTTACTGAAATGCCGAACGGTTTAAGACCGTACAGGGACGAACGTCATTTATCAGTGGGAAAGAATGAAATTTCAGATTTCTCAACCTTAGCAAAATTTTCCAGATTTCCAATTTATAACTTTATAACTTTCATTCCAGATTTAATTCACCTTAAACATCATCATCATACAGATTTCAACATTTGAATCATTCCAACTATACAATCACCATACTCCATTTATACATGATCAGATCAACATGCATTTAATCAAAATCAAAAACAACCTATATAATACATACAAGCAGTATTTGTTCATGACAGATCAAACCAACATCAGAAATCATATCAGATATCAGTAACCGTTCATAACAGCTCAAACATCAGACTTTACATACATGCAACTCATATCACAAAAATCAAGCAGTATGAATTAAACTTATAAGCTTCCCTTACCCGGATCAATGAAGGAAACGTCCTAACACAAGATTTTTTTTTTTGGTTCGTCCAGCTAACGGTATTCTACTCTCAATGCTTCTTGACTCTTCTTAAACAATCTAATCCACAGAAACATGAAATCCTTTAGACTACTCTTTTGCATGCAACCAAAGAAACTTGGTTTTCCAGAAAACCTAAGGACGAGCTACTGGAGAAAGGCTTACCAGTTTCGGTTCTTGAAACTGTTCGGTCCAGTGGATAGCTCCCAGCTCAACGAACGTGCCTACGGTGCTGTAACGTGATCGGAGAAGAGGTGTAAGATTTACAATAGAGAGAAATTGGGAGTTCTAGAGAGAAGTTGGAGAAGATGAAGGGTTGAGTTTTCGTGAGGAAGTGGGTGAATGCAGAGAGTGAGAGGAAGTGTTTTCAGAGAAATCATTTTCTCCCCCCCCCACGTCAAACGGTCATGCACTCACTTACTGCCACCTGTTTCCCACTACAGATTTCCTAAGGTTCTAAAATGACACATGGCAGACTTGCATGCGGTGCAAAGTGGGTTTTTAATTTCCCTGAGCAGTGATGTGGCGTGTATTAATAGTGATGTGACAGGGATTTGCATTGCTGATTTTCTAGGGTCTCACAATGAACGTCTCAAATTTATGTATGCAGAGCTTAGAAACACATGGAACTGGGATCTCGACGATGAAGTAAATTATTGAAATCACAAATTACCAACCGATGAAGCTTACTAGTTTCCTCTTATGCAAAAAAAAAGTCATTAAACATGATTCAGAACTCGATTATGTATATATTCGAAGTTCATCCATATTCAAAAACTCTGTAACATCGCATTCAAATTCATCTTGCTAAAATAATAATAATAATAAACAAACAAACACGGAGATCTTTACAAATTAATAGATCACACTACAGTTATTTTACGACTCTCGTTTGGTCGATTAAAAAAAAGGAAACTAGTCTAAGAACAAGCAAGCATTTATCAGTAGCACCGTTCAAAAACCAGATCTAAATGAAAAAACCGAATCGAGTTCAAGTTCATGGCTAACAAACGAATACTTGCATAGTAAGCTAGAAATGAGCTTAATAAAAAACAAATTCTTGTATACAAGCTGAGTGATTGAAATTTAAATCATTTCGCAATTTGAATTTTCAGAAATATAGAGAGAGAACCAGGAGAAAGTGGAATGAGCAGAGAGAAACGGAGGACGGGGAGAGTTGCAAGAGCAAATGGTTTTGCTCCGGCGGATCCGCTTTTCCGGCTGCATCTCGCCGGCTGAAGAAGTAGCGTTTTGGAGGCGCTTTCGCATGCTGCTTCAGGACTCTGATATAGCTTTTTTTTTTTCAATCTGAAATTATAAAGCTGAAGCGGGGAACAACCCACTCTCAACTCTGAACTGAAACACAACGGTTTTGTGATCGTAATTCCCTCGTCTTATAGGCGCGCCAAAAGCTCCCATTTCAAACAAAATAATGAAATAAAATAAAAAATTTAAATCACAAAGAGAATCTTTATTTTAACAAAAAAAAATTAATGAGCCTACTTTCTAGTTTTATTTTAGTTTTTGAGAATCATGAACTTTTGGGAATAAAAAAGATTAGTATATTGTGGTGTCTAAATATCATATTAATTTTTTTTTTTAGTTTTAATCATATCAATTCAGGTATATAGAGGTAGGATTCTAGTCCATCAACTTTTAATTGTATCAATTGTTTCCACATGATATATTCCTGCAATTTTATGTGATTTATATTGAAAATGAGAATTCTTAATACAATAAATAAATTATATTAAACTTTCCAAATGATTTGAAATTAAACATCATAAAGCAAATAGTTCTATAATTAAATGTCTAATATTAATGTTTACATTTACTCAAATCTTACGCTCCTATTACATCACCTTACCACTTAAGTTCTGCTTCAGTAATTGATCGTACAATAATAGTAGAATTTAATTTCATGTAAATAACATCAATTATACATCAGCATTAAGCATTGTGTAAAGAAAATGTATAGTTACTTTTGCTAGATTCATCAGTATTTATTACTTAAGTATTGTAACATCCCAAAATATAGTAATACCATAATTCGAAATTAATTACAATTAACAGTGAACAGTAAACAGTCTTAATATTAACAGGAAACCAAGGTTCAAAACCTAACGGCTGATGTACAATTAACGAGCGTATCCAAGTGCAGAGAAAATAAAGCAGAACAACTTAAGGTCTCAGAGTTACAAATTTCAGCTCAAAAATAACGAGCACTAGTAACGAACGGTTTTACAAAAATGATAACCGAACGTTCCAAAATGAACTAATATACATATACAATGCTAAACTAAAGAGCGCTCTAAGGCTCGGCTTTAATTTCAACTTCCACCAGATTTGCATCCTCCAAATTTTCTTCTTCCAGCATGACTTCAAGGGATGCATCACCATCTGCTCACATCCACAACGGATGATCATTGCATTTTGACAAGACGGAGATACATGGACAGTAGACAACACAAATGGAAAACGCAAGGGTAAGCTTATACTGTTTAATTAATACAACACACATACAGTTCGTAATTCGATTCACACATACATCAAGTAACTTAATCATGTAATTTAACATAGAAAGATATATAAGACAGACCGTCCGGACTGTATGAACCATGTAGTTACAGGCGTCCTTGCACCCAAGTGGTGTAGTAGCCGGGATATACCTAATCAGCTTCCACTTGAGGTTAATCCTTCGCCCCTACTAAGTGAGGGATACGAAAGACCTCCTGCCATTCCCACACATGACTACCCCCTTCTACGTGAAGATGAGTATCACGGAATATCAGGATGGACCAAGCCAGCATTAACTAACCACAGTCATACTTTACCAATTCAATATTCAATCATATAAGAGACGTTCCTCCCTGGAACGCTCATCCAATATCCATAATCATAGATTCAATCCATATAGTGTTCACACTGTAATTCAATATGAAGTAATATCAATTTCACCTTTAACTGTAAGAGAATAACAGAACGAACATACAGTCCACTGAACACTCAGGACGAACGTCCAAATAACTTCACTGGATACTCAGGAAAAATACTTAGAACGAACGTAATTTCTGTGGATTCTGTTAAATGGACTGACTCGACTTGAAGTGTACTGGTACTTAGAAAATAATCATGATAGAAACTTGAACCAGATTTAATGTACAAAGGAGAGTCAAGAACACTTAGAATTATTTTTCAAGAGATTTACATATGAATCCAATTACAGGAATGGAACGAACGCAAAGAAAAATGAATATTTAAATACTTTGAACGAACGCTATTTTATCAATTGAATATTCACTTAGTACGAACGCGAGGTAAAAGACCTAGCGAGATTCAGAACGGACGCTCGTGATAAGACCGAGCGCTTATTGAGAACGGACGCTCGACATAAGGCCGAACGCTACGAATGACGAACGCTCGACATAAGGCCGAACGCTTATGAAAACGAACGCTCGACATAAGGACGAGCGCTATCAAAGACGAACGTTCAACATAAGGCCGAACGCTAATTAGGACGAACGCTTCGGTATAAGACCGAGCGTTACTTATTCATAAAGTTTTAAATATTTAATTATTGCTGAGCTAGACGCACGCTCAGACATTCAATTTGGGACGCTCGTTCATGAGCAGAATTCCTTCCAAATGAAAGAATCCCAATCTAAGTTACTTTACTGAAATGCCGAACGGTTTAAGACCGTACAGGGACGAACGTCATTTATCAGTGGGAAAGAATGAAATTTCAGATTTCTCAACCTTAGCAAAATTTTCCAGATTTCCAATTTATAACTTTATAACTTTCATTCCAGATTTAATTCACCTTAAACATCATCATCATACAGATTTCAACATTTTAATCTTTCCAACTATACAATAACCATACTCCATTCATACGTAATCAAATCAACATGCATTTCAATCAAAATCCACAACATATTTAATACATGCAAGCAGTGCTCGTTCATGACAGATCAATCAAAACCAGAATTCATACCAAATATCAGTAAACATCCATAACAGCTCAAACTTCATACTTTTCATACATGCAATCCAGAATACTCAACATGCAAGTATAAATTAAACACATAAGCTTCCCTTACCTGGTCTAGCAGTGAACTCCCTAAACGATTGCTTGCTAACTCGCCCAAATACAGTTTCCTACCCGCAACGTGCTTCCCAAGTGTTTCACTAAATCTATCTACAAGAAATGTGGAAGAACTCAGATTTTATTCCAACATGCAGCAGTACCAGCGTCTGCATGCAACTCAGAACGGAGCGTTTTAGGGTTTGGAAGCTTACCGGTTTAGATCTTACTTCTGTTCGGTGTAAAACGCTGCTCACGGTGCAGGGAAGGTTTCTACGGTATCTGAAATGGATTTGGAGTAGATGATGGTGAGTGATCTTAGAGAGAAGATGAAAGAGTTTAGAGAGAAAGCGGAGAAGATGAAGGGTTGAGTTCGTGGAGAAGAAGGTGAATGCAGAGTGTGAGAGGAAGTGGTTTTCAGAGAAATTATTTTCTTCCCCCACGTCAAACGGTCATGCACCCTCAGATTGCCATCTGTAACCCACTACTAATTTCCGAAGGTTCTAAAACGGCACTTGGCAGGCGTGTGTCAGGGTGTGCGTGTGTTCCCAGTGCAAGCAGAGAGTATGTAAGTGGGTTTTAATTGTCTGAACAGTGACGTGGACTGCACTGCAGATAGGTTTTTAATACTTTAAAATTTGATTTGATTTAAGTTGCAGTGTTAATTAACTAGGGTCTTACATTCTCCCTATCTACAAAAATTTTCGTCCTCGAAAATTTAGAATTTACCTGTGAATAGGTGTGGATACAAGTCCTTTATGGCGCTCTCCACTTCCCACGTTGAGTCACCAGTTTTAGCGTCCCACACCACCTTCACTAAACGAACGTCCTTTCCCTTGTGTAGCTTGGTGCGAATGTCTTCAATGCGAACTGGTTGTGGCTCCAACGTTCGGTCTTGGCGCAGTTGAATGTTCTCCAGCTCCAAAACATGAGAAGGATTGGCTATATACTTTCTGAGTTGAGATGCATGGAAGACCGGATGCAGATTTGATAATTGAGGAGGCCACGCAAGTTCATAAGCTACTGGTCCAATCTTCTTTAAATTCTGATACGGTCCTATGAACTTGGGAGACAGCTTCTTTGGACGAACAATTCTTCCTACCCCAGTGATCGGATTCAGTCTCAAGAAGACATGATCACCTGCAGCGAACTCCAATGATCTTCTTCTCCTATCCGCATATGATTTCTGCCTGCTCAGGGACGTCTTCAATCTATATTGGATCAACTTAACCTTCTCGGTTGTTTGCTGGATGAGCTCAGGTCCAGTTAGCACGTTCTCTCCCTCCTGAAACCAGCAAAGTGGCGTTCTGCACTTCTTCCCATAGAGAGCTTCAAACGGCGCCATTCCAATGCTGGCCTGGAAGCTGTTGTTGTCGTAGGTGAACTCTACTAACAGTAAGACTTCATCCCAAACGCCCATGTGATCTAGAACACACGTCCTCGTAAATCAAGGGATACTAAAGGGTATACGGGAATACATAGTCCTTGCTTGCAATTCTTCCACTTCTCTCGTAATGTCGTCATTCTTCTCGTTCCAGACCACTCTCATCCATCTGATGGACTTTCTCTTGAAACACTTGGTTGGGGTATCTCCCATACGTACGGGTTGGATCTATACAATTTGGTATCCCTAAATATGAGCATCTTCTAGCTATAGCACATTATACGAGTTTCCATTATACTTCCAGAGTGGTGATGCGTGAAAACTAGATGATTAGATAATTGAGAAGGCAATGGTATCTTCATAAGCTACAGTCCCAATACGTCTACAATCCAAGAACCTTCGGTAGTAGCTTCCTGGGACAAGCGACTTCGTCCCACACTCATGTCTTTAGCGATTCTTCAGTGTTGACTGGTTTCAACTATAACGAACGGTTACGTTTAGGTAAGGACTAAATGTTTATGGGAAGATAATAAATTACAGGGGAATCCTGAAATAAGGAACCAGTAGATGACTTTGAAAGGTTAACGAATTGGTAACATAATACCGAACGAGAGAAATTATCATTAGGAAGAGTCACAAGTTTTTTCAAGAGGAAAAGAATTAATTTTTGAAGTATTTTACTATTGAATTAGAGTGTGAGACGGATAAACAGAAGCAACAGAGGAGAGAAAACATGAAAGATAAATCTGAATATCCCGGAATAATTTGATTATCGAAAACTAAGACAGTATATATATATATAAATAGCAAATTCAAGTAAAGGCATAAGTGCCGAACGTTAAAGAACGAACGAACCCTAGCAGTCAAAGGACCCGAACGTCCGTTCATAGCCGAACGCTAAAAAAAAATGTTTGGCCCCAATTGGTCAAACGATTAATCACCAGAAACAAAATGAATAAAATTTAAAAGTTTTATTCCAACTGACAGTTACTGTTTGAAGAATTGAGTATAGGTCGAGTGATTGAAAGAAAGTATCAAATGTATCAGATTTAGGCAGAGAACTGATTTTCTTGATCATTTGGAGAAACGAGACTTCATCTGGCCCCTAATTGAGTCAAAGTAGGCGTTCGTACGAATATTTGAACGTCAGAATCGATCTACTTACCTACTGTGGAGTTAAACCCATCATTATCGTTTAAGTTCTCCAACAGATGATCATAAAGCAAAATTTATTGGTCAGTCTACCCTTAGTACTCTAATAGTACCTCAACCTTATGACCGATCGATAAAGGCAATTGGCTTAAGTTCTAAGTAACCCTATCTTGTTGTCGTGCGGTCTCAGAAGTTCTGCCTTTACGTTTTGACATGCTACACTATAACACATAAACCTAGCTACTTCTGCTTATAAATCCCGTTACTAAATTGATCGTGATGACCTAGCAAGAATCCATCTCCCAAATCACTATAAAGAACAAAATTCTTTTAGCTGAATTTTCAAGACACCGCCCATTCGTACTTAAAATCTACTCATTATTCACTTTCGATCGGTTCAGCCGAACGCTCACTTTATACTTCCAACCGATGCTCCTAATAACGTTCGTATCATCACTTATAATGTTAAGTGCCTGAATCTCTGAACTAACCCAACTCCCGGTCTGTCACTGCTTACACGCTCTAGTATTGGCACTTTGCTCATCCAGTACTTCACACTTCGAACAATTCTACACACAACTCTTCTTATCCTTAACACTCCAAGCAATGCTCTCAAATGCTTCATTCTGATTCATCTTATTGTATACTAGTAAAACGTGCGTACTACATAACGAAACGTTCCACTCACTTAACTGATCCTTGGGTTTCATCCACTCTCAAAAGCTACTTTGTAAAAAGTTACTGATGTTAATCTAACACCTAGCATAAGTGTGAAAGAGACTCAAATTTTTCTCTGAGTAGATGGCCGTGATGCCGCTTCAGGAAAACTCACCAATCCAAGCATTTATTACTGTTCGGTTACCTTATTGCTACTGACCGGTCTAACTTAAAAGAAACCGAACGTCGGTACACCATTCTCGTGAAGTATTCTCCTAAGTTAGTCAATTCTAGAAAATTACACTCTCACTAAATACGCATCTATCCCACAATCAGATATTAAAACTAATCCAATTGCTGACATTTACATTATCAGACCGAACCGCTTCCTTATCACAATAAATAAAACGGTGTACAGTAGGGCAGTTCATATCGCAAGAAAGTGCAGGTGATGGTCGTACCTGAGTTCGTTGCTTCAGCGTCCGTTAAGACATATACTCATCCCACTTGTGCTCGGCCACCTCTTCCTGGTGGACCTCTTCCAGCATTTGGTGGCCCTAACCCTGCTCGTCCCCCCATGCTGCACTCGTTCTTGACATGTCCGCGTCCCCCACATTGAAGGCAATATTTCGATTCCACCAGTTGAGGACACGATGATCGGAGGAGTGGTCCTCCACACTTGAAACATTTCACGGTCTTTTTCTGCCCAAACCAACCGTCCGTCCCCAACGATTGTGACTGAGACCCCCTAGAAATAGATGGCAATAATGGACGAACGTAAGGATTCATCCTTGGGTTAGTATTATTCCTAGTGATTTCTATGATCTCCATCAGCTGTCTTTGGGTAGCTTCAGAGTGTGCCCTCGCAGCCTCCAGACTCTGCAAGGCGACCGTGTTTTGCTGTATCAAAGCAGCGTTCTGCTGTTGAAGTGCCTCTATTACGGATTCCAATAGCCTGATGTGGTCTGATGCATCACGCTCGGCAGGCTGAGGAAGTGATCTTGGTGCCATTTGTTCTCTCTGATAAGCAGAGAAAATAATCATTAGTTAAATTCGGACGGTTTGACACTCTCTTCAAATGAAACGTTGAATACGCAGCACAAACATAGCATGCTCATAACCTACAGCGTTCCTTAAGGAACAAAACTGCTCTGATACCACTAATGTAACATCCCAAAATATAGTAATACCATAATTCGAAATTAATTACAATTAACAGTGAACAGTAAACAGTCTTAATATTAACAGGAAACCAAGGTTCAAAACCTAACGGCTGATGTACAATTAACGAGCGTATCCAAGTGCAGAGAAAATAAAGCAGAACAACTTAAGGTCTCAGAGTTACAAATTTCAGCTCAAAAATAACGAGCACTAGTAACGAACGGTTTTACAAAAATGATAACCGAACGTTCCAAAATGAACTAATATACATATACAATGCTAAACTAAAGAGCGCTCTAAGGCTCGGCTTTAATTTCAACTTCCACCAGATTTGCATCCTCCAAATTTTCTTCTTCCAGCATGACTTCAAGGGATGCATCACCATCTGCTCACATCCACAACGGATGATCATTGCATTTTGACAAGACGGAGATACATGGACAGTAGACAACACAAATGGAAAACGCAAGGGTAAGCTTATACTGTTTAATTAATACAACACACATACAGTTCGTAATTCGATTCACACATACATCAAGTAACTTAATCATGTAATTTAACATAGAAAGATATATAAGACAGACCGTCCGGACTGTATGAACCATGTAGTTACAGGCGTCCTTGCACCCAAGTGGTGTAGTAGCCGGGATATACCTAATCAGCTTCCACTTGAGGTTAATCCTTCGCCCCTGCTAAGTGAGGGATACGAAAGACCTCCTGCCATTCCCACACATGACTACCCCCTTCTACGTGAAGATGAGTATCACGGAATATCAGGATGGACCAAGCCAGCATTAACTAACCACAGTCATACTTTACCAATTCAATATTCAATCATATAAGAGACGTTCCTCCCTGGAACGCTCATCCAATATCCATAATCATAGATTCAATCCATATAGTGTTCACACTGTAATTCAATATGAAGTAATATCAATTTCACCTTTAACTGTAAGAGAATAACAGAACGAACATACAGTCCACTGAACACTCAGGACGAACGTCCAAATAACTTCACTGGATACTCAGGAAAAATACTTAGAACGAACGTAATTTCTGTGGATTCTGTTAAATGGACTGACTCGACTTGAAGTGTACTGGTACTTAGAAAATAATCATGATAGAAACTTGAACCAGATTTAATGTACAAAGGAGAGTCAAGAACACTTAGAATTATTTTTCAAGAGATTTACATATGAATCCAATTACAGGAATGGAACGAACGCAAAGAAAAATGAATATTTAAATACTTTGAACGAACGCTATTTTATCAATTGAATATTCACTTAGTACGAACGCGAGGTAAAAGACCTAGCGAGATTCAGAACGGACGCTCGTGATAAGACCGAGCGCTTATTGAGAACGGACGCTCGACATAAGGCCGAACGCTACGAATGACGAACGCTCGACATAAGGCCGAACGCTTATGAAAACGAACGCTCGACATAAGGACGAGCGCTATCAAAGACGAACGTTCAACATAAGGCCGAACGCTAATTAGGACGAACGCTTCGGTATAAGACCGAGCGTTACTTATTCATAAAGTTTTAAATATTTAATTATTGCTGAGCTAGACGCACGCTCAGACATTCAATTTGGGACGCTCGTTCATGAGCAGAATTCCTTCCAAATGAAAGAATCCCAATCTAAGTTACTTTACTGAAATGCCGAACGGTTTAAGACCGTACAGGGACGAACAGTCATTTATCAGTGGGAAAGAATGAAATTTCATATTTCTCAACCTTAGCAAAATTTTCCAGATTTCCAATTTATAACTTTATAACTTTCATTCCAGATTTAATTCACCTTAAACATCATCATCATACAGATTTCAACATTTTAATCTTTCCAACTATACAATAACCATACTCCATTCATACGTAATCAAATCAACATGCATTTCAATCAAAATCCACAACATATTTAATACATGCAAGCAGTGCTCGTTCATGACAGATCAATCAAAACCAGAATTCATACCAGATATCAGTAAACATCCATAACAGCTCAAACTTCATACTTTTCATACATGCAATCCAGAATACTCAACATGCAAGTATAAATTAAACACATAAGCTTCCCTTACCTGGTCTAGCAGTGAACTCCCTAAACGATTGCTTGCTAACTCGCCCAAATACAGTTTCCTACCCGCAACGTGCTTCCCAAGTGTTTCACTAAATCTATCTACAAGAAATGTGGAAGAACTCAGATTTTATTCCAACATGCAGCAGTACCAGCGTCTGCATGCAACTCAGAACGGAGCGTTTTAGGGTTTGGAAGCTTACCGGTTTAGATCTTACTTCTGTTCGGTGTAAAACGCTGCTCACGGTGCAGGGAAGGTTTCTACGGTATCTGAAATGGATTTGGAGTAGATGATGGTGAGTGATCTTAGAGAGAAGATGAAAGAGTTTAGAGAGAAAGCGGAGAAGATGAAGGGTTGAGTTCGTGGAGAAGAAGGTGAATGCAGAGTGTGAGAGGAAGTGGTTTTCAGAGAAATTATTTTCTTCCCCCACGTCAAACGGTCATGCACCCTCAGATTGCCATCTGTAACCCACTACTAATTTCCGAAGGTTCTAAAACGGCACTTGGCAGGCGTGTGTCAGGGTGTGCGTGTGTTCCCAGTGCAAGCAGAGAGTATGTAAGTGGGTTTTAATTGTCTGAACAGTGACGTGGACTGCACTGCAGATAGGTTTTTAATACTTTAAAATTTGATTTGATTTAAGTTGCAGTGTTAATTAACTAGGGTCTTACAAGTATCTTTATTTTTCCTTTTTGTATTACTGAAGAATTTAGAAAAACAAATTAATAAGCACATAATTAGTTATAAATATCTAGTGTAATTGTCACTAAGGTCAGTATTTTACCCTAGAAATCTTATAAATAAAATCAACAAGTTTATGTACAAAAAAATAAATAAAAACAACGTGAACAAAGGAAATAAACGTAATTCAATATTTACCTAAAGGTCGTTGATTTTCCACAACAAAGAAGGGAAACTTTTGTCAATATTTAAGAGTATTCTTTCATATAATGACAATCAGAAATTTAGAAATTAAATCCTCATACAAAACTACTAAAACTCAGTCCTACGATCTTTAACAGGTAACAATAGTTCCTTTTACTGTTGTGAGGATGACCATATAATTGGCGTGTCTAACTGGGATTTTGTTTAACATTTTCATTAAAACATATAGCATGGAGTCAAAGATATCAGTTCTTTGGGAGTGGAGGAGAGAAGGGTCCTAATCCATAAACCCCAAGCCAATTTTGGTTTAATTTTTAAATGCCCTATTCAAATACTGCATTTTTTGGAACAAAAATAAATATAGCATATGGGTTAGGGTTTACATGAAATGCTCGAAATGTATTATGTAACTTGCGTGCTCCTTTATGAATTGCCGCTAGATGTCAAACAATTTGAAGAACATCCTTGCAAGATAGGAAAATGCCTCAATCTAATTTGCACAGAAATTATCTATTTTATTTTATATAATGATATACAAATTATACTAAACTAGTAAAAAATTTAAAAAATGGCTGAATTGGAAAAATTTACTGTGGTTTGGTAACTGCAATTTTTCAAAGAGCAAATAAAAGCTAAACCTAATTCATAAATCTCCTACAATTGGGGGCTTTGCAAAGGCAGGGAACTTTCAGGTCATCCCGCTCATCTGGATCGAACAAGTAGTCATACCTGTTGCAAAATCGGAGGAAAATAATAGTTCATTCATGTTAGGCTAACCAACTTCTTGATAATGCAAGATGTATGCATCTTGTACATGTGAGGAGTAAAGAAAATATGCAAACACAAAAACCGTACGTTAGTTCTTCACCAGCAGAAACATTAGTCTTGGCAATAAGAACAATCCGGCTCTCCTGATCACCCAGACTCATTATCCTTGCGTAGCAGTTTGGCATGCACTGAAGCAAGTCAAGGTTATATCAGTTTCTTTCCTTTTGTTTTAGGCACATTGTAGTATTATCTTTGTACAAGTCCACATGCACGATTGTGTTTGAATTAGATAATGTTCAAACAATATTATAATCTAACTACAACCAACATATGCCACATTTTTCTTCTTTCTTTTGGCAAAACAGAAACTAGTGCTGTATAGATAAAAACCAGGCTATGGAAATCTAAGTTACTGAGAACAATACTCCCCCCTTTTCCTCTTTTATGCCCATCAAAGTGTTAGAGCCACTCTCTGGGACATGTCACAAGATAAAATTAAATAAAAAGATTAATGAAATTACTGAAAAGTACACTTATAATAACTTACAGAATGATTTATTAAGCGTGCAATATTGCCCACGTTTGTTGCATCAACTACCACTTCCTCGCTAATCTTGAAGAGCTGCATATTTTATTTTGTTTGGTGTTAAGATTAGCAGTAAATGAACTCAAATATTAACCGCAATCATGGACCTGTCAAAACAGGCTTTTCAACTAACTACCAAATAGACTTCACCTTGTCAACCAATACAAGAAAGATAGGAAGCATGTACAGATATTTAAACAATCTTAAACATAATACTCACATAGCAATCTTTGCCTTCCGAACGATATTTTGCTTCCCTCAGATCAGCAACACTACGCCTTACGTTCACACCTCGATACTCAACAACCTACATACAGACACAAGAAGCATGAACTTAATGTCTTCAGAATAAACTGAAGATAATTTACCTAACTTTGAGTGACTATTAAATTAATAAAGTTACCATCTCTCCTTGTATATTTCTACGAGCAAAGAGGCCCCATCCATGAATGCCCGATTTTCCAAAGCAAACTCTCAATTTTTCCATTTCCTGCTAAGCCAAAAACTTGTAACTGAATTTAAATATTATAAGACAAAAAGAGATTATTTAAAATTAAAACAGGAAAGAAATGAGATAATTAAATGGATACATATGATTTACCCTTAAATGATGAAGACGTTCCTTGAAAGAAGTGAATACTTTAGATTCATCACCATCCTATCACAAAGCAAGTTCATCATATAACAAATTGGCTCCCCCTCCATATTATGGTACAACGTAACAAAATAAATCTAACTCTTAATATATATCACCTTAGGCACAAAGATTACCTTAAAGTCGTTCAACAGGGTTATTGCATCTAAAGAATGAAGGCTGGGTCCCTTAGGCAAGTGAATTATTGGTTCATTGGCTCTCTGACCAAATGGAAGGAAATGAGTTGTAAGAGAACAAATTCGAAATAATAGATAATGTAAGTAATAAGCGTGTTTGTATTAGCAACTAGCATTAATGAAGGAATAGAATTGGGTGTAATAAAAATACCAGAAGTGCTTGGCTAAAATGAAACAAAAGACAGGTTAATATACTAGTATGTTCATGAAAGTATTTGGAATCACCTTATTAGTAGACCTACGGTAGACACGACATCTAGCAGCAGATAGTGGCTCAACTACCTCATTTTCAGTGGTTGAAGATTCAATAAGCTCTATATTCTTTGATGAAATTAGCCTTGATCCCCTGAAGCATCCCTTCTGATTTTGAAGTGAAGTTCTGGGAGAGAAAATCCCCAGGGGTGTGTGTACGACCAGTACTGAATCTGGATTTGGGACCCTGAGATGGAATTAACTTTTAAAACCACTAACGAGAAAAGAAGTGAAAAATGGAAATAGGTGTAATCACAGCACTAAAGCAAACCTGTGAACTGAACAATATATTAGCTTCTTTGTTATTTGAGTCCCATTCTTCTCCATGGAATGCAACTGTGAATTTTAAAAATATCAACATATTTCCCCAGATCTTGCAATTCACATATAATCAAACTTGACATATGAAAAAACAGATCTAAATATAATAGCAATTCCAGATCAACATATTTACATTTAACAGACAAAACTTACTTCCATTGTATATCCTGCCCTTGATGCACACATCACATGAAAATATGTAGCACATTTGCAACAAGTTATACAGGAACCATGGCTCTGTTTACAAATCACGCAAGTCTGTAGTAGCAGGGACAAGAACCATACTCGAGTTCATTATTACAGTCCAGCAAAAAAGAAAGAAAAAAAAAAGAAACAAGGAGGCATAAGTGATTACATAAAAAAAGCCACACAACTATCTCTCCGTGAACAGTAGAGAAATAAAATAAAAAATTATGGAAATGGAAGATTATATAGTGCATTTTGGATTGTTGGTGTAGAATTTACTTTTTAACAAAAAGTAATTTGGAAGAATGAACTTTCTCTGTTCAGAATAATCATCCAAAAGCAATTTGAGAATAAAAATGTATTTGGGTTCATTTTGGTTTCCCAGTAAACTAAAAGTTATAATCAGTCAGGATTTATTTGAGGCAAAATTTTGCTGAAACCAACTGTATAAAAATAATATGACCATTTAGTCAGCTTACCTTCACAAACGAATTAGGAGGAATTTTAAGGATTCCCACAGCAGGTTCCATGGCCTCGTGGTCTTGGAAAACAACTTGAGGTCGAAACCAAGCACATGTTACATGAACCCACAACATTTCAACATCCGTTGGCTTTAGAGCACCACCTGAAAAGCAAGTGTTTCCAATGTGGTAAAGCATATTAACACTTGATCACGACCCTGACAACTAAAGATAAAAATTATGGAAGAAAAAAAAACCGAGGCCGGTGCAAATTGCAAATTCATAACACTAGTAACAAGAACCACATTTGTATCAGGACTAGAGTTATAAGAGGATTTCTTAAGATGTGAAAATGCACAAAAATGGCAAAACATTAGATATTGTTATTGATGATCCACCAAAGTAAAACAATTTTTTTAATATAATTAAGGTTAACTCAATATATAATAATGGAAAAGACCTCCTTTTAAGAATGCTGAATCCACAGTGTACTACTTTCATAAATAATTTAACATCACAGGAAATAGACAAGAAAAAAGAGTTCAGACTTCCAAAATACTAAATGTGACATGCCTTTTACTGGGCAGAGGCAACACTCTCTCTCAACATCGGGAGTTTCACATACTCTACAAACCCAAGAAGTTAAATCCTGAACATTTTTTGCCCCATAGCACTCTTGGTGGACTGCTATTTGGCATCTGCACAATGAACAAGTGAACCTGTGTAAACCACTACCTTTAAAGCCTAAGAAATTTGAAACAAAGCATTAGAAAACCCAAAAAATTATAAAACTTAAGGGAAAAGAATATGAAAAAAACCTGTTACAAATAATAATTTTGTTATCTTCCCAATCTTCAACCCATCTGCAAACAGCACATCTTTCTGTTGTCCATTTTGCATTAACAGGCTCATACTTCTCTGAGACAACAAGGTATAAATAAAATAAATTTGTTTCTTGAGATATATTCAAAAGAAAACATATATGTGTTATGTGGAATAAGACCCAGTCAGTAAGAAAAAACACAAGCAATCAATGTGTAATAGTTTACATGAAATGCACATTTACCTTGCAAAAAAGCAAGTACCTGCTGCTGATCTAACTGCTGGGATACTCCCTCTAGTGGAATGTGTTCAGCCAACTGAAGTAATTCATGTCAAGTCAACAACAAGAAATAAGTACAGAACAATAACAAAACAAGAGCACAATGATAGACACTCAAAAACACAAAGTATTCAAACCTAGAATGTGGAGACTTTTGGAAATAAAACAGATATAGGCAGTAATCAAGAAATCCATGTCACAGGACTAATGCTATGACTGTTAATTAAAAACCACCCAACAGAATACTGGGCATCCCTCTAATCTAGCAAGAAATACTTCATACCCATTTTTCCAGAGGTAGCATTGTACTTTTCACTTTCACACTATGTTTCCATTTTTTCGCTCTGCAACCTGTATGTTTTTCCCATTCACTAAGTGTCTGCTTCCTCGACCCACAAGAGCCACAATTGCACATGACTCTGCAAGAAAAGGAAATTACAAGCTGCTCAATGAAATTGTTCAGGGACGAACTCAAATCCATTCACAGTGAGTTCTTCTATGCTTCTCAAGCTGTTTTCTTGGTATAGAACCTCATCAGGTGATAAACAATACTACTGAAAGTGATATATTTTCTGAGATAATACTGGAGGAATGCTAACATAATAGTCAACTCTAAAATCATAAATAAAATAAATGGATATACAAAAAAAAATAAAAAATCTTTCAGAAGTCCTTGGGGGCAAAAGGAAATACAACAGTAAAGAAATGGAGAGACTTCCTCTCCAGGAACATGAATTCAAGACCCTAGTATGAGGCGTATAAAATAATTTCCTTCTATAATATATAAGAAATCAAATATTTAAATTGAATTATCTTCTGATATATCCAAGAAAGGCAGAAGACGTACAGATGAAGCTTTGGGATATATATTCCTTCCATGTCCTTGCACACCACCAATACACTATCGGGTATCATAGATTTTTGGCTATTCTCTATTGAGCTGAATCAAAAAATATCACATCATAAGACCCAGAATAAAATGAATTTAGGTAAATAGATGAAAAGGGAAAAAAAAAGGCATTTACTGCATACTTGATTTTCGGATTGTAGGTTTGTGATGCTGGTAATTTGCTACTGCATTTTCCCTTGCAATCTGGACAGTAATAATCCGTATTTTCCAGATCCTGTAACCACAAGCCATGCATTTATCTTCAGCCACTTCACAAAAAGAGGGCAAATTAAAAAAAAAAAAAAAAATAGTTCCAGCACGTTAAACATAATTCAGCACCTTGAAAAGTCTGCTGGTTATTTTATCACACTCAGCATGCACCCACACATTACAACCATCACAACACACCTGAAATAGAGTGTTCAGCCGCGAAAGATGTCAAAACTGAGCATATTGAAACACAATTTTATTTTTTCTAAAAAACTAATTTGTCAAAATGACAATCTCACCCAATTCCCACCATCTGAATGATGCCAAATCCTTTTGCAAATGCCACAATACTGCTTTGATTTTCGTAGCTGCAAGGACAAAATTAGTTAAAATAAATGTGTTATAAAATTATTTACTGAAAAGTTTGAAAGTGTAATAAATTGACCAAACTGCGTTACCTTAGTGCAATGTTTACAATAAAATCGGGGTGCACAATTTGAATCCTTCATCTTCTTCATGGTTTTGCATGGCAACATCAGACCACAACCAGCACAGTACCTTGTAACCTGTAAAATATATCCAGTCGATAAAAATATACAAATAACATAAATATACACCATACATTTTTCTAAAGTTAACTCTTATCCAAAACTGCTTTGCAGAATAACAATCAATACAGGATGTTATGTAGTAAGGATATTTATGTAATAACATAAATATCTTAGATATTTTAGACAGTTAAGATATTTGTCAAAGCCACTAGCCACATTTTTAGGTAAGGTGGTTATTTTTATTTTGCTTATAAATACACTGACAGGACCAAAGTCCAGGTACGTTTTCTCTTTATGCTCTAGAGATCCTAAGTATTATTTCAGAGCAGTATCCAATTACTCTCTTGAGAGCTTCAGCTCCATAACTCACATCTGACTTGAGCGTCGGAGTATCTTTGCAGGTACCTCCCCCTCCTTTGGCGAATATGAAGAACAACAATTGAAGAAATGCAAGCGTCCCAGACAGCCAAGAGCAACAAAGACACACAGGAAAATGTACACCGAAACACAGGACAAAACATCAAAGCAACAAGATGACAGCACAAGGTTCATAATCAGCAATTCATCTCAAATTATTTTCATCTCTCATACAAATGTATTAGGAAGGCAAACACAGAAAGAAAAGGTCAAACATTTATTCTGAAAATGAGATGAAAACACATAAACAAACAAATACTGCAGTTTAGCAACTGCTACAAATCTTAGAATTTGGAATTTGAGCTATGGGCATAGCAAAAAAACCTGTTTGTTTAAAGTTTATCAATCTAATGGCTGAAAGATTTATTTCTTTTGTAGGGTTTAAAACGTTTTAAGTTGGGAGTAACGCAGTCATAAAACTATATAATTTAGCATTTCAACCATTAATTAAAAACTTAAAAACCACACTTGCAAATTTGATAGATTGCGAGAGAATAATTTAACTTATAAATCTGTGATGATTAGGTCAATCGTAACAGACTAATAGGTTATTCACTTATCTATTGCATGTCACACCATTCAAACATGATCTCCTACTTCGATACAAGTCAACAGTATTAATACATGGCTAAATAGAGCGTACGGACAAGAGCGGTGCCTCGTTGTGGTTGAAACTAGCTTTTGGTTCCCACTCAATCCTTCTGAGATACAGAAGCTTGATAAAATATTTATAAAAAATTAAATAATTTTTCTAAAACTTTGCCTTCCTTAAAATATTAGTTTTTCTCTGTTGACCATTCAAGGTTTTTTTTCCCAATTTTTCTAGTTCCAGCCCCGACTGAAGGATGTGTGTGTATATATATATATATATGTGCGTATATATATATATATATGTGTGTGTGTGTGTGTCATAGCCACTCCGTCCTTCCTCCACACATAAAGTCGGACATATCATAGGCACTTATTCGTCAGTCCTTCCTCCGTAAATAAATATTGCCTAACGCAGCCTTTACCAACGATAACTCGCATGACTAAAACCTCTATCTTATGCATGACAGTTTATAAAAGCTATCATCCGATCATAAAGCATAAAATGAAAAACACTGGTAACATAAAATTTTCACCTGTTCCTGCCCGTAGTATTCTTCGTCAACATAATAGCAGGTAGCCTCCATAAGTTGAGCAGGATGGGCTTCTGCATCAGATACTTCCCCTCTTCCCAAATGTGATTCCAGAACACCATCTTCTGCCAGCATTGCCTCCTCCAGGGCCATGCGGAAGTCACTAGGTTTGCTCTTGTACAACCGAGTCTGCCCCTGAAACCTGAAGAAAGATCAATTTCCAACAATTAAACATCCAACATTCTTACAGAATCAATCCACCACAGAAACCCCAAAAATAATACAACCACACACCTGTCCAAGAACTCAGAGAAAGGGAACACCATTCCCTGCTTCACCCACGCGTAGTCCTGCACACCATCGCTCTGTTAGACCCCACCACTAAAACCCACGATCAAAACTCAAAATCTTGACAACATAAATAAGACACGGAGATAACTTAACCCTCTGAGTTCCATTCTTTGAATAACCAAAAAACATCACGCAGAGCGCGCCGGGAATACAACAGCTGAGTACGGACTCGGGAGCTTCCAAGGCAGGATCAATCACCACAGCAGGCCAAGCCGGATACCTCTTCCCACACCTAGCCCAAACTATATCCCCCAAAGAAAAATCCTCCAGCTTGAAAACCTCGTTCTTCTTCAATCCATTGGGTTTTTGGTCCACACCCTCAAAACTAATCCCAGATGTATTACTCTCAGCCATAACACCAGTTCTTCTCCCAACACTAGACGAACAACACACACTATCACTCTTCTCCACACTCACACCAATGCCACCCCTTCCGTCCTCCACATAACTCTTATCGTTATCTTCAAAGCTCGAGTCTCCGTCCGCCTCAAGAACCGAGTCATTGAACCTCGACGGAAGCTTCTGAAGGCGTCCACGTGAGGACCGCAGAAGCGGAGGACGACATGCCTCCTTCACCATTGTTTCAGTAGAGATGTGGAGACCGAAATACAAACCAAATAAAACCGGACTGCCTCTTCTTGTGAACTCTGTGATGATGTTTCCTCTTTCTTTCTACGCTCTGTTCTTTGGGTAAAGGTGGGCTGGGTACCTGCAAAGGCACTCCGACGCTCAAGTCAGTGAGGGTGATTAGATCAAGAAATCCTCTCTTAATTCTCCTTAGGGAAAAAAGTACCTTTTTTCTGGTATGCTGTGTGTATTTAAAGTAGTAAAATAAATCGTTACCTGATAATCCGGTTACCTGATAATCCGGTCAGTTACTGAAGTTGACTGTGTAGAAGTTATAACTGCTAGATCGTGTGCTGATACTGAGTCACCTATTTCCGTGATTCGCGGCGTTAGTTAGCTAATTATATGTAACTGTTTATCTGTAACCGATAGACTACGATGTCGTGTTCTATATGTCGGTCATCTCGCATGTCGACATAAGTGGGCGACTTGTCGTACGGATCTCATTCGATTGTCGATCATCAAGTGGTCGACAACGCCATGTGGTCGTACGTCGTGCACCAAGCGGTCGACAACGCCATGTGGTCGTATGTCGTCGGGTTATTGGTCGACCGTTGGAGGATTAGGTATCCTATAGTACATGCCCCCCAAGTCCGAGTAAATGGGCGACAAAGTTACGAAGGACTTTTGAGTATTGTTTGAGAAAACGAGGAGACGTGGAGGAAATGAGGAGACGTGGAGGAAATGAGGAGACGTGGGTGACAGCTGGTGTGGCTTTACGAATTTTAGGGTTTTCCCGCTCCTGTGTGGAATGAAGAGACGTTAATTAGTGGCCGTTAGATTGAAAAGAATCCTACGGCACCTGGCGATTAAACGGTTTGGCTTCTTGAACACGATTTAGAAGGGGGTTTAGTCACTTTTACAGAGGAACAGAGCTTGACAGTGTGCACCGTGAGCGAGATTGTGTCCCCTCCATCCTCATTGCCTACGTTGTTGCGAGACTTTGCCAGGTAACCCTAATAAAATTTTCTTCATCTTAGTGTGTTTAGTGCTGACCATGGAGGGAAGAGGGCAAAACACCGGTGGCGATATTCCGGGGCCGTCATCTACGGCGGAATGCCCTGAAATTACTACGATACCCTTTGGTGAGGAGGCATTTATTTATGGAAATGTGTGTGGTGAAGGTCCAGGGGGACGCATAATGTCTCCGATTAGTGGAGATGAGTATGCCTGGGTGGCGCGTGAGGTAAAAGAACTTAGGAGTCAATTTAGGAGTAGGGAGGTAATAACAAACTGGATTGAGGATAGTTGCCTGTTGAGAACCCTAGGGTATCAAACCTGTGTAAAGTTGATAGCTTGCCGAGATGATGAAAGGGTATGCTATGGTAGGGAAAATGCTGTTGATGAATTTTTCTATTGTTATGCTGCCCTGTTCGGCGATTTGTATGTGAGATTGCCATTTACCACATTCCAAATGGACGTTTTGCGCACCCTAAACGTCGCGCCGAGTCAGTTGCATCCCAACAGTTGGGGGTATGTGCAGGCTTTTGCTGTAGTGTGTCGGGCGTTAGATATTAGGCCCACTGTAGGCTTGTTTTTGTACTTCTTTAGATGTCGACCGACGGCTACTAAGGGATGGGTGTCATTGATTTCGGAACCGGGTAACGCGCTACTAGAGCTGTACCTGCAGTCATATAGAGGGTTTAAGGAAAAATTTTTTAAGGTATCGATCACCGATGTTGGTCGAAGGTTCTTTTTTGATGGTGAGGGGAATCCCAGATTTCCCTTATATTGGACGCAGGATCCTCTAAGGTTTACCTCGTGGTCTGAAGATAATATGACGATTGAAGAGTTGGAGGCTTTGAGTGTGTTGACCTCGTTGCCACGCCCCTTCTCATCTCGTCAGATTATAGATTGCCTCGAGTTCGATGACGCAGGGGCGAGGGTGTTTGGTATGTGTCTTTGCTTATCATTTTTGTAAATTGTTTTGTCGTGGCTGACCATTTTGGATGGGTTTTGTTGTTTGCAGAGATAATGGGGACAAAAGGAAGTGGCCGCAATTGGTTTCAGTCTATTGACAACGAGAGGGCTGAAGTGAGCCGTCCGGGATCATCTTCGAGACATGAGGTGGGGCCACAACGTCCCCAGGCGGCACCAGCTGGTCCCTTACCAGTCGTAGTGTCGGCGTCGGCTGAGGAGACGATAGCAGCGGAGGTGCCTCTGATGCGTAAGAGGAAAGCAAAGACAGTCGACACCAACCGCGAAGCATCCAAGAAAAGCAAGGAGGTGGTCGAGGAAACTGAACGTTCCATCCCACTTGGCGTATGGGATCCCGCTTTCGTGCTGAGTCATAAGGTGGACCTGAATATGGATACCTCGGAGAAGAAAGTGATAGAAAACATGAGTGAGCAACAAATTGCTGATAGCTTGCTGGAGATGACCACGCGATCGCAGGCGCTGGCTTGGCATCTGGCTTATGCTTCAGATAGGGGTCTGATGCGGGCTGAGTTAGAGAAAACTCGTGCCCAAATGAAAGAACTTGCCGAGGCTTATGCTAGTTGTGAGGCCAGGCAGAGGCGCGCAGAAGAGCTTCTGAAAGAGGGCGAAATATTGTTAAAGAAGACTCGGGAATCTGGTTTAGCTTTCCAACAGGAACGTAACCAGATGGCAAGGGATCTGGAGCAAGCGAAGAGGTCAATGCTGATAGTGGCCCGTGAGAGGAATGCGTTGAAGGCCGAGGCCTCCGAAAGAGATGAGTTGGTCGAGGAGCTGAAGGATGCGATCATGGAGGAACATAACAAGGGTTTCAGGAAGGCCTTGAGGCAAGTCGGGCACTTACTCCAGGTATCAACCAAGGGAACTGAATTTGACGTCCGAAAAGATGTACATGAGGGTCAGTTGAAGCCCTTGAATGAAATCCCTGAAGGCGTTGTCTTGGAGGGTGAAGAGGATGAAGAGGTGGTTGTGGCCGAGGAACCCGTGGAAACAGTCGCTGTGGATGAGGTAGCTGCCGAGACGGTCCAAGATGTTGCGGGCAACCCCACCAATATTGTAATAGATTAGGTGTTTATGAATTTTGGAATGATAAACTTTGGTTGTAATATATTTGTGTTGAAAAATGGGATGTGTGTTTGCATGTTGAATATTCGTCTGAACAAGCTAATGTTAAAGATGTTGAATAATACCTAACATGTCGATGTCGAATGCATACATAGCGTCGTACGCCACGGTCGAGGGCGAATATCGGGTGTTCAAAGGAGAACAGTTACCCGTGGGAGTGTATCCCGAATGGACTGGGTGTTCATGGGAGAACAGTTACCCGCGGGAGTGTGTCCCGAATGGATTGGGTGTTCAAGGGAGAACAGTTACCCGGGAATAATTCCTATGCGTTCGGAAATGCTTATGGTAATCCACGATTGTAACATCCCAATAAATAGTAATTACTATTAATCAGAACTAATCACATTTACAGAAATTACAGTGCAGTCTTAATATTTACAACAGCTGCTCAAAATAAAAACCGAACGTACAAAGTTATACAGCGTTCAGTTTTCTAACTACCAGGCTTCACAAATCTGGACGAACGGCCTTACAAAATAAATAATCGAACGTCTCAAAATACAGCACATAAACGCTAGCAATTTCTAAAGAACGAACACTCTACTGTTCAGCTTTAACCTCTACTTCTACCAAGTTGGCATCCTCCAAATTTTCTTCTTCCAGCATTGCTTCAAGGGGTGCCTCACCATCTGCTCACATCCACAACGGATGATCATTGCATTGACAAGACGGACATACAAAAACAGTAGACAACACAAGGAATTTGCAAGGGTAAGCTTAGGTAATTTAATTCATACCACCAACATAAACTTTAACATATAAAATCAATCGTACAAATCAATAACAGTACATACACAAAGCATATTATAACTCATACAAATTCTCATAAATGACGACTGTCCGGACTGTATGAAGCCATGTATCTACAGGCGTTCTTGCACCCGGGTGGTGTGGTAACTGGAAACATCCATCAGCTGCCACCCGAGGTTAACCCTATCAGTCCAAAGTACTCAATAGGACTAGGGCCTCCTGCCATTCCCACGCATGACCTACTCCCCTCTACATGAGGATGAGCACTCACGGAATATCAGGATAAACAGCCATCAGCAGCTTTACCATGGTCATACTACACTACTTCTCATATTCACATCATGGAGACGTTCCTCCTTGGAACGCTCATTCACAATCCAATCCCATAAAATTCATTCAAATACCATTCGCACATATTAAACAGTTCTCTTATTCACATTTTCATTCTATGTTCCACTCTCTTAATTTAAACAAAGTTTATCATTTAATAGATTCAGATGATTGTATTACAGTACACTGCTATCACGTTTCTGAACAAAAGAAACGCACCATTATTCATTCACAGACGTTGAGACAATTGACTAATTTAATTGAAATTGAGTCTAAAAGATCCAATTAATACTTAGGAAAATTCTAAGTATAAAGACTTGAGGTTAAATGAAAAGGACCATCACAGTTTAAATGATTTCAAATAAATAATCAGAGCATTAGTAAATTCGGAAACGAACACTGCCAGTCAAAGACCGAACGTTAATTAATAAATTGAACGAACGCTATGAAGTTCGCTCACGAGCAATGATAAGGACGAGCGTTCAGTAGAAACTGAACCCTCCTTAGGACGAACGCTAGGTCAATGACCGAGCACCAAATAGAACGAACGCTTATCTGAACGGACGTTCGGTATCAGACCGAACGCTAACTAGGACGAACGCTCAATCTAAGACTGAGAGTTCCTTTGGACGAACGCTCAGTCTAATACTAAGCGCTGCTTATGACGAACGCTGGTAAACAAAACCGAGCGTCCTAACTATACTTCAATTTATTTTCAATCGTGGTACAAGCTAGGTCAAGCCGAACGCTCACACTTAACTCTCGACACCAATAACGTTCGTTCTTAATCAGAGTCCTTTCCAAATGAAAGAACCCTTATTCTAAAGGAAATTGCAGGGAAACCGAACGGTATAAGACCGTTCGATAACGAGCGTACATGATCAATCAGAGAAGATCAAAATTTCCATATTTTTCAAACACGATAATTTCACAGATTTCATATGATTTGAACTTTAATAATTTCACCTTCACCATAAATCTCATACATTACAGAATTCATATTAGAATCTCATCAATACAGTATTTTCCAGTTTCCCAGTTCAAACATCTCATCATTTACATACAGTTCAAAACAATATCATTCCACACCATACAGAATTTCAATCACATTCCAGAATATACATCTCATTCTCTGCACATACAGCTCAACCAATAACATCATCAACATAAAACTCCCAAATTTATCAGTCATATACAATCAGTACAATAGACTCGTGCTTGCATACTCCAAAATTCATAGATTTCATACAATTCAAACATTCAGTACACTTCATTGCTGTCATAAACATCAAACAATTATTAAATTAAATTACTCAAGCTTCCCTTACCTGGTCTAGCAGTGAACTCCCAAATGCTTATGGTTTCTCTAGTGTTCTCACGGCTTTCTACCCAACGAGTCACTCCAAGATTCTCACTAAATCTAATAAACCAAAATGACATAAGGTTCAGACCTATAACTCATGCATGCAACCAGAAATTGGTTCGCATGAACTAAATAGATGAAGGTGCAGGGACGAGAACTTACCAGTTCAGTTCTCAGTTCTGTTCGGTTCAGAAGAATGCTCACGGTGCAGAGAGGTTTCCTACGGTGTCTGAAATGAGATTGGAGGAGATGATGGTGAGTTATCTTAGAGAGAATATGAAAGAGTTCAGGGAGAATGCAGAGAAGATGGAAGGCCAGAATTTCTTGAGGAAGGAGAAGATTGCATGGAAGGAAGAGAAGTGTTTTTCAGAGAAATTGTTTTTCTCTTCCTCGTCAAACAATGGTGCACTCACATACTGCCACCTGATTTCCACTACAGCTTTTGGAAGCTTCCAACGTGACAGATGGCATTAGTGCATGCAGAGAGGAAGAGAGTGGAATTTGACGTGGCACAGTGCATTTAAAAGTGTGATCAGAGAATGGATTTGTATATATTAATTTATCAGGGTTTCACATTCCCCCTAACTAAAAAAAATTTTCGTCCTCGAAAATTCTAAGGCTTACCAGGAAATAGGTGCGGGTATAATTCTCTCACAGTCTCTTCAACCTCCCAGGTTGAGTCACCAGTCTTTGCATTCCACACCACTTTTACGAGACGAACATCTTTGCCTTTGTAGAGTCTGGTGCGGCTGTCTTCCACACAAATAGGTTGCATCTCCAGTGTCCTGTCTAGGCGAATTTGGATGTCTTCTAACTCCAGTATATGTGATGGATCAGCTATATATTTCCGGAGTTGTGAAACATGAAAGACTGGATGAAGGTTGGACAGTTGAGGTGGTAAAGCCAGTTCATACGCAACTGATCCAATCTTCTTCAGAATTTGATAAGGTCCAACGTACTTAGGTGATAGCTTCTTTGGACGAAGAACTCTCCCCACTCCAGTGATTGGATTCAGCCTGAGGAACACGTGATCTCCAGCAGCAAACTCTAAGGGTCTTCTTCTCTTATCAGCATACGATTTCTGCCTGCTTTGAGACGTCTTCAATCGTTCTTGAATTAATTTCACCTTCTCGGTTGTTTGTTGGATTAATTCAGGTCCGATTACTGCAGTCTCACCTTCTTGGAACCAACACAAAGGAGTTCTACACTTTCTTCCATAAAGAGCTTCAAACGGTGCCATTCCTATGCTTGCTTGAAAGCTGTTATTGTATGTGAATTCAACAAGCGGCAGGACTTCATCCCATACTCCCATATGATCTATAACACACGTCCTCAACAAGTCTTCAAGAGTCTGGATGGTTCGTTCAGATTGGCCATCCGTCTGAGGGTGATAAGCAGAACTCATTTGCAGTTTGCTTCCCAATTCTCCTTGCAATGACTGCCAAAAACGAGATGTGAATCTCGTGTCCCGATCTGATATAATATTTGAAGGAACTCCATGCAATCTAACAATCTCCTTAACGTATAATTTGGCCAAGTTTGTCATGGACATCTTTAAATTAACAGCCACGAAATGGGCGCTCTTAGTCAATCTATCCACAATCACCCAAATTGAATCATGGTTTCGGACTGTTCGTGGCAGATGAGTCACAAAATCCATGGAGATGCTGTCCCACTTCCATTCTGGGATTTCCAATGGCTGCAGCAATCCCCTTGGTCTTTGATGTTCAGCCTTTGCTCTTTGACAGGTTAAGCAAGAGGACACAAAACGTGCAATGTCACTCTTCATACCAGGCCACCAGAAGGATAAACGAAGGTCTTGATACATCTTAGTCATGCCAGGATGCATGCTAAGACGGCTGTGATGTCCCTCCTCCATTATAATCCGCTTTAGCTCACTGTCATTTGGAATGCACGTCCTATCCATGTAACGCAATAGGCCATCCGTTCCAACATTGAATTCTTTGGCTTGATCCGAACCAAGCACGCTCAAGATCTTCACCAGTTCTTCATCCTCACGTTGCTTCCTCCTAATTTGATCAAACACATCACTGGAAATTCTAAGGTTACAGCACCTGATAACATTCGCTCCTAAGTCAAACTGTAACCTTAGATCTCTAAAACTCTCCACCAAGTTCAGCTCCTTCACCATCATTGCCGAGACCCTTACTGCCTTCCTACTCAATGCATCAGCAACCACATTGGCTTTTCCAGGATGATACAGCAGTTCGAATTCATAATCCTTCAAGAATTCAAGCCACCTCCTTTGCCTCATATTTAATTCCTTTTGATCAAAGAGGTACTTGAGACTCTTGTGATCACTAAACACTTGGAACGTTGCACCATACAGATAATGCCTCCAGATTTTTAATGCAAACACGACTGCTGCTAGCTCCAAGTCGTGTGTGGGGTAATTCTTCTCATGAATTTTTAACTGTCTGGATGCATAAGCTACTGCCCTCCTTTCCTGCATCAGTACACAGCCCAAACCTTGATATGATGCATCACAATATACTTCAAAAGGTTTAGCTGTATCTGGAATGACCAACACAGGAGCGCTTGTTAATTTCCTCTTTAATTCCTGGAAGCTCTCCTCACATCTATCTGTCCAAGCAAACGGCTGGTCCTTCCTGGTGAGGTAAGTCAGAGGGGCTACTATCTTAGAAAATCCCTCAATGAATCTCCTATAATAGCCCGCGAGTCCCACAAAGCTTCTAACCTCTGTGACCGAACGGGGACTCTCCCAATCCAGTACTGCTTTCACCTTGGCTGGATCTACTGCAATACCACCAGTAGAAACAACATGCCCCAAGAATTGGATCTCCTTCATCCAAAATTCACACTTTGAACGTTTGGCATACAACTCTTTCTCCCTCAACACGCTCAAGACGATCCTCAAATGTTCTTCATGTTCGTCAAAGCTCTTGGAGTAAATGAGGATGTCATCAATAAATACCACCACAAATTTATCAAGGTACGGTCTGAAAATTCTGTTCATGTAATCCATGAAGATTGCAGGTGCGTTTGTCACTCCAAAGGGCATCACCACATACTCATAATGGCCATAGCGAGACCGAAATGCAGTCTTCTGAATGTCCTCTTCTTTTACTCTAATTTGATGATAGCCCGAACGTAAATCAATCTTAGAAAACACACACGCACCATGCAACTGATCTAGCAGGTCATCTATCCTTGGGAGAGGATACTTGTTCTTGATGGTCAGCTTATTAAGTTGCCTATAATCAATGCATAGCCGTGAGCTGCCATCCTTCTTCTTAACCAACAACACAGGTGCTCCCCATGGTGAAGCACTTGGACGGATAAACCTCTTGTCCATCAATTCTTCAATCTGTTTCTTGAGTTCGGCCAACTCAGCTGGTGCCATTCTGTATGGTTGAACCGAGATGGGTGCAGCAGTGGTTACCAAATCAATTGTGAATTCTACCTCACGGATGGGAGGTAGACCAGGTACTTCATCCGGAAAAACATCTGGAAATTCATCCACTACTGTTCGTCCTCCACTGGTATCAACATTGGATGAACGCTCTATCTCATTGCCTTCATACGTCATGATAAGGAAACAGCTTGCTCCCTCCATGATGTCCTCCTTAAACTGCCCAAGAGTGATTGACAGTTCTTCCTCTTCTTCATCTGGAAAGACTAACTCCTTCTTCCCACAATCAATGAGGATCCGATTGGTAGCCAACCAATCCATCCCCAAAATTACTTCTAAATCTTGCAGGGGTAAGCAAATGAGATTGACCTTATATCTACGCCCCTCAACTTCTATAGGACATCTTACACAAACTGTAGATGTCTTGATCCCACCAGCCGCTGGGGTTGACACCACTAGGTCAAACTGTAATTCACTCTCCACTATTCCCAGTTTCTCAACACACGCCTTCGAGATGAAGGAATGAGTTGCCCCCGAGTCATACAGTACACAGCAAGGCTTTCCATACAACATGCAAGTGCTGGTGATGAGTGTACCTGAACGAGCAGCTTCAGCACCAGTGATTGCGTACACCCTTCCTGTGGCTTGCGCACGCCCACCTCTCCCTTGTTGGGTTCTCCCAGCATTCGGCGGCCTCATTGCCGCACGTCCTCCCATATTGCACTCGTTCTCCAAGTGGCCATTCTGTCTGCAACGAGTACAATATTTTCCTCCTGGCAACTGTGGACAAGCCCACCTATAGTGTGGTCCTCCACACTGATAACAGGTTAAGCTTCTCGGCTGTCCAGATTGGCCAACAGTGACCAAAGCTTGTGATCCGCCAGAGGATTGAGTGGGACGAGTATATGGGGACCCTCTCACATTTGATGCACCTCTGGACAAAACCGGACCCCTACTCACTTGTTGTTTCTTATGTTTTTCGGCCTCAGCAATGTTCTTCTCAAGCACCTTTGCCCTCTCAACCATAGCAGGAAAAGATCTGATACACAGGCAGGATATTAATACTTTCATATCACTCCTCAACCCGTTCTCAAACTTCCTGCATTGCCATTCTTCACTGGTAGCCATGGTATTGAAACGGACAAGATGTTTGAATTTGTTGGTGTATTCTGAGACGGACATACTGCCTTGCACCAATTGAAGGAACTCCACCTCCTTAGCAAAACGCACACTGTTTGGGAAATATTCTTCATAGAATTTAGTCCTGAAAACCTCCCAAGAATTTGGACTTTGGGCTTCGGTCAACAACATCTTCACACTTGACCACCAATGGCTAGCTTCTCCTGTCAGCAAATATTCTGTAAATGCCAAACGGTTTTCATTTGGACATCTTTTGGCATCATAGATCCGCTCCATATCTCTAAGCCACTGATCCGCTTCATCAGGAAGGCCTTTTCCATTGAACTTTGCAGGGTGGTGCTGCAAGAAGCTTTCCAAACTCCATTCGGCATTAGGTGCAGCATTAGAAGAAGAGGCTCCTGGTGTGCCTCTAGTAGAGGTCAGCAGGTCCATCAACTGCCTCTGAGTTGCTTCAGAGCTGACACGTGAGGCCTCCAAACTATTCATTGCTTCCTGGTTTTGCCTCATTAAGGCAGCGTTCTGTTCTATCAAAGTGGTGTTCTGTTGTTGAAGCCTGTCAATGACCGTCTCCAACATTCTGGTATTGTTAGAATTGTCAGCCTCGTTTGGCTGAGGTGGGGGAGGAAGTCTAGGCGCCATTCGTTTTCTGGATCAGAGAAAACGTAAGTTAGTTATGTTCAAGAGTTAAAAAATTAATAACTCATCAACACACAATAAGCACACAACGAAAGTATAGTGTACTCATAACCTTACATGTCCTTAAAAGAACAAAACTGCTCTGATACCAATAAATGTAACATCCCAATAAATAGTAATTACTATTAATCAGAACTAATCACATTTACAGAAATTACAGTGCAGTTTTAATATTTACAACAGCTGCTCAAAATAAAAACCGAACGTACAAAGTTATACAGCGTTCAGTTTTCTAACTACCAGGCTTCACAAATCTGGACGAACGGCCTTACAAAATAAATAATCGAACGTCTCAAAATACAGCACATAAACGCTAGCAATTTCTAAAGAACGAACACTCTACTGTTCAGCTTTAACCTCTACTTCTACCAAGTTGGCATCCTCCAAATTTTCTTCTTCCAGCATTGCTTCAAGGGGTGCCTCACCATCTGCTCACATCCACAACGGATGATCATTGCATTGACAAGACGGACATACAAAAACAGTAGACAACACAAGGAATTTGCAAGGGTAAGCTTAGGTAATTTAATTCATACCACCAACATAAACTTTAACATATAAAATCAATCGTACAAATCAATAACAGTACATACACAAAGCATATTATAACTCATACAAATTCTCATAAATGACGACTGTCCGGACTGTATGAAGCCATGTATCTACAGGCGTTCTTGCACCCGGGTGGTGTGGTAACTGGAAACATCCATCAGCTGCCACCCGAGGTTAACCCTATCAGTCCAAAGTACTCAATAGGACTAGGGCCTCCTGCCATTCCCACGCATGACCTACTCCCCTCTACATGAGGATGAGCACTCACGGAATATCAGGATAAACAGCCATCAGCAGCTTTACCATGGTCATACTACACTACTTCTCATATTCACATCATGGAGACGTTCCTCCTTGGAACGCTCATTCACAATCCAATCCCATAAAATTCATTCAAATACCATTCGCACATATTAAACAGTTCTCTTATTCACATTTTCATTCTATGTTCCACTCTCTTAATTTAAACAAAGTTTATCATTTAATAGATTCAGATGATTGTATTACAGTACACTGCTATCACGTTTCTGAACAAAAGAAACGCACCATTATTCATTCACAGACGTTGAGACAATTGACTAATTTAATTGAAATTGAGTCTAAAAGATCCAATTAATACTTAGGAAAATTCTAAGTATAAAGACTTGAGGTTAAATGAAAAGGACCATCACAGTTTAAATGATTTCAAATAAATAATCAGAGCATTAGTAAATTCGGAAACGAACACTGCCAGTCAAAGACCGAACGTTAATTAATAAATTGAACGAACGCTATGAAGTTCGCTCACGAGCAATGATAAGGACGAGCGTTCAGTAGAAACTGAACCCTCCTTAGGACGAACGCTAGGTCAATGACCGAGCACCAAATAGAACGAACGCTTATCTGAACGGACGTTCGGTATCAGACCGAACGCTAACTAGGACGAACGCTCAATCTAAGACTGAGAGTTCCTTTGGACGAACGCTCAGTCTAATACTAAGCGCTGCTTATGACGAACGCTGGTAAACAAAACCGAGCGTCCTAACTATACTTCAATTTATTTTCAATCGTGGTACAAGCTAGGTCAAGCCGAACGCTCACACTTAACTCTCGACACCAATAACGTTCGTTCTTAATCAGAGTCCTTTCCAAATGAAAGAACCCTTATTCTAAAGGAAATTGCAGGGAAACCGAACGGTATAAGACCGTTCGATAACGAGCGTACATGATCAATCAGAGAAGATCAAAATTTCCATATTTTTCAAACACGATAATTTCACAGATTTCATATGATTTGAACTTTAATAATTTCACCTTCACCATAAATCTCATACATTACAGAATTCATATTAGAATCTCATCAATACAGTATTTTCCAGTTTCCCAGTTCAAACATCTCATCATTTACATACAGTTCAAAACAATATCATTCCACACCATACAGAATTTCAATCACATTCCAGAATATACATCTCATTCTCTGCACATACAGCTCAACCAATAACATCATCAACATAAAACTCCCAAATTTATCAGTCATATACAATCAGTACAATAGACTCGTGCTTGCATACTCCAAAATTCATAGATTTCATACAATTCAAACATTCAGTACACTTCATTGCTGTCATAAACATCAAACAATTATTAAATTAAATTACTCAAGCTTCCCTTACCTGGTCTAGCAGTGAACTCCCAAATGCTTATGGTTTCTCTAGTGTTCTCACGGCTTTCTACCCAACGAGTCACTCCAAGATTCTCATTAAATCTAATAAACCAAAATGACATAAGGTTCAGACCTATAACTCATGCATGCAACCAGAAATTGGTTCGCATGAACTAAATAGATGAAGGTGCAGGGACGAGAACTTACCAGTTCAGTTCTCAGTTCTGTTCGGTTCAGAAGAATGCTCACGGTGCAGAGAGGTTTCCTACGGTGTCTGAAATGAGATTGGAGGAGATGATGGTGAGTTATCTTAGAGAGAATATGAAAGAGTTCAGGGAGAATGCAGAGAAGATGGAAGGCCAGAATTTCTTGAGGAAGGAGAAGATTGCATGGAAGGAAGAGAAGTGTTTTTCAGAGAAATTGTTTTTCTCTTCCTCGTCAAACAATGGTGCACTCACATACTGCCACCTGATTTCCACTACAGCTTTTGGAAGCTTCCAACGTGACAGATGGCATTAGTGCATGCAGAGAGGAAGAGAGTGGAATTTGACGTGGCACAGTGCATTTAAAAGTGTGATCAGAGAATGGATTTGTATATATTAATTTATCAGGGTTTCACAACGATGATCCTGGGACTCGACACGCGAGAAATTAAATATGAACTGAAATGATAATAATAATGAAATATACTTCTTGTTTGAAACTGTAATGAGTAATGTTTCAGAAAAATTGAATGCTAACTGAAATAATATTTAAGATGGGTAGCGTTCCACGTGTTGGGAATGGCCTGTCCGTCGAGGAGTTGAAGGCGGTATGCTCCATTTGCCATGTCCTCGGCGATGCGGAACGGGCCTTCCCAGTTGGCGGCTAGCTTGCCATGTGCTCGATTCTTCCTAGCTTCTCCTCGTTTTCTCCAAACCAGATCGCCAGTTTTGAAGGCTCTGGGTTTGACCTTGGTGTTGTATCGGCGAGATAACATTCGCTTTTGTGCTTCTGCACGGATGGTGGCGATTTCTCGACGCTCAGGAAGTACATCGAGATTCGTTCGCAACTGTTCTTCGTTAAGTGTCATATCAGTGATATTTCGCCTTAACGAAGGTTCGCCAACCTCGACTGGGAGCATGGCGTCAGTGCCGTAAGTCAGGTTGAATGGTGTTTCTCCTGTCGATCCGTGAGGAGTGCATCTGTATGCCCACAAAACCTCTGGTATTTCTTCCACCCATAAACCTTTGGCTTCACCGAGTCGCTTCTTTAACTCCGTCAATATGGCTTTGTTTGCGGCCTCTGCTTGGCCATTCGTCTGAGGATGTTCGACGGACGCGGTGACATGTTTAATGCCCAAATTACTAAGGAAATCTTCTAGCTTTCGCTCGATGAATTGTCGACCGTTGTCAGTGACGATCTTCTGGGGGAGGCCGAACCGGCAGATGAGGCGCCAAATGAACTTCTGCACTCGTTGGGCACTAATGATGGACAACGGTTCGGCTTCTATCCATTTTGTGAAGTAGTCGACCGCCACGAGAAGGAACTTATTTTGCCCTTTGGCGATCGGTAACGGTCCAACTATATCGAGGCCCCACTGAGCGAACGGCCAGGGAGAAACAATACTGTGTAAATCTTCAGGAGGTGCATGGATGTCGTGACCGTGGGCCTGACATGAGATACATTTCTTGACAAATGTCTCACAGTCGTGGTCGAGAGTAGGCCAGTAATAACCTGCACGGAGAACGCGTGCCCGTAGGGTCCGCTTACCTGAATGGAATCCACATATCCCGGTGTGCAATTCGCGTAGTACGTAGTCTGTCTCTTCCTCAGATATGCATTTTAACAGAGGAGTGTTGTGACCGCGGCGGTATAGGTCGTCGCCGATGCATACAAAACGTGCAATGCGTCTGGAGTCGGTCACAGTGATGCTCTCTCCTTGGTCTTGTTTCGCCATGAGATCCTTGATGTGCTGACGCCAGTCTGTTATGGGGGCCGACGTGCTGGTGACAAAAGTTTCGACGATTGGACGGTCGAGCGTCATCTTAATGATTGAGGATAGTTGCGCTCGCTCTTTAGAATGAGTTAACTTAGACAAGAGGTCTGCTCTTGCGTTTTGCTCCCTTGGTACATGGATGACGCTAACCTCGACGAAGTCTTGGAGTAAAGTTTGAGCCTTGTGGAAATAGCGGAGTAAGTTATTATCCTTGACTTGATAAGTGCCGTTCACGTGGCCGACTACCAACTTTGAATCCATTCGACACTCAAGACGATTTACCGTGAATTCCCTGGCCAGGGATAGGCCAGCTATTAAGGCTTCGTACTCGGCTTGGTTGTTGCTAGCTGGAAACTTGAACGTGATGGCTTGCTCTATGACTAAACCATCTGGTCCTTCTAGGACGACACCGGCTCCTCCCCCCTTTTGTCGGAGGAACCATCCACATTGAGGTGCCACATGGGAGTCGAGTCCTCTGGTGCGTGTATCCCGAATAGGCATCGAGAAAGCTGAGTATAACGTGACCCAAAGCTCCATCTACCAAACGATCGATACTAGGTAGGGGATATGAGTCTTTGGGACACGCTTTGTTGAGATCGGTGAAGTCGACGCACATTCTCCACTGGCCGTTCGACTTCTTGACCATGACGACATTCGAAAACCACGTAGTGTAGGTCAACTCCCTGATGAACCGGGCGGTCATCAACTTTTCGACTTCGACTTGAATGGCCTTGCGCTTCTCCTTCCCGAATCGTCGTTTCTTCTGAGCGACAGGTCGTGCCTCGCGGAAGATGGACAATTTGTGAGCCATGACCCCAGGATGGATTCCAGGCATGTCGGCGGCCGTCCATGCGAACAAGTCGGCATTGTTCCGGAGTATACATCCTAGATCGTGCTCTTCACTCGGAGTGAGATTCCCACCTATGGTGGTGGTTTTGGATGTATCCGCTGCCAATGAAAGGAGCTTGACCTCGCCTTGCGGGTGAAGACGTTCGTCTATATTGGTCCGGGGGTCCAAGTCGACTGCCGCCGTCTCAGCTCCTTTCGCCCTTCGAGTTGGTATGAAGGGGGTGACCTTTAGCCCGGCCGCATAACATTGTCGGGCTGTTCGCTGATCCGCCCTCACGGTACAAATAGTACCACTCTCTGTCGGAAACTTCATGGCGAGGTGAGGGGTAGATACGATTGCTCCAAAAGCATTCAGACAAGGTCGTCCTAGCAAGGCGTTGTACGACGTATTTGCCTCGACTAAGAGGAATCGAACTCGGAGTTCAGGTGCCTCTCAACTTGTTCCCAGCCGAGTTCGTAGGTCAAGGTATCCTCTGGTGTCTACTCTTTCCCCTGAGAAACCTACAATTTGCTCGTTAAAAGGGGCGATGAGGTCCTCGGATAGGTCCATCTTCTTGAAAGTGGACCAATATAAGATGTTGACCGAACTTCCCTGATCGACCAGTACCTTACTGACGTCGTATCGAGCTATTTCCGCAGTGATGACCATAGGGTCATCGTGATCAGGGTCGGGCGCGTGGAAATCTGCATTGGTGAAGGTAATATCGGGAATAGACCGAGTCTGTCGATCTACCATATGCACTGATTTTAGCTGTCTAAGATGTCGCTTCCTGGCAGAGGACGACACTCCCCCTCCGGCGAAACCACCCGATATGGTGTCAATTCGACCTCTAACCGAACGTTCTCTCTCCGTCCGTCGAGGCGGACTGCGCGATCGCCTGCGGCGTCGGTCATCCCTGGGAGGTGAACGCTCAGGGCTCCGTCTGGATGGATCCTTTCGGTAAGGAGTTGTGGCTCTGGTAGAAATTCTGTCCTTAACGTAGTTCTGGAGGTAGCCTGCTCGGATGAGTCGTTCCAGCTCGTCTTTCACCAAGTTACACTCTTCTGTGTCATGCCCACGATTCATGTGGAGACGGCAGGCCTTACTGCTGTCCGCGTTTTTGGGAGTAGCTCGTCGTCGCACAGTTAGTAGTTCTGCGTGTAAAGCCTCCTCTAGCACCTTTGCCCTGGGTGCGTTGAGGGTTGCATAACGATCGTACTTAGGTGTCCACCCTGATTCTTTTCGGGGCGGTCGATCTGATTTGTAGTCGTTGGTCGATCGTTTTGCGGTTTTCTTGACATCGTGACTGGTGGTATCTTGTTGTTGTTTCTTCCGACAGTTTCGGAGATCCTCGATGCGGATGAATTTTGCAATTGTGGATTGTAACTCTTCCATAGATGCTGGAGGGTCAGCATATAATTGTTCTGCAAAATATCCTGGCCTCAAGCATGAAGGTAGATTGCTGATGATGAAAGTGTGATTGATATCTTTCACACGCCGGGCCGTCTCGTTGTATCGTTGCATGAACGCTTTCAGTGTTTCATCCTTCTCCTGCTTGGTATTTACCAACTCAGCAGCCGTCATCTCCGGTTTCCTGTTGGTTGCGTATTGTTTTCTGAACAACGTCTCGACTGTCGCAAAACAGTCTACAGAATTCCGTGGAAGAGTGTGGAACCACTCCAAGGCCTCATCCTTGAGGGATAAGGAAAAAGCTCTGCAGATGACAGGGTCATTGTCTGTGTAGAACGCCATGGCGTCTACAAAGTTGCGTAGGTGATAGTCAGGATCGGCGGAGCCATCATAACGTTCTAACGTAGGGGGAGGTTTATCTGGCATGTGCGCTTGCATGATGGCCTCCGTGAAAGGGAGTAAGTTGGTGAGGCGCATCGAAGTAGGCCCTTTCCTCCCCCCATCGAAGTGGTCTGATGGTTTTCCATGGTGACTCGATCCATTATTATCCTACCGATTAGAGGCAGATTGTTCTGGCGGTGGGCGTTGCGCCCTCAGTGCCGCCAGCTCCTCCGCCTGCTTGCGCTGGAGTTCCTGCTGCTCCCGTATAGTTTGTGCTTGTGCTTCGATCTGGGTTTGCAATTGCTGGATCAAAGCGCGAGTGTTGACGTCTTCCATAGCTCCGGTGGTCGTCGCTGGGATGTTAAGTCTCGGCCCCACGGTGGGCGCCAAAATGTTTCAGTAGAGATGTGGAGACCGAAATACAAACCAAATAAAACCGGACTGCCTCTTCTTGTGAACTCTGTGATGATGTTTCCTCTCTCTTTCTACGCTCTGTTCTTTGGGTAAAGGTGGGCTGGGTACCTGCAAAGGCACTCCGACGCTCAAGTCAGTGAGGGTGATTAGATCAAGAAATCCTCTCTTAATTCTCCTTAGGGAAAAAAGTACCTTTTTTCTGGTATGCTGTGTGTATTTAAAGTAGTAAAATAAACCGTTACCTGATAATCCGGTTACCTGATAATCCGGTTACCTGATAATCCGGTCAGTTACTGAAGTTGACTGTGTAGAAGTTATAACTGCTAGATCGTGTGCTGATACTGAGTCACCTATTTCCGTGATTCGCGGCGTTAGTTAGCTAATTATATGTAACTGTTTATCTGTAACCGATAGACTACGATGTCGTGTTCTATATGTCGGTCATCTCGCATGTCGACATAAGTGGGCGACTTGTCATACGGATCTCATTCGATTGTCGATCATCAAGTGGTCGACAACGCCATGTGGTCGTACGTCGTGCACCAAGCGGTCGACAACGCCATGTGGTCGTATGTCGTCGGGTTATTGGTCGACCGTTGGAGGATTAGGTATCCTATAGTACAACCATTTTCCCATTGAACAGAAAAGAATTTGAATTCGACTGAACCTCACCACCGCCACCCCAATACGATCCTTCACTACTCCAAGAACCAGAACCACTGCTGAAATATTCAGCATCCCCCGACACTCCCAGCGAGAACAACCCGTTCACCCTACGCTTCTTCTGAATCGCATTCTCGGTACCGTCAATCTTACATCTTTTCAGGTTCGGCGCTTCGGCTTTCATCGTCCGCTTAACTATCATGCCGCTGCAATCATCCACATCAACGAATTCGCGCGCCTCGAAACCCTAATTGCATTCGAATCGAAACGCCGTCGCCAAGAATTGTGCAATCCGAACCCCAAACTCACGAGGCTTAGCCAAATTCGCAATATATCCTGGCAATGGCCCGAGTATTAAATCTTGAAACGCTCTGCGAACCGCGAGAGAGTGAATTTATTTTATTAAACCCTGAATCGAACAATGAAGCCGCTAGGGAATGAAAGAACGAATGCCTGAGTGGGTTTTTTCTTAACCTTTTGAGAACTCACGAGCAAACGGAAAGGCAAGGGAATTGAACAGAGATTGAAACCTTGGTTCCGATCGCGAAAACGATTAACAGGAACGCGGAACGAGAAATCCCGGGAAAACGAGCGTGAAGATTTTCCCGAGAAAGGAGCAATTTGAATTGGCAGAGAGAAAACAAGAAAGAAGCAAGAGAAGCTTATGTGTGGGTATATGTATGACACAGGAAACACCCCGTCCAAAACACAACACAATAAACAAAAGAAGTGTGCAGAGGAATTTAATTTATACTTTCAAAGAAAAATAAAGAAGAATGCAAAAGGAAAACGTTTCTTCAACAACAGATTTTTGACAACAATTTGACAACAACACGTGTCTCACTGTCATTGGTTGTTTTTATTAAATTTTGTTTAAAGATTCATTGTTTTGGAGGGCATTTTTGGAATAATTTTCAGAAACTTTTTGGCGCTTTTCAGAAACCCTGCAAAAGTCTCTTTCCTCTTTTTCGAAACTCTCTTTCCCCCTCTGAAACTCTCTCTCCCCCTTTTCGAAACTTTCTCTCCCCCTTCACCGAAATATCCTTCAAAACTCTATCTCCGTCATTGAAGTTCCTTCCTTTGAAACTCTCTCTGTCATTGAAGTGGTGTCTCTGTCCACCGTTGTTCTTCCGTCGCTTGGGTCCACCAGTGTCTTTGGAGGAAGTCGTCTCTCTCTCTCTACGCCATTGAAGTGCTTTCTGTGCGCCATTTCTCCAAAGCTCTCGTTTTTCCGCTGGCACCGTTGTTCCTTCGTCGCTTAGGTGCATTGTTCCTTCCTCTTTGGTTAGCGAGTGGTTTTGTCACAAGCTCAGTACACCTATTTCCTTTAGCGATTCTGCAGTAAAACAACAGGGAATTCTCGTTCCCGAACCATAAAACCTCTCTCCCCTTATCATACCTCTCCAAACCAGATTAACCTAGGTTTCCTGTTACCAAATCTGCACTAAGTCAGCCACCGCTCACCCACTCTGACTCGGAAAGAATCAAATAACACCAAGTTACTGTAACCTCCCAATTAATCAGGGGATCCTAATATATTATGCTAGCTGCAAAGTTGCTTACCGGAGGGGTGATAAGGAACCCAAATTACGTTCAGCAAAAGTGGGCAGCAGCAGTTGGTGGTGGGTCTCTCCACCTGGAAGTGCTCCAGCCACCACCAGGAAACCTCCATCATCATCTCCTTAAGTGGGCTTGGCACTGAGAAATGGAAGGGGATGAAAATGGGGTTTCTGGTTTCTGGAAAAATCTGATGCGATTCTGTAGAATTCTGCAGAACGCGCGTACGTTCAATTTTGGTTAGTCAAAATTGGACGTTCGTCCAATTTGCTCGACCAATTAGTGGTCGGCCAAAATAGCATGAGCGTTCGGTTTTGTGTTCTAAGGTAACGAGCGTTCGCGTTCGTCCTTAGGTAAAGTTAGTAATATATTAGACATTCGTCCAAACAGTATCCAGTGAATTAGTGATTTTAGGCATTCGTCCTTAATTTAGTATTCTCATGAAGCAATCCTGAGCGTTCGGTCTTCACGTGGTATTCTTAGGTTGCAATCATGAGCGTTCGGTATTAATTTGATATTCACGTTCGGTTTTGATGTATTAGTGTGCGTTCGGTCTTAAATTGATATTCGTAAATTTAGATCTTGAACGTTCGGTTATAAATTGATATTCTTAAGGTTGGATCATGAACGTTCGGTTTTAGTGTATTAGAAATTTTAGCGCTCGGATAAAATTAGTACTCTCAGGATTTGATTTAGTACCGAACGGTCAGAATGGATTTAGTACCGTTCGGTCAGATTTTGATTTAATACTGTTTGGTTAAGTCGAGATCATTCGGCCAAGGTTCTAGACGTTCGGTCTGTACTCTATGTGTTCGGTTAAGTGATCTAGGTATTCGACGCAGACTATAAACGTTCGTCCTAATAGTTTCCGTCATAGGCAGCGTTGGGTCTCGAGGAGGCTTTATCTTTGAGCGTTCGTCCAAATAGTTTCTAGTTAATAGTATTCGGTTTAATAATGTTTGGTGTTTTAGTGTCGAGCCTAAAGAGATTGACTGAGTTTAATGGTCATGAGTTGTTTAGTGCAGCAATGTATGATGAACTGTTATGTACGTTTTCTAATACTGTTGTGTACTTTTTAATTTCAAAACTTATGGTTTGTTGAACTGTTGTTACGTTTTCCTATTAATCTATGTGGTTGTTAATATTGTTATAATTTTTCATTACTCAATACCCTTTATTTTTCCTTTTTTATTTGTTTAATATTGAAGTATTCCAACTTGAAGTATTCTAATAATGATCCATCCAAAAAACCTTCAAAACACAGTCAAAAGGACTCCAAAATAACCCTGGGGAGTGCTTAAGTCAGGCCTGGGTAGTTCTTCTCAACTTTCAGCACAAAAGGGGAGTTTTTTCCTGGTAAGCGATTACACGGTCCCAATAATCGATTACAAGTGCATCTGTCCTGTGTCAATGGTGCAGGACCTCACTTGTAAACCTATAAACAACCTGTAAACTCCTCCTTCACTTCACATTCAAAGTTATTGTAAAAATCATGTTGGTTACAGTGTAACCACCTTCATCTTTATTCTTCTCTTCAAGCAGCTTAGCCTGCAATGCAGATAACTCTTCTTCAAATTCTTCAATTACAGCATCTTGTTCCTCTAAAGCATCATTAATAACTTTTATGTGTTTTCTATTGATTGTTGATTTTTCTTGTTTCTTCAAATCATCTAAATTGACAACCAACAAACAATCCATGTAACAAATTTACCTGCAACACATATACACAAACAACTGCAAAAAACAATTGTTTTTTGATACAAATAACCAACGTAAGTCACAACCCAAAAGTAAAAAACATCAAAAAAATGACGAACAGATGCAAGACCAAAAACCCAACCCCAAAATACGAATACGGAAACATGAAAAAGTTCATACCTTGTTCGAAGAACCATTGTCACCGGACGAACCCATTGCACAAAAAAGGTAACAACTTCGATAAAATCGACACCGAACGAGACAAGCGTAATCTCCAACTCAAACAAAGAAGACGAGTTCACAGAGACACCGAAGGAGACAACGGTGATCTACAACTCAAACAAACAAACCCAATGTCCACAGAGATTCAAACCAAAGAAATGGTCACAGGGAAGCGGGACAGAGAGATCTTCAAAACAAACGAAACCCTTACAATGGAGGACGAACAACAGTTATGAAGAGAGAAGTTCAAATGAATTTCAAATCCCTAAAATGGAGAGAGAATAGGTTGATAACGACAGAAGTTACAGTTCGAAAATGAAGAGGGCACTTTCGGAATCCTAACTTCTGCCCCTCCAAATCAGATTTTTAATTACAAATAACATTCAAATTACGTCCACTTAAAAGTTGACACGTGGCGTTGTCAAATTTGCGTTGTTGGAATATCGCTACCCTTTGTTTTATGTGGAAAATAAGGGAGTCAAACGTCCAGTTTTTCTTCCTCTTTGCTGGCACCATTCAACAAGCACACGCGTAGGAGATAAAAGGGGTATGGGTTCTGCACTTAGAGAGTGTTATCCTTGCTGCAAAATTCTGTGAGAGGTGAAGTTGAGAGTTCTGGAATTGGGAGAAGGCCTTGGTACTGCAAGTTCTGGGAGAGGAGAAGTAGAGAGCTTTTGGAGTTGGAGGGAGATCAAATCCTTTGGAGATATATTCAAGAAAGTCTTCAAGAGGTAAGGGGAGCTAGATCTTTTGTTTGATTGATGATATATGTTGTGTTTGATGCAAATCTGGGAAGGAAGGGATGAAAAATTTGGATTTCTGGGTTTTCTGGAAATCTGGTACGATTCTGCAGAATTCTGCAGATCGCGCGTTCGTCCAATTTGGCTCCAAATTGGACGTTCGTCCAAATGGATCGACCAATTAGTGGTCGGCCAAAATAACCTGAGCGTTCGGTTCTGTGTTAACGAGCGTTCGTTCGTTTACAGTGATATATTAGACGTTCGTCCCATCTGTATACAGGAATTAGTAATTTAGACATTCGTCCTCAAAATTGTATTCTGATGAAGTAATCCCGAACGTTCGGTCTTGGTATATTAGTGTGAACGTTCGTTCTTATATTGGTAAAATTAAATTTCAATCCTGAGAGTTCGTCCCTAAATCAGTAATTACAGAGAGTGATCTTGAGCGTTCGGTATTGGATATTGGCGATTGCAGTCGTTCGTCCTTGATATGAATTCTTAGGTTTCAAATTTAAAAGGTTCGGTTTTAGTGGATTAATGAGCGTTCGGTCTAGTTTCTGTATTAGCAATTCTGAGCGTTCGGTTTTGAGGTTTCAGTGATTTAAGCGTGCGATCTAAATTTGATATTCTTAGGTGTAAATCTGGAACGTTCGGCCTTTGGGTGTATTAGTATAATTTGATATTCTTAGTTTAAGAGCTTGAACGTCCGTTTTGGTGAATTAGTGAGAGTAGCGTTCGGTCTTCATTTGATATTCTAAGTTTGAATCGTAAACGTTCGTTTTTGGTGTATTAGACAGTATAAGCGTTCGTTCTTAATTTAGTGTTCTTAGGTTTCCCTCTTGAGCGTTCGACATTGGTATGATTGTGATGTGAGCGTTCGGCCTAGGAACTGATAACGTCCGTTCGTCCAAATGAGGTTCGGCCTTGATATTTTAGCGTTCGGCCAAATAAGTGTTGAATCCAATAGGACGTTCGGTTTTTAGCGTTCGGCCAAATTGTGTTGAATCCAATATGACGTTCGGCCTAATTGTGTTCAAGCGTTCTGTTTTAGCGTTCGGTCAAATTTTGTTAAATCTATTAGCGTTCGTCCTAAGTGTCAATATAAGCGTTCGGCCTAATGGTGTGATCAGTGAAATAGCGTTCGGCCTGTTAGTAAATAGCGTTCGTCCTAAGTATCAATCAGCGTTCGGCCACATAGTGTTGAATCCAATATGACGTTCGGTTTTAGCGTTCAGCCTAATGATTCAGCGTTCGGTTTTAGCGTTCGTCCAAATTGTCTGAGCGTTCGTTCAATTGGCATAGTTTGCGTTCGGTTTATAACGCTCGGTGAATAGTGTTCGTCCATCCAATGGTTGCAAATGGTGATGGTTTTAAGGTCATTTCTCTTGAATTGAATTATGTGCAAAATGTTTGGAAAATATATACTGTAAAGGGGATTTATGTGAATGTATGAAATACGTTGGATTTAATGTGATATTATGGAGGTATCTAGTTATTCATGACTTGGGATAAGGTTTAAAGTAACAGTATGATTCATGAACGTAATTCCATGATCCTCATGGAGAGGATACATGGTGGTGTTTTGGGGTTGTATAGAATGATTACATGGTAGCTCAGTTTTGGGGGTCATCCTGAATCTCCAATGGTCTTTCTTTTCATGTAGAGAGGATTGAACATGTGGTGAGGAGTAGCAGGAGGTCCTAGTCTTGGATGCTTCCATATGATCCAAGGTGAGTAATAACGGATTAACCTCGTGATTGTGGCCGGGCGGGAGTGCCCAAATGTTTCACCAGGCGGTAGTGCCTAAAGTTCCACCAGGCGGTAGTGCCTAAAGTTTCACAAGGCGGGAGTGCCAGGGCGGGAGTGCCCAAATTTCATAAAGCCACCACGAGTGCAAGACCCGCCATAGCTCGGTAATCATTCTAGTCCGGACGAGTCGGTCTATAAAGGAACAAGTCGGGGTATAAAGTAACAAGTCTTGTGATGTCAGTTTACCATGTGTGGATGAATGTTTACATGTCATGGAAGGGTGTGAAATATGGATCAATGAGTATGCTTTAATTGTTCTTTTATATGAATATATGAATGATTGCATGAATTAAATGTGCGGTATGTATAACATGCTTTTTATATCTAGCTCACCCTTGCATTGTTTGTGTTGTGTGCCAATTTGGATATATTTCTTTGGCGATGATCATCCGCTTGGATGGGAGCAGATGCTGTCGAGGAGAGTCCTTTGGATCAAGAGCTGGAGGTTGCTAATGTTGCAGAGTAGTTTTCTTAGGAATTTCACATCTGAACACGTGTAGTGTTCGACTCTTTAAACTGTTTAAGTTTAAATTTCTGTTTCTATATGTCTGGATGGCTGTAATTTCACACTTAAATTACACGTCGTGTTCTGACTGTTCTCTATATTTGAATGATGACATCTTTATTATGTAATATTTATTATTATATAATCGGGATGTTACATTCACTAAGTCGACTATTAAGATAATATTTTCTTATTATAATTAATTTTGACATTTTGATATTAGAATTTTTATTCACTATGAATATTTTATTATTATTATTATTTTAAATATTATTTTAATGATAATTTAGATCTATAATATATGTAATCTTATAAATATAATTTTTTTTAAAAAAATTACTTAAAACTCACATATGTCATATTCATATTTATATATTTTAAATTTTTTTTATTGACTTAAACGTAAGTAAATCTTCTCCTTAAATAAGAAGGAATCTCATCCCAACTTTCAATAAAATTCAAGCTAGTTAACTCCTAGATTCATACTCCAAATCTCGATAAAATAAATAATAAATACTAATTCAGTTTGATTTTTTTCTTTACCATGAACTATAAAACAAAATTAAGAGAGAATAAAATTGAGTAAGGAAAAATTTCATTTTTTCAGACTAAAAGATATAAGAAACCTTAATATGTTGTCAATAATAATTACTTAGTATAATACTTAATATAATACATAATTCATTATTTAAAAATAACTCTATACTTTCCCAACTAAGAAAAAATTATATAATCCTTCAACTCTTATTTCTTTACATATTTTTTTAATTTTTTAAATTATATATTTTTTATATAATAAAAATGAAGAAAAAATATATAAATAATTAAAGTATAATTTTTTATTTTTTTGGGAAAAGTAATAAATTTCCCTAATATTTTTCCTTTATTCTTTTGGGATGACAAAAAAGAATAATTATCGAAAATTGAAAATCAAACCATTACACTTCGAGTATTTCTATCTACGAAAGTTTGAAACATAAAATTAATTAAAGGAACCTTATTTTTAATCGAATTATTTCTATAAATTATTCAAACATAAACTTAATTAACTAAAGAACTGATAATAAAGGTCTCAAACATGAAATTAATTACGGAAACCTTTCAAAGAAGCCATCTATTAACATATTAACTAACATTTTGCATTGGAAAATGTTATTTGGACAACGAAATTTTGACACAGATTTAACAACGCCACGTGTCAGCTCTTGATTGGCCAAATAAATTGAAAATAAAACAGAGAAAGGGTTACGGGGCGAGGGGTATTTTGGGATTTCGAGGTTAAAATTTGAAGAATTGGGTTTCGCGGTTTAGGGTGGGAAAGACGTTCGTTCAACCCTTGTCGCTCTCTCGCTCTCTCGCTGTCTCGTTAAAATTTAAAGAATTGGGTTTGGGCGGTTTCGGGTGGGAAAGAAGTTCGTTCAACCCTTCCATATTGTGTCTCGCTCTCTCGCTCTGTCGTTCGTCTTCGAAGCTTCCATCTTCGCTGTCGTTGTCTCGCTCTCTCGCTCTATCATTTTTACTTTGTGTTAATCTCACTTATAATGACAAAAGTAGTGATTGAAAAATGAACGCAGCATTATAATAAGAATTTGAAAAGTACGAGACCATTTTCAGTAAAATTAATGGTAATTAATGGGAAGGAGTTGATCAAATTCTGAGTGGGGAGATGGGTGTTGGTCATTGATGTAAACGCAAGAAGTGTGGAGTGACCCATGAGTAGGGGGACGAAGTAGTGCAAGAGATGAGTCAGAGTGTTGAAAAAATGGTCTGGTAATCGTTTACAGGTAAACGATTACCCGAGAGAAAATTGGATTTTGTACATAAAGTCCAACACAGGTAGTCAGCCAGGTGAACAGGGGTCACCATTGGAAAAAAAGCTCAGTTTTAGGCAGTTCTGCACCTGTCTGAGGCTGGTCCAGGTGTTTCAGTGGTGGGAGAGGGTGGTTGGTGATGTGATGTGTGTCCAAGGAGTGTGGGGTGACCCCTCATCAGTTGGAGGAGCAACCTCTGCAAGGGATGAGTGAGGGTGTTGAAAAAAGGGTCTGGTAATCGTTTACAGCATCATTGTAAACGATTACCCGAGACAAAACTGGATTTTGTACAGAAAGTCCAACACAGGTACTCAGTCAGGTGAACTGAGGTCACCATTGGCCAAAAAGGTGAGTTTTAAGCACTTTTGCACTTTTCTTAGGCTGGTCCTGGTGTTTCAATGGTGGGAAGTGATGTTTTGGCACCCCATGATGGAGGAAAAAAACAATGTTTATGAGATGAGCAACTTGGGTGCGATAACATGCTGTCAACTTTGACCTTTGCTGGCTATTTTACTGATAACTTTTTCCACCGACCTCCAAATGATGTGATTCTTTTTTTATTAGAAACTAGACTCAAAAATCTTTCCAATGAATACTAATTTGTATTTTTTGGACATCTGAGTTGGTACAGTTTATTCTTTCAAGTTAGCGTTTCATATATTTTTGCCAACTCTCACCTTTGCTTGTTCTTTTGCTCATAACTTTCTCCACCGAACTCCAAATGAGTTGATTCTTGTTTTGTTGGAATCTATACTCAAAGACCTTTCAAATTATGCCTTAGAAATCAAGTTTACACCTTTTTTGACACTGTAATCGATTACAAGGACACTGTAAACGATTACCCGAGACAAAACTGTATTTTGTACCGAAAGTCCAACACAGGTACTCAGTCAGGTGAACTGAGGTCACCATTGGCCAAAAAGGTGAGTTTTAAGCACTTTTGCACTTTTCTTAGGCTGGTCCTGGTGTTTCAGTGGTGGGAAGTGATGTTTTGGCACCCCATGATGAAGGAAAAAAACAATGTTTATGAGATGAGCAACTTGGGTGAGATAACATGCTGTCAACTTTGACCTTTGCTGGCTATTTTACTGATAACTTTTCCCACCGACTTCCAAATGATGTGATTCTTTTTTTATTAGAAACTAGACTCAAAAATCTTTCCAATGACTACTAATTTGTAATTTTTGGACATCTGAGTTGGTACAGTTTATTCTTTCAAGTTAGCGTTTCATATATTTTTGCCAACTCTGACCTTTGCTTGTTCTTTTGCTCATAACTTTCTCCACCGAACTCCAAATGAGTTGATTCTTGTTTTGTTGGAATCTATACTCAAAGACCTTTCAAATTATGCCTTAGAAATCAAGTTTACACCTTTTTTGACACTGTAATCGATTACAAGGATACTGTAAACGATTACCATAGTGTTTTTTCTGCAGATTGGGTCTGCACTTGTCCAACTTGGTCCCGTCAGTAAGAATGGCTTCTTTTCCACTTCTTGGGGTCACCTCCCATCACCTACCACCCTCTACCACCAGTCAAACACCAACACCAAGTAAATACAAGTGGACTTGTGCTTTAAATTAACAGTTTTTGCCAATGATCACCCAGGACACTACAACTGACTACTTCAGTTCAACTTTCTGTACAAAACAGTGATTTCTCTCGTGTAATCGTTTACGAGGCCACTGTAAACGATTAGCTCTGCACTTGTCCAACTTGGTCCCCTCAGTAAGAATGACTTCTTCCCCACTTCTTGGGGTCATCAAACATAACCTCCCAACCAGTAATGACCCTTAAATTCACTTGTATGGTTTTTTGGTCAACAAATCCCTTGCAGAGCTTGCTCCTCCAACTGATGAGGGGTCACCCCACAGTCCTTGGACTCACATCACATCACCAACCGCCCTCTCCCACCACTGAAACACCTGGACCAGCCTCAGACAGGTGCAGAAGTGCCTAAAACTCACCTTTTTTTTCCAATGGTGACCCCTGTTCACCTGACTGAGTACCTGTGTTGGACTTTCTGTACAAAATCCAGTTTTGTCTCGGGTAATCGTTTACAGGGATGCTGTAAACAATTACCAGACCCTTTTTTCAACACCCTCACTCATCCCTTGCAGAGGTTGCTCCTCCAACTGATGAGGGGTCACCCCACACTCCTTGGACACACATCACATCACCAACCACCCTCTCCCACCACTGAAACACCTGGACCAGCCTCAGACAGGTGCAGAACTGCCTAAAACTGAGCTTTTTTTCCAATGGTGACCCCTGTTCACCTGGCTGACTACCTGTGTTGGACTTTATGTACAAAATCCAATTTTCTATCGGGTAATCGTTTACCAGGATTCTGTAAACGATTACCAGACCATTTTTTCAACACTCTGACTCATCCCTTGCACTACTTCGTCCCCCTACTCATGGGTCACTCCACACTTCTTGCGTTTACATCAATGACCAACACCCATCTCCCCACTCAGAATTTGATCAACTCCTTCCCATTAATTACCATTAATTTTACTGAAAATGGTCTCGTACTTTTCAAATTCTTATTATAATGCTGCGTTCATTTTTCAATCACTACTTTTGTCATTATAAGTGAGATTAACACAAAGTAAAAATGATAGAGCGAGAGAGCGAGACAACGACAGCGAAGATGGAAGCTTCGAAGACGAACGCACACAGAACAAAGTGAAGCGCCACGAAACGCGACCTTCGACCTTCCAAGAGAACGCACCTTCGTTTCCAATGGAACAGAGAAAGGGCTATTTTCGGAATTTCAGTAAAAATAAGGGTTACGGACTTCCGTTTCGTAGGTTTTAAAAAAAAATTATTTTTAAAACAAACCAATCAAACAACGACACGTGGCGTTGTCAAAACAGTATTAAATATGCGTTGTTGGAATATCGCGGTCCTTTAAAATAAAGATAAGAAAACATGGTCCTTACAGTGAACCGTATGTTTATTAAACATAAGAACAATTATGATAAAACTTTTTTAAAAAATAATTGATATTTTAAAAGTATTGCATTATAATTTAGAAGTAAAGAGAAAAAAAAATAAAACAAAAAAGAGATACATAATAAATGTTTTTATCTTAAAAAAATAAGAAAAACGTAAGAAAGACAAGCAATGTAACATCCCAAAATATAGTAATTACCATAATTTAGAATTAATTACAATTAACAGTAAATAAGCAGTCTTTACAATTAACCAAGTTCAAAAGCCGAACGGCTTAAGGTTGCAGAGTTTCAATATACAACTCAAAACAACGAGCGCTAAATAACGAACGGTTTTAGATACAAGTAACGTACGCTCAAAATAGTGTTCAGAGATAATTAGGACGAACGGCTTTACAAAATATTTAGCCGAACGTCCAACTAAGCTAACAATTCATAATTCTAATCTATCGAGCGCTCTAAGGCTCGGCCTTTACTTCTACCTCCACCAGATTAGCTTCATTCAAATTTTCTTCTTCCAGCATTTCTTCCAGGGACGTACCACCATCTGCTCACATCCACAACGGATGATCATTGCAAAACAGGACGAACGTACATGGACAATTTGTCAACACAAGGAAAACGAAAGGGTAAGCTTATAATATTTAATTCATACATCCAACATACACGTTCAACATTTCAATGCACACGCACAACATACAATTGAACATAATCCACCATAGTAATTTATAAGTATATAATAGACGACTGTCCGGACTGTATGAACCATGTAGCTACAGGCGTCCTTGCACCCGAGTGATGTAGTAACTGGGATACACTCAACAGCTGCCACTCGAGGTTAGCTCTATCCAAAGTACCCCTAAGGAATAGAACCTCCTGCCATTCCCACACATGACTACCCCCTTCTACGTGAAGATGAGTATCACGGAATATCAGGATGGACCAAGCCAGCATTAGCTAACCACAGTCATACTTTACCAATTCAATATTCAACATATCTGAGACGTTCCTCCTTGGAACGCTCGTTCAAATTCCATAATCATAAAATCACTTAATATAACGTTCGCACTGTAATTTATCATAATTCATAATCAATCTCATCTTTAACTTTAAGAGTACAAAAGGACGAACGTTCAGTCCTTTGAAGAAAATAGGACGAACGTCCAAATACAGTACTGGATGGACGGACGTAACTCTCTGGTTGACCAATTAAATGAACTGATGCCAGTATTTGAACGAACGTAAGATGATAAATATTCAAATGTTGGAACGAATGCTATTTTGAACGTACGCTTCGGTATCAGACCGAGCGCTGTTTAAGACGAACGCTTCGGTATAAGACCGAGCGCTGTTTAAGACGAACGCTTCGGTATAATACCGTGCGTCATTTAAACGAACGTTCGGTATCAGACCAAACGTTACTAAAGGACGAACGTTCGACATAAGGTCGAACGCTATCAAGAACGAACGTTCGACGTAAGGCCGAACGCTATTAAGAACGACCGTTCGACAGAAGGCCGAACGCTATAAGAGCGAACGCTTCGGTATAAGACCGAGCGTTACGTATTTATAAAGTTTCAAATATTTATAACAGCTGAGCTGAACGAACGCTCAGACATCCAAATGGGGACGCTCGTTCTCGAGCAGAATTCTTTCCAAATGAAAGATTTCCATTCTAAGTGATTTTAAGGGAAACCGAACGGTCTAAGACCGTACGATGACGAGCGTCATTTATCAAAGGGGATGATTTAAGTTTCAGATTTCTCAAATTTAACAAATTTCCAGATTTCAACATTTTAACCTATACTTTATACTTCAAATGATTCTCAAGTCTATGAACTTTATAACTTTCACTTCCAGATTAATTCACATTCAAAAATCAACATATTAAAACTCATATATTACAATATTCACCCATCATTCATACGTATCAAACCAACATATAGTTCAACAACCCAGAAATCATATCCAATATCAGAGAACGTTCATAACAGCTCAAACTTCATAATTTTCATGCATACAACTCAGATCATACAACATGCAGTATAAATTAAACATATAAGCTTCCCTTACCTGGATAGCAGTGTTTGTTCTAATAGTATCACTTGGACTTGCCCAACTTATGGTTTTCTACCCTCCAAGATCTTTCTTATTCTCTTCAACTAAGTCTAACCAAAGAAACGTAAACGATATCAACTTAAGCCCTTGCATGTAACTGAATCTGGGTTCGAAGGAATTCCAGAAACGAGCTTATGAGTTGGAAATCTTACCGTCAACAGAATCTGAAGTTATTCGGACCAAAATGAAGTTCACGACGTAAGGAACGTTCCTACGGTTCTGAATGTTAAACGGAGAAGAGATGAATGAGTAACAGTAGAGAGAAGTTTTAAGGTTTCTAGAGAGAGGTTGGAGAAGATGAAGGATTTGAGTTCTGAGGAAGAGGATGAGTGGTGCAGGTAAGAGAGAGAATTCTAGGAAATCCAGTTTTGTGAAATTCACGTTCGTTGGAGCGAACGTACCCCAAGCTGACACGTGCCCACTAAATTCTGAACTGGAAGCTTCTTCTGCAACACGTGGCGTGTGTGCATGTGAAGCCATGTGCGTTTTCAGAGAATGAGGGGCGCGGTTTCAGTGTATGTCAGAGAGTTTATCAGATTTGGAGATGGGTTTAAAATGAGATAAGCATGGATTGAGGGGTGCATTAATGGTGATGTGACAGGAAATTTACAGAGTAATTTTCAGGGTCTCACATTCTCCCTAACTGCAAAAATTTTCGTCCTCGAAAATTTAAAACTTACCCGTGAATAGGTGGGGATACAAGTCTCTCATCGCACTCTCTACTTCCCAAGTTGAGTCGCCAGTCTTAGCGTCCCACACTATCTTTACTAAACGAACGTCCTTCCCTTTGTGTAACTTTGTGCGAACGTTCTCAACACGAACTGGTTGCAACTCCAGCGTTCGATCCGGTTGTAGGTGAATGTCTTCCAGTTCTAATACATGAGAGGGGTTGGCTATATACTTTCTGAGTTGAGACACATGGAAGACCGGATGTAGATTTGATAATTGAGGTGGCAATGCTAATTCATAAGCTACTGGTCCAATTTTTCTCAAAATCTGGTACGGTCCTATGAACTTTGGCGACAGCTTCTTTGGACGAACGACTCTGCCTACTCCAGTAATTGGGTTGAGTCTCAAGAATACGTGATCCCCTGCAGCAAACTCCAATGGCCTCCTTCTTCTATCCGCATAAGATTTTTGCCTACTCAGGGACGTCTTCAATCTCTCCTGGATCAACTTCACTTTGTCAGTGTTTGCTGGATGAGTTCAGGTCCAGTCAGCACGTTCTCTCCTTCCTGGAACCAGCAAAGTGGCGTTCGGCATTTCCTTCCATAGAGAGCTTCAAACGGCGCCATACCAATGCTAGCTTGAAAACTGTTGTTGTACGTGAACTCCACTAGCGGCAGTATTTCATCCCAGGCGCCCAAGTGATCTAGGACGCACGTCCTCAGTAAATCTTCCAGCGTCTGGATGGTACGTTCGGACTGACCGTCCGTTTGAGGATGATACGCTGAACTCATCTGCAGTTTGCTTCCCAACTCGCCTTGTAACGATCGCCAAAACCGAGATGTGAATCTCGGGTCTCGGTCAGAAATTATGCTTGAAGGCACTCCATGAAGACGAACGATCTCCTTGATGTACAATTTAGCCAAATTCGTCATTGACATCTTCAAATTTATTGCTAGGAAGTGGGCGCTCTTTGTTAATCTGTCCACGATTACCCAGATTGAATCATGATTTCGAACCGTACGTGGTAGATGGGTCACGAAATCCATAGAAATGCTGTCCCACTTCCACTCTGGAATTTCCAATGGTTGAAGCAAGCCGCCTGGTCGTTGGTGTTCAGCCTTTGCACGTTGACAGGTCAAGCAAGATGCCACAAAACGAGCGACATCACTCTTCATTCCAGGCCACCAGAACGAGCGTCTAAGATCTTGGTACATCTTAGTCATACCGGGGTGTATGCTAAGACGACTGTGATGTGCTTCCTCCAATATGATCCGCTTCAGTTCGCCATCATTGGGAACGCACGTCCTACCCATGTAACGCAGTAGGCCGTCCGTCCCAGCATTGAAATCTTTGGCTCGTTCTGAACCGAGCGCGCTAAATATCTTCACCAGCTCTTCATCCTCTCGTTGCTTCATTCTAATCCGATCAAAGATGTTACTAGATATTCTAAGGTTACAGCACTTAATGCTGTTCGGCTCCAACTCAAACTGCAACCTTAGATCTCTAAAACTCTCAACCAAACCGAGCTCTTTCACCATCATCACCGACACATGTATTGCCTTCCTGCTTAGAGCGTCCGCCACTACATTGGCCTTTCCAGGGTGATAAAGCAACTCAAATTCATAATCTCTTAAGAACTCCAACCAACGTCTTTGCCTCATATTCAACTCCTTTTGATCAAATAAATATTTGAGGCTCTTGTGATCACTGAAGACTTGGAACGTTGATCCGTAAAGATAATGCCTCCAAATCTTCAGTGCAAAAACGACCGCTGCCAATTCCAGGTCGTGCGTTGGATAATTGCGTTCATGAATCTTCAACTGACGAGACGCGTATGCTACCGCTCGTCTCTCTTGCATAAGCACACAGCCCAACCCTTGATGGGACGCGTCATAGTACACTTCAAAAGGTTTGGTCGTGTCTGGAATTATCAAAACTGGAGCGCTCGTCAGTTTTTCCTTCAGCTCCTGGAAACGCTCCTCACACAGATCAGTCCAAGCGAACGGCTGATCCTTTCTAGTCAATTGGGTAAGCGGAGCCACTATCTTGGCGAATCCCTCTATGAAGCGTCTGTAGTAGCCAGCAAGCCCAACGAAACTTCTCACTTCTGTGACCGAACGCGGGCTCTTCCAATCCAACACTGCTCTCACCTTAGAAGGATCCACTGAAATACCTTCAGCCGAGACCACATGGCCCAAAAACTGTACCTCATTCATCCAAAATTCACACTTGGGCAGTTTTGCATACAACTCCTTTTCTCTCAACACGCTCAACACTGCCCTCAAGTGTTCTTCATGCTCGGCTTGTGTCTTAGAGTAGATGAGAATATCATCTATGAAGACGACCACAAACTTGTCCAAGTAAGGTCTGAAGATGCGGTTCATATAATCCATGAACACTGCAGGAGCGTTCGTCACTCCAAATGGCATCACTACATACTCGTAGTGTCCATAACGAGACCTAAACGCTGTCTTCTGAATGTCGTCCTCTTTCACCCTAATCTGATGATATCCCGAACGCAAGTCTATCTTTGAAAATACCGTTGCCCCATGCAGTTGATCTAACAAATCATCAATCCTTGGCAACGGGTACTTGTTTTTGATGGTCAGCTTGTTCAATTGTCTGTAATCTATGCACAATCGAGAGCTGCCATCCTTCTTTTTCACCAAGAGCACAGGCGCTCCCCATGGTGATACGCTCGGTCTAATAAACTGCTTCTCCATCAACGCTTCGATCTGCTTTTTAAGTTCAACCAACTCTGCAGGCGCCATCCGGTATGGTTGAACTGAGATAGGTGCGGCTGTCGTCACCAAATCAATGGTGAATTCGACTTCCCGAACAGGAGGTAACCCAGGTATTTCCTCTGGAAAAACGTCCTGAAACTCCTCCAAAATGGACGTTCGTTCCTTACTGCCAATAACGAACGTTCGTTCTTTTCTGCCAATAACGGACGTTCGTTCTTGCCTCAACTTTCCCAGCTCTTGGTCTTCATGCGTCATGATGAGGAAACAAGCAGCGCCCTCCATAATATCTTCTTTCAACTGGCCGAGCGTCACACCCAAATCCTCTTCGTCTTCTTCAGGAAAAATTAACTCCTTAGCTCCACAATCTATGAGAATGCGATTGGTATTCAGCCAATCCATTCCCAAAATTACCTCTAAATCTTTGAGAGGCAAACAGATGAGATTCACTATGTATCTACGCCCTTCTACCTCAATAGGACATCTAACGCACATGGTAGACGTCCTAACCTCACTAGCGGCTGGTGTTGACACCACCAGGTCAAACTGCATCTCACTCGCTGCTAACCCCAGTTTTTCAACGCACGCCTTCGAGATGAAGGAGTGTGTTGCCCCCGAATCATACAACACACAGCAAGGTATTCCATGAAGTAAGCAGGTACCAGTGACGAGCGTACCTGAGCTCGCTGCCTCCGCTCCAGTGATCGCATACACTCGTCCCACTGCTTGAGCTCGTCCCCCTCTTGGCTGATTCCTTCCAGCATTTGGTGGTCTCATTACTGCTCGACCTCCAGAGTTGCACTCGTTCGCTACATGTCCCTTCCTTCCGCAACGAGTGCAATGTTTTCCACCCACCAACTGAGGGCATGACGAACGGTAATGCGGCCCTCCACACTGAAAACAAGTAATACCACTTTGCTGCCCATACTGTCCGGCAGGAACCAATGCTTGCGTTCCGCTTGCGTTCGTGAGCTGATTTGGACGAGCGTAAGGGAATCTCCTCTGACTGGTATTATTCCTTGCTACGATTGGTCCCCTTACACCCTGATGTTGCTTCTTGTGCTTTTCCGCCTCGGCCATGTTCTTCTCCAACACCTTGGCCCTCTCCACCATGGCAGAAAACGTTCGTATGCACAAGCTTGAAATCATAACCTTCAAATCACTTCTCAAGCCGTTCTCAAACTTCCGGCACTACCACTCTTCATTTGTGGCCATTGTGTTAAAACGAACCAAGTGTTTGAACTTGTTCGTATATTCAGAAACAGACATCCCTCCTTGGACCAATTGAAGGAACTCTACTTCCTTTGCAAACCGAACGCTATCTGGAAAGTATTCTTCATAAAATTTATTCCTAAACACTTCCCAAGTGATGGGAGTTTGGGCGTCCGTCAAAAGAGCTTTTGCGCTCGTCCACCAGTGGCTAGCTTCATCAGTTAATAAATATTCTGTAAATGCCAAACGGTTGTCGTCTGGACACCTTTTGGCGTCATAAATCCTCTCCATGTCCCTTAGCCATTGATCCGCTGCATCCGGAAGTCCCTTTCCATTGAACTTGGCAGGATGATGTTGTAGAAAACTTTCCAAACTCCATTCTGTAGTGGGCTGGGTGGCATTGGAAGAGGACGCTCCTGGCGTGCCTCTGGTAGCAGCAAGAATGTCCATCAATTGCCTCTGCGTGGCTTCCGAACTGGCGCGAGCGGCCTCCATAATCTGCATGGCGTTCTGATTTTGCTGCATCAGAGTGGCGTTCTGTTCCATCAGAGTATTATTCTGCTGTTGCAACCTATCTATCACGGATTCCAACAGCCTAGCGTTGTTGGACGCGTCAGTATCATTCGGTGGCGGGGGAGGAGGAAGTCTAGGCGCCATAGGTTCTCTGGTTCATCAGAAAACGAGCGTTAGAATTGTTCAAGAGTTAAAAACAATAACTCACTAAACATATAATAAGCACACAGCAAAAACACAGTGCACTCATATCCTACAGTGTCCTTTTTATAGAACAAAACTGCTCTGATACCACTAATGTAACATCCCAAAATATAGTAATTACCATAATTTAGAATTAATTACAATTAACAGTAAATAAGCAGTCTTTACAATTAACCAAGTTCAAAAGCCGAACGGCTTAAGGTTGTAGAGTTTCAATATACAACTCAAAACAACGAGCGCTAAATAACGAACGGTTTTAGATACAAGTAACGTACGCTCAAAATAGTGTTCAGAGATAATTAGGACGAACGGCTTTACAAAATATTTAGCCGAACGTCCAACTAAGCTAACAATTCATAATTCTAATCTATCGAGCGCTCTAAGGCTCGGCCTTTACTTCTACCTCCACCAGATTAGCTTCATTCAAATTTTCTTCTTCCAGCATTTCTTCCAGGGACGTACCACCATCTGCTCACATCCACAACGGATGATCATTGCAAAACAGGACGAACGTACATGGACAATTTGTCAACACAAGGAAAACGAAAGGGTAAGCTTATAATATTTAATTCATACATCCAACATACACGTTCAACATTTCAATGCACACGCACAACATACAATTGAACATAATCCACCATAGTAATTTATAAGTATATAATAGACGACTGTCCGGACTGTATGAACCATGTAGCTACAGGCGTCCTTGCACCCGAGTGATGTAGTAACTGGGATACACTCAACAGCTGCCACTCGAGGTTAGCTCTATCCAAAGTACCCCTAAGGAATAGAACCTCCTGCCATTCCCACACATGACTACCCCCTTCTACGTGAAGATGAGTATCACGGAATATCAGGATGGACCAAGCCAGCATTAGCTAACCACAGTCATACTTTACCAATTCAATATTCAACATATCTGAGACGTTCCTCCTTGGAACGCTCGTTCAAATTCCATAATCATAAAATCACTTAATATAACGTTCGCACTGTAATTTATCATAATTCATAATCAATCTCATCTTTAACTTTAAGAGTACAAAAGGACGAACGTTCAGTCCTTTGAAGAAAATAGGACGAACGTCCAAATACAGTACTGGATGGACGGACGTAACTCTCTGGTTGACCAATTAAATGAACTGATGCCAGTATTTGAACGAACGTAAGATGATAAATATTCAAATGTTGGAACGAATGCTATTTTGAACGTACGCTTCGGTATCAGACCGAGCGCTGTTTAAGACGAACGCTTCGGTATAAGACCGAGCGCTGTTTAAGACGAACGCTTCGGTATAATACCGTGCGTCATTTAAACGAACGTTCGGTATCAGACCAAACGTTACTAAAGGACGAACGTTCGACATAAGGTCGAACGCTATCAAGAACGAACGTTCGACGTAAGGCCGAACGCTATTAAGAACGACCGTTCGACAGAAGGCCGAACGCTATAAGAGCGAACGCTTCGGTATAAGACCGAGCGTTACGTATTTATAAAGTTTCAAATATTTATAACAGCTGAGCTGAACGAACGCTCAGACATCCAAATGGGGACGCTCGTTCTCGAGCAGAATTCTTTCCAAATGAAAGATTTCCATTCTAAGTGATTTTAAGGGAAACCGAACGGTCTAAGACCGTACGATGACGAGCGTCATTTATCAAAGGGGATGATTTAAGTTTCAGATTTCTCAAATTTAACAAATTTCCAGATTTCAACATTTTAACCTATACTTTATACTTCAAATGATTCTCAAGTCTATGAACTTTATAACTTTCACTTCCAGATTAATTCACATTCAAAAATCAACATATTAAAACTCATATATTACAATATTCACCCATCATTCATACGTATCAAACCAACATATAGTTCAACAACCCAGAAATCATATCCAATATCAGAGAACGTTCATAACAGCTCAAACTTCATAATTTTCATGCATACAACTCAGATCATACAACATGCAGTATAAATTAAACATATAAGCTTCCCTTACCTGGATAGCAGTGTTTGTTCTAATAGTATCACTTGGACTTGCCCAACTTATGGTTTTCTACCCTCCAAGATCTTTCTTATTCTCTTCAACTAAGTCTAACCAAAGAAACGTAAACGATATCAACTTAAGCCCTTGCATGTAACTGAATCTGGGTTCGAAGGAATTCCAGAAACGAGCTTATGAGTTGGAAATCTTACCGTCAACAGAATCTGAAGTTATTCGGACCAAAATGAAGTTCACGACGTAAGGAACGTTCCTACGGTTCTGAATGTTAAACGGAGAAGAGATGAATGAGTAACAGTAGAGAGAAGTTTTAAGGTTTCTAGAGAGAGGTTGGAGAAGATGAAGGATTTGAGTTCTGAGGAAGAGGATGAGTGGTGCAGGTAAGAGAGAGAATTCTAGGAAATCCAGTTTTGTGAAATTCACGTTCGTTGGAGCGAACGTACCCCAAGCTGACACGTGCCCACTAAATTCTGAACTGGAAGCTTCTTCTGCAACACGTGGCGTGTGTGCATGTGAAGCCATGTGCGTTTTCAGAGAATGAGGGGCGCGGTTTCAGTGTATGTCAGAGAGTTTATCAGATTTGGAGATGGGTTTAAAATGAGATAAGCATGGATTGAGGGGTGCATTAATGGTGATGTGACAGGAAATTTACAGAGTAATTTTCAGGTCTCACAAGCAACAATAAAAACAAATTAGTATACTACTCCTGCTGATACTTATTTGTCTAATATCCTTATTTAAAATCTGTTTTCAACCTATTTCATTAAATATATCCCTTTTTAAATAACTTATTTTCAAAATAATTTAGTTTTAATTTAAGTTTTTTCTTAAATGAGTCTTTTGTTAAAATTATTCATTTAAAAAGCGTGATAAGTATTTTTATTACTAATATTTTAAAAACATTGAATAATATAATTTAGAGGTAAATTTTCATAGTAACAATAAGAGAAAGAATTGATAATCTTACTGTGATTAGTAGTATTAAATATATTTTAACTATTATTCGTAACTATTATTAATTGTTTTTATTTGACCTAAACACTATGTAATTGATAAAGATATTACATAACATTACATGTCATTCAAATTTTATACTTAAAATTTTGTATTTATTTGAAATATATTTGTTATTGTTTTGTATTAAATCAAAATCAAAAATATTTATTATGAAGCGGACTCTTTCTATTTGTGGTGTTATCTTCGTATTGTTTAATTGTTTATGTGTTATATAAGAACGTGTAATAGTATAATTCATTGAATAAGAAAGTTATTTCTTTCTATATATTTTTTCTCCTAAATTTTTTATGATCAAGAGTTCAATACAGTCCAAGTGTTGTGACCTTAAAAGGTTTGATCAAGAGCTAAGAAACATGTAATTAAGTAAAAGAACATTCTTCAGTTGTGGAGATTCTTGGTGAAATAAGAAGATAGAAGAAACTTCAAGATTTGATCAAGGAGGATTGTGGTTGGTATGGGAGGAATCATACAAGTGGCATTTCCAATTTTTAAAGACAAGTTGCTCGATGATTGAAGGATCAAGATGTTAATCATTTTTGGATTTCAGAATGTGACAAAAGTAGTGATTGATGGGCTTCTTGAATTGGTTTCGAAACTAATGAAGAGAAAAGAAACTACAAGATGTAGTAAAAACTTGATAGTAAGGCAAGGTTCCTTATCTATCAATGTGTCAATTCCAAATTTTTCAATAAAATCTCCAATATACAACTCCTGTGAAAGAAGCATGAAAGATTTTAATCAAGACTTATGATGATGGTGACAAGAACAAGAAGGCAAGATTACAAAACCTCTGAAGGCAGTTCAAGTTCTTGACAATTGAAGAGAATGAAACCATGGCAAACTATTTTGACAAAATACAAGAACACATCAATCATATGTGAGCATGCATGGACAACATTACAAACCAACATGTCGTAGAGAAGATTATGCGAACACTTTCACCAAGGTTTGGTCATGTGGTTGTATCCATTGAAGAAAGAAGAGACTTTGAGACTCTCGAGATTGAAGAATTGCAACATTCATTGGAGGTACGTGAATATAACATTAATGCGCACAAACACCATGAAGAAAAGGCACTACAAATGCGTTCCCAATACAGACACTATCAAGACAAGAATTGCAAGTACATTTTCAATACAAAAGAAAAGGAACAGGTTCCAAGAAGATAGACAAAGGTAACACAAAAGATAAATCACATGATCATAAAGGAGGAGATTCTAGTGATACTTTCAAGTGCAAGCATCTCAAGTCTTGCACAAATTTTGATAAAGAAAAAAAATGGAAGTTTGACAAGAAGAAGGTGAGGTGTTACAACTGTAAAAATTTTGGCCATTTTGCCAAAGAATGTTAGGATAGAGAAGAGGCAAAGAACAAGACGAAAAAACAAGCCAATTTAGCTCAAGATGACACATCCGCTCATGAAGCAGTGATGTTGATGGCCAAGACAAGTGAAAATCAACCAGAAGACGCGTCGTGTTACCTAGATTCGAATTGTTTAACCCATATGACTAATAAGAAGTAGTGGTTTGTGAAAATGAAGGAAATTATTTATGGGAGAATCAAGTTTGCTGATGATAGAAACCTGAGAGCATAAGGGTTAGGAAAAGTTATTTTGTGAGATGGTGATGGAAAAGAGGTTATGATTGGGGATGTACTATATGTGTCAATGTTAAAAACAAACTTGTTCAACTTAGGTTAACTTCTACATAAAGGTTTCGTGATGAGAATGAAGGATAATTGTCTCAATATTTTTGACAAAAATAAAAGACTCGTCACTAAAGCAAATTTATCCTAAAATAGGACATTTTGTGTGGTGATGACTGCTATCAAACATCAATGCTTTGTAATGTCAAAAAACAAGACATATTGGTTGTGCGTTTGCATTTTGAACACTTGAATTTCAAAGATATATGCCAACTAAGTCAATGTACAATGATTAATGGCTTACCTCTGGTCAATATCCTTGAAGTTGTGTATAAAGAATGTGTCCAATGTAAACAAACTAGAGAGAATTTCCATAAGTTTTTACCCTAGAAAACAACAAAGAAATTGGAGATATTATATTTAAACTTGTGTGGTCCAACACAGACTCCAATACCTAGTGGCAATAAGTATTTGTGTTGTTTATTGATGATTGGACCAAAAAATTGTGAACTTATTTACTTAAATGGAAAAATGAGGTACTGGAAGTTCTAAAGAAATTTAAGGGGATGGTTAAAAGGCAATGTGATAAGAAAATAAAACTTTTGAGAGCTTATGGAGGAGAGAGTATATCTCCACTGAGTTCAAAAGATTTTTTTGAAGATTACGGTATAATCCATGAGATTACTCCTTTATACACACCTCAACACAATGCAACAACAAAGAGAAAAAATAGAACCATTTGAATATGGTGAGATGCATGTTGAAGAGAAAATGCTTGCCCAATTTCCTATGGGGTGAGGTTATGATAACAACTACATACATTTTAAACAAATCTCCCACGAAAAGATTAAAAGGTGTCAAACTAAAGGAAGCATAGATTAACGCGAAGCCAAATGTTGATCATCTAAGAATGTTTGGCTCGGTATGTTATAAGCATGTATAAGATCAACTAAGGAGAAAATTGGATGATAAATGGGTGCTTATAATATTTGTTGGTTATCATTCCACTAGTGGTTATAAGTTATTTGATCCTAAAACATGTCATGTCACTATAAGTAGAGACATGGTGGTTGATGATGCTTTTATGAGTAGTATCGAGTTTGAGAAGTGTGCCTTTGATGTTGTCACAATGGTGAGAAATTAAAGAAGTTGATAGTGTGATTAAATGTTGATGACCTGTTCGTCACGGGAGGTAGTAAGGAATTAATATCTAAGTTCAAGCTTCAAATGATCAACGAATTTGAGATTAGTTACTTAGGTAAACTAAGTTACTTTATTGTGATTGAATCTACACAAACTGAATGTGATATTATGATGCATCAATCTAGTATGTGCAAGATATGTTGAAGAAATTCAAGATGCACAACATTATTAATGCAACCAACACTCCAGCTGAGGTTGGATTAAGATTGGAAAGGTAACTAGGAGAATAAGTAATAGATCCTACTACATATCAAAAAATAGTTGGAAGTTTGAGGTATTTATGTAATACATGACCTTATATGAGCTATAGTGTTGGCTTGAGTAGTAGATACATATAGAATCCTAGATTGTCACATGTACTACCAAATAGATCCTTCGATATGTATAAGGTACATAAAACTTTAGGATTCTATTACCCAAAGGAAAACAAGATGATGTATTGAGAATTGTTACATACTCAATGCAGATTGGTGTGGGGACAAATGGGATAGAAAAATCACAACTGGATATATTTTCTTTATTGGTGAGTCACCTATTTCTTGGAGCTCATTAAAGGAGCCAAGGAGCCAATAATTGTTTTATCCTCTTGTGAACCTGAGTATGTAGTTTCCTGCGAAGCAATCTTCCAAACTGCCTAACTAAGCTCGTTGATGAAAAGATTGAAGGTTGAATTAGCTGGAAAAATAAGGTCACTTATAGATAAAAAGTCAACAATTGATATTTTTAGGCACCCAACCTCTCACCAAAGAAGCAAGAATATTAAAATAAAGTTTCATTCCATCCGTGAACAAATCAGCCATCGAAGAATAGAGATTGCACACTGCACATAAAAAATGCAACCTGCAAATGTGCTAACAAAAGCATTGAAATGTTATTGGAATTACAAATGAAAATTTGACTTATGGAGGTGTGTTAGTATTATGTATTAAGCCAACAACAAAATTGTCTGACTATTATGACAATTATCCTTTATCTTTGTGGTGTTACTTTCATGTTGTTTAGTGGTATTACATGTACTTTATAAAATCATGTAATACTATCATTCATTGACTAAAAAAGTTATCTTTTTCTTTATCTTCATTTCTCCTAAATCCTTTAATATTATTTGGTATAATAAAAGAATTTTCTTATAATGATTTGTGAACTATTGAATTCTTTAAAACTTTTATAAACTAAAATTACTGAAAAAAATAGAATCATATTAAAATACTAAAATAATTTATAAATATTTTCATGACTTTAATATTAAAATATATTTAAGAATAATTTGGAAAAACACTAAAATTTAGTTATATTAAATATTAAATTTAAGAATTAAATTTCACCTACTTAGCAAACATCTTATTTAAAAAAAAAACATATATATATATAAACTTAAGATCTCATGGTTTCAAGTTCAACAAAATCATTTCAAATGAATTCTTTAACTTTGAAAGTTTTGTTAAATCAATCAATACTTTGATAAACTAAATAATATCCCTCCATGGATTTCAAGAGCTTTTAAAAAAACAGAATTAGTTTTATTTTGTTCATTGCAATTAAAGCTAAAGGATAATATGATCCCTCTAAACTAAACAAATTGAAAACAAACTAAATAACTACCCATGAGTTCATTTTAAATTTTAATTTTGTGTGGATGCTTGATGATAATGCATTGAGTCATTTTTATCAGTTTCAACACCCAGGGCTAAGTAATGCACAAAATAAAGTTTGGCACTTAATGTAGGTTGCGATAACTTGGAGTATGTGGAGACATAGGAATAACATCATTTTTAGGAATTCAAAAGTAGATGTAGAAAAAGTGTTTACCTTAGCATAAATTAAAGTTTGGGCATTAATAAATATTTACAAGCAATAATTTCTGCTTACCTTTGCATAAATTAAAGTTTAGGCCTGAATCAGAGTAATAAATATTCACAAGCAATAATTTCGTATTCTACATTAATGTTAGGGTGTAATATTGGTGTGGAATACCAAAATACATTGTTTAACTTATAGATTGTTTTTTAACTAAGTTGCCTAATAATTTTTTAGGGTGGAACATTCTACACTATAATATATTGTTATTCATCATATTTTTGCTTTTAAAATTGAAGTGTCAGGGAACGTTTTTATTTGGAAAGAATACGAAGTAAAAATACTTAATATTTGTGTATATTTTTTTAGCAAAGGAAAAAAAATATGTATATAAAGTTGATAAAGAACCTATATACTTTGAAATAATTTTCAATATAATAATAAACTATATTTGTAAAACAATGAGAATTTATTTCTTATCATTGTATATTGTAAATTTTTTTTAACGATGATTTTAATATCTAGTTGAAGACAAACTTATTATTAAAAAAAATGAATTCTTAAGATTGTCAAATTGGTCGAGTAAAGAATGAGTCATTTATTACCACAATATGAGAGATGCTAAATACATTTTGATATAATCACGTGAAAAAAATATATAAAGTCTAACTGTAACAAGAATATTATGTTAAAATTTTTTTACGAATATTATAAATGAAAAATACGATTTTGTTTTAATTTTTTTATATTATGAATATTACTGTTTGTTTTTTTTAATGTATTGTTTATGTATATGTTAATTTTGTTTTGTATATTTTATTGATCATAATAAATAGATTTTCCAGGTGAAACTAATGATTTATACAATTTATATATTTTTTTTTTAAAAATCTGTTATGTCGACCGATTACCGAAATTAAAAATAATTTCGTTTCGCATTATTCTACATTATTAAATTACATCTTATTAATAATTTATAAAATAAGCTTATACGGTGAAGGGAACAAATATTTAAAAAATTACAAAGAGCACCACGCTTGGCCAATGAGGCTATGCGTGGTATTTTTAATTTATTTTATTTATGTTCCGAAGAATATGGAAAGCATGCGATTTAGCCGTGGAAATTGAGGATTTGCTGATTCTTTTGAGGAAAGTGCGCCAATCGATATCTTTGTTTCGTGGTAGCATGAATTATCAGTCTACCAGTGCCGAAAAAATAGTTTTATAATTAACTAATACTAACCATAACGTAACATATCATGCATGCCAGACTTCCATGTAACTCGGTTACAACATGTGAGGAAATTAGCCTCTGCTTAAACTAAAAAGATAATGATATAATAAAATATTTTAATATCTAGTTATGAGTTTATAGTTATAATGAAATTACAATTGATTTTTATATTATAGCAATTATCATATTTAATAAAATTTAAATTAAATATTTCAAATTATCACTCTCCAAATTAAATCACATTTCATTTTAAATTCTAACTAACCATCTTGATTTCTTTAATTTATATTTACATTTAAATTTAACTAAAGTAAAAATACCCATTTAATTCACTAAGAAATTTAATTTACCCAAATATACATGCACTTATAATATTTATTAGATGATTTACAAATACAAAATACAATTATTTTTATCATTTTTGTTATGAACGAATGCCTTTGGTAGCAATTTAGATTTTTTTATAATATCGAAAGAGGCAATAGTTTGGGTTGGGTAATAAGTAATCAACTAATAAATTAAGAGTGCCTTTTTTTTATTTCCAAATTTTTCTTTTTTATCTTAAATTTTTTAAAATAACTTTGAGATTGATAAGCAATAACTACTGTATTTTGAAAATTCTAAGGAATTTTAAAATTCGTTTAAGTTTTTAATAATTTTTAAAATTCGTTAAAAATCTTTAACAAATTTAAAAATTCATTAAAAATTTTGTTAAAGGATTTTTTTAAAGGTTTTGAAATTTGTTGAAGAATTTTATAAAAAACACCAACACATTTTAAAATCTGTTAAATAATTTTTGAAGTTTTCAATAAATATTGAAATTTATTAATGATTAGAACGGTAAGGACTTAGAAAATAGACAGTTAAGAATAGATAGATATATTAAAATAATGAGATTAAGCACTTAGTGTTAAAATAAGCTAACAAAATAAATAGAAGTTTTAAAACACTCAACTCGTTATATCAGTATGTCTACCTCTCTAAAAAAAACACTATTTTCTATATTTTCTCCTCATTCTCTCTAAAATTACTCACTCTGATCGGTGATTAGAATCTCCCTAGGCGATTCTGAGATCAAGGGATTCTTTTACACCAATCAATTTCTTGTTTTAGAACTAGTAAGTTGTCTCTCTTTGATTCTTGAAATTTTTGCAATTTCTAGTACATACAAACACTGTTCGGTTTGCATGTCTGCTCTTCATCTAGGTTTTGATTTTGTTTATGGTTTGGTGGTTGGTTTCTTTTCACCGATCCATAGTTTGTAGGTTGTCCTAGGATCACCTGCGGCTTAGTAAAACTATGAAGAAGTTTAATTCTATCAAGTTGCTTTGAGGTAAGGGAAGCTAGTTAATTTAATTTATTGATATGCGGCTGATTTTGATACTGTGAATGTTGTTTAAGGTTTGCATGTGTATGAAATTGTGTTCGGTGATGATTGGGAATGCCTGGATGGATTGTTAATGTCTGTGATCATGTTGTTTTTTAACTTCTACAGATTACAAGTGTATGAAATTGTGTTCGGTGAGGAAGTGGAATAATGAATTTGGGGAATTCTGACCCGATGTGGAATTGGTCAATGGGGAGAGTCTAGATGAATTGTTTAGAACTTGTTAGAACCCTTAAGTCACTTAAAATTGTACCAAAAGTAAGAAATCTGATTTTTGGTCCTTGAGTTGTTAACTATGCAGAATTTGGAGTGAAATATGGTACAAGACTCTTTGGAATAATGTTAGAAAGATTTAGGTACCCTTGGATAGGTGTAAATGTGTATATGATTCATGTTTGAAGGATTAGAAGTTGGGAAATTGTTTAGTTTTGGTAAAAATCTAGCTTGTTCATAATTCTGCAGAAGTTCTGTAGAAAATTGAGCGTTCGTTGTTGACCGCTCGGTCATGTTCAGGTACTCGGTCATTAACTGGGTTCAATCTCTTTAGAGTCTTACCCGTTCATGACTGTTCAATCTTAGGTGGGTGGGTGGTCTCTTAGTAGTGCTCGGTCTTGTACTAGCACTCGATCTCTTAGTAGGTCTTGGTCTTACACTAGTACTCGGTTCGTATTGGTGTTCGGTCATAACTGTATCCGGTCTCCTAGGGGTCATACTTGTTAATGACCGTTCGATTATGCTTTAGTGAACAATCCTAATAGAGTATTCTGTCTAAGTTAAGAGTGTTCGAGCCTAGGTGTGGGCGTTGTCTTGGTAATGCTCAGACTTGTATTAGTGTTTGGTTTTCCTAGTGGTCGATCTTTAATAGTGTTCGAACACTTCTTCAGCCTTACCTATTATGGACCATTCGATCCTGTTATTTGGGTAGTGAGAAACCGTTCAATCTTCAACTTTCATCAAGGTGTTCGGTCTTGCATGTGATTTCCATTATTGGTTGATAACTTGTTTAATTCAGTAATATGAATATGCTATGTATGAAGAATGAAGTGGATGTTTTCATAAAGTATTATGTTCCAAATGATAGAAAAGAGAATTCCGAGGAGGAATGTCTCAATAATTGGTTATCAAGGTGGTGTTATAGTATGAATATGGACAGCGAAATCCACGACGTTCATCCTGACATTCTAATGATTACCAAGTCTTAAGTAGAGATGGGTAATTCATGTCGTGAGAATAGCAGGAGGCCTTAGTCGAAGGGGGGGGGGGGAGGTCCTACGGTGAGTGATAACGGGTTAACCTCGTGCGACAACTGATGGGTTTCCCGTTACTACACCCATGAGTGCACGAACAACCAAAAGTTACATATTCATACTAGTCCAGACCGTCAAGTTAAAGTGGTTAGTCAATATGTACTTATATGTTTTATACGTGTGCATGAGTGTATTTTAAGATGTTTGAATTGTATGATCACATGAATATTAAATTATACTAGCTTACCCTTCTTTTTTGTTTTGTTATGTTTGTTCTTTCGATTTTTCCTTTACAATGATCATCCTGTGGATGTGAGCAGAGGGAGAGGAGTTTTTGTTTGGAGCAAGCAGTTGAAGGAGAGAATCCATCTGTTTATCATAAGACTGTTCGGTCTTGTACATTGTTTCGTACCAGCATAAGAATTTTATAAAATTTTTAATTTTTATGATTATTTTTGAATAACTATAAGTTAACTTTCTTTATAATAACTGTTCTACCTTATTATTATGTGATGTCTCATTAATATAGTTTCATAATATATTTTTCGGATGTTACATGAATAAATTTTGAAATTCGTATTTAATTGATTTTGAAATTGATCAAAACTTTCAATAAATTTTTAAATTTATTAAATATTTCGAAAAATTTTGAATTTGTTGAATGTTTAAAATTCGTTAAAATTTTTAAAAAATCTTTCAACATCTCGAAATCCATTAAAGCATAAAAGATGAAGGTGTAAGGTTTTTTTTGAATTGCATAGAGAAAAAGACTTTAAAAAAATTACTTTAAGTTATAAAATCTTTTAAAAAAAATAGTTTTGGAATTTTAAAAAAAGTTTGGAAGTAGAGAGAGAAATATATTGAAAGTGCAGGATAAGCTTCCATCAATTAAACATGAAACGGGCTTAAGTCCAAAGTGAACAGGCTTGGATTTTGGGCTTATTCGAGTCCATAACATAACCCTGTGTTCCCATCTTCTCTACCTGGTTAGGTTTTCGCCCTTCCTCTCCCGCCTCCCCCGATCTATATTACAAAGCTTTTCTTCTTCTCCCACAAAATTCATTTCATTTCAACTTTCAATCTTCTTCTCCTCCTTCTTCATCGTAGTGGTGTGTTTGTGAAGTTGATTCGGCGTGGAAATGATGGGAATAGTAAAAGGTTTGAGCAGGAGGAGAGCATGTTGGTTTGGTTTGGCAGTGACAGTGTTTGGAGTTAGGGCAAAGTGAAGAAGGCCCCTGTCCCTTGCTGAGTTATTGCATGGCGACGCTCGCAACTTCTTCCATATCAATGATGATCTCAGGGGTTGTATGAAAAGGCGTGGGTTGCATTCTAGTATGGAATCGCAACTTAGACTTCTCCCCTCACATTGTTCCCTCCCTTCGACACAGTCACTGTTCCGCCACCAATGCGCTTCCTGCGTTGATTACAAACTCCTCTCTGATCCACGCCATCAAACATATCTGCCTTATTTCATCAATTTGTAAATCGTCGATATTCACTATTCACTAACCTAATATTCTCCCTATTATTCCTGTTTTTTGGTCATTTCTGCAACTTTTCTTTTTACATAAATACTGATCCACATCCACATTTTTGTGATATTGTCAGAACTTGAAGTTGGCGGTGATTCGCATATTTGATCTGTAACAGTAGGGAAGGCTCAGGTAAGAAAATCGTAAGTTTCAATTGCCATAGACTTTTTCCTTGATTCGATTTCGAAGAGAAGATTCGTTTCTTCCTTGTATGAATCTGTCCGCTATTGATATTATAATTTCTCTTTGTCTAATAAGTCATTTAATAGAAAATCAATGGTGATAATTTCCTTAAGTTTTTTTAGCTTGCCTAATTGGTTTATTTTATGTTGAACTGTATGAAAAACACAGTTTTAATTAGCTTGGTAGTTTCATTATTTATCCTGTTTAGTTTCCCATTATGAACAAAAAGTTCAAACTCCACTGATAATCTTGCCTAACAATTTTCAAATTTACGGACTCTTTCGGTGGACACAACACTAAAATAAGATTTTCTTCTTTTTTTTACTTAACTACCTTTTATGCTTAAATCTGTTGTTATTTAATCTTAACATTTTAATAAATAATTCAGTTTAATTTAATTTTTTTAGTCAAAATATAAAAATACATTAAATGAAAAAAAAATGATCAGTACATATATAGTGTTGGTAAGCAGGGCTCGTATATAATTCCGCTTCTCCAGATTCTAACTATTTGGGACAAAAAAAATAAAAAGATCAAATAAAATCAAATAGAAAAAATATCTTAATAAACCCCTATCCAACATTTATCGTATCAAATTTTTATTTTAAAATATAAAATAATTTGAAAAAATCAACTACAAAATTAAAAATATTGTTTTATATTGTCGCATAGGGGTAGAAATGTTTTTTGTCTTAAAATTTTCCTAAAAGAAGTGCAAAACGTTTCAAGAATCTAAATGGTGTTTACCTATCATCACAATAAAATCCCTTCACAAACAATATGGTGAAGTATGGTTATTAAATAAATGTACTTTTGCAACACGGGATCATGGTTTGATCTATATAGGCTTGTATTAGTAACAGTGTATTTAGAGATAAAAAAATGAAAAACAATTTCGTCGAAAAATTTATTCTTAATAAAACTTTTAAATTAATTTCATCGATAATGCTTCACAAAGGTTGGGCTAGACTATTTTAATTAGGATTATCAAATACATAAAATATCAATAATGCATGAGTGTGATCTATATACGTAAAATTAACCAAAATGATATAGCCATTAATCATGTGTAATCCCAAACAAAATCAAATATGAGGTTAACATTGTAACCTATGCATAAAAATAATAATGACAATACAGAGACTAGAAAATAGAGTAAGATTAAACGAGAATGACGTAAACCCTTAGTCTTAATGTGATGGCTGATTTAGGATATGTAGGGTTAGAATTGGGGAATTTGAAAAATTAGTCAGAAAGGGAGTTGGAAAGTTGAAAATTTAGGTTGGATAATAGAAGTGAGTTTTTAAATTTTGGATGAAAAAAAAAGTAAACATGATGAAAAGAAAGAATCACTCGTACTAAAATAATATAGATAAATCCTAACTTTTTTATTAAAACTCACTATTTTCATTGATAAAAATGGTTTGGTTTATGTAGAAAATTTAACCATAATTATAAATGATGCTTTAGTTGTAATTACATCCCACTTAAACTAATAATGATCTATTTATGTTAATAATGATTTTACTACTTAATGATTGATTGTAACTGAAATTGTGTAACTAAAAGTCAATCAAAAAGGAATAAAACTTAATGCATCATTTGTAAAGCTAGTCATCCATAGTCTTGGTATTATAACATCTCATTCATGTAATTATTTGCACCAAAATAAAATAAACTAAAATTGGTATAACCAAAAACATGTTTGTTAGCCATTCCAAATCACTAAGTGTTTCGGTATAGATATTTTTCGGTGTGTCTTTGTTGCTTCTAAATGTCTGGGACGCTTGCTTCTCCTCAATTGTTGTCGTTCGCGCTCCTTCAGCTCGTACTGCTCGTCTACTTTCACCAACGGAGAGGGGAGGTACCTGTGAAGATACTCCGATGCTCAAGTCATACGTGAGTTATGGAGCCTCAGCTCTCAAGAAAGTGATTATATTATCACTATAGAATATTATCTAGAGTCAATAAAATGTAAGTGGAACGTACTTGGACTTTGGCCCTGTTATTGTATTTATAAGTGTAAAATAAAAACAACCTTACCTGGAAATCTAGTTAGTCACTCATCGCTTAAAATATCTAAGATATTTTATCCAATAAATATCTTTAATCATACTATACACTAAGTATTACTCATTTTTTTTAGTTGAAATTATGACAATTAAGCTTCATTAAAAATCATGTCACCTTCTTTATCTTCTACGCGATTGAATTTACATCATACATTCCTTCTTCGAGAAGATTTGACTAAAATCTTAAGTTTTTATTTTCCTACTAATTTTATTAAAGTTTATTATGTCCGTATAAAAGGACATTCCTTTTCCATTACAATATGTGGAGCACCTTTCTTGCCAACACTCACTCACCTTTATATGTAACAAGAAATAACACAATGAGTTGTGTTTCATTATTCTCAAGTTTTGTTTTTCATTAATGCATAATAAAGCACTAGGAACAAGCTTCCTTTTTAAACATAGGAGTTAATGTATTTCTTTAACATCACCACCAATTTATTCATGTAAAATGATATCACAAACAGTAAAAGCAAAATAATTGATAAATAAAATTTGTATGCTCTGTTTCCCTAGTTCTCTTTTTTTTTTCTTCATTTTTTCTTCTTTCTTTTTCTCACCTTCTTTCTTCACTCTTAATTTCATCTTTTATTTTTTTTTTGTTTTCTCCTTCAACCTATGTTGATCCTTTATGACTTGCTTGGTGTCATAAATTTTAGTTTAATTTCATGTTCCTTATGTCTCAAATAAAGCGAGCGTTCATTGAGATCAAATATTTTAAAATGAAGCCATAATCATCCTAAAAGAAGATGAGTAAAGTCCATGGGAGCAATATCACATAATATTTCTTTCACACACTGTCTCATAGTGAATCTCATCAACCCTTCATTTGGATGAGAGCTTGTTGGTAAGTGGAGTTTCTCCTTTAATCTTTGGCTCACAACGATGTTATTTTTTCTATAATCGTATGGAACTAAACATAGGTACCTTCAACTAAACACATTTTATAGTAAATCTTTATTGTTATTCTAAATATAGAATCGAGCTTTGATAGCAAATGATGTAAATCTCATTTACACAAAGGCTTATTTAGGATTTTCGGAGTTAAAACTTATAAAAAATTTGAAAAATCAATGAAAATGTGAACTAAAAAGTAGCTAGCATTTCAAATTAGACAAATTTCAAGAAATGTCAATGCCTTGAACTATATAACTTCAATTGAAATTGATTTTATAACGAAAGAAAAATTCACATTCTGAATTTTAATTTAAGCTTAAAAACCACTTAATTTGGATGGATAAATAACATAAGGAAAGACAGAAAGGAACACATAGATGATGGAGGAATTATTTTGGTTCTTAATAAAAAAACCAAGGCATATGTAATCTGTTATGGAAACTAACTTAAACAACAAAAGAAAAATACAAAAGCATAGTATCTAACATGGTTAATGCAATATCTAGCGAAATCTATTTTCTTTGGGATTTATTATTATTGCGCTTAAGATCATTGACCACATAATCTTTCATCCACTTTCGTTGCTACACTTTCCTTTTGGGTTTCACATGTTAACTTTATTGGTCTTCTAATTCCTTATTGAGAGTTAATCTCTCCACCACCACACAGTGCTCCCTGCACCTTCCCATATCCTTTTTACCCTTTAGTAATATCTAGAGGGATGTGAATATGCATTGGATTTTTAAACGGATGTCAACATTCATGAACGAATATCAACATCCATTGAAGGATAAACGAATGTCGATATCCGTTCACGGGTATTGACATCCGTTTAAGAAGATCCTTATTTAAAAGAAGTGGATGCTTCCTGCTAATGCTTTCTTTGCGTTTTCCAACATAGGGAATAATGTATGTTCTTAAACTTGATAAATAATTAATGAGTGTCATACAACTACTTGAGAACGGTTAAAAAAGTTTTCTTTAAAAACAAAAGTTGTTTGATTAAAGATTTAGATGACAAATATATTCTGAAAGTAAAATGGGAAGGGAAAAAACTTTGTTTTAAAATGCATTGATGGAGGATCAAATGTCTTTTCCAATGAAAGAGAATATCATTGGATCAAATTTCTTTTCCAATGAAGACGAGGTTGAAGAAGGTGGAGAGAGACTTGGCGTGAGAGAATCCATGATCCATGCGATGGGTCGGGTTTGAGTTTCTGCAACTAGGAGTAAGGACATGTGCTATCGTGCGTCGTGGGAGAGTTGGATATGATTTCTTGGAGCAGTTGGAGGAGGAGAGAGTGAAAATGAATATGGATTTAGGATTTTAGAAAAAAGTAAATAAATATGGTTAAAATAAAAAAAATGTACTTTTGTAATTAAAATTTTTTAGAAAGATTTGGAGAGATGAGAGGGTGGTGGAACAACACTCTTCCTCATTTGAGTTAGAGCCCATTTCAATCTCTTCCTCTTGCCTTCGGCCCATATCTTTGAAACAATCTAAAAGTAAAGAAAAAATTTATTGTTATTTTTCGAAGAAATACTCATTTACATGTTGACTTTTGTCGGGATTTTTAATAATATTAGTAATGAAAAGTATATCTTTTAAAATATACATATTTGTAGCGGTTCATCATATTAAAACTTCAGTATTTTGGATTATTTTAACAATAGATTTACACTACTTTTATTTTTGTGGAAATATCATAAACCCACTGTTCTTTTGTCTCAGTGAATAATTTCTGGATAGACTGCCACGTATCACTGTCACGTATGCGTTCTCAAAATGTTATTAAAAAAAAGTTGTTAAAAACATATTTTCCTTTCTGGATATACCACCACTTACTCGGTATCAAAATAAAAGAGATTAAAAATTCATAAACTCTAAACTATTCTTCACTAAAATTACAATGAAAAAAAGATTAAAAGTAACTTTTTTTTATTAATATTGGAATACAAATTTCAAAAGATATTTTTGGATCATAAATACTTTTTAAAATATACATTTTCTGCATTCTAAAATTACTGTTGCACTGCCGAAACATTTTGCAACCCTTAAACCCTAAAACGAAGATCCTCTTTCCAAACATCATGCACCCTTAAACCCTCATGTCTATCCTCATTCGTGTTACTCGCCAAAATCCCTCCACCGCTACCCTCCTCACGCGCCGCCTCTCCTCCGCAGCCTCCAAACTCCACTCTTCATACACTTTCAAACCACCCTCGTCTCTCACTCCCGAGCCGCAATGCCCCAATTCCCCTCCAACCAAGCCCAACCAAAAGAAACCCAAGCCCAAATACCGGCCTCCCTCCTCCCTCGACCCGGCCGGCCGCAAGCCGGTTCGTTCCAATGATCTGCCATTCGATTTCCGGTTCAGCTACACGGAGAGCAGCCCAAAGGTGCGACCCATCGGGCTCAGGGAGCCCAAGTATTCTCCCTTTGGGCCGGGCCGGCTCGACCGGAAGTGGACCGGTGTGTGTGCGCCAGCCGTGGACCCCACTGTTGAGAGCTTAGAGGGTGCGGAGGACCCCAAGTTGGAGGAACAGAGGAAGAAGAAGAGAGAGATGATTCAAGGGAAGCCCCTTACCACTGATGAGAGAAAGGCATTGGTTTCGCAATTTGAGAGAAGCAAAACTAATAGGCATGTCAATCTCGGTATGAAAGTTCAAAGACGCTTGATGTTTTTCTTAACTAGGATCGGGGATGTGAAAAATATCACGAGAATAGTAAAAAATAAGGGACTAACTTCGAAATTTATAAATACTAGTCAATGTTAAATTTTTTTTAAGAATATAGAAGTATATCTCATTTAGTTAATTGATGAGTTAATGTTGGGATGCTGGTTAAGGGGCAAAGGCCACTGAAGTATCGATGATGAGAGTAGATTGCATGGTTTTGGTCCTATGAAAAGGGATAAAGGGAGACCAAGAAGGACATTGTTGGAAATTGTTTAAATGGATCTTGTAGTAGATCCCAATAGTGTCGTGTCATATCATGTCGTGTGATCCTTATATGTGTCCTCTCCTAATGTAAGAGGGCTTTTGTTGTTTTTGAAAACAATCATAAGGGCACGCTTAAAATATGTTGAAGTTTGTCACTTTTGTTTTTGTTTTTGAATTTTTGTGCCAGTAAGGTGGTTTTTCATACGAACTTTTTGAATTGTTGCTTGTTTTATATATTTTAGCTTTATTAGACAGATAGCATGATTTTCTATAGAGTTTTGCTTGATGAGACAGACAACGTGATGATCTGTGGTTCTTTCACTGTTAATTTTTGTGCTATTTGTTGGGATGGTCATGTTAATAAATGAATAAGTCTATTGGTTATGATAGCAATTGTTGTGGACATGTTGGATGGGTAAGCGAGGAGGTGTATGAAATGCTGTTTTCCTTTGTACTTGTTTTGAGGAAAATACTGGCACATTGACGTTTAAATAAAAGTTATTGGTTCCGATGTTGTGAATTTGGTATTGCCTTCTCCTTAGTCCATTCAGTTTGTACGCACCTTTCTCGAGCAACTGAGATATTTTTTCATAGAAAAGGCTAAATAAACTAACCAGAATTTATCCTTTTTTCAAATGTTTTCTTCAATCTTTATCTTATCTATTAACAACAAACTTTGATTGTTTTGCTTTCAGGAAGGGATGGTTTAACTCACAACATGCTGAATGTTATTCATAATCATTGGAAATTTGCTGAAGCAGTTAGAATCAAATGCATGGGTGTTCCAACTATGGACATGAAAAATATTTGTACCCAGCTTGAGGTTCATGTCTATTTATACTTTTTGACTTCTTTTGTACCTTGCATGATAAGTAAAGTATTACATTACTATTCATTTAGAAAAACGTGGACTTATATGATAGTTGAACTTCAGGTTGCATTGTCTGTGATGCTTATGTCTAAACTTGTCTGATAATGTGTATAAGTAATTCTTGTGTTCTTGTTGCAGGATAAAACGTTTGGGAAGGTCATCTTCAGACATGGAGGTACACTTATATTATACAGAGGCAGGAATTATAGTCCGAAAAAGAGATCTGTTGTTCCTCTCATGTTGTGGAAGCCCCATGAACCTGTATATCCCAGACTGATTAAGACAACAATTGATGGCTTAAGTATTGAGGAAACGAAAAAAATACGGAAGAGGGGACTAGCTGTTCCTGCTTTAACTAAGCTTGGTGTGTGTTGTTTTTTGTTATTTCAGTTGCCAGTATGCTTTTGCAAACATTATTTATTGACTCTGTAGTGAATTGCAGCCAAAAATGGTTATTATGCTTTTTTGGTACCCATGGTCAGAGATGCTTTCCTCTCCTGTGAATTGGTTCGGATAGATTGTGAGGGGCTTGAAAGGAAAGATTACAAGAAAATAGGCTGCAAACTCAGGGTAAAGACAATTAATTATCTTTAGCTTTGTTGAGTATATTATTGTGATGGGCAGCTTTACAATGCTGTATTGCCCATATAGTTTTCTTGTGTGGTATCATTATAACAAAAAATGCCTTTTTCAGGTTGGATTATTAGGTGGTACCTCAGTATAAGTTTTGAAATTGATTCTGTTTGGGAATTAAATAGGTTATACTTGTTTTGCTGTTTTTTATTTTTGTCCTTGACCGTTTACAAACATACCATAGTATTCTTTATAATATTGTTATGCACTTACTCCGTGTGAATAGTCAGAGGTAGCGTGACATGTATAGTAGTATCATCATTATCATTTTTCTTCTATTGAGGGAGAGGTGAATGGAAATATTTAGTGCATTTTTTCTAGTTGAAGTAGTTATTATCCCTAAAAATATCGTTTTTTGGGTCTAGTCCCTATAAAAGTTTTATTTGGTTTTTGTCCGTAAAAATTGCAAAATATAAAATTACGAGAATCTCTTATTTGTCTAGTTCTTTTATGAATGACGATAGAGCTCTCTCAATCCTCCGAACTTAATTTTTAAGGCAATATGCCTTGTTTCCTCTACCATCTCAAACCACCTATCTAAATCCCTCAATAACAGAACTAACTTACTAACTACTAATGGAGTTTTTAAGTCAAACCAATAGAGTGAGGAGTAATTTTTCTTTATAATTATGTAACTTGAAGGGAAATCACAATGATAGTGGTAACGGTAAGTGATACACTAATGACGGCACTCTGCTCTACATTCCAAACATATAGAGAAGACACGATTTCTAATCTTCAAGTTTTGTTCCCTTTGTTTTCTGATTTAAGTTGCTCACTTTCGATTATATTGTGTATTAATGCAGGACATGGTCCCCTGTATTCTGGTGACTTTTGAGAATGAACAAGTTGTGGTTTGGAGGGGGAAGGATTACAAGCCTCCCAAGGATGGATACTTTCTTAAAGATAGAGAATCGTTTGAAGACAACAATGATGACTTAAATGTGGCACAGGAGCAACAGGCTATTTAGCACTATAATCAGGTGTGAATCAGAAATTCCCTTGAGATTGGAATGTTATGTTCTGTGCAAATGCGGTGATTATGGGAATTTGGATAGTTTACAGCCAAATTTTATGCTCCTATTTCAATATAATAAGATATCTAAACTGTTTATTTTGACGTGGAAATGATGGGAATAATAAAAGGTTTGAGCTGGAAGAACGCTAGTTGGTTTGGTTGGGCGGTGACAGTGTTTGGAGTTAGGGAAAAATGAAGAAGGCCCCTGTCCCTTGCTGAGTAATTGCAATGCGACGCTCGCAACTACTTCCATATCAATGATGATTTCAGGGGTTGTATGAAAAGGCGTGGGTTGCATTCTAGTATGGAATCACAACTTAGACTTCTCCCCACACTTTGTTCCCTCCCTTTGACCCAATCACTGTTCCGCCACCTATGCTCTTCCTGCTATGATTACAACCTTCTCTCTGATCCATGCTTCCAAACATTTCTCCTTTATTTCATCAGTTTATGTAAATTGTATTGCACTTGTCGTTATTCAATATTCACAAACGTATAATTTGCTATGATTTTTCGTTGTCTTTTGGGTTATTTCAGCAACATATAATGTTTTTCCCATAAATTATTTGTACTGATATAGACTGTTATTGTCAGAACTTGACGATGGTGTGGTAAGGTGCATACTCGATCTGAATCAGCAGGGCACACAGATGGGTAATGATATATTTTTATTTAGCCTCTAATATTTTGGGTTAAAATTTCATTATCATTTATAGGAGAAGAAAATTGGAAAATAAAATTAACTAAGTTTCTCCTGAGACTAAAGGCAGCTAGTGTACAAGCTAAATTGTTGTAGCTTGTCATTCATGCATGTTTTCCATGTGCTTCTATTGTATTATTTTTTTTTTTTTGTGTAAATGCAGTCGATGAGGAAATTTCAGATAGTTTACTGCCAAGGTTGATACTTTTATTTGGATATAACAAGATATCTAAACTGTTATTTGTCTATGACTATTATTGGCCTTATAGCTGTTGTAAGGAAAAATGTGAATGAGATGAGCTTTTAATCATGTGCTGGCTATTTACAGTGCAGAACTGCAGGTATTTTGGGTTGGAATTTTTCATATTCCTATGATCTGCAATGGTGTACACAGCTGTTCTATTTGGAGTCAGAGTGGAAGTGCTTGTCAAGAGTTTTTTACCATTGTTTGTCACAAATATATAACAGTCAAGTAGTATTGAATTCATGTTATGTTACATTAGAAGTGGAGTACAAAGGCGTTCTGCATGATATTTAACTACAGGTAACTAAGCAGCATATACTTCCATTCATTATGCAATATAATTATTGCATGTGTTTTCAATTATATATGGCTGTAGCTAGATCTTAGAGAGAAAAAAAGTTTTACATAGTTTGTTTTTATAGTTCTATGCATGCTTAGTTATTTGTAACTAAATATCATGTGGTTGGAATGGACTTTGGTATTTCATGATGTCAGAATCTTGGACTGGAAATGGAGTTGTCACCATTACCAAATTGAAAATTTAAATGTATATATTAGTATGTTACTTACAGTTCCGTGTTTGATTAGTTTAGTCCTACAAATTTCTTATTTCAATACTTATTTTGGTTGCGCTTTTTGTTTGTTAAAAAAAGATTGTCTGATTCCTGGATAAAATGGTTAAAAAAACTAAAAATTTGTATTTGTAAAAGAAATTAAAAGAGTGAAAAATAATATCAAATTGGTAGATTTTGGGTATAAAAATATTATTCTCCTTCCAAGTTATTCTTTAACACAATGAGTGAAGGTTTCTTATTAGTCAAATTGACAAAAGACAACTCAGGAATTCAACCATAATTTTATATTACTGTTTTTTATTATAACCAGTGAAAACTCAACTTGGTTATTAGCAATAAACATTGGATTAACGAATGCTTTAAAAGTTTAAAAAGTAATAATAGTAAGAAATGGAATATGATTGCAGTAACTCAATAATAAGCAAATAATATTACTAGTAATTAGAATGTCAATTTGGTTACCTAACTCATTTGCAGGTCAAGCAAAATTAGGTTAATAATATGCGATATGAAATGAAGTAATTATGGAACTCAGCCATTTTTATTAGCCTGCTCTTTTCTTATTAACCATATTAATTGAAAAATCATTTTATTCAATTCATTTCTTGAAAGTAATTAATAGCAATGATAAAGTTATGAACATTCTACAATCGTATTTTGAATGTCTTATTAAAAAATAAAAACGTAGACAATTTAAAGGTTGAAGTCAATGGCAATTCAGTTGAGAAAGTGAAGAAGTTACATTATGATTGGTTTTAATTCTTCTGTTTTCCGTTCCCTATATTCAATATAAATTAAAGAATAAAATGCGAAAAATTAGTCTTCAGTAATTTAGCTTTGATTAATTAGTAAATCAGTAGCTGTAACATCCCCAAAATACAGTAATTACCATAATTGAGAATTAATTACAATTAACAGTAACCAGGAACGCATACAATGGAAACCCAAAACGGACGTTCTTATATGCACAAAACAACGTACGCAAAATAGGGGAATACATGATTAAGACGAACGGCCTTACAAAATACTTGGCCGAACGTTCTTCAAGCACTAACATTTACAATTCCTATTCTAACGAGCGCCTCTAAGGCTCGGCCTTCACTTCAACCTCTACCAGATTGGCTTCATCCAAATTTTCTTCTTCCAGCACTTGCTCAAGTGATGCTCCACCATCTGCTCACATCCACAACGGATGATCATTGCATTTTGACAAGACGGAAGGTACATGGACAGTAGACAACACAATGGAAATGCAAGGGTAAGCTTATAATATTTAATTTATACAATCAACACATACATTTACATTTCAAAACACACATACAGCATGTGATTCATCAAATAATAATCATAGAAAAATGTAATATAAGACAGACCGTCCGGACTGTATGAACCATGTAGTTACAAGCGTCCTTGCACCCGAGTGGTGTAATAACTGATCAATCCCCAGCTGCCACTCGAGGTTAACCCTATCTGTCCGAAGTACTCAATGGACTAGGGCCTCCTGCCATTCCCACGCATGAATACCCCCTTCTACTTGAAGAGGCGTATCACGGAATATCAGGATGGACCGCGAGGCTTAACTTATCCAGGTTCATACTTTACCATTCAATATTTCACATATGAGACGTTCCTCCTTGGAACGCTCGTTCAAATTCCACAATCGTATAATCAGTTAATACTGTGTTCGAACATCTTAACATCTCATGGTTATAATATTTTCATTCTTTGTTCCATTCTCTGAAAAAGACGGACGTTCAACTTTCTGAAGGAAGAGGACGTACGTTAAAACCAGATTTAAAAGAACTTCTTAAAATCATAAAGACTTCAGAATAAAAGATCAACTCCAGAATATTTTTAAATACTAAGAAGTCATATTATCTCTATTTAGATGAAGAGACATTAAAGAGAATACTTGAATATATAAGGAACTTTGTATTCGAAAGGAACAGGCTACCAGTTAAAGACCGGACGCGAAATATATAAATTTTTCAAATGTTTGGACGAACGCTATTTACGTTCGGTAAGGAAATAAAGATGATGACGAACGTTCGGTTTAAGACCGAACTCTTTATCAAAGCGAACGCTCGGTATATGACCGAGCACAAATCATGACGAACGCTTGGCAAAAGGCCGAGCGCTCTTTAGGACGAACGCTCAATATGGAACCGAGCGCTCTTTAGGACGAACGCTCAAAATGAAACCGAGCGCTCTTTAGGACGAACGCTCAAAATGAAACCGAGCGCTCTTTAGGACGAACGCTCGGTTTAAGACCGAGCGTTAATGTATTCATAAAGTTTCAAATATTTATAACAACTGAGCTGAACGAACGCTCAGACATTCAATTGGGGACGCTCGTTCACGAGCAGAATTCTTTCCAAGTGAAGGAATCCCGTTCTAAGTTATTTCGAGGAAAACCGAACGGTCTAAGACCGTACGGTGACGAGCGTCATTTTTCAAGGGAAGATTTAAAGTTTCAGATTTTTCAACCTTAACAGAATTTTCCAGATTTCAAATTTATAAACTTTATAACTTTCATTCCAGATTTAATTCACCTTAAATATCATCATCATATAGATCTCAACATTTTGATCATTCCAACTATACAATAACCATGCTCCATACATACGTAATCAAATCAACATGCATTTAATCAAAATCAACAGCATATATAATACATACAAACAATGCTCATTCATGACAGATCAATCAAAACCAGAAATCATATCAGATATCAGTAAACGTGCATAACAGCTCAAACTTTCATACTTTTTACACATGCAAGTATAAATTAAACATATAAGCTTCCCTTACCTGGATAGCAGTGAACGTTTAACAGTATAACTTGAATCTGCCCAACTATGACTTTCTACCCGCTAAGCTCTTCCTTACGCTCCTTAACTAAGTCTAACCAAAGAAAACTCAGAAACTCAGATTTTATCCTTGCATGCAACTGAAACAGCGTTCATAGTAACTCCAGAACTAGGGTATGGCTGGGAAACTTACCGGTTACAGGATCAAAAGAGGTTCGGCTCAAAATGAAGCTTACTGGCCCGTGAACGTTTCTACGGTTTCAGAAAGTTGATTGGAGTTGAAAGAAGTGAGTAATGGTAGAGAGAAGATGAAGGTTCTTAGAGAGAAGTTGGAGAAAAATGGAGGTTTTAGGTTCTGGGGAAGACGAAGTGTGCGAGCAAGTGAGAGAGAGTTTCTCAAAACTCAGATTTTGTGGATTCCCACGTCAAACGGACGAGCGTCTCCCAGCCTGCCACCTGCACACCAAACCCTGCTTTGGAAGCTTCTCCCGCGACACGTGGCGTGCTTGCATGCAAAGATTGGTGCGTTTTTAATGTTTCCAGAGAAATGATTTTTGGCTCAGCTTTTCGTGCACAGCAGAGATGAAATCAGAGTTGGGAGCGGGTTTTTAAGGGGATTAAACATTGATTGAGGGGTGAATTAATTTGATTTGACACAGAATTATTATTGCTAATTATATAGGGTTTTACATTCTCCCTAACTACAAAAATTTTCGTCCTCGAAAATTCAGAAATTACATGAAAATAATTGCGGATATAAATCCTTCATTGCACTCTCCACCTCCCACGTTGAATCTTCAGTTTTAGCGTCCCACACAACTTTCACTAAACGAACGTCTTTTCCTTTGTGCAGCTTGGTGCGAACGTCTTCAATGCGGACTGGTTGTAACTCCAACGTTCGGTCTGGACGCAGTTGAATATCTTCCAGTTCTAAGACATGGGAGGGATTAGCTATATACTTCCTAAGCTGAGACACATGGAAGACTGGATGCAGATTTGATAGCTGAGGAGGCAACGCCAGTTCATAAGCTACTGGTCCAATCTTTTTCAATATTTGATACGGACCTATGAACTTGGGAGACAACTTCTTTTGGACGAACCACTCTCCCTACTCCAGTGATCGGATTTAGTCTCAAAAACACGTGGTCTCCTGCAGCAAACTCCAATGGTCTTCTTCTTCTATTCGCATAGGACTTCTGCCTGCTAAGGGACGTCTTCAACCTCTCCTGGATCAATTTAACTTTCTCGGTCGTTTGCTGGATGAGTTCAGGTCCAGTTAGCACGTTCTCTCCCTCTTGGAACCAGCAAAGTGGCGTTCGGCATTTCCTCCCATAGAGAGCTTCAAACGGCGCCATTCCAATGCTAGACTGGAAGCTATTGTTGTACGTGAATTCCACAAGAGGCAGTACCTCATCCCACGCGCCTAAGTGATCTAGGACGCACGTCCTCAGTAGGTCTTCTAGCGTCTGGATAGTACGTTCAGATTGGCCGTCCGTTTGTGGATGGTATGCTGAACTCATCTGCAGCTTGCTTCCCAATTCTCCTTGTAAGGATTGCCAAAAACGAGATGTAAATCTCGTGTCTCGGTCAGAAACTATGCTTGAAGGCACCCCATGAAGACGAACGATCTCATTTATATACAGCTTGGCCAAATTAGTCATGGACATCTTCAGGTTCACGGCCAAGAAGTGTGCGCTCTTCGTCAATCTATCCACGATCACCCAAATTGAGTCATGATTCCTAACCGTTCGTGGTAGATGAGTCACGAAGTCCATGGAGATGCTGTCCCACTTCCATTCTGGAATTTCCAACTGTTGAAGCAACCCTCCTGGTCGTTGGTGTTCGGCCTTAGCGCGTTGACAAGTTAAACAGGATGCCACAAAACGAGCGACATCACTCTTCATTCCAGGCCACCAGAACGAACGCCTAAGATCTTGGTACATCTTAGTCATACCGGGATGTATGCTAAGACGACTATGATGCGCCTCTTCTAAAATAATCCGCTTCAGCTCTCCATCATTAGGAATGCACGTTCTACCAAGGTAACGTAGCATACCGTCCGTCCCAGCATTGAATTCCTTAGCTTTATCTGAACCGAGCGCGCTAAAGATCTTCACCAACTCTTCATCCTCACGTTGCTTCATCCAGATACGGTCAAATATGCTACTTGATATTCTAAGGTTACAGCACTTGATACTGTTCGGCTCCAGCTCAAACTGCAACCTTAGATCTCTGAAACTTTCCACTAAGTGCAGCTCCTTCACCATCATTAAAGAGACATGCACTGACTTCCTGCTTAGGGCGTCCGCCACTACATTGGCCTTCCCGGGATGATAGAGCAACTCAAATTCGTAGTCCTTCAAAAATTCTAACCAACGCCTCTGCCTCATGTTCAACTCCTTCTGATCAAATAAGTACTTGAGGCTCTTGTGATCACTGAAGACTTGGAATGTAGATCCGTACAGGTAGTGCCTCCAAATCTTCAGTGCAAAAACGACCGCTGCCAATTCCAAGTCGTGTGTGGGGTAGTTACGCTCATGAACCTTCAATTGACGAGACGCGTACGCTACTGCTCGTCTCTCTTGCATAAGCACACAGCCCAACCCTTGATGAGAAGCGTCACAGTATACTTCAAAGGGTCTGGACGTGTCCGGAATAATTAAAACTGGAGCGCTCGTCAACTTATTCTTCAACTCTTGGAAGCGTTCCTCACACAAGTCAGTCCACGCGAACGGTTTGTCCTTCCTTGTGAGCTGTGTCAGCGGTGCTACTATCTTAGAAAAACCTTCAATGAAGCGTCTATAATAACCCGCAAGACCAACAAAACTCCTCACTTCCGTGACCGAACGCGGGCTCTTCCATTCTAACACTGCTCTCACCTTAGAAGGATCCACTGAAATACCTTCAGCCGAGACCACATGGCCCAAAAACTGCACCTCCTTCATCCAAAATTCACACTTGGACAGTTTTGCATACAACTCCTTTTCTCTCAACACGCTCAGCACTGCCCTCAAGTGTTCTTCATGCTCGGCTTGTGTCTTGGAGTAGATGAGAATGTCATCTATAAAAACGACCACGAACTTGTCCAAGTATGGCCGGAAAATGCGGTTCATATAATCCATGAACACTGCAGGAGCGTTCGTTACTCCAAATGGCATCACTACATACTCGTAGTGTCCATATCGCGACCTGAAAGCAGTCTTCTGGATGTCGTCCTCCTTCACCCTGATTTGGTGATATCCCGAACGCAGATCAATCTTGGAGAACACCGTTGCCCCATGCAGTTGATCCAATAAGTCATCAATCCTTGGCAACGGGTACTTGTTCTTGATGGTCAGCTTGTTTAATTGCCTGTAGTCTATACATAACCGAGAGCTGCCATCCTTCTTCTTCACTAAGAGCACAGGCGCTCCCCAGGGCGATACGCTCGGCCTTATGAATTGCTTCTCCATCAGTTCTTCAATTTGCTTTTTGAGTTCAACCAACTCTGCAGGCGCCATCCGATATGGTTGAACTGAGATAGGTGCTGCCGTGGTCACCAAGTCAATGGTGAATTCAATTTCACGCACAGGAGGCAGTCCAGGGATCTCTTCTGGAAAGACATCCTGGAATTCGTCCACAACCGTTCGTCCTTTAGTACACTTAAGGGACGAACGCTCAAAATTCTCATCCGCACTCTCTCGGTCTTCATGCGTCATGATCAAGTAACAAGCCGCGCCTTCCATAATGTCTTCTTTCAGTTTACCGAGCGTCACACCCAACTCCTCTTCATATTCTTCAGGAAAAATTAACTTCTTAGCTCCACAATCTATGAGAATGCGATTGGTATTTAGCCAATCCATTCCCAGAATTACCTCTAAGTCTTTGAGAGGCAAACAGATAAGATTCACCTTGTACCTACGTCCTTCTACCTCAACAGGACATCTCACACACATGGTAGACGTCCTCACTTCACTCGCAGCTGGTGTTGACACCACCAGATCAAAGTGCATCTCGCTCTCAGCTATGCCCAACTTATCAACGCACGCCTTCGATATGAAGGAGTGTGTTGCCCCCGAATCAAACAACACACAACATTGCATTCCAAATAACAAGCACGTACTGGTGATAAGTGTACCTGAACTTGCTGCTTCTGCCCCAGTAATTGCATATACACGCCCAGTAGCTTGGGCTCGTCCACCCCTTCCTTGCTGATTTCTTCCTGCGTTCGGCGGCCTCATCACTGCACGTCCGCCCATATTACACTCATTTTCCAGATGGCCATTTCGCCTACACCGAGTGCAATATTTTACTCCAACCAGTTGAGGACATGACGAACGATAATGTGGCCCTCCACACTTGTAACATACCACACTACCTTGCTGTCCAGACTGTCCGGCAGGAACCAAAGCTTGAGATCCGCTCGCGTTGGCTGCTGGACGAGCGTAAGGGGATCCTCTCTGATTCACATTTCCCCTTGAGACAATCGGCCCCCTTACTGTTTGCTGTTTCTTGTACCGTTCCGCCTCTGCCAAATTTTTCTCTAACACCTTAGCTCTTTCCACCATAGCAGGGAACGTTCGGATACACAAGCTGGAAATTACAACCTTCAAATCACTGCGCAAACCGTTCTCAAATTTTCTGCACTGCCACTCCTCACTAGTGGCCATTGTATTGAAACGAATCAAGTGTTTGAACTTGTTCGTATATTCAGAAACTGACATTCCTCCTTGGACCAGCTGTAAAAACTCAACCTCCTTCGCAAAACGGACGCTGTCAGGGAAGTACTCTTCATAAAATTTATTCCTGAAAACCTCCCAAGTAATCTGTTGTTGAGCGTCCGTCAAGATGGCCCTAGCGCTCGCCCACCAGTGGCTCGCTTCTCCAGTTAACAAATATTCAGTGTATGCCAATCGGTTCTCATCCGGACACCTCTTGGCATTGAAGATCCTTTCCATATCCCTTAGCCATTGGTCAGCCTCGTCCGGAAGACACTTGCCACTGAATTTGGATGGATGGTGCTGGAGAAAACTCTCCAAACTCCATTCAGCATTCGGTTGAGCAGCATGTGGTGTGGCGTTTGAAGAAGATGCTCCAGGCGCACCTCTAGTTGTGGCAAGGATGTCCATTAATTGCCTCTGTGTTGCTTCCGAATGAACACGCGAGGCCTCCAGACTCTGCATTGCTTCCTGATTTTGCCTCATCAAGGCAGTGTTCTGCTCAACTAATGTCGTATTTTGTTGTTGAAGTCTGTCGATTACAGTTTCCAACATCCTAACGTTGTTGGACGTGTCAGGCTCGTTCGGTTGTGGTGGAGGAGGTAGTCTAGGTGCCATTTGTTCTCTGAACACAGAGAAAAACGAACGTTAATTATGTCCAAGAGTTAAATCAATAATAACTCATCAAACATACAATAAGCACACGGCAAAAACACAGTGCACTCATAACCCTACAGTGTCCTTTAATTAGAACAAAACTGCTCTGATACCACTAATGTAACATCCCCAAAATACAGTAATTACCATAATTGAGAATTAATTACAATTAACAGTAACCAAACCAGTCTTTGCATTAAACAGGATTAAAAGCCAAACTGCATCAGTACAAAAGAACGTTCAGGAACGCATACAATGGAAACCCAAAACGGACGTTCTTATATGCACAAAACAACGTACGCAAAATAGGGGAATACATGATTAAGACGAACGGCCTTACAAAATACTTGGCCGAACGTTCTTCAAGCACTAACATTTACAATTCCTATTCTAACGAGCGCCTCTAAGGCTCGGCCTTCACTTCAACCTCTACCAGATTGGCTTCATCCAAATTTTCTTCTTCCAGCACTTGCTCAAGTGATGCTCCACCATCTGCTCACATCCACAACGGATGATCATTGCATTTTGACAAGACGGAAGGTACATGGACAGTAGACAACACAATGGAAATGCAAGGGTAAGCTTATAATATTTAATTTATACAATCAACACATACATTTACATTTCAAAACACACATACAGCATGTGATTCATCAAATAATAATCATAGAAAAATGTAATATAAGACAGACCGTCCGGACTGTATGAACCATGTAGTTACAAGCGTCCTTGCACCCGAGTGGTGTAATAACTGATCAATCCCCAGCTGCCACTCGAGGTTAACCCTATCTGTCCGAAGTACTCAATGGACTAGGGCCTCCTGCCATTCCCACGCATGAATACCCCCTTCTACTTGAAGAGGCGTATCACGGAATATCAGGATGGACCGCGAGGCTTAACTTATCCAGGTTCATACTTTACCATTCAATATTTCACATATGAGACGTTCCTCCTTGGAACGCTCGTTCAAATTCCACAATCGTATAATCAGTTAATACTGTGTTCGAACATCTTAACATCTCATGGTTATAATATTTTCATTCTTTGTTCCATTCTCTGAAAAAGACGGACGTTCAACTTTCTGAAGGAAGAGGACGTACGTTAAAACCAGATTTAAAAGAACTTCTTAAAATCATAAAGACTTCAGAATAAAAGATCAACTCCAGAATATTTTTAAATACTAAGAAGTCATATTATCTCTATTTAGATGAAGAGACATTAAAGAGAATACTTGAATATATAAGGAACTTTGTATTCGAAAGGAACAGGCTACCAGTTAAAGACCGGACGTGAAATATATAAATTTTTCAAATGTTTGGACGAACGCTATTTACGTTCGGTAAGGAAATAAAGATGATGACGAACGTTCGGTTTAAGACCGAACTCTTTATCAAAGCGAACGCTCGGTATATGACCGAGCACAAATCATGACGAACGCTTGGCAAAAGGCCGAGCGCTCTTTAGGACGAACGCTCAATATGGAACCGAGCGCTCTTTAGGACGAACGCTCAAAATGAAACCGAGCGCTCTTTAGGACGAACGCTCAAAATGAAACCGAGCGCTCTTTAGGACGAACGCTCGGTTTAAGACCGAGCGTTAATGTATTCATAAAGTTTCAAATATTTATAACAACTGAGCTGAACGAACGCTCAGACATTCAATTGGGGACGCTCGTTCACGAGCAGAATTCTTTCCAAGTGAAGGAATCCCGTTCTAAGTTATTTCGAGGAAAACCGAACGGTCTAAGACCGTACGGTGACGAGCGTCATTTTTCAAGGGAAGATTTAAAGTTTCAGATTTTTCAACCTTAACAGAATTTTCCAGATTTCAAATTTATAAACTTTATAACTTTCATTCCAGATTTAATTCACCTTAAATATCATCATCATATAGATCTCAACATTTTGATCATTCCAACTATACAATAACCATGCTCCATACATACGTAATCAAATCAACATGCATTTAATCAAAATCAACAGCATATATAATACATACAAACAATGCTCATTCATGACAGATCAATCAAAACCAGAAATCATATCAGATATCAGTAAACGTGCATAACAGCTCAAACTTTCATACTTTTTACACATGCAAGTATAAATTAAACATATAAGCTTCCCTTACCTGGATAGCAGTGAACGTTTAACAGTATAACTTGAATCTGCCCAACTATGACTTTCTACCCGCTAAGCTCTTCCTTACGCTCCTTAACTAAGTCTAACCAAAGAAAACTCAGAAACTCAGATTTTATCCTTGCATGCAACTGAAACAGCGTTCATAGTAACTCCAGAACTAGGGTATGGCTGGGAAACTTACCGGTTACAGGATCAAAAGAGGTTCGGCTCAAAATGAAGCTTACTGGCCCGTGAACGTTTCTACGGTTTCAGAAAGTTGATTGGAGTTGAAAGAAGTGAGTAATGGTAGAGAGAAGATGAAGGTTCTTAGAGAGAAGTTGGAGAAAAATGGAGGTTTTAGGTTCTGGGGAAGACGAAGTGTGCGAGCAAGTGAGAGAGAGTTTCTCAAAACTCAGATTTTGTGGATTCCCACGTCAAACGGACGAGCGTCTCCCAGCCTGCCACCTGCACACCAAACCCTGCTTTGGAAGCTTCTCCCGCGACACGTGGCGTGCTTGCATGCAAAGATTGGTGCGTTTTTAATGTTTCCAGAGAAATGATTTTTGGCTCAGCTTTTCGTGCACAGCAGAGATGAAATCAGAGTTGGGAGCGGGTTTTTAAGGGGATTAAACATTGATTGAGGGGTGAATTAATTTGATTTGACACAGAATTATTATTGCTAATTATATAGGGTTTTACATTCTCCCTAACTACAAAAATTTTCGTCCTCGAAAATTCAGAAATTACATGAAAATAATTGCGGATATAAATCCTTCATTGCACTCTCCACCTCCCACGTTGAATCTTCAGTTTTAGCGTCCCACACAACTTTCACTAAACGAACGTCTTTTCCTTTGTGCAGCTTGGTGCGAACGTCTTCAATGCGGACTGGTTGTAACTCCAACGTTCGGTCTGGACGCAGTTGAATATCTTCCAGTTCTAAGACATGGGAGGGATTAGCTATATACTTCCTAAGCTGAGACACATGGAAGACTGGATGCAGATTTGATAGCTGAGGAGGCAACGCCAGTTCATAAGCTACTGGTCCAATCTTTTTCAATATTTGATACGGACCTATGAACTTGGGAGACAACTTCTTTTGGACGAACCACTCTCCCTACTCCAGTGATCGGATTTAGTCTCAAAAACACGTGGTCTCCTGCAGCAAACTCCAATGGTCTTCTTCTTCTATTCGCATAGGACTTCTGCCTGCTAAGGGACGTCTTCAACCTCTCCTGGATCAATTTAACTTTCTCGGTCGTTTGCTGGATGAGTTCAGGTCCAGTTAGCACGTTCTCTCCCTCTTGGAACCAGCAAAGTGGCGTTCGGCATTTCCTCCCATAGAGAGCTTCAAACGGCGCCATTCCAATGCTAGACTGGAAGCTATTGTTGTACGTGAATTCCACAAGAGGCAGTACCTCATCCCACGCGCCTAAGTGATCTAGGACGCACGTCCTCAGTAGGTCTTCTAGCGTCTGGATAGTACGTTCAGATTGGCCGTCCGTTTGTGGATGGTATGCTGAACTCATCTGCAGCTTGCTTCCCAATTCTCCTTGTAAGGATTGCCAAAAACGAGATGTAAATCTCGTGTCTCGGTCAGAAACTATGCTTGAAGGCACCCCATGAAGACGAACGATCTCATTTATATACAGCTTGGCCAAATTAGTCATGGACATCTTCAGGTTCACGGCCAAGAAGTGTGCGCTCTTCGTCAATCTATCCACGATCACCCAAATTGAGTCATGATTCCTAACCGTTCGTGGTAGATGAGTCACGAAGTCCATGGAGATGCTGTCCCACTTCCATTCTGGAATTTCCAACTGTTGAAGCAACCCTCCTGGTCGTTGGTGTTCGGCCTTAGCGCGTTGACAAGTTAAACAGGATGCCACAAAACGAGCGACATCACTCTTCATTCCAGGCCACCAGAACGAACGCCTAAGATCTTGGTACATCTTAGTCATACCGGGATGTATGCTAAGACGACTATGATGCGCCTCTTCTAAAATAATCCGCTTCAGCTCTCCATCATTAGGAATGCACGTTCTACCAAGGTAACGTAGCATACCGTCCGTCCCAGCATTGAATTCCTTAGCTTTATCTGAACCGAGCGCGCTAAAGATCTTCACCAACTCTTCATCCTCACGTTGCTTCATCCAGATACGGTCAAATATGCTACTTGATATTCTAAGGTTACAGCACTTGATACTGTTCGGCTCCAGCTCAAACTGCAACCTTAGATCTCTGAAACTTTCCACTAAGTGCAGCTCCTTCACCATCATTAAAGAGACATGCACTGACTTCCTGCTTAGGGCGTCCGCCACTACATTGGCCTTCCCGGGATGATAGAGCAACTCAAATTCGTAGTCCTTCAAAAATTCTAACCAACGCCTCTGCCTCATGTTCAACTCCTTCTGATCAAATAAGTACTTGAGGCTCTTGTGATCACTGAAGACTTGGAATGTAGATCCGTACAGGTAGTGCCTCCAAATCTTCAGTGCAAAAACGACCGCTGCCAATTCCAAGTCGTGTGTGGGGTAGTTACGCTCATGAACCTTCAATTGACGAGACGCGTACGCTACTGCTCGTCTCTCTTGCATAAGCACACAGCCCAACCCTTGATGAGAAGCGTCACAGTATACTTCAAAGGGTCTGGACGTGTCCGGAATAATTAAAACTGGAGCGCTCGTCAACTTATTCTTCAACTCTTGGAAGCGTTCCTCACACAAGTCAGTCCACGCGAACGGTTTGTCCTTCCTTGTGAGCTGTGTCAGCGGTGCTACTATCTTAGAAAAACCTTCAATGAAGCGTCTATAATAACCCGCAAGACCAACAAAACTCCTCACTTCCGTGACCGAACGCGGGCTCTTCCATTCTAACACTGCTCTCACCTTAGAAGGATCCACTGAAATACCTTCAGCCGAGACCACATGGCCCAAAAACTGCACCTCCTTCATCCAAAATTCACACTTGGACAGTTTTGCATACAACTCCTTTTCTCTCAACACGCTCAGCACTGCCCTCAAGTGTTCTTCATGCTCGGCTTGTGTCTTGGAGTAGATGAGAATGTCATCTATAAAAACGACCACGAACTTGTCCAAGTATGGCCGGAAAATGCGGTTCATATAATCCATGAACACTGCAGGAGCGTTCGTTACTCCAAATGGCATCACTACATACTCGTAGTGTCCATATCGCGACCTGAAAGCAGTCTTCTGGATGTCGTCCTCCTTCACCCTGATTTGGTGATATCCCGAACGCAGATCAATCTTGGAGAACACCGTTGCCCCATGCAGTTGATCCAATAAGTCATCAATCCTTGGCAACGGGTACTTGTTCTTGATGGTCAGCTTGTTTAATTGCCTGTAGTCTATACATAACCGAGAGCTGCCATCCTTCTTCTTCACTAAGAGCACAGGCGCTCCCCAGGGCGATACGCTCGGCCTTATGAATTGCTTCTCCATCAGTTCTTCAATTTGCTTTTTGAGTTCAACCAACTCTGCAGGCGCCATCCGATATGGTTGAACTGAGATAGGTGCTGCCGTGGTCACCAAGTCAATGGTGAATTCAATTTCACGCACAGGAGGCAGTCCAGGGATCTCTTCTGGAAAGACATCCTGGAATTCGTCCACAACCGTTCGTCCTTTAGTACACTTAAGGGACGAACGCTCAAAATTCTCATCCGCACTCTCTCGGTCTTCATGCGTCATGATCAAGTAACAAGCCGCGCCTTCCATAATGTCTTCTTTCAGTTTACCGAGCGTCACACCCAACTCCTCTTCATATTCTTCAGGAAAAATTAACTTCTTAGCTCCACAATCTATGAGAATGCGATTGGTATTTAGCCAATCCATTCCCAGAATTACCTCTAAGTCTTTGAGAGGCAAACAGATAAGATTCACCTTGTACCTACGTCCTTCTACCTCAACAGGACATCTCACACACATGGTAGACGTCCTCACTTCACTCGCAGCTGGTGTTGACACCACCAGATCAAAGTGCATCTCGCTCTCAGCTATGCCCAACTTATCAACGCACGCCTTCGATATGAAGGAGTGTGTTGCCCCCGAATCAAACAACACACAACATTGCATTCCAAATAACAAGCACGTACTGGTGATAAGTGTACCTGAACTTGCTGCTTCTGCCCCAGTAATTGCATATACACGCCCAGTAGCTTGGGCTCGTCCACCCCTTCCTTGCTGATTTCTTCCTGCGTTCGGCGGCCTCATCACTGCACGTCCGCCCATATTACACTCATTTTCCAGATGGCCATTTCGCCTACACCGAGTGCAATATTTTACTCCAACCAGTTGAGGACATGACGAACGATAATGTGGCCCTCCACACTTGTAACATACCACACTACCTTGCTGTCCAGACTGTCCGGCAGGAACCAAAGCTTGAGATCCGCTCGCGTTGGCTGCTGGACGAGCGTAAGGGGATCCTCTCTGATTCACATTTCCCCTTGAGACAATCGGCCCCCTTACTGTTTGCTGTTTCTTGTACCGTTCCGCCTCTGCCAAATTTTTCTCTAACACCTTAGCTCTTTCCACCATAGCAGGGAACGTTCGGATACACAAGCTGGAAATTACAACCTTCAAATCACTGCGCAAACCGTTCTCAAATTTTCTGCACTGCCACTCCTCACTAGTGGCCATTGTATTGAAACGAATCAAGTGTTTGAACTTGTTCGTATATTCAGAAACTGACATTCCTCCTTGGACCAGCTGTAAAAACTCAACCTCCTTCGCAAAACGGACGCTGTCAGGGAAGTACTCTTCATAAAATTTATTCCTGAAAACCTCCCAAGTAATCTGTTGTTGAGCGTCCGTCAAGATGGCCCTAGCGCTCGCCCACCAGTGGCTCGCTTCTCCAGTTAACAAATATTCAGTGTATGCCAATCGGTTCTCATCCGGACACCTCTTGGCATTGAAGATCCTTTCCATATCCCTTAGCCATTGGTCAGCCTCGTCCGGAAGACACTTGCCACTGAATTTGGATGGATGGTGCTGGAGAAAACTCTCCAAACTCCATTCAGCATTCGGTTGAGCAGCATGTGGTGTGGCGTTTGAAGAAGATGCTCCAGGCGCACCTCTAGTTGTGGCAAGGATGTCCATTAATTGCCTCTGTGTTGCTTCCGAATGAACACGCGAGGCCTCCAGACTCTGCATTGCTTCCTGATTTTGCCTCATCAAGGCAGTGTTCTGCTCAACTAATGTCGTATTTTGTTGTTGAAGTCTGTCGATTACAGTTTCCAACATCCTAACGTTGTTGGACGTGTCAGGCTCGTTCGGTTGTGGTGGAGGAGGTAGTCTAGGTGCCATTTGTTCTCTGAACACAGAGAAAAACGAACGTTAATTATGTCCAAGAGTTAAATCAATAATAACTCATCAAACATACAATAAGCACACGGCAAAAACACAGTGCACTCATAACCCTACAGTGTCCTTTAATTAGAACAAAACTGCTCTGATACCACTAATGTAACATCCCCAAAATACAGTAATTACCATAATTGAGAATTAATTACAATTAACAGTAACCAAACCAGTCTTTGCATTAAACAGGATTAAAAGCCAAACTGCATCAGTACAAAAGAACGTTCAGGAACGCATACAATGGAAACCCAAAACGGACGTTCTTATATGCACAAAACAACGTACGCAAAATAGGGGAATACATGATTAAGACGAACGGCCTTACAAAATACTTGGCCGAACGTTCTTCAAGCACTAACATTTACAATTCCTATTCTAACGAGCGCCTCTAAGGCTCGGCCTTCACTTCAACCTCTACCAGATTGGCTTCATCCAAATTTTCTTCTTCCAGCACTTGCTCAAGTGATGCTCCACCATCTGCTCACATCCACAACGGATGATCATTGCATTTTGACAAGACGGAAGGTACATGGACAGTAGACAACACAATGGAAATGCAAGGGTAAGCTTATAATATTTAATTTATACAATCAACACATACATTTACATTTCAAAACACACATACAGCATGTGATTCATCAAATAATAATCATAGAAAAATGTAATATAAGACAGACCGTCCGGACTGTATGAACCATGTAGTTACAAGCGTCCTTGCACCCGAGTGGTGTAATAACTGATCAATCCCCAGCTGCCACTCGAGGTTAACCCTATCTGTCCGAAGTACTCAATGGACTAGGGCCTCCTGCCATTCCCACGCATGAATACCCCCTTCTACTTGAAGAGGCGTATCACGGAATATCAGGATGGACCGCGAGGCTTAACTTATCCAGGTTCATACTTTACCATTCAATATTTCACATATGAGACGTTCCTCCTTGGAACGCTCGTTCAAATTCCACAATCGTATAATCAGTTAATACTGTGTTCGAACATCTTAACATCTCATGGTTATAATATTTTCATTCTTTGTTCCATTCTCTGAAAAAGACGGACGTTCAACTTTCTGAAGGAAGAGGACGTACGTTAAAACCAGATTTAAAAGAACTTCTTAAAATCATAAAGACTTCAGAATAAAAGATCAACTCCAGAATATTTTTAAATACTAAGAAGTCATATTATCTCTATTTAGATGAAGAGACATTAAAGAGAATACTTGAATATATAAGGAACTTTGTATTCGAAAGGAACAGGCTACCAGTTAAAGACCGGACGTGAAATATATAAATTTTTCAAATGTTTGGACGAACGCTATTTACGTTCGGTAAGGAAATAAAGATGATGACGAACGTTCGGTTTAAGACCGAACTCTTTATCAAAGCGAACGCTCGGTATATGACCGAGCACAAATCATGACGAACGCTTGGCAAAAGGCCGAGCGCTCTTTAGGACGAACGCTCAATATGGAACCGAGCGCTCTTTAGGACGAACGCTCAAAATGAAACCGAGCGCTCTTTAGGACGAACGCTCAAAATGAAACCGAGCGCTCTTTAGGACGAACGCTCGGTTTAAGACCGAGCGTTAATGTATTCATAAAGTTTCAAATATTTATAACAACTGAGCTGAACGAACGCTCAGACATTCAATTGGGGACGCTCGTTCACGAGCAGAATTCTTTCCAAGTGAAGGAATCCCGTTCTAAGTTATTTCGAGGAAAATCGAACGGTCTAAGACCGTACGGTGACGAGCGTCATTTTTCAAGGGAAGATTTAAAGTTTCAGATTTTTCAACCTTAACAGAATTTTCCAGATTTCAAATTTATAAACTTTATAACTTTCATTCCAGATTTAATTCACCTTAAATATCATCATCATATAGATCTCAACATTTTGATCATTCCAACTATACAATAACCATGCTCCATACATACGTAATCAAATCAACATGCATTTAATCAAAATCAACAGCATATATAATACATACAAACAATGCTCATTCATGACAGATCAATCAAAACCAGAAATCATATCAGATATCAGTAAACGTGCATAACAGCTCAAACTTTCATACTTTTTACACATGCAAGTATAAATTAAACATATAAGCTTCCCTTACCTGGATAGCAGTGAACGTTTAACAGTATAACTTGAATCTGCCCAACTATGACTTTCTACCCGCTAAGCTCTTCCTTACGCTCCTTAACTAAGTCTAACCAAAGAAAACTCAGAAACTCAGATTTTATCCTTGCATGCAACTGAAACAGCGTTCATAGTAACTCCAGAACTAGGGTATGGCTGGGAAACTTACCGGTTACAGGATCAAAAGAGGTTCGGCTCAAAATGAAGCTTACTGGCCCGTGAACGTTTCTACGGTTTCAGAAAGTTGATTGGAGTTGAAAGAAGTGAGTAATGGTAGAGAGAAGATGAAGGTTCTTAGAGAGAAGTTGGAGAAAAATGGAGGTTTTAGGTTCTGGGGAAGACGAAGTGTGCGAGCAAGTGAGAGAGAGTTTCTCAAAACTCAGATTTTGTGGATTCCCACGTCAAACGGACGAGCGTCTCCCAGCCTGCCACCTGCACACCAAACCCTGCTTTGGAAGCTTCTCCCGCGACACGTGGCGTGCTTGCATGCAAAGATTGGTGCGTTTTTAATGTTTCCAGAGAAATGATTTTTGGCTCAGCTTTTCGTGCACAGCAGAGATGAAATCAGAGTTGGGAGCGGGTTTTTAAGGGGATTAAACATTGATTGAGGGGTGAATTAATTTGATTTGACACAGAATTATTATTGCTAATTATATAGGGTTTTACATTCTCCCTAACTACAAAAATTTTCGTCCTCGAAAATTCAGAAATTACATGAAAATAATTGCGGATATAAATCCTTCATTGCACTCTCCACCTCCCACGTTGAATCTTCAGTTTTAGCGTCCCACACAACTTTCACTAAACGAACGTCTTTTCCTTTGTGCAGCTTGGTGCGAACGTCTTCAATGCGGACTGGTTGTAACTCCAACGTTCGGTCTGGACGCAGTTGAATATCTTCCAGTTCTAAGACATGGGAGGGATTAGCTATATACTTCCTAAGCTGAGACACATGGAAGACTGGATGCAGATTTGATAGCTGAGGAGGCAACGCCAGTTCATAAGCTACTGGTCCAATCTTTTTCAATATTTGATACGGACCTATGAACTTGGGAGACAACTTCTTTGGACGAACCACTCTCCCTACTCCAGTGATCGGATTTAGTCTCAAAAACACGTGGTCTCCTGCAGCAAACTCCAATGGTCTTCTTCTTCTATTCGCATAGGACTTCTGCCTGCTAAGGGACGTCTTCAACCTCTCCTGGATCAATTTAACTTTCTCGGTCGTTTGCTGGATGAGTTCAGGTCCAGTTAGCACGTTCTCTCCCTCTTGGAACCAGCAAAGTGGCGTTCGGCATTTCCTCCCATAGAGAGCTTCAAACGGCGCCATTCCAATGCTAGACTGGAAGCTATTGTTGTACGTGAATTCCACAAGAGGCAGTACCTCATCCCACGCGCCTAAGTGATCTAGGACGCACGTCCTCAGTAGGTCTTCTAGCGTCTGGATAGTACGTTCAGATTGGCCGTCCGTTTGTGGATGGTATGCTGAACTCATCTGCAGCTTGCTTCCCAATTCTCCTTGTAAGGATTGCCAAAAACGAGATGTAAATCTCGTGTCTCGGTCAGAAACTATGCTTGAAGGCACCCCATGAAGACGAACGATCTCATTTATATACAGCTTGGCCAAATTAGTCATGGACATCTTCAGGTTCACGGCCAAGAAGTGTGCGCTCTTCGTCAATCTATCCACGATCACCCAAATTGAGTCATGATTCCTAACCGTTCGTGGTAGATGAGTCACGAAGTCCATGGAGATGCTGTCCCACTTCCATTCTGGAATTTCCAACTGTTGAAGCAACCCTCCTGGTCGTTGGTGTTCGGCCTTAGCGCGTTGACAAGTTAAACAGGATGCCACAAAACGAGCGACATCACTCTTCATTCCAGGCCACCAGAACGAACGCCTAAGATCTTGGTACATCTTAGTCATACCGGGATGTATGCTAAGACGACTATGATGCGCCTCTTCTAAAATAATCCGCTTCAGCTCTCCATCATTAGGAATGCACGTTCTACCAAGGTAACGTAGCATACCGTCCGTCCCAGCATTGAATTCCTTAGCTTTATCTGAACCGAGCGCGCTAAAGATCTTCACCAACTCTTCATCCTCACGTTGCTTCATCCAGATACGGTCAAATATGCTACTTGATATTCTAAGGTTACAGCACTTGATACTGTTCGGCTCCAGCTCAAACTGCAACCTTAGATCTCTGAAACTTTCCACTAAGTGCAGCTCCTTCACCATCATTAAAGAGACATGCACTGACTTCCTGCTTAGGGCGTCCGCCACTACATTGGCCTTCCCGGGATGATAGAGCAACTCAAATTCGTAGTCCTTCAAAAATTCTAACCAACGCCTCTGCCTCATGTTCAACTCCTTCTGATCAAATAAGTACTTGAGGCTCTTGTGATCACTGAAGACTTGGAATGTAGATCCGTACAGGTAGTGCCTCCAAATCTTCAGTGCAAAAACGACCGCTGCCAATTCCAAGTCGTGTGTGGGGTAGTTACGCTCATGAACCTTCAATTGACGAGACGCGTACGCTACTGCTCGTCTCTCTTGCATAAGCACACAGCCCAACCCTTGATGAGAAGCGTCACAGTATACTTCAAAGGGTCTGGACGTGTCCGGAATAATTAAAACTGGAGCGCTCGTCAACTTATTCTTCAACTCTTGGAAGCGTTCCTCACACAAGTCAGTCCACGCGAACGGTTTGTCCTTCCTTGTGAGCTGTGTCAGCGGTGCTACTATCTTAGAAAAACCTTCAATGAAGCGTCTATAATAACCCGCAAGACCAACAAAACTCCTCACTTCCGTGACCGAACGCGGGCTCTTCCATTCTAACACTGCTCTCACCTTAGAAGGATCCACTGAAATACCTTCAGCCGAGACCACATGGCCCAAAAACTGCACCTCCTTCATCCAAAATTCACACTTGGACAGTTTTGCATACAACTCCTTTTCTCTCAACACGCTCAGCACTGCCCTCAAGTGTTCTTCATGCTCGGCTTGTGTCTTGGAGTAGATGAGAATGTCATCTATAAAAACGACCACGAACTTGTCCAAGTATGGCCGGAAAATGCGGTTCATATAATCCATGAACACTGCAGGAGCGTTCGTTACTCCAAATGGCATCACTACATACTCGTAGTGTCCATATCGCGACCTGAAAGCAGTCTTCTGGATGTCGTCCTCCTTCACCCTGATTTGGTGATATCCCGAACGCAGATCAATCTTGGAGAACACCGTTGCCCCATGCAGTTGATCCAATAAGTCATCAATCCTTGGCAACGGGTACTTGTTCTTGATGGTCAGCTTGTTTAATTGCCTGTAGTCTATACATAACCGAGAGCTGCCATCCTTCTTCTTCACTAAGAGCACAGGCGCTCCCCAGGGCGATACGCTCGGCCTTATGAATTGCTTCTCCATCAGTTCTTCAATTTGCTTTTTGAGTTCAACCAACTCTGCAGGCGCCATCCGATATGGTTGAACTGAGATAGGTGCTGCCGTGGTCACCAAGTCAATGGTGAATTCAATTTCACGCACAGGAGGCAGTCCAGGGATCTCTTCTGGAAAGACATCCTGGAATTCGTCCACAACCGTTCGTCCTTTAGTACACTTAAGGGACGAACGCTCAAAATTCTCATCCGCACTCTCTCGGTCTTCATGCGTCATGATCAAGTAACAAGCCGCGCCTTCCATAATGTCTTCTTTCAGTTTACCGAGCGTCACACCCAACTCCTCTTCATATTCTTCAGGAAAAATTAACTTCTTAGCTCCACAATCTATGAGAATGCGATTGGTATTTAGCCAATCCATTCCCAGAATTACCTCTAAGTCTTTGAGAGGCAAACAGATAAGATTCACCTTGTACCTACGTCCTTCTACCTCAACAGGACATCTCACACACATGGTAGACGTCCTCACTTCACTCGCAGCTGGTGTTGACACCACCAGATCAAAGTGCATCTCGCTCTCAGCTATGCCCAACTTATCAACGCACGCCTTCGATATGAAGGAGTGTGTTGCCCCCGAATCAAACAACACACAACATTGCATTCCAAATAACAAGCACGTACTGGTGATAAGTGTACCTGAACTTGCTGCTTCTGCCCCAGTAATTGCATATACACGCCCAGTAGCTTGGGCTCGTCCACCCCTTCCTTGCTGATTTCTTCCTGCGTTCGGCGGCCTCATCACTGCACGTCCGCCCATATTACACTCATTTTCCAGATGGCCATTTCGCCTACACCGAGTGCAATATTTTACTCCAACCAGTTGAGGACATGACGAACGATAATGTGGCCCTCCACACTTGTAACATACCACACTACCTTGCTGTCCAGACTGTCCGGCAGGAACCAAAGCTTGAGATCCGCTCGCGTTGGCTGCTGGACGAGCGTAAGGGGATCCTCTCTGATTCACATTTCCCCTTGAGACAATCGGCCCCCTTACTGTTTGCTGTTTCTTGTACCGTTCCGCCTCTGCCAAATTTTTCTCTAACACCTTAGCTCTTTCCACCATAGCAGGGAACGTTCGGATACACAAGCTGGAAATTACAACCTTCAAATCACTGCGCAAACCGTTCTCAAATTTTCTGCACTGCCACTCCTCACTAGTGGCCATTGTATTGAAACGAATCAAGTGTTTGAACTTGTTCGTATATTCAGAAACTGACATTCCTCCTTGGACCAGCTGTAAAAACTCAACCTCCTTCGCAAAACGGACGCTGTCAGGGAAGTACTCTTCATAAAATTTATTCCTGAAAACCTCCCAAGTAATCTGTTGTTGAGCGTCCGTCAAGATGGCCCTAGCGCTCGCCCACCAGTGGCTCGCTTCTCCAGTTAACAAATATTCAGTGTATGCCAATCGGTTCTCATCCGGACACCTCTTGGCATTGAAGATCCTTTCCATATCCCTTAGCCATTGGTCAGCCTCGTCCGGAAGACACTTGCCACTGAATTTGGATGGATGGTGCTGGAGAAAACTCTCCAAACTCCATTCAGCATTCGGTTGAGCAGCATGTGGTGTGGCGTTTGAAGAAGATGCTCCAGGCGCACCTCTAGTTGTGGCAAGGATGTCCATTAATTGCCTCTGTGTTGCTTCCGAATGAACACGCGAGGCCTCCAGACTCTGCATTGCTTCCTGATTTTGCCTCATCAAGGCAGTGTTCTGCTCAACTAATGTCGTATTTTGTTGTTGAAGTCTGTCGATTACAGTTTCCAACATCCTAACGTTGTTGGACGTGTCAGGCTCGTTCGGTTGTGGTGGAGGAGGTAGTCTAGGTGCCATTTGTTCTCTGAACACAGAGAAAAACGAACGTTAATTATGTCCAAGAGTTAAATCAATAATAACTCATCAAACATACAATAAGCACACGGCAAAAACACAGTGCACTCATAACCCTACAGTGTCCTTTAATTAGAACAAAACTGCTCTGATACCACTAATGTAACATCCCCAAAATACAGTAATTACCATAATTGAGAATTAATTACAATTAACAGTAACCAAACCAGTCTTTGCATTAAACAGGATTAAAAGCCAAACTGCATCAGTACAAAAGAACGTTCAGGAACGCATACAATGGAAACCCAAAACGGACGTTCTTATATGCACAAAACAACGTACGCAAAATAGGGGAATACATGATTAAGACGAACGGCCTTACAAAATACTTGGCCGAACGTTCTTCAAGCACTAACATTTACAATTCCTATTCTAACGAGCGCCTCTAAGGCTCGGCCTTCACTTCAACCTCTACCAGATTGGCTTCATCCAAATTTTCTTCTTCCAGCACTTGCTCAAGTGATGCTCCACCATCTGCTCACATCCACAACGGATGATCATTGCATTTTGACAAGACGGAAGGTACATGGACAGTAGACAACACAATGGAAATGCAAGGGTAAGCTTATAATATTTAATTTATACAATCAACACATACATTTACATTTCAAAACACACATACAGCATGTGATTCATCAAATAATAATCATAGAAAAATGTAATATAAGACAGACCGTCCGGACTGTATGAACCATGTAGTTACAAGCGTCCTTGCACCCGAGTGGTGTAATAACTGATCAATCCCCAGCTGCCACTCGAGGTTAACCCTATCTGTCCGAAGTACTCAATGGACTAGGGCCTCCTGCCATTCCCACGCATGAATACCCCCTTCTACTTGAAGAGGCGTATCACGGAATATCAGGATGGACCGCGAGGCTTAACTTATCCAGGTTCATACTTTACCATTCAATATTTCACATATGAGACGTTCCTCCTTGGAACGCTCGTTCAAATTCCACAATCGTATAATCAGTTAATACTGTGTTCGAACATCTTAACATCTCATGGTTATAATATTTTCATTCTTTGTTCCATTCTCTGAAAAAGACGGACGTTCAACTTTCTGAAGGAAGAGGACGTACGTTAAAACCAGATTTAAAAGAACTTCTTAAAATCATAAAGACTTCAGAATAAAAGATCAACTCCAGAATATTTTTAAATACTAAGAAGTCATATTATCTCTATTTAGATGAAGAGACATTAAAGAGAATACTTGAATATATAAGGAACTTTGTATTCGAAAGGAACAGGCTACCAGTTAAAGACCGGACGTGAAATATATAAATTTTTCAAATGTTTGGACGAACGCTATTTACGTTCGGTAAGGAAATAAAGATGATGACGAACGTTCGGTTTAAGACCGAACTCTTTATCAAAGCGAACGCTCGGTATATGACCGAGCACAAATCATGACGAACGCTTGGCAAAAGGCCGAGCGCTCTTTAGGACGAACGCTCAATATGGAACCGAGCGCTCTTTAGGACGAACGCTCAAAATGAAACCGAGCGCTCTTTAGGACGAACGCTCAAAATGAAACCGAGCGCTCTTTAGGACGAACGCTCGGTTTAAGACCGAGCGTTAATGTATTCATAAAGTTTCAAATATTTATAACAACTGAGCTGAACGAACGCTCAGACATTCAATTGGGGACGCTCGTTCACGAGCAGAATTCTTTCCAAGTGAAGGAATCCCGTTCTAAGTTATTTCGAGGAAAACCGAACGGTCTAAGACCGTACGGTGACGAGCGTCATTTTTCAAGGGAAGATTTAAAGTTTCAGATTTTTCAACCTTAACAGAATTTTCCAGATTTCAAATTTATAAACTTTATAACTTTCATTCCAGATTTAATTCACCTTAAATATCATCATCATATAGATCTCAACATTTTGATCATTCCAACTATACAATAACCATGCTCCATACATACGTAATCAAATCAACATGCATTTAATCAAAATCAACAGCATATATAATACATACAAACAATGCTCATTCATGACAGATCAATCAAAACCAGAAATCATATCAGATATCAGTAAACGTGCATAACAGCTCAAACTTTCATACTTTTTACACATGCAAGTATAAATTAAACATATAAGCTTCCCTTACCTGGATAGCAGTGAACGTTTAACAGTATAACTTGAATCTGCCCAACTATGACTTTCTACCCGCTAAGCTCTTCCTTACGCTCCTTAACTAAGTCTAACCAAAGAAAACTCAGAAACTCAGATTTTATCCTTGCATGCAACTGAAACAGCGTTCATAGTAACTCCAGAACTAGGGTATGGCTGGGAAACTTACCGGTTACAGGATCAAAAGAGGTTCGGCTCAAAATGAAGCTTACTGGCCCGTGAACGTTTCTACGGTTTCAGAAAGTTGATTGGAGTTGAAAGAAGTGAGTAATGGTAGAGAGAAGATGAAGGTTCTTAGAGAGAAGTTGGAGAAAAATGGAGGTTTTAGGTTCTGGGGAAGACGAAGTGTGCGAGCAAGTGAGAGAGAGTTTCTCAAAACTCAGATTTTGTGGATTCCCACGTCAAACGGACGAGCGTCTCCCAGCCTGCCACCTGCACACCAAACCCTGCTTTGGAAGCTTCTCCCGCGACACGTGGCGTGCTTGCATGCAAAGATTGGTGCATTTTTAATGTTTCCAGAGAAATGATTTTTGGCTCAGCTTTTCGTGCACAGCAGAGATGAAATCAGAGTTGGGAGCGGGTTTTTAAGGGGATTAAACATTGATTGAGGGGTGAATTAATTTGATTTGACACAGAATTATTATTGCTAATTATATAGGGTTTTACATTCTCCCTAACTACAAAAATTTTCGTCCTCGAAAATTCAGAAATTACATGAAAATAATTGCGGATATAAATCCTTCATTGCACTCTCCACCTCCCACGTTGAATCTTCAGTTTTAGCGTCCCACACAACTTTCACTAAACGAACGTCTTTTCCTTTGTGCAGCTTGGTGCGAACGTCTTCAATGCGGACTGGTTGTAACTCCAACGTTCGGTCTGGACGCAGTTGAATATCTTCCAGTTCTAAGACATGGGAGGGATTAGCTATATACTTCCTAAGCTGAGACACATGGAAGACTGGATGCAGATTTGATAGCTGAGGAGGCAACGCCAGTTCATAAGCTACTGGTCCAATCTTTTTCAATATTTGATACGGACCTATGAACTTGGGAGACAACTTCTTTGGACGAACCACTCTCCCTACTCCAGTGATCGGATTTAGTCTCAAAAACACGTGGTCTCCTGCAGCAAACTCCAATGGTCTTCTTCTTCTATTCGCATAGGACTTCTGCCTGCTAAGGGACGTCTTCAACCTCTCCTGGATCAATTTAACTTTCTCGGTCGTTTGCTGGATGAGTTCAGGTCCAGTTAGCACGTTCTCTCCCTCTTGGAACCAGCAAAGTGGCGTTCGGCATTTCCTCCCATAGAGAGCTTCAAACGGCGCCATTCCAATGCTAGACTGGAAGCTATTGTTGTACGTGAATTCCACAAGAGGCAGTACCTCATCCCACGCGCCTAAGTGATCTAGGACGCACGTCCTCAGTAGGTCTTCTAGCGTCTGGATAGTACGTTCAGATTGGCCGTCCGTTTGTGGATGGTATGCTGAACTCATCTGCAGCTTGCTTCCCAATTCTCCTTGTAAGGATTGCCAAAAACGAGATGTAAATCTCGTGTCTCGGTCAGAAACTATGCTTGAAGGCACCCCATGAAGACGAACGATCTCATTTATATACAGCTTGGCCAAATTAGTCATGGACATCTTCAGGTTCACGGCCAAGAAGTGTGCGCTCTTCGTCAATCTATCCACGATCACCCAAATTGAGTCATGATTCCTAACCGTTCGTGGTAGATGAGTCACGAAGTCCATGGAGATGCTGTCCCACTTCCATTCTGGAATTTCCAACTGTTGAAGCAACCCTCCTGGTCGTTGGTGTTCGGCCTTAGCGCGTTGACAAGTTAAACAGGATGCCACAAAACGAGCGACATCACTCTTCATTCCAGGCCACCAGAACGAACGCCTAAGATCTTGGTACATCTTAGTCATACCGGGATGTATGCTAAGACGACTATGATGCGCCTCTTCTAAAATAATCCGCTTCAGCTCTCCATCATTAGGAATGCACGTTCTACCAAGGTAACGTAGCATACCGTCCGTCCCAGCATTGAATTCCTTAGCTTTATCTGAACCGAGCGCGCTAAAGATCTTCACCAACTCTTCATCCTCACGTTGCTTCATCCAGATACGGTCAAATATGCTACTTGATATTCTAAGGTTACAGCACTTGATACTGTTCGGCTCCAGCTCAAACTGCAACCTTAGATCTCTGAAACTTTCCACTAAGTGCAGCTCCTTCACCATCATTAAAGAGACATGCACTGACTTCCTGCTTAGGGCGTCCGCCACTACATTGGCCTTCCCGGGATGATAGAGCAACTCAAATTCGTAGTCCTTCAAAAATTCTAACCAACGCCTCTGCCTCATGTTCAACTCCTTCTGATCAAATAAGTACTTGAGGCTCTTGTGATCACTGAAGACTTGGAATGTAGATCCGTACAGGTAGTGCCTCCAAATCTTCAGTGCAAAAACGACCGCTGCCAATTCCAAGTCGTGTGTGGGGTAGTTACGCTCATGAACCTTCAATTGACGAGACGCGTACGCTACTGCTCGTCTCTCTTGCATAAGCACACAGCCCAACCCTTGATGAGAAGCGTCACAGTATACTTCAAAGGGTCTGGACGTGTCCGGAATAATTAAAACTGGAGCGCTCGTCAACTTATTCTTCAACTCTTGGAAGCGTTCCTCACACAAGTCAGTCCACGCGAACGGTTTGTCCTTCCTTGTGAGCTGTGTCAGCGGTGCTACTATCTTAGAAAAACCTTCAATGAAGCGTCTATAATAACCCGCAAGACCAACAAAACTCCTCACTTCCGTGACCGAACGCGGGCTCTTCCATTCTAACACTGCTCTCACCTTAGAAGGATCCACTGAAATACCTTCAGCCGAGACCACATGGCCCAAAAACTGCACCTTCTTCATCCAAAATTCACACTTGGACAGTTTTGCATACAACTCCTTTTCTCTCAACACGCTCAGCACTGCCCTCAAGTGTTCTTCATGCTCGGCTTGTGTCTTGGAGTAGATGAGAATGTCATCTATAAAAACGACCACGAACTTGTCCAAGTATGGCCGGAAAATGCGGTTCATATAATCCATGAACACTGCAGGAGCGTTCGTTACTCCAAATGGCATCACTACATACTCGTAGTGTCCATATCGCGACCTGAAAGCAGTCTTCTGGATGTCGTCCTCCTTCACCCTGATTTGGTGATATCCCGAACGCAGATCAATCTTGGAGAACACCGTTGCCCCATGCAGTTGATCCAATAAGTCATCAATCCTTGGCAACGGGTACTTGTTCTTGATGGTCAGCTTGTTTAATTGCCTGTAGTCTATACATAACCGAGAGCTGCCATCCTTCTTCTTCACTAAGAGCACAGGCGCTCCCCAGGGCGATACGCTCGGCCTTATGAATTGCTTCTCCATCAGTTCTTCAATTTGCTTTTTGAGTTCAACCAACTCTGCAGGCGCCATCCGATATGGTTGAACTGAGATAGGTGTTGCCGTGGTCACCAAGTCAATGGTGAATTCAATTTCACGCACAGGAGGCAGTCCAGGGATCTCTTCTGGAAAGACATCCTGGAATTCGTCCACAACCGTTCGTCCTTTAGTACACTTAAGGGACGAACGCTCAAAATTCTCATCCGCACTCTCTCGGTCTTCATGCGTCATGATCAAGTAACAAGCCGCGCCTTCCATAATGTCTTCTTTCAGTTTACCGAGCGTCACACCCAACTCCTCTTCATATTCTTCAGGAAAAATTAACTTCTTAGCTCCACAATCTATGAGAATGCGATTGGTATTTAGCCAATCCATTCCCAGAATTACCTCTAAGTCTTTGAGAGGCAAACAGATAAGATTCACCTTGTACCTACGTCCTTCTACCTCAACAGGACATCTCACACACATGGTAGACGTCCTCACTTCACTCGCAGCTGGTGTTGACACCACCAGATCAAAGTGCATCTCGCTCTCAGCTATGCCCAACTTATCAACGCACGCCTTCGATATGAAGGAGTGTGTTGCCCCCGAATCAAACAACACACAACATTGCATTCCAAATAACAAGCACGTACTGGTGATAAGTGTACCTGAACTTGCTGCTTCTGCCCCAGTAATTGCATATACACGCCCAGTAGCTTGGGCTCGTCCACCCCTTCCTTGCTGATTTCTTCCTGCGTTCGGCGGCCTCATCACTGCACGTCCGCCCATATTACACTCATTTTCCAGATGGCCATTTCGCCTACACCGAGTGCAATATTTTACTCCAACCAGTTGAGGACATGACGAACGATAATGTGGCCCTCCACACTTGTAACATACCACACTACCTTGCTGTCCAGACTGTCCGGCAGGAACCAAAGCTTGAGATCCGCTCGCGTTGGCTGCTGGACGAGCGTAAGGGGATCCTCTCTGATTCACATTTCCCCTTGAGACAATCGGCCCCCTTACTGTTTGCTGTTTCTTGTACCGTTCCGCCTCTGCCAAATTTTTCTCTAACACCTTAGCTCTTTCCACCATAGCAGGGAACGTTCGGATACACAAGCTGGAAATTACAACCTTCAAATCACTGCGCAAACCGTTCTCAAATTTTCTGCACTGCCACTCCTCACTAGTGGCCATTGTATTGAAACGAATCAAGTGTTTGAACTTGTTCGTATATTCAGAAACTGACATTCCTCCTTGGACCAGCTGTAAAAACTCAACCTCCTTCGCAAAACGGACGCTGTCAGGGAAGTACTCTTCATAAAATTTATTCCTGAAAACCTCCCAAGTAATCTGTTGTTGAGCGTCCGTCAAGATGGCCCTAGCGCTCGCCCACCAGTGGCTCGCTTCTCCAGTTAACAAATATTCAGTGTATGCCAATCGGTTCTCATCCGGACACCTCTTGGCATTGAAGATCCTTTCCATATCCCTTAGCCATTGGTCAGCCTCGTCCGGAAGACACTTGCCACTGAATTTGGATGGATGGTGCTGGAGAAAACTCTCCAAACTCCATTCAGCATTCGGTTGAGCAGCATGTGGTGTGGCGTTTGAAGAAGATGCTCCAGGCGCACCTCTAGTTGTGGCAAGGATGTCCATTAATTGCCTCTGTGTTGCTTCCGAATGAACACGCGAGGCCTCCAGACTCTGCATTGCTTCCTGATTTTGCCTCATCAAGGCAGTGTTCTGCTCAACTAATGTCGTATTTTGTTGTTGAAGTCTGTCGATTACAGTTTCCAACATCCTAACGTTGTTGGACGTGTCAGGCTCGTTCGGTTGTGGTGGAGGAGGTAGTCTAGGTGCCATTTGTTCTCTGAACACAGAGAAAAACGAACGTTAATTATGTCCAAGAGTTAAATCAATAATAACTCATCAAACATACAATAAGCACACGGCAAAAACACAGTGCACTCATAACCCTACAGTGTCCTTTAATTAGAACAAAACTGCTCTGATACCACTAATGTAACATCCCAAAATACAGTAATTACCATAATTGAGAATTAATTACAATTAACAGTAACCAAACCAGTCTTTGCATTAAACAGGATTAAAAGCCAAACTGCATCAGTACAAAAGAACGTTCAGGAACGCATACAATGGAAACCCAAAACGGACGTTCTTATATGCACAAAACAACGTACGCAAAATAGGGGAATACATGATTAAGACGAACGGCCTTACAAAATACTTGGCCGAACGTTCTTCAAGCACTAACATTTACAATTCCTATTCTAACGAGCGCCTCTAAGGCTCGGCCTTCACTTCAACCTCTACCAGATTGGCTTCATCCAAATTTTCTTCTTCCAGCACTTGCTCAAGTGATGCTCCACCATCTGCTCACATCCACAACGGATGATCATTGCATTTTGACAAGACGGAAGGTACATGGACAGTAGACAACACAATGGAAATGCAAGGGTAAGCTTATAATATTTAATTTATACAATCAACACATACATTTACATTTCAAAACACACATACAGCATGTGATTCATCAAATAATAATCATAGAAAAATGTAATATAAGACAGACCGTCCGGACTGTATGAACCATGTAGTTACAAGCGTCCTTGCACCCGAGTGGTGTAATAACTGATCAATCCCCAGCTGCCACTCGAGGTTAACCCTATCTGTCCGAAGTACTCAATGGACTAGGGCCTCCTGCCATTCCCACGCATGAATACCCCCTTCTACTTGAAGAGGCGTATCACGGAATATCAGGATGGACCGCGAGGCTTAACTTATCCAGGTTCATACTTTACCATTCAATATTTCACATATGAGACGTTCCTCCTTGGAACGCTCGTTCAAATTCCACAATCGTATAATCAGTTAATACTGTGTTCGAACATCTTAACATCTCATGGTTATAATATTTTCATTCTTTGTTCCATTCTCTGAAAAAGACGGACGTTCAACTTTCTGAAGGAAGAGGACGTACGTTAAAACCAGATTTAAAAGAACTTCTTAAAATCATAAAGACTTCAGAATAAAAGATCAACTCCAGAATATTTTTAAATACTAAGAAGTCATATTATCTCTATTTAGATGAAGAGACATTAAAGAGAATACTTGAATATATAAGGAACTTTGTATTCGAAAGGAACAGGCTACCAGTTAAAGACCGGACGCGAAATATATAAATTTTTCAAATGTTTGGACGAACGCTATTTACGTTCGGTAAGGAAATAAAGATGATGACGAACGTTCGGTTTAAGACCGAACTCTTTATCAAAGCGAACGCTCGGTATATGACCGAGCACAAATCATGACGAACGCTTGGCAAAAGGCCGAGCGCTCTTTAGGACGAACGCTCAATATGGAACCGAGCGCTCTTTAGGACGAACGCTCAAAATGAAACCGAGCGCTCTTTAGGACGAACGCTCAAAATGAAACCGAGCGCTCTTTAGGACGAACGCTCGGTTTAAGACCGAGCGTTAATGTATTCATAAAGTTTCAAATATTTATAACAACTGAGCTGAACGAACGCTCAGACATTCAATTGGGGACGCTCGTTCACGAGCAGAATTCTTTCCAAGTGAAGGAATCCCGTTCTAAGTTATTTCGAGGAAAACCGAACGGTCTAAGACCGTACGGTGACGAGCGTCATTTTTCAAGGGAAGATTTAAAGTTTCAGATTTTTCAACCTTAACAGAATTTTCCAGATTTCAAATTTATAAACTTTATAACTTTCATTCCAGATTTAATTCACCTTAAATATCATCATCATATAGATCTCAACATTTTGATCATTCCAACTATACAATAACCATGCTCCATACATACGTAATCAAATCAACATGCATTTAATCAAAATCAACAGCATATATAATACATACAAACAATGCTCATTCATGACAGATCAATCAAAACCAGAAATCATATCAGATATCAGTAAACGTGCATAACAGCTCAAACTTTCATACTTTTTACACATGCAAGTATAAATTAAACATATAAGCTTCCCTTACCTGGATAGCAGTGAACGTTTAACAGTATAACTTGAATCTGCCCAACTATGACTTTCTACCCGCTAAGCTCTTCCTTACGCTCCTTAACTAAGTCTAACCAAAGAAAACTCAGAAACTCAGATTTTATCCTTGCATGCAACTGAAACAGCGTTCATAGTAACTCCAGAACTAGGGTATGGCTGGGAAACTTACCGGTTACAGGATCAAAAGAGGTTCGGCTCAAAATGAAGCTTACTGGCCCGTGAACGTTTCTACGGTTTCAGAAAGTTGATTGGAGTTGAAAGAAGTGAGTAATGGTAGAGAGAAGATGAAGGTTCTTAGAGAGAAGTTGGAGAAAAATGGAGGTTTTAGGTTCTGGGGAAGACGAAGTGTGCGAGCAAGTGAGAGAGAGTTTCTCAAAACTCAGATTTTGTGGATTCCCACGTCAAACGGACGAGCGTCTCCCAGCCTGCCACCTGCACACCAAACCCTGCTTTGGAAGCTTCTCCCGCGACACGTGGCGTGCTTGCATGCAAAGATTGGTGCGTTTTTAATGTTTCCAGAGAAATGATTTTTGGCTCAGCTTTTCGTGCACAGCAGAGATGAAATCAGAGTTGGGAGCGGGTTTTTAAGGGGATTAAACATTGATTGAGGGGTGAATTAATTTGATTTGACACAGAATTATTATTGCTAATTATATAGGGTTTTACAGTAGCTATTAGCAACGAATTATTTACGTAAAGATTTTCATTTTAGAAATGTTAAGTAGTAAAATACAAGTTTTCTGATGTGAAAGATGATCTATGTCGTGCATCGAAGAAAAAATCCATGACTTTTCGTACACGTTTAAAATAATCACCTTTTAATCCTCGAAATACATGTTTTTAAAAACACTCTTTTTCTTTCTGTCGTAAAGAAAATAAAAAATAGACACAAGTTTCTTTTTTTTTTTTCAAAATCATCATTCTTTTATTATTGAAACTGACATGTATTTGATAATTCTTTTATTAATTGAAACTGGACTAACTGTCATTGTATTTAATAACATGGACATTAATAATAGAGTTTAATAAATATATGTTTAGCCTGAGATTATGATGTAAACTGTCACATCCCAATAACGCAAATAGAAAATCGAACGTATAGGATTTTCACATATAATAATAGGGTTAAATATGTTTTTAGTCCCTAAACTATTGACCGTTTCTGGTTTTCGTCCCTCTTCCAAAGTAAGGTACAATTTAGTCCTTAATCTTTAAAAAACGTTCGTTTTAGTCGAAAAAACGAACGTTTTGAGGACTAAAACGAGGACTAAAAACAAAATTTTGAGGACTAAAACGAACGTTTTTCTAAAGAATGAGGACCAAATTGTACCTTACTTTGGAAGAGGGACGAAAACCAGAAACGGCCAATAGTTTAGGGACTAAAAACATATTTAACCCTATAATAATAAAGCAAATCAGTCTTACAAAACGAACATACGCCTTACAAGAAACTTGACTATACAAGACTTTACAAATGAACTACCTAGACCGAACGTTTTTCAAAATAACTATACCGAACAGTCTTCGTACGGGGAAACTAAACTACTGACCAAACGTTTTATTGTTCAGTCTTCACCTCTACCTCTACCAAATTTTCTTCTTCCAGCGCCTCTTCAAGCAGCTCGTCTCCCTCTGCTCACATCCACACGGATGATCATTGCAATGACAAGACGGACGAACGAACGCACAAAAACCGACAAGGCAGGATAACAGGGTAAGCTTATGTAATTAAATTGAATCATACAAGTACAATTATATAAGTCACACAATTCAAACGAACATATTACATCATCCAATAACTCATACAAAGCCTATTACTAGACTCTGATTGTCTGGACTGTATGAATTATGTAGCTACGACGCTCGTGCACCCGGGTGATGTAGTAACTGGGATGCCCTCAACAGCTGCCACCTGAGGTTAGTCCGTTCTTACGTCGCCCATGTTAACTTATGGACTAAGGACCTCCTGCTATTCACCCACATGACTTACCCCTCTCTACGTGAGAAGAGTAATCATTGAATATCAGGATGAGCCGCTAGCTTAGCTTATCCATATTCATACTTTACTAATTTCAATAATCATTCAAGAGACGCTCCTCCCTGGAACGCTCGTTCATAACCAATATCTTTTCGTCAACATCGTATTTCCTCATCTTCATAAATATTCTCTTAGTCTGAATCAGTTCTGATAGCTTACGATATCAAATACCGAACGAAGGTAGTGAAACCAAGACGTCTCTAATTCAAAATAAATTTGAATTAAGAGATTTAGTCCCTGAGTATGAAATAAACCGAACCCAACTAAACCTAGGCTGAGACTAAGACTCTAGGCATAACGACAATAAGAACTAATGCGGTAGGACGTCCACTAAAAATTCCTAAATGAATAGTACGAAGAAGCTGTACGCCAAGTAATACTTAACTTACTAATGAGGAAACATCAAAGAACCAAATGCCAGTCAAATACTGAGCATGTAGATGGCGAACGTTACAAATGATGGACGAACGCTCATATAGTAAAAGAAGAATTTCGGGAATAAGAATAACTGCTTAGTGTAAGACTAAACATTTTGTACGAGCGCTTGGTATAAGACCTAGCATTACTAACTACGAGCGCTTGGTATAAGACTGAGCACTACTATTATATAGAATAACAACTTGAGAATTATAAATGTTCAAGAACGAACAAGATATACAATTTCATGTAATATATTGGAATTTACAATCAAAGACCAAGAAAAGAAGTTCCTTGGTTGAACGCTTATGTGTGAATAAAATCCACATAGAAAAGACGTTCGGTCCCCTACTGGAATTCTCTCCAAATGAAAGAATCCAATTCAACCGAGTTCACCAGAAACTGAACGGTCAAAGACCGTCAGTGACGAGCATACATTTTCTTATAAACTTCCAGAATTAAAATCATAATCTCTTCAATTCATTTCACAACATTTAACTTCATACAGACATACCTATTCACTCATTTCCCAACATTCATATTCATAAAGTCATGCATCCATACATTTCTAAATTTCCAAATTCATACAGTCATACATAGCAACCATCATATACATTCAGTCAATCAACCAACATGCATTCATTGAAAACGAACATACAATTAAATTATATAAGCTTCCCTTACCTATAGTAGTAGTCGAGCACTCAACGATAGTAAACGAACGTTCACACGGTTCAACAGACAAAGCTCACCGCCAGAATCTTAGAGTTCCTACGCTCAAACATTACGAAACCAAATCAAACCCAAGACCAGAACACACAGAAGAACAGGATGATTCATGAACTCAGAATCTGACTTTGCATGTTTAAGAAACAACACGGTTTGAGAGCGAGAAGAACTTACCAGTTCAGAATCAGAAACTGATCGGTTCGAACGGACGCCCTCAACGCCGAAAATGCTTAGGTGTGATCTGTTGGGTGATCGGAAGAAGAAAAGGGGTGAGATTTTGTAGAGAGAAGGTTAAGAATTCTAGAGAGAAGGAGGAGAAAATGATTTTTCAGAGTTTTGGAGAAAAAGGTTGCATGCAGAGAAGTGACACGTCGTTTGAAAATGGTGCATTAACTACTGCCTTCACTCAAGGACGAACGTCCACTCTCATGCCGCCTCCTGTTTTTCATTCTCTCAAACTCAGCCGCTCGCCGCGACACTTGGAATCCACTCAGCGGAGTTTTTCTTAGTGGATTTTAAATTTTGGGGGTTCTGACATAAACTAATAAATTTTCGTAATGGAAGTACAAAAACTCATTACAAAGTTGGAGTGTACGAGAAGAAAAAAACAAAATCTGTTTCGTATGTTCATATGGGAAAAGTTTTCCAACAAGGATTGTGCGAATAAAGATAAATTGTTAAAAATTAAAATATGAAAAGAGATTAAAGAAGATATGAAATTTATTTTATTAAAATGAATATTTATTTTAAACTAGAATATGTGTGGCATTTAACAATAATTTATGAAAGGAGTAATTGCAATTTTTTTCAATTTTTAAATTCTTTTTTTACCTATACTCATTTCTTACATTATAAGAAATATCATTAAATAAAAATTAATTTTAGTGAAAAATAATTAATCAATGTAGTGAAAAAATAAAAATAAAAAGAAGCCTAAGAAGCGTGAAACATGAGAGAAATATCTTGTGGAGATGATAAAGGTATTGAATGAAGAAAGCTATGAAAAAGAAAAAGGGTTAAGAATGTTATGTTAAAGTACAAGAAAGAGAGAAAAAGTAAAGTGAGAGAGTGTATGGAATGATTGAAACATAAACTAACATGAAAAGACAGATTTCTTCACAAGTTCATAACAATAAACAAAAGCAGTGTCTTCCATTGATTCATCAATTTTCATAGTATTACAAACATGATATGATTGCTGTGGTGCTTCTCATACTTATCTTTTCTTACTATGCATTTTGCATGGCCTTTGCTTTCTGTTCTTTCCTCCTTTAAACCATTCTCTCAGTGCTCGACATCAATGGAGACTTACAATCCAATTCCTTTTAAGAATAACTTTCAACTAATACTAATACTCCTCTCTCAATCAATTTAACAAATCATAATGTATTAATTTCAGTCCAAAACAAAAATTAAGTTTCTTTCACAATAAAATTCACTTTAAACTCAATAAACTTTATCACTCACGATTAATATTAATAACTAAATTTTTACATCCTCTTATTTAATTTAAATTTATGTTATTTTTAGTTAATTAATTATGAAATCTTCTACATAATATGATATTTGTGTAGTGTGACATCCCAAAAATACAGTAAAAACCATATAATTAGAAAATCACAGTTAATAATAAAACAGTACAGTTTTCCAACTAAAATAAAACGAACAAAACAAACGCTCAAGGACGAACGTCCTTGAGTACAAGCTTACAATAATAAATAGCGAACGCGCAAAACCGCACGTCCATACAATAGTCACGGATTACAACCGAACGTAAAATTTAAAACATGACCGAACGGTTCACACAGGAAAACACCGAACGGTCATACATAATAGAATTAAAGGATTGGCCGAGCGTCTCACTGCTCGGTCTTCACTTCAACTTCAACCAGATTCTCTTCGTTCAATGCCTCTTCCAAACGCTCGTCTCCCTCTGCTCACATCCACACGGATGATCATTGCAATGACAGGACGGACGTACAAAACGAGACAACACAAGGAAAAACGCAGGGTAAGCTTATGTAATTTAACTCATGCATCAACATACAAATTCAAGTAAACAGTTCATCATACATGTATATTTCAACACACCCATAATAGAAAACTCAACACACGACTGACTGTCCGGACTGTATGATTTCCCGTGTAGCTACGAAGTTCGCGCACCCGGGTGGTGTAGTAGCTGGCACTCTCATCAGCTGCCACCCGAGGTTAGTCCGTTCCGTCCAAATTACTGTTATGTGACGGTTCCGTCCAAATTACTGTTATGTGACGGTTCCGTCCAAATTACTGTTATGTGACGGGGACCTCCTGCCATTCCCACGCATGACATACCCCCTCTATGTGAGGACGAGTACTCACGGAATATCAGGATCGAATCGCCTGCTAAGTCTGGCCACGGTCATACTTTACAAATTCTCATAATCATCCAAGAGTCATTCCTCCCCGGAACGCTCGTTCACATTCATAAATTTCATTTCATCTCGTATCATCATTCACTGTTCATCATTCACTAGTCATCATTCCATAATCATTTTCATCATTCATAAGGAAGCCATCAAAAACCGAACGTTCTGTCCCCAATAAGACCGAGGACGAACGCTGTCAGCGAGACCCAAAAAGACGTTCGTTCAAATCAAAAGTACGAACGGCAGAATTTCAATGACGTACGGGAATACATAATATACTGTTCATTGGACGAACGTTATTTACCTTGAGAATCAGTTGAATGAGCTGACGCTCGTGAATTTTGAATCAATGACCGAACGTGGCAAATCTGAAGTTGGACGTACGCTATTTCAATAAAACCGAACACCATTTAGAGCGAGCGCTCAGCATAAGACAGAGCCCCATTTTAGGACGAGCGCTCAGTATAAAACCGAACACCCTATTTGGACGAACGCTCACTATAAAACCGAGCACCCTTAAGGACGAACGCTCAGCTTAAACAGAGCACATTAGGACGAACGCTCAATTCAAAACCGAGCGCCATTTTGGACGAACGCTCAATTCGGAGCACTATTTGGACGAACGCTCAATTCAAAACCGAACGCTGGACGAACGCTCAGTGTGAGACCGAGCACCAATTAGGACGAGCGTTCTGTTTAAGACCGAACACTCCTAAGTACGAACGTCAGGTGTGAGACCGAACGTTTAATTAGTGCGAACGCTCGATTTAAGACCGAGCCCCATTTAGCTTATAACAATATTTACAAAAGAAGGGAATTTATCAAAGATACCCGGTACAACAGTGCCTTGCCGAATGCTCAAGCATGGCTTTTAGACACGAGGACGCTCGTCCTCAACAAGATTTTCATTCGAATGGAAGAATTAACATTTCAACCATGTTACTAAAGAAAAACCGAATGATCAATGACCGAACGTACATATTCATTTGGAAGATCATTTTCAAATTCAGTTATATTCCAGTTCATTTCTCATCATACAGTTTCATAGTTTCATTCGTTCATGTCATGGTACATTTCACAGTCCTCATAAAATCCGTATTATCAAAAATTCATATATTTCATTTCACCACATCAACGAACGTTCATGCATACCAGATAGAGTAAACATCATACATCATACCTATACAGCCAAATACGAACGTTCATACCATTCATTTATATCATTCATCATGCATTATTTTCATACGGCTAAATAACGAACGTTCACACAACATACATTAGTTAAATTAAATAAGCTTCCCTTACCTGGAAATGAACGAACGTCCACAGACGCGCAAATACACTTCTCCACTAACAGATTCTACTCGTCAACGCTCGTTAATCCAACTACACAATGAACGAGCCCTGACACCAAATCAGATCTATTCGTTTCTAAGAAAGATGACGAACGTACGAATCTCATAACCGGGTTTGCATGCATTGTAACGAACGTCAGCATGAAGGGAATGACTTACCAGCTCAGTTTTCTCCAGACAAACGTTTTCTCTGGAAGTCCTTGACGCCGTGCGTCCTTCTATGGTGCTGGAATACAGAATGGAGGAGACGAACGGTGTACACTTAGAGAGACCGTGCAGAGAGTGTAGAGAGAAGAAGGAGAGAATTCAGAAACGAAAATGGTGGAGCGTGTGGAGGGTGGAGGATTTATCAGAGTCTCATATCTGTTTTTCCACCTCGCCAGCGCACGTTTCCACTGCCAGCGCACTTCCACTAACGCTTCTGACAGCCTTCTGCCAACGCACGTTCCCACTACGTTTTTGACTAAATTTCACGTGCACGATTGGCGTCCGTTAGTGTGTGTCAGACGCTGCTGTCTCTACGTGCGTCGCTGAGGTGGCGCGCTCGCAGGCTGCCACGTTTTTTTTTTTTTTTTTTTTTTTTTTTTTTGAGGCCTGACATGTAGAATGATAACATAGATAGAATTTTGCATTGAAAAATATATCTGTGACTAGCTAGATGACACTTTTCTTAAGACTTGTGGTTAGAATTACACAAATGTTATTGGTTTTGTTACTATAAGCTCATAGCCGACCGAACGGTAAGGGTGTAGGAAATCATCTATTTCACTATGAACTCATATAGTGCCGATCGGTTAGAATGACATACGATCCCGAGGAATCGAATGGTCAACATGCAAGAAAAAACCTTTCAGCTGTTTGGTCCCGACAACCATTGAGCAGAGTTAAGGTGCAATAAATGTGATAACGGCTACCGATAAACAATTAAGATTTGCATTATAAGGACCATTAAGAGGTAAATTAATTGGTCAGATTCCTTTAAACTCTATAAATAAGAGTTTAGGTTTGAGGTAAAGACACGATCAAGTCATACTCCACTATGCCTTATTCACGTCCGATCATGACTCAAATATACAATTATGATATACAGTTCATTAAACCGCTCCTAACTTGAGCGTCAGAGTGCCTTTTGTAGGTACCTCCCCCTCCGGTCCAAAGCGGCAACCGAGCGGTAAGGAGCATTGCCGACCGAAACTAAGTGACAACAGATCGATCTAAACTGGAAGCGTACAAGCGAAGCACACAAGTCTAAGGTTAGTGTCTCGGTCTCACAAACTCCACCGAAACATTTTGGTGGGCGCCGACGTCTAATGGTCTGCTATTACAAAACCTGCGCGCGAGGTAGCAGTTACGCGCACTCACTATTCATCATCTTCCTCGCATTTTCTCTTCACGGACTACGATTTTTAGTTTCGTTTTTTCACTTTTGCATATGTTATTGGCTTTTGGACATATGCATACGTTTTTTCACGTAATTTTACCCTGATTACATTACTCTTTGATAAATTATCTTTCATTTGAACCGATTAAAATGCGTTTTAGTTGGATTTTGGTGCAGTTTTGCTCGTGTCCTTGGGTGATGATTTCTTGCATTTTGCACTCCTCCGTTTCTCTCCAATACGTTTTTAATCTGTTAAGAAAGTTAGCATTCTTGTTTAGAAGTTTTTGTCTATGCATTTTATTGGCTTTTGGGTATGCATGTTATTGGCTTTTGGATATTTATGTTATTGGCTTTTGGATTTGCATATGTTATTGGCTTTTGGATATATGCATGTTATTGGCTTTTGTGTATGCATGTTATTGGCTTTTGCATATGCATGTTAATTGCTTTTAGGTATGCATGTTATTTGCTTTTGAATATGCATGTGATTTATTATGATTGACATATTAAATTATAAGTATCAAATCATTGAGTGAAACTTAGTTTCTGTTTGAAATTTAGCACAAACAATTAATCTTTTAATCGTTTATATTAAATTTTGAATTGTCCGATTGGAAAGTTTGGGAAAATTATTTTTTATAATTTTCTATAACATGTACGTTAGAGTTTATGAATAAGATTGATAAAATTTCGGTTTAAATTATTTCTATTGTTCTTCGGATACATATTTGATTGTTCGGATATATATATATATATATATATATATATATATATATATGGTGCATATTTGTAAGATTAAATCAGATATCTTTTAAAAGATATTAAAAAATTGTTTAAAAATATGCATGTAAAATATTTATCAATATTCTTTTTGTGAGAGCAAAGAATTTTTTACTCACATATTTTTTTTAATTGAATTTTATTTTTATGGATTTAATTTAATTTTATATGAAAGAAAGTCAAACATGCATTCATAACATATCATATAGTATAATATAATAGTCACAACATATCATACCTCATCAATTACTATCTAAATAACACATATTTATCATAATAATTGTACTCTGATTATTATATATAAACATCTTAATCTCTTTAATACTTTCTCCTTATATTACAATTATTTCATATAATTTTATGTAATAAAATAATGAATAAATAATTAACATTCAACTTAAAATTAAAAGAAGATATTTGAATTATAAGTATCTTGCTTGAATGACAACGCATATTAACTTTAGTGACAATTTCTTAATTTGAGAAATGATACATGTTATTTAAATAGTACTCGATCATGCCAATATTGCTGACCGATTTTCTCTTCACTATCATCCTTAAAATTACCTTGACCACGTCCACCTCGTCCTCGGCCTCCTCATCCTTTGCCTTGAGGACCTCTACTCTGATTATTCTGAGTTCCATTAGAGTCAAACTTTGTTTGTAGTGCTTGATATTGCATTCCTTCTTTTTCTTTTTCTTTCTCAGTTCGTGGGCCTTTAATGACCTAGTTAACTCCTCAACAATGAGAGTTGACAAATCCTTTGCCTCTTCAATAATGACCACAATACTTTCAAAATCATCTGTCAGATTTCTCAAGATCTTTTTCACAACCTGGTTAGGAGGCACCTCTTCTTCATTCATTTTGAGTTGGTTGGCCATCTTTTGCAACTATAAACTCAACAACTCCCTCCTTTCCATCCATCTCTATATGTTTAAACTCTCTTCTGGGAGCTTATACTCAAACCTACTTTACGAGGATATCTCCTTTGTATGCCACCTTCAGAATTTCCCATGCTTCTTTCGCTGACTTTGCATTAACTATTTTCTCGAATCCTAGTTCATCCATTGCCTTATACAGAAAGTACAAAGTCAATTGTCTTTCACCCGTGTCTTTTTCAGTGCAACAGTCTAGTTTACTATCTTATGCTCATCATTCGCGGGTTCATTGTACCCTTCCTTCACTATGTCCCACACATCTTGAGATCTAAGAAGAACCTTCATTTTCAAAGACCAATTGTTGTAATTGATATTTTTTGACAATTGTGACACACTCATTTCGTTGACTACCTTTGTAAAATCTCTCACAAAAAAACTCAAGCACTCACATTTCCCCCATGGTGTTTGACTCTCCTTTCTCTTTTTTTCCCCTCTCAATACTTAGAGCATAAAGCTTTGATATCACTTTGTTAAAAAAAATGTGACCCACACAAATAATTGGACTCTTCAATTCAATGTGGTTCATTTTCATTAAACCTTGACAACCTTTAAATAGGTGCAAATAGGGTCTTCGACCAAGTACAAATAATAAAAATTGAAAATATAAACTAACTTAAAATAAAATGTACTTAATCTATCTCTATCTTATATCAATAAAATAAAATAATACTGCTCCTAAATATATGAAAGATCAAAACTACATATCCTTATTTTATCTTTATCAAAATCAAACTAAATATTAATATACCCAAACTAATAAAATAAAATTTAAACAAAATTATTAATAAACTTTTAAAATTTAAGTTTTTCCCAACACCCAACATTTGTGCACCTTGTTATCTTCCAATGGAAATTATTGAAAGTGTTGAAGTTTTGTTCGTAGATTGGTTAATGCCTGTGAGTTTATTTGTTATTACTTTCTATTACTAAATAAGAAAAGTGTTTCTGATGCTTTGATATTATTTTATATCTCTTGTAGACATCGTACCTGGATTTTGACTTTCAGAATTTAGTTCAACTTCAATTGGATTTGTCTTGGAGTAAGGATTGAGTTGTGGTCTTGGAAGTGCTCAAGCAATTTCCCCAACTTCAAAATCTTGCCATTGACATATATAAGATTTAAAGATATTTTGCTTTTCTAAAATGAAATCTTTTGTTATCTTTTATTCAAAAAATAGTTTTAATATATTTTGTATGATTCTTGTTATCAGGGAAGTCTTGAATTGAGTTATGTAAAACCTGAGAGAAAGAAAGGAAAAGAGAACAAGCACTAGTGCAAAAACAACGTATAACGTCACACGTTCAACGTCGAACCACTAAATAGCCAACGTTAAAAATGACCGGTGGCATTTTTGTAAGTAAATGCAATTATTAAACGTCGTTTATAATTGTAATTCGACGTAAGACGATATAAGACGTCGAATGTCCGAGCGTTAGACGTTAAAAGATTGGTGAATTCAATAAAAATTTGAGCGGGAGATTGAAAATTCATTAGCTTTAACTTAGCGCGCGAGACCCTCTCCTCTTCTCAAACTTTTCTCGAACGAAGTTTGACGACCATAGGTAATCTTTTTTTCATTTGATACAAATGCATGTTAATTAATTACTTTATGTATGATTTTCGTTTGTTTTGACCGATTATTTTCGTATTCTTATCCTTCATAGACGCATTCTGCTTTCTCTCTCACGGGTGACGACACTTTATTCCGATGAACCCACCTTTTGAAGGTTAGTTTTCGTTTTCGTTTTGAAGAACTTATTTGTTGTTTTTTTTAACTTGTTTATGGTTATTGTTTGGCTGAACTTGTTTGTCGTTGTTGTTTGGTTGAACTTGTTTGTTTTTGTTTGATTGAACTTGTTTATTGTTGGTTATTGTTGTTTGTTGTTGAACAAAGTTCATGCTTTATAAAATACCAAAAACTGATATTGGTTGTTTTTCTGCTTTTCAAATATTGTAGAGTTGTTAAAAAAATCACAATTAATTAAAAAAATAAAAAAAATTGATTAACGTCGAATATTAACAAAATTCGACGTTAAGTTAACGTCGTATATTGACAAAATTCGACGTTAATTTAACGTCGAATTTTTTAAAATTAGACGTTAATTTAACGTCGAATTTTTTAAAATTCGACGTTAATTTAACGTCTCTTGATATGATGTCGTTGGCGAATTCGCCGTTAAAAGTCTAAAATATTCAACGTTGTACGTGATTTTTGTACTAGTGAAGCCTTAAATAGAGAAATTGAAGAGGAGAAAAGTATTTTTTTTGAGAAGACTGCAGAAGCGTTTGTGACTGATTGATCTTTATTCTTAAAGCCTTATAATTGACTAAGGTATGAGAAGTTATCCTTATTTTATTTATTAAGTGATAATTTAATTCTAAATGTTTTAAATGTTATTTTTATGTTTTGTTTGAATGATTGGTGATAGTTGTTAGAAAAAATATGACTAGTTTCTTTCACCAAGAGGGGGTGAATTGGTGATTGATAAAAAAAATTGCTTTTTAAATATTTTTGCAAAATTAATGATCTTTAATGTTTCTTATAGTGTAAGTAAAATGCATATGCAGTTCAAAGTAAAAAGTTAAGGAGAGAATAACAAATACAAGATTTTTATCCTAGTTCGGCTTTAATGTCTACATCCAGTCACCCTTCTAATCAACCTTAGATTGAAGGATATTTCACTATAATGATTTAAGAATTACACTAAAGGTTTTACACTCTCAACGTGTAAACACCTTTCCCACTCACAATCAAATATAGAAAGAAAACACCTACACAAATAACCACATGTCCTTTCTGTAGAATCCCTTTGAGACCATCTCTCAAAGTCCTCCTCGTTCTTCTTCATGTTGCACATGACTAGGGAACCACAATTCGAGATTGTGAAATACACGTTTCTGATCAATGAAGAAAACACCTAAGTAATGCATATTATGATCAGTATAAGTCCAAAGTTCTTCTCTCAAGAATCCTTCAAGTTTCTTCTAAATCTTTTGAATCTTGGATCTTGCTTCTTAGCAACCTGTAACACTTCTCTCAACACAAAGATATCAGATATGAAAATTTCAAGTGATAAAAAATCATTACAGTTAAGTTGCATTGCATCAATATATAGTAATCACATGACAGACGCAGATAAATCGATTATGTTAGTTATGTAATCGGTTACATAATTCACAGATGTAACATAATTACAATTTCAAACAGATCCAATTGAATGCTCATTTAATGTAATCGATTTGTCATAAATTGTAGTCAACATATTTAAAAATGTGAAGGTTAAAACAGTTATGACTAAGCTTTAACTCAGTTTTCAGAACATAACCGACTTAATTGATTGCATACCTAATGTAATCGATTAAGCTTAACATTTAAGCAAATGTTGATAGCTTTTTCTCTTCAAAACTCATCATATCACTTTTCAAAATGATGTCTGCAAAGACACGAGTTTTAATCGATTTAACACTTAATGTAATCGATTCAAAACTTGTTGTTTTTTCACTGTTTAAAAACATAAAATATCTGATGAATTCAATTGGTTACTTTATCATTGTAATTGATTGTATCTGCATAATTGCTTTGTGCTTGATGTTTTATCTTGTTAAAAACATTTTGCATGCATAAATATGATCACAGTTTATAATCACAGTAGTATGCAAATCAACATGTAACATATGTATTAACCATTCAAAAACACACTTGTAAACCAACATATATATCAAACATAAAAACACATTTTTGTTGTGTCATTAAAACACATGTGTGTTTTTACATACAATCTGTTGTCCTCATAAAAACTAAAGTATTAGGGATTTTGATTCAGCACTCACATTACTCTCATAGTCAACAATACTTTTAATAATATCTGTAGCCAGGAAATTTTGTTGGAAGGCCAATAAATGTTAATTTCGTTTCATGTACATATAGAATTAATTTTGTGATATGTGAATCTTTGAAAAATGGTTTTAACATCTAGGTAAATGGTAGTTGTAACGTGAAGATGGGTTTAGGTAATGAATTATGCTTAAAATATTATGCGGAAAAGAAAATAAAGGCTTTAGGAGAAATAGATCAGTGACGTCTGGATTCTTTTAATTGTTCTCATTATTATTTTTTTTTTAAAAAAAGACATTGGCATTAAAGCCAATTAATTCTAATTATTTTCTCTAGATTGAGATTTCAGATTAACCTTAATTAAATTCAATATGGAAATTTCAATTCTAGAAGTCCAAATCTTTCCTCAATCCTTGTTTCTGTTCTTGAATAACCCAACTTAGGGTTTGTTTTCTTCTTCTCCTCCCTGTCGCGGCTTCATAAGAAGATGGAGGCACCCATTTTTTTTTGTCGCTTTGTTCGTTCCGCGGTGAGGGAGGCGCGAACCTCCTTTTCCTCTTCCCAATTTCTGGTTCGTGCTTCGCAGGGAGGGAAGACTCCCTTTCGCTTCTCCGAATTTGTTTCCCCGAAACCCTTCAGAACTTCTACTCTTCTTGCAACTAAAAATTTCTCCCTAACTCTTTTTTTTTCTCTATTTCTCAAGCTCTCACTTGATTCCTCTTCTCTTGGTGCATAATACCCTTCCCTCCCATGGCTATTTATAGTAAAAAAAAATTACTATTCATTAATATTTTAATATTATTTATTATTTTAATATTATTTAAAAATAATATTTTAATCATTTACTCACCAAATCTGATCCTAGTTTCTACCTACTAATTTCTTCCATGCTAAGGAATCTTAATGCTGAAAATTTATTTACTATTTACTTTTTACTATTTACTATTTACTTTTTACTATTCAATTTAAAAAAATTTACTAAAATATATATTTATGTATATATATATATATATATTTTATTTTTTTTGGGTCTTACATCTTTCACCAAAACACCTATTATCATTATAGGTATCTTATGTGTATATAAACCCATGTACATCTCTTATTTTATCCGATGTGGGACTTTGTTTGTACCCAACATCCTTCCCTCAAACAAAGGACTATGGTTCTCCACCTTCAGGCCTCTTATCAATGGAGATAAACACAAGCTCAAACACTAGCCTCAAAACAAACTTCACCTTATCCCAATCCATCAAATCCACTAGCCTACCACCTTTACTTCCAAACCCTACTACACCTACCAATTCCACTTTTCCAAAAAATGGAAATATCAAAAGAATGTCACCAGCCGAAATGCAGATCCGAAGGGAGAAATGTTTATGTTATACTTGTGATGAGAAGTTCACCCCATTCATCAATGTCCTAATAAGCAATACTTACTGTTACAAATGGATGATGAAGATACTTCGGAGTTGGCCCTTGAGCTTCCTCATGAGTTGAAAAATTTGAATCAGAATCATCATTTGTCATATAATGCCTTAAAACAGTCATTTGGCTTGGGCCTATGAAGTTTACAGGCACAATTAATGGCATGGTGGTCCAGATTTTGCTTAATAGCAGTAGCTTCGATGATTTTTTGCAACCAAGGATTGCAAATTGTTTGAAACTTCCAGTAGAACTTGCTCCTAATTTCCAAGTTTTTGTGGAAAACACTAATTCTTTAGTTGCTGAAGGATTGATGAAACAACTCGAGGTCAAGATCCAAGGTATAGAAAAAGTTTAGGCCAAATGTCCCAACAAAGAGGGGAAGGGGGATGAATTGGTTTCCCTTGAAAAGATAAGTTCTTTAAAAATATTTTCAAAATCTTTTTAGATTTTTTGGAATGCAATCAATAAAGAATGAATGACAATGCAAAAGTAAAAGGAAAGAGAGAATCACACAACGATATACACCGGTTCGGCCAACCTACCTACATCCAGTCTTCTTTCAATCAACTTGAGATTGAAAGGATTCCACTATAATGATTGAGTTCTTACAAGCAAGACACAGAGATAACCCTCTCAATGTACTCTTCTCTCAACTCCAAATCAACTATATCATATACACCCAGAAAGAACAATCCTATTTCTGTACACCCTTAGAGATACCCCACTCTAAGTCACTTTCTGTACACCCTTAGATATACCCCACTCTAAGTCACTAGAACTTCTCTAAGCTCTCTTCTTGGCCGCATCAACAGGGAACCACAATCAGACTTGATTGCAAATTAATTGTTGAAAGAATCGTGATGAAAATATTCAAATGTATGAATTCTTGATTCTTGAAGAGAGTAGGACGCTCCTATAATAAATCTCAACAAACAATGTGAGATATTAAAGATATGATTCATAAGTGGTTGAAAACAGAGAGAACTATGTCTATTTATAGTTTTTCTCAACTTTGACGCAATTTAATCAATTACTCAAATAATGGAATTGGTTAAGCAATTCCTTTTGCATTAATAGATTTACATTTAAGCATTTAATAGATTAAGCAGAGCATGTAATCGATTAACCAAAACATATATGCCACAGTATTTAAAAATATGACCGTTGTGACAGTTATGGTTATTCATGAAAAATGTTTTCATACAAAACACAATTTAACCGATTAAGAAATTAATGTAATTGGTTAAGTTCTAAACTTAAGCATTTTGCAAACTTTTTCAATCTAAAACACATCAATGTAGTCAGTAAGCATGTGTAGACATAACCACGAGTTTTAATCGATTATACACATACTGTAATCGGTTAAGACTTGATGTTTTGCCACTAAGCATGTATCGATATCTAATGAATTTAATAGATTATGCAAACTGTGTAATCGATTAATTCATAGAGATATGCAATGTGCAAAGTGTTTTAATAAAAAATTCATTTGTAAACAATAAATGCACAACACAGATAGTTCAAGCACAATTACAAATATAAACAACCAACAGTTTTGCCATGTGAAAGAAACTATAAAATATGAAGTTCTTTGACCTGTGGAATGCAATTCAAAGCCTAAACTAGTCAATGGCATGTTATGTCAAAAAAGAACTTAGAAATTTTGTGAGATCTCGCTATCAGACATCATTAACATAAAATTATGATCCACATAATATAAAAAATATAAAGATAACAAACAAACAAAGAATGAATCCTTACCTCCTATGTGTTCAGCACTATGTTCTTCATCCATTATGATGTTCTTGCTCATTTTGATCAATGTTGTAGTTTCCATCACCACTGACACATGCATAGTCTATTTCCACTGCACTTTGGCTACATATGTTTACATGAATCTAGGAAGTTCCTTCGTATTTAAAGAAAACAAAATGTCCATGGTCTAGCTAATAATGTTCCACAAATTCCTTCGATCTCTCTCTCAGCCAAATCTCACCGTTGTCTTCTTCCGAATTCACTTTCCATTCAGTTCCATTTGGAAGCTTCATGAACAAAGGATTTGGAAATTCTCCCGACCATCTGAAAGATCTTTAACTCGAACAAACCTCCTTTTCGGCAACACAAACTTTCGGCTTGAGTTTCTTCCTACGACTAAACTTTGCAAGTTGCCTTGAATTTTCGCCATGGTCCTTAAGGGACACGCAAGTTTCAGATTGTCCAAAAATTCTATTCAGTTCAAACTTGAACATAAGCTTTCCATATCTCCCTCTTTCTATGTTCATTGTGTTGGAATATAAATTGATTTTGTATGTTGGGCCTAAAAGATAAAAACCCAATATTAGTAAAAGCCCAAATAACATTCTAGAAAATCCTATCTAGAAGGATTCTAGAATGTTCCACAAAAATATCTAGAGATGCTTATCCATAAGATGTCTCTAGATAAGTTTAGAATTATAGGAATGTTTTAGAAAGTTCTAGAGAATAAATTATAACCCTTAGATGAATGTTGTGGTGGCAAGATCCTAACCATTGGTTAAGGAGGTGCCATTAGTATAAATAGGGGATGATTGTATCATTTGAAACAAGCCAAAAAAGTTTAGAAACACTCAATACAAGCCTTTCCTCTTCTCTCAAAATCTTCCAACCTCTCCCAATCTTAAACACTTCCTTCTAGCCTTTAAAGTTTTCTCCCAACAAAGTGGTATCAAGAGCCATAAGTTCTTCATAGAAATGGCAAATACTGGAGTTCCCTTTCAAGTCCCAATGCTCACTAAGAGCAACTATGACAATCGGAGCTTAAGGATGATAGCTCTCCTTGGTGCACATGATGTCTGGGAGGTGGTCGAGAAGGGCCACATTGAGCCAGAGAATCTAGAGAGTCTTTCTCAAGCTCAAAAGGATAACTTGAGAGACTCAAGGAAGAGAGACAAGAAAGCTCTCTGTCTAATCTATCAAGGATTAGATGAAGATACTTTTGAGAAGATTTCTGGAGTCAAGTCAGCCAAGGAAGCATGGGAGAAGCTTAAGATCTCTTACAAGGGAGCAGATCAAGTCAAAAAGGTACGTGATAGACCTGAAAGGAATAAGGGGAAGTGGATAGTGTACGAGAGAAGGAAGAGGCACAACTGATGCGATTAACTAACTAACGGTCTGGCACTTAACTGCCTTTAGCAGTTAAGTGAGGAGGGAAACCATTATAAATAGGAGAGTTAGTGTGGGGGACTTTTGGTTAATTGTTTGTTAGACAGGTTCTATCCTGGGGAGAGGGTTAGGCCTCTATTGTTCATTGTATACAGATATTCTTTTGTGAATAAAAGAGATCTTTCTTCATTACCTGGTGTGAGTTTGGAGTTTTGATTAGGTTCGTTGTGGAGGTTTCTATCAGTACGTCTTCAAACTTTAAGAGGAGAGTTTGAAGCTTTGCATATGAAGGAAGGTGAACTAGTCTCTGATTACTTTTCAAGAGTTTTAATGGTTACTAATAACCTAAAAAGAAATGGTGAGAAGCTAGATGATGTAAGAATTATGGAGAAAATTCTTAGATCATTAGATCCAAAGTTCGAACATATTGTCACCATTACCGAAGAAACAAAAGACTTGGAGGCCATGTCAATAGAGAAACTTCTTGGTTCGTTGCAAGCTTATGAAGAAAAGAAAAAGAAGAAGGAAGAGATCATGGAGCAAGTCCTCAAGGCACACGTTGATTCAAGAAAAGAAGAAAATACACACAACCAATCAAGGCGAAGTTATAGTCAAGAACAAGGACGATGGCATGCATATGGACGTGGACAAGGACGAAGGCCTAACAACAATAACCAAAGAGGAGAAAGCTCTAACAGAGGTCGTGGGAGAGGAAATCCGAATTCAAGGTATGACAAGACACGAATCAAGTGTTACAATTGTGATAAGTTTGGACATTATGCTTCTGAATGTAGAGCCCCTAACAAAAATAAAGTCGAAGAGAAAGCCAATTATGCTAAAGAAAGGTGTCAAGAAGATGGTACCTTGCTATGGTCCTTAAGGGACACGCAAGTTTCAGATTGTCCTAAAATTCTATTCAGTTCAAACTTGAACATAAGCTTTCCATATCTCCCTCTTTCTATGTTCATTGTATCCACCAAATACAAACCATCATAAACATGAGTAATGAGAATTACTGCTACTGTAACTGAATGCACCATCAAGCTTTCCACAAACTTTGAATATGGAGGCCAATGACATAGAGTTCAAGCCAGTACTGAAAAATATCACCTATGGAGGCTTGAACTCCATAGACAGTTTTAGAATGGAACTGATTATAAGATAATGGACAACAGCACGTTGGCCACAAGCATTGTGGTAACATATCGCTATGATAATTCTAGAAGATCTAATGGTACCTTGGTTTATGAAGGTCAAGGAAGAAATCCTGCCTTTGGGAAAAAAGTTTCACTTCGTGATCAAAAACTGGAAGGAGGAAATTTGGCGCTGAAAAATAGCATGCAAGCTAGAAGTCCGGTGAGAGTTATATTCAAAGTGTTTGGAAAGTTTGATGGTGCATTCAGTTACAGTAGCAGTAATTCTCATTACTCATATGTTTATGATGGTTTGTATTTGGTGGATACAATGAACATAGAAAGAAGGAGATATGGAAAGCTTGTGTTCCAGTTTAGACCGAATAGAATTTTAGGATAACCTAAAGCTTGTGTTCCGTTTTCTAGTTTTATGAAACTGGTAAAATGGAGTGTCTTTATTTTAGTGAAAAAAAAAAACTAAAAATGGAGCTTGTATTGTAGCTTATTGGAGGAACTTCTGCTTTTAAGAAGTTCAAAAAAGCTGAGCCATTACAGTGGATCTAGACACCTCGTTAATCAAAATAGGAAACAAAATATGTAATGTTGAAACCTTTTATATGGGATCATTGGAGATGTTCTAAATTATTCTATAAGATTCAACTATATTATTGAAATATTATTTTAACACCAAACATTCCTGTTCTACTTAAGATAAAGAAAGTAATTCAACAAGTTAGATTTGTTACAGTTAGATCATAATGCATAATTTTTTTGGCCTCTTCTTCCTATTTTTATGTCGAAGAAAATGCTTCTTATCAATGTTATAGTCAGGCCTTGATGTGTATGATAGCATGCCTAGGAAATGTCTCTCTGCTACATGATTTTCCAATGTTGCCTTTCTACTCCTGCTGCATTTTTCTAGTGCTTGTTTGTCAGTAGTTCTGGAAATTATCTTGTTATGATTGTTTTCAAAAGTACTTTTATTTTCTGACAATCAGAAAAAAATTACTTTCGAAAAACCAAGAATATTTTCCAATGAATACTAAGATATTAACCAGCTATATTCAAAATGTGTGCAAGTAGTTGATTATAATAGACGAATAGTAAAAGATTAAACACATGTAAACACAAGAGCAAAATGTGCAATAATCAACTAAACAGCATAAAAGTTCATCCCTGTTTCCTTTCTAAAGGAGCATTAGGATTTCCTCAGCAAAAGAACATAGAGCTAGAAACATTATCATTCAATATAGGCAACTGAGGGACAGGGGGAGCACCACTATGACTAGAAGCTGTCTCCGATCTTTCCTCAAATTTCATAAACTGCCCCATCTGAGAAGCAGCCAAGCGAGCATAGCAGATTGGAGCAACTGCAGAAGTTTATTCACCAAATTAGGCACACTTACAACCAGAACAAATAAACAAATAAAGAAAAAAAAAATAGAGTGACAAATTACCAACAGATATGGCAGTGGTGCTCCTCTGATACCTGTTGTCACAAGTAAAAAAATCTTATTCCAACGACTCTAGATGTCAAGAGAATAAATAATAATATATTAAAACAGCAACTTACACGTATGATAATGAGTACACAAGTTCCTGCAGATCATCAGCTGAAAACCCAATCTCATCTAACAGAACATGATAATGTGTAGGCCTACTAGTACCCTGAATAAAAACAACATTTATGCATCAATAATTATGCATATGTGAATTCACTATATACAGTAAAAAAAAAAAGAAGGTCAAATTCAAAAGTAATAAAACCACGTTAAAAATAGCAGTGATAAAAAGTAACAACAAACTTCGAATACTCACTATCATTCCAGCATGTGCACACATGTAAAAGTCATAGTTCCCAGGATGACAAATTTTGTTATCAATCACAGTTCCTGCACCAAGGAAAAAAGATCAAACAATAAAACAACTAAATATTATTGACTCTTGCAAAACTTCCAAAAAGGTAACGTACCAGGAGGAACATTGTTGGGAACATCTAATTGAAAGAATCTAGTATGGTGGTTCTTTTGAGCCACAATAACCAAAAATTTGGGATTCCAGTTCTCATCTAAAAACTTGCAAGCCTAATTTAAAAAAGTAATTAACCACAGAATAAACAAACGCATAGTTAAAATATTGTTTGATCAGGCCATCGAATACGCACCTCTATAATTTGATGGAGCTCGATGTTTAAAACTTGATTGAACTGGGACTCAATGACTCCATTCCTAAATAGAGAAAAAAAAATATAGAAAGTACTAAAAGAATAAAATATACAACATTTTTACAAATATTCACAAAATAATAAAAATAACAACTACAAAAATAAAGGTTTGCAGAGTATACCCCATCAACGTAATTTCATAGCATAATTCTAAAATTAATCATTCAATTAAAAAAGGGAAATAATTTAATGAAGCCATACATAGACCTAGAACAAAAAATTTAATAAAACATCAAAACAATAAAAATTAGTACAAACGCAATTTAAAATTTGGGAAAATGTTAACCTGAATATGATTATATTCTGAGGCTTTTTATTCCCAGAACTTGTATAGAAGTCAAGAAGTAATTCCCTGCAAATATAAAATAAAATAATAAATAATGTATAGCTCCATATAACATATACCTTGTTAAAAGCATAATTCCAATAGCTGTCATAACTGGAATTGACTTCATAATATAATGCAAGAAATACTTTAATAGCTACGGATGAACTTAGAAAAGTAACCACAAGTGTATTAAAGACAATAAAAAACTGTATACATATATAGCTGCAATGGCTATAAAAGAACTATATATATTACGTCTATCAATAAACCAAATTTTAATAAAATAGATGTCATCAATAGACAAATTCACGAATTACAAACAAATATACGTTTACCTAATTATGCCTTCATCCACCCCATCGGAGACTTTCTTAAACAAATTGTCAATCATTTCAACCCTCGGAGACTGGGTTCGGACACATGCTCTATACTTTGATATTAGAGGCCACTCCATAGAGCTAACCACCTAAACATCAACATATTACTTGTGCAATGTTAAATAATTATTGGTTTGAAATAAATACGCATCATAACAACACACACGATTCCTGAACAATTACCGCTGCAATTGAAGGAATATCGGTTTGCCCTGGGGAGCCATGAGACACGTCCATGCCAATAATGATGGTAGGAGCTCTGGAAACAACTGGGATAGAAGGAGCATGTTCAGCTCCTAAAATAGAATTCAAGCCACCAAGCTGCACAATGAACAAAAATCAGTGATAACAAACGAAATACAAGATGTTGAGCATAAATACAGTGCAAAATACCATACCTTGGCATTGATCTTCAATAAAACATTGGTCAAATACTGATCATTGACCCTTTGGGGCACTATACACTGTGTAACAACCCCAAAATCAGCTAGATTCCTCTTTTTCCACGGACCTTCGAGATTCGATTAATTCTAATCAATAATGAAACTTGAACAATTACATTTAAGGATGAATCATATACGTTACCATATAGTTCAGAATTCCTCTCAGGAAGAAGACAAAAAAGAAATTCTGGAACCCCTGGAAGTTCGTATTGCAATAATTGAAGCATTTTCTCCACCCTAACCAGAGGCGAGAATAGTGTATTGTGAAAATCTTCTTCAAAGACGTCAAAAGGTTGTTCAATGGCCTGTCAAAAACAAATAAAAACTGTAGTCAGCATGTTTATTATGCTTCCAAGTGAACACTTAAATGGAAAACTTACCATTCCTTTCATTTGACCCCACTTGACGAGATCCCTAACAAGTCCTCGTACATCACATCGGGCAGAAAAGTTAACCACAGCCCATTTTTCAATTTTTACAGGCCTAACAAATTTCTGTAGAAAAAAAATCCAGTCATAAAAAAGTCACAACAGTTAACTAAGAAGAAAAAAATTAGATCAGAAGTTGAATTAAATACCTTTTGATTGAAATTCCACCTCCCATTTCTTGGATTGAAATCCTCCCAATTTCCAAACTTTAACTGAACATAACGTTTAATTATCAGTTTCAGATTCAACAAACATTGATAATTAATAAATCAAAAGTCTACAATTTGTCTTAGAGAGCATATAAAAATTATCATGCAAACATCAAAAGTGGTATTATCTAATATCTAGATGCATAAAACAAGAAAAATACACATTTCAAGGTACTAGCATAATTATAAAACCATTAAAAATATTTACCCTCGGAGCTTGTAAAACACGACCTTCAATCTAATAGAAATACCACAATTACGAAGCATAGGTTAATAACCATAATTGCTTCGACTCAAAGCCTGAAATAATAGAAATAACATCACCTTCATCGATAAATGTTTGCATCATAGCAATTGGTCAAAATAAATTATAAAGAGACTAACATCTGTCAGCACTCTCATCCTCTCTGGAGGCTTCAGCGTAGACTTCTCCACCAATTTGGATCTTTGGAGTGTGGTCAGAGGTTTAGTATAACATTGAAGGGATACCAAAGAGCAAAGCTAAGTAAAAAAATCTTAATCAGTGATCTTTGGAGTGTGGTCAGAGGTTTTCAATTTCATATTGTCTACTAAAGAAAAACAAATCAACACATTATACCTCAAGGGGAATATATGTTGGCCGCTTCGGCTTTCCAACATTAATACATGGAAGATCACCTGAGTAGAAGAGATCTATCTTCCGACGATTAACAAAATAATCATACACGGTCACCTCCTCCGTGTCATCACCATCCACTCCACCCTTTCTCTTTAATGTAAACCTAAAATGTCCACACCACTAAAATCCTAACTTGCGGGATACAATATAACTCTACCCATAGCAATAACAGAAATGTAGAAAATTAATGAACAATGACAAAAAAGGATAATAAAATACAGTTGGTCTTTGCACGGAGGTCACTAAGCCCAGTTGTTATGTAGTAAGATATTTATTACATAAAATATCTTAGATATTATATTACATAAAATATCTTAAGATATTTATAAAGCCACTAACCACATTTTTAGGTAAGGTGGTTATTTCTTATTTTGTTTATAAATACAGTAACAGGGTCAAAGTCCAGGTACGTTCTCTTTATGTCTAGAGACTCTAAATAATATTTCAGAGCAATATCATAATCACTCTCTTGAGAGCTGAGGCTCCATAACTCACATCTGACTTGAGCGTCGGAGTATCTTTGCAGGTACCTGGTCAAAGTCCAGGTACGTTCTCTTTATGTCTAGAGACTCTAAATAATATTTCAGAGCAATATCATAATCACTTTCTTGAGAGCTGAGGCTCCATAACTCACATCTGACTTGAGCGTCGGAGTATCTTTGCAGGTACCTGGTCCAGGTACGTTCTCTTTATGTCTAGAGACTCTAAATAATATTTCAGAGCAATATCATAATCACTCTCTTGAGAGCTGAGGCTCCATAACTCACATCTGACTTGAGCGTCGGAGTATCTTTGCAGGTACCTCCCCTCCTTTGGCGAGAAGAGCAAGCGTCCCAGACAGTGTCCCAGACAGCCAGGAGCAACGAAGACACACTGGAAAACATAAACATTTTGGCGCCGTGGGGCCGAGTGCCAACCCAAAGAAGCCACAAGAGGAGCCTCGGCCTCGATGAATCGTTTCTTCGGATAAAGCCACTCCATCACCGCCAGCACGTGCACCTCTGCGAAGTCGCAACAATGAGCACATCAGCGAAATCACACCTCTTTGTGGGTCAGATCCAACACCCAAAAACCTAGATCTTTCTTCCAAAGCAGCTAACGAGAGGTACCCCCACCCAGTCCCGCACACTCGCCACTATCTCCACCCAAACCGGCCGCCACCGGCTACCTCCATACCGCCACCAGCATTCCCACCGTCAAGACCATCGTCGGCCGTCACCGGAGGTCTTCCCCTCCTCATTTCTCGCGTGCGAGGTTCTCTCCGTGCCGCGTCTTCACCGTCTGAAGGAGCCTGACCATCGCGAGTCGCGGCTGATGCCACCAAACCAGGGCTACCGCCATTCGTCGAGCTCGTCGCCGGCCACGGAATCAAGCTCCCCTTTTTCTCTTCTCCTTGCGCGCGAGAGGGATAATCTTCTCCTCCATGAATCGCTTCTTGGGCGAACTCAACCACCGTGCCGACCAGGGTCGCCGCTCTCCGTCAGGCTCTCCCCCCCATCACTGCGTTGCCTGCCACTACCGAGCCTGCTGCCAGCGTTGCCTAGAATCAACGGCGCTTCCTAAAACCGGTTGTACTGCTCTCTCCTTCGTTTTCTTTGAAACGGGTTCCTCTCCGATTTGGGGCACGCTGTTTTGCCTTCCACTAGCCACCACCAAAGGTTCTGCCGAGAAAATATTTGGGGTTTCCTTCTGTGTTTAATTGATGTATGAATTATCAGAGTCGAGACTGAGAACAGAAAACCCTAAATCCCCAAATTGAGCCCAGGTTCTCATTCTTCGTCTTCAATGGCAACATCTCTTCTGAAAACCCTAAATCCTCAAATTGAGCCCAGGTTCTCATTCTTCGTCTTCAATGGCAACATCTCTTCTGAAAACCCTAAATTCCCAAATCACAACCCAAGGCCAGGAGCTCGGTTCCAGTCACATGAGCAGGCTCGCCGGCAGCAAACTCGCAGTTTTCGCGGAGGACTCCCACACGAAAGATCACCTTGCCGTCCGGTTCCGCCTTCCGCGCCATCCGCAGCGCAACGAGCCAGGGCTAGGTTGCGTTTCCGCCAGTCCATCCCAAACCTGGGAATTCCATGGTTTTCGATCACCTTGATCGGCCGTTCCGCAGTGTGGCTGATTCTAGGGTTTTTTAGGGCAGAAAAGGATTTTACAGAGAAGCGGGAAGAAGACGGTTGTCAGGGTAAACCCTTTCGGTGTCTTGTCAGACCCATTCTCCACATCTTCCGCAACCCTCGCACAATTCACGCGTCGTTCGATTCTGCCTCCACATCATCCAACTAACTTGGCCCGAACCCTATTTTTAAGGATTGGATACTGAACCATCCGATCCCTCCGGCACATAGACTCAACGATCCTCCAGGATCGCCCACTTTGTCAACCATTGGCAATAGACAGCAGACGGTCGTCCTCGACCGATCGTACATTTTGTCGACCACTGATACGACAACACCTCGATCGATCGTCCACTCAGTCGACCACTAGTGAATCGACAACATACGGTCGACCTTAACTGATCGTACGCTTATTTTGAGGAACGACAGCGAGGCCATCAGTGACCATAAGCGCTGCAACACTCGACCGAACGACAGCGAGGCCGTTCGACCATTTCCTGGTCAACCATCACGAATAAGCCGTCAGCTAGGTCGTCAACCTTGGTCGACAGCAAGACCGAGCGACCATTTTCTGGTCGACCATCACGAATTAGCCACCACCTAGGTCGTCCACCTTGGTCGACAGCAAGACAGAGCGTCGACCGTGACCGATCGACAAAACCTTCTTCATTGCCGATCGACCATTTCCTTGTCGACCATCAAGAATGAGCCACCACCAAGGTCGTCCACCTTGATCGACGACAAGACCGAGTGGCCTCAACGTTCATCCCTGGCGATCAACCATTCCGCCTCACTCATGTTCGGCCACCCGTCTCCATAACGTTCGTCCACTGGGTCCCCAACGTTCGACCATGCTTGGCCTCGACCATTCGGCCACCCGCCTCAGTAACGTTCGTCCACTCGAACCCGCAAGCGTTCGCTCATTCAACTACATCTGATGCTCGCACATTGGTCCTCAATGACGTTCGGCGTCTTGGTCTCTACCGCTCGACCATACTTCAACACGAGCATGTCAGCGTTCGAGCGCCACTGACGTTCAAACACCGCTCGACAATCCATATCAACGAGCGTTCGGAAACCGCTCAACAAGCCATGTGACGAGCGTTCAAACCGTCCACTCGTTCAACTTACGTGTCGAGCGTCCAAACCGCCCTCACGTTCAACCGCTCGATTTGGATTCGGCCACTCGACGCCAACGACGTTCGTTCTCTTGGGGCCAATCGTTCGCCCATTAGATCTCACGGACGGTCGGCTTAGAGCGTTCATCGCTTCGCTCAACATCGATGTCAAACAGTCGGCCGTTCGGCCTCACCCTCCGGCGTCACCATTAGGCCTCACGGACGTTCGGCCTATAGCGTTCGTCACTTCTCTCATCATCGACGTTCGGCCTCAAGGGCCTAATAGTCACTCACTGATCATTCGGCCATCATTCCATCTCCTTGACGTTCGACCTCTAGCGTTCAGTCATGCACGATCTCAACACTCAATCGTTCGGCCATACTCTTGTTCGGCCTCTGTACGTTCGGTCACTCGATCTCTCTAATGTTCGTCCTCGCTTTTTGGATTCGAACGCTCGACAATCAGTATGTGAACGAGCGTCCAAACAGTCGCCCGTTCGTCCTCGCCCTTCGGCCGTTCGGCATCCCTTTGGTTTTCAACCACTCGGTCTCACATTCGGCCTCTACTGTTCAACCATACATCTACACCAGCACTCAAGCCTTGGGCCGTTCGTCCGCTTGCCTCAGTTGTTCAACTGTAGGTCTCAATTACGGTCGGCCGCCTGGCCTCCACCCTTTCGCCTCAGTCGTTCGGCGATTTGCGTCTCAAGCATTCCAGCATTCATTTTCACGAACGCTCAAAGCGTCCAACACTCAGCCTCCCTGATGTTCGACAACTCGACCTCTACGGCTCGACCACCTATCGGCACGCCAGCTCCACCATGCGATCCTATTAACGTTCGACCGCCAGGTTTAAAACGCTCTATATTTTTATATATTGTATATCTTATGCAGGTCACAGTAGACGACCAACAGAAAACCGAGCGTTCTACGGGATACACTCCCTCTGGTAGTTGTTCGCCCAAGAACACCCAGAACGTCAACCGCTCGACAAACCATGTCCATGAGCGTTCTACGGGATACACTCCCATGGGTCACTGTTCGCCCAAGAACACCCAGTACATTCGGGATACACTCCCATGGGTCACTGTTCGCCCAAGAACACCCAGTACATTCGGGATACACTCTCATGGGTAACTGTTCGCCCAAGAACACGCAGTACATTCGGGATACCCTCCCACGGGTAACTGTTCTCCCTTGAGCACCCGATATACCCTTACTCGACCATCCATGTGTACGAGCATTCAACATCTGTACGAGCGTTCGGCCTCAACGGTGTTCGCTCTTAGGTTTCAACCGCTCGACAATCTTTGTACGAGCGTTCAAACAATCGACCGTTCGGCCTCCTTTTGCTTTCAAACCGCTCGACAACCTTTGCGAGAGCGTTCAAAGCAGTCGGCCGTTCGACGCCATTAATGTTGTCCATTCGGCCTCAATGACGTTCGTCCGCTTGGCTTCATTCATTCGGCCTCACATGCCACTCGACTTCTACCGTCCGTGGCCTCACGCATTCAGCTCCTATGACCTTCGGCTATACAGCCCCTACCGCTCGGCCATCCAGGTCCTCACATCTTTTCGGTCCTTCAAACTCAACCGCGCGGTCATCCTTGGTTTGAAACGTTCAGACCACAGCAAATACAGCCTCCCCCCTCAAACTCATAAGTCCTATAGTTACCACGTCCGTAAAACGGAACCGTTAACTCGGACTTGGGGGGCATGTTATGTAGTAAGATATTTATTACATAAAATATCTTAGATATTATATTACATAAAATATCTTAAGATATTTATAAAGCCACTAACCACATTTTTAGGTAAGGTGGTTATTTCTTATTTTGTTTATAAATACAGTAACAGGGTCAAAGTCCAGGTACGTTCTCTTTATGTCTAAAGACTCTAAATAATATTTCAGAGCAATATCATAATCACTCTCTTGAGAGCTGAGGCTCCATAACTCACATCTGACTTGAACGTCGGAGTATCTTTGCAGGTACCTCCCCCTCCTTTGGCGAGTATGAACAACAACAATTGGAGAAGAGCAAGCGTCCCAGACAGTGTCCCAGACAGCCAGGAGCAACGAAGACACACTGGAAAACATCTACACCGAAACACCAGTAATTTTATACTCTTGATTGGATGGACTTGCTTTAATCCTCAAATTTTTCAGTGTTCTCTTGGCCTGTCCAAAATAATTAAATAAAAATGGTATTGTTGAAAATAAAAACCAATGAAACAATACAGTGTAGATTTGTCAGAGAATTTGCATACCTTTACCCAGTCCAGAGAAAACGAATCTTTTACATTCTGATTGGAAATGAGGAAGTCCACCACAGGCCCAGGGGTAACTATCATTGTGGTTGAGACATCTGGAATTTGTTTTGAATAAGTTAAACCCAATTATAAAGAATGAATTCCCTACAAAAGAAATCACCACAAGGAAGCAAGTACAACCAACAGATGATACCTATGTTAAGTGACAAGCCACTCTGGGTGATTCTAAAACTAGAATGAAATCCCCGAAGGCCAAGAACACCTTCTCCTAAATCAGCAAAATTCGTCGGATCATTATGGAAGAATGACTGGCGCACGAGCAAACCGCCTCTGCAGATAAAAATTATTGTTAATAAATAATAATAGACACACAATAAGAGATGACCAAAACTATTATCAAAATTCAATAATGATCTTTATTTATGGAATAATAAGAATTTAGTATAAATCACACACTGTTTAGCAGCATGCTGTCTCATAATGATATCAAGAACTCTTATTGCTTCCTGATAATTATCAGAATCCTGTCCACGGAGAGCATTGACAATGGCTTGCAGTGGAATCTTTGAAGCAAACTTGATCTCAACGTTGTAACATTTTGCTTTATTTGGGCGTCTCATTCTCTTATCATTTTCACTCAATTTTCCATGTTCATCGGGGCTGGCATTTCCATTATTTCTTCACAGAATTTTACAGAAAAAGTTAGACAGAAAAAAAACATTCGTATGAAAGCCAGTATTCAAAATAAAAAGGCACAACATGTGAACCTGCAAGTAGAGACAACATCCTCGAGAAGAACAGTGAACTCAAAACGATCACGGGCGAGAGAGCCAAGGGTATAAACTGTTTTCTTGCCATCGTATGCAAAGTACTTATTGTTGTTTAGTAGTTGAGAAAAATATAACTCCTGAACCCTGTCAAGGACCTTTCTCCCCACACCCTTACCCTCTACAGGGCGTCCATCTTCATACGAAAGGGATACCTGCTCAAACATAGACATGAATACACCATCCAAATAGACAGAAAATTAATAATACAAAAGAAACAAAAGGACATACACTATACTGAAAAAAGTGACCGTCAGTGTTTCCAACATTCACTTTGAAGTGATTAGTGAGAAGTCGGAATTTCCTCCCTTTAGAGCCAAGGCCACGCCTGGCTATTGGAAGCCCCAAGACCTTCTTTTTCTCCGGCTCCAGCACTACATCTGATGGGATAGCAGGTGGTGGCGGAGGTAGGGAATCCTCAGTTCCATTTGTCGCAAATGAAGACATCTACTGCACAAACATTATACGGCATTATATGGTCAGATAACATAGAATAATGTCTATATTTTCAGACTTTACTCAGAAAACTAATTAAATTTTCATTGGCAACATGTAACAATAATAGCTTGCAAAATCATATAGTGTAAACACAATGGCAGGGAGGGAGAGAGGGAGAGAGAATTGTAAACACCAGTTGATCTCCAGAACTTCAAAAGGAAACGAAAGAGCTGACTCCTCCTCTCACACGTTGATGTGGAAGGCTTGACTTTTGATGAGCTATACACGAAAGAAATCTAATAAATAAAATAAGGAGGAAAACCATAATCATAGACCGTTTATAGACTCTCTTCTGTTAGCATCTTCCTGTTTTCGGAAAAGATCATAATCATAGATAATAACATAACATAAATGGTGCCATAAGACGTGTAGCAAAACATTTTCAAATGTCATAGCCGTGGGAAATCTACTGCACAACCACAGCTAGCTTATAAGAGGAGGAGAATAATAAAAGGTTTAAAGAATAATTCTAATATATTATTTCAAAGAGTAGAGTACCATATATATATATATTTAAGGATCCTATAATCCTTCATCTATTAAAGGAATGACAGGTGCATAAATCTGCACAAATTATAATAATATCTAAATTATAACTAACACAATATTTGATTATCTAATATCCTTTAATAGAATATTTGGCATATCTTAACACCCCCACTCAAGTTGGTGCATGGATATCACACATTCCCAACTTGAATAGAGACTCATTAAACAATCTTCTTGATACTCCTTTGGTGAGAACATAAGCCAACTGCAATTCTGATCTTACAAAAGGAAATGAAATTATTCCAGCTTCAAGCTTCTTTTTGATGAAATGTCTATCAATCTCCACATGCTTTGTTCTATCATGTTGCACAGGATTATGAGCAATTGCTATAGCCGAAGTATTGTCACAGTACAAACTCATAGCTTCATTTTGTGTAAAGCCCAAATCTGATAGCACATTTTTAATCCACAAAAGTTCACATACACCTAGTGCCATGCCTCTGAATTCTGCTTCAGCACTAGATCTTGCTACTACAGGTTGTTTTTTACTCCTCCAAGTTACAAGATTCCCTCCTACAAAAGTAAAGTATCCAGAGGTAGATCTTCTATCATCTTTTGATCCTGCCCAATCTGCATCAGTGTACCCTTCTACCTTTATGTTTTCATGATTTGAGAACAAAATTCCTTTTCCAGGAGCGGACTTCAAATATCTCAAAATCCTTTCAACAGCATCCATATGAACCTTCCGTGGGTCATGCATAAATTGACTAACAACATTCACTGCATAGGTAATATCTGGACGTGTATGGCACAAATAAATTAATTTTCCTACCAGCCTTTGGTATCTTCCTCTGTCTATGCTTGCTGAATTTGAGCATTGAAAGAGCTTATGATTTTGTTCAATTGGTGTATCAGCTGGTTTACTCCCAAGCAGCCCAGTTTCCAATAATAAATCAATAGTATATTTTCTTTGGCATAAAAAAATACCATGTTTTGATCTAGCTACTACCTAAAAAATATTTAAGATTTCCAAGTTGTTTCATCTCAAATTCAGATGCAAGGTATCGTTGTAAACTAGAAATCTCATCTTGGTCATTTCCTGTAACAATCATGTCATCTACATATATAATCAAAGCTGTAATTTTTCCTTTTCCTCTCTTAAAAAATAAGGTGTGATCAGAGTTACTTGCTCTGTAGCCAAAAGCCTTCATAGACTTGGTAAACTACATATATAATCAAAGCTTGCTCTGTAGCCAAAAGCCTTCATAGACTTGGTAAACCTTTTTAATCCATATAGAGCGTTCTTTAATTTGTAAACCTTCATTCCAATTGAGGCCTAAAAGAAGGGTCCATATACCATGTTAGAAGTGGACTTGAGGCCTAACTCATCCCCACAAAACCGGCTTGTAAGGTGAGGTCTGCACCCACTTATATACTTTAATTTGGCCTTATCTCTAGTCGATGTGGGACTTCCAACACACCCCCCTCACGCCGAGGTATATACATCTCGAGCGTGAGATTAGACATTAATGGGTGGTCCAATAGCGGCCCGATAATGGGTGGAACAATATGCCCAACAAACAACCAATAATGTTAGGATAGGCTCTAACCATAACTCTGATACCATGTTAAAAGGTTTAAAGAATAATTCTGATATATTATTTCAAAGAGTAGAGTACCATATATATACATTTAAGGATTCTATAATCCTTCATCTATTAAAGGAATGACAGGTGCACAAATCTGCACAAATTATAATAATATCTAAATTATAACTAACACAATATTTGATTATCTAATATCCTTTAATAGAATATTTGGTATATCTTAACAGAGAAATGACATTTTGTTTGTGTCTGAAGTAAGATTAATCTCCATTTGCATGGCTTCTCAATGTGAGAGTGTTGCTACTTTACTCATTTCATTCTTTAAAGTTATTCTTAAAACCAATCTTGAAAGCATTGTAAGTATTCTTATGGCTTATATCTGTTTATTTTCTTTTCCTCTAAATACATTTTATGAAGTTTATCCAATCTGTCCACTAGTCAATGTCAAAAGCAATATTTGACTAATAAGCATGCACTAATTGATATGCTCTGCATAGAGTGTACTGGGGCATTGGATAATAATTAAGAAACCCATTTAATGTCTGTAATTATTCATAAGGAAAAAAACAAGGTAATTGGGTTCAAATTTTTATAACTAATTTAAAAAATTTCTCTGCAAAAAAATAATTAAAGAAGGTATAAATATATATATATATATATATATATATATATATAGTATATAATAGAAAAAGGAAAAAAGTAGTGTTATTATGACTAAAAAGAAAATAAGGAAAGTCAAGAGTCAGAACATTGTTCATATTTATAATTGGAATAATAATAATAGTATCCAAATATTAGTTTTTGTATATGTTGAGATATTTTCCCTACATGAATATGTGTTCTTGCTAAATAATTTGAAGAAAAATGTTAACAAGTTACTGTAATGTGGTGTTGCCATCTATTAGACAATTAAAATTTGTTACTGTTATTGAATCAATCATCTATGCTATGCTAACTATGACAAACTTACATCAATATATAGCTTTCCATTAAACGATTTATGATCAGTGTTATTTGAAAATTTTAAGAAAAATATAAGTTTGATTTTTTCATTAATTATGTTTAAGATAAAAAAAATATCAACAGAACAATCAATTCGAATAAAAAAAATTCGAACACAATTATTTCAAATTAACTTTTTATTTTTATTTTATTTTAAAATTAATTAGTACAAGTAACTTATTCTTTTTTTTTACAATAAAATTGTACAGTTTCACGTCTTTAGGACTTTCTTTTGATGCACTAGCTTTGATAGTTATATGAATGTATTTGATTATGGGAAATCTAATAATAAAAAATGCATTTTTACTACTTAATGATTAAGTGATTCGTTATAGTGCTGCTTTAAGAATGTTAGGAGTTTTCTAAGCACTTAATTAAAATTATAAGAGTGCTTAAAAATTCTAAAAAAATTGGGTTAATGTTGACGAATTTTTGGATTAATAAAATTCAACTATTTTAAGTAATGTTTAAATATTATTTTAGATTAAAAAAATATCTGTGTGAGTTTTGAGACATTTGCAGAGAAAAGACTGGTCAACGTTTGATACTGAAAAATCTAACGTTTGAAAGTGATTACTGCATGCTGAGACGTTGTAATTTTATATATTGTTTCTGTCCCAGGGGGTGCCGGACGCCGTACGGAAGGACGCCCACATAGACGGCGCCATATGTACTGATAGTGGACGTCTACCCAAAGTAGAACGTCCGCCCAAGACCTGACGCCCGCGCAAGGTAAAATGTCCGCCCCGGAAGCTGGACCGAACGAGCAGCCAACCATTTAAGAAGTGGACGTCCGCCCAAGGTTGGCGTTGGTCGCCCAATAATCCGGACGTCCGCCAAACAGTCTGGACCGAGCGTCCTCAGGAACCGGACGTCCGTCCAAGGACGTCCGTCGTCCGCCAGTCCGCCCAGGAATCTGGACCGAACGAGCGGCCAACCATTTAAGAGGTGGACATCCGTCCAAGGACGTCCGCCCAAGGGTGGCGCGTCCGCCCAATAATCTGGACCGAACGTCCAGCCATTCCAGAATCAGGCGTCCGCCCAAGTTGGGACGTTCGCCCAAGAATCAGGTACGCATTCATGAACCGGACGCCCGCCCAACCGCCACCTCACTTTATTGATTACACGGTTATACGCTAATGACACATTAGAGTCCTTAATGAAGATTAAGGTATTATTGGGCCGTTTCCGGCCCCCAAAAGTTAAAAGCCCATTACGATCAGTATAAATATAGGTCTCAGGTATGATTTCGGGACAGATTGCTTAGAATGCAACACATGCATGCATTATAGAATGCTCTGTCATATTACTGACTTGAGCGTCGGAGTGCCTTTAACAGGTACCCGGCCCCTCCCCAACAGGGAGTGTGGAGCGGTGCCAGGAGAGGGAGGACGCCCGTCCAACTTGGAGCAGAGAGCGAGCTTCTGGATTGAAGGACGTCCGCCCACCATGGGGCTTGGACCACAGAGCGAGCGTCCATCTTTATACCGCCCGCCAGTTTGGAGCGTGGATAAGCGATCGTCCATCTTTGTGCCGCCCGCCAGTGCAGCTTCCTTCGGTTCGTGGGATTCGGCAGTATCCGCCCGGTCTAAGGAGGACGTCCGTCTGGCTAACAGCGTTCGTCCATCACGAGACCGTCCGCTCGGTCTGCATCAGCTGGAGAGAAAGTGTCCGCCCGTCTTCAGCATTGTCCGCCCGGTCTACGGATCTTCGACAAGAAAGTTTATGTTTTAACAAGGTCCGCTCGGATCCAGTCGAAACATTTGGCGCCCACCGTGGGGCCGTGTGACTTCGGTTACCCAAAGGTGACCACGAGATATGAGCAATCGGCCCCCATTTTTGGCCGTCCGACCTCAAGTGTTAACCGTCCGGCCTCAACCTTAGCTAAATTTGACATCCGCAGTCCGGCCATTTGGCCGCCAAGGTACGTATTCTAAATTATACCAATTAGACTTTCGGCCCAGGTGCTTAGCCAAATTTGGTCGTTCGGCCTAAACATATCCTCGGCCGTTCGGCATCAAAATGTCTCGGCCAGTCGGCCTCAACATACATCGGCCGTTCGGCCTCCATATCTCTCGACACTTTGGGCGCAACATACCTCGGCCATTCGGCCTCTAAGGGCGATCGCCCACTTGGACTCAGCAAGCGACTGGCCAGCCAGCTTACAATAGCGCTCGTCCTTCCGGATCATAGAGCTCTCGTCCAGCCGTTCGACCACAAACCAAATGTTTGGACGTTCGGCCTCGGAACCAACCGTCCGGTCACTCGGCCTCCAAGGTACGTGTTCGGCCATTATCTCCAGGCCGTTCGGCCTTAGGTGCGCGGTCAAATTTGGCAAGGCTCGACCGTCCGGCTTCGAACTTTAGATCGTTCGTCCAGAATTACCGAGACGTCCATCCCCAACCGTCCGCTCGTTCCGCCTACGGATTCCATCTCTACCATTAGGCCGGTCGACCTTGGGTACTTGGCCAACTCTGCCGTCAACATTGAGCCGTCCGGCCTCGTCAGACTCTCGGCCATTCGGCCTCCACATATTTAAGAACGTACGGTTTCAGCATTGTCTCGGCCGTTCGGCCTCAACCAATCCTTGGCCGTTCGGCCTCAGCATGATCTCGGCCATTCGGCCTCCCATTATTTAAGACCGTTCGGCCTCAGCATAGTCTCGGCCATTCGGCCTCCACATTTAAGAACGTTCGGTCTCATCACAGTCTCGGCCGTTCGGCCTCAACCTCTTCTCGGCCACTTGGCCATAGCATATTTTCGGCCTTACAAGGTACGGACACATCTTTCTTTAAACTTGAAATTCGCTATGTTCCCTTCATGGAGCAGTTAACCGGCAACAATGGCGACGAAGCGAAAGACCGTCCGCCCTATCAAACTCCAAGCTGGTGAAAAAGTGTTCCAACGAGAACAACTTTCAGCTTGGTAGGGCGACGAAGCGAAGAACCGTCCGCCCTATCAAACTCCAAGCTGGTGAAAAAGTGTTCCAACGAGAACAACTTTCAGCTTGGTAGGGCGACGAAGCGAAGAACCGTCCGCCCTATCAAACTCCAAGCTGGTGAAAAAGTGTTCCAACGAGAACAACTTTCAGCTTGGTAGGGCGACGAAGCGAAGGACCATCCGCCCTACCAAACTCCAAGCTGGAAAAAGAGTGTTCCAACGAGAGCAACTCTCAGCTTGGCCGGGCAAGAAAGCAAAGAGCCGGCCGTCCATAACTTAGCCGAATCTGGCATTCATCAATGACTGGCCGTCCATAACTTAGCCAAATCTGGCATTCATCATCAATGACCGGCCGTCCATAACTTAGCCGAATCTGGCATTCATCAATGACCGACCGTCCATAACTTAGCCAAATCTGGCATTCATCATCAATGACCGGCCGTCCATAACTTAGCCGAATCTGGCATTCAGCAATCGACCGGCCGTCCATAACTTAGCCGAATCTGGCATTCATCAATGACCGGCCGTCCATAACTTAGCCAAATCTGGCATTCAACATCAATGACCGGCCGTCCATAACTTAGCCGAATCTGGCATTCAGCAATCGACCGGCCGTCCATAACTTAGCCGAATCTGGCATTCATCATCAATGACCGGCCGTCCATAACTTAGCCGATTCTGGCATTCATCATCAATGACCGGCCGTCCATAACTTAGCCGAATCTGGCATTCAGCAATCGACCGGCCGTCCATAACTTAGCCGATTCTGGCATTCATCATCAATGACCGGCCGTCCATAACTTAGCCAAATCTGGCATTCATCATCAATGACCGGCCGTCCATAACTTAGCCGAATCTGGCATTCATCAATGACCGGCCGTCCATAACTTAGCCAAATCTGGCATTCATCATCAATGACCGGCCGTCCATAACTTAGCCAAATCTGGCATTCATCATCAATGACCGGCCGTCCATAACTTAGCCGATTCTGGCATTCATCATCAATGACCGGCCGTCCATAACTTAGTCGATTCTGGCATTCATCATCAATGACCGGCCGTCCATAACTTAGCCGAATCTGGCATTCATCAATGACCGGCCGTCCATAACTTAGCCAAATCTGGCATTCATCATCAATGACCGGCCGTCCATAACTTAGCCGAATCTGGCATTCATCAATGACCGGCCGTCCATAACTTAGCCAAATCTGACATTCATCATCAATGACCGGCCGTTCATAACTTAGCTGAATCTGGCATATATCATCAAATCTGGAGTAGGGGGACGTCAGTCAACCGTCTGACCATTTGTCCTCCAAGGTACGCCAAGTCGACCTCCACGAAGACCCAGCAATTCGGGGGTCATCTTAAAAAACCCTTCGCACAATACAATTCTGCTCGGGCTCGGGGGGCTTATGTACTAGGTCCGCCCAGCATATGCCAAGCGCCCAACCATTCAGTGACGTCCCCCCAAGATTGGACGTCCGCCCAAAGATGGCATTCAGGACTAGCGTCCAGCCATTTGGACGTCCGCCCAAGATGGCGTGCCCGTCAAAGATGACGAGCGTCCAGCCATTTGGACGTCCGCCCAAGATGGCGTGCCCGTCCAAGATGACGAGCGTCCACCCGGCATAGGACGAGCGTCAAACCATTCAAGAGCGTCCACCCGGAAGCTGGACCGAACGAGCGGCCAACCATTTAAGAAGTGGACGTCCGCCCAAGGTTGGCGTTGGTCGCCCAATAATCCGGACGTCCGCCAAACAGTCTGGATCGAGCGTCCTCAGGAACCGGACGTCCGTCGTCCGCCAGTCCGCCCAGGAATCTAGACCGAACGAGCGGCCAACCATTTAAGAGGTGGACATCCGTCCAAGGACGTCCGCCCAAGGGTGGCGCGTCCGCCCAATAATCTGGACCGAACGTCCAGCCATTCCAGAATCAGGCGTCCGCCCAAGTTGGGACGTTCGCCCAAGAATCAGGTACGCATTCATGAACCGGACGCCCGCCCAACCGCCACCTCACTTTATTGATTACACGGTTATACGCTAATGACACATTAGAGTCCTTAATGAAGATTAAGGTATTATTGGGCCGTTTCCAGGCCCCCAAAAGGTAAACGCCCATTACGATCAGTATAAATATAGGTCTCAGGTATGATTTCGGGACAGATTGCTTAGAACGCAACACATGCATGCATTATAGAATGCTCTGTCATATTACTGACTTGAGCGTCGGAGTGCCTTTAACAGGTACCCGGCCCCTCCCCAACAGGGAGTGTGGAGCGGTGCCAGGATAGGGAGGACGCCCGTCCAACTTGGAGCAGAGAGCGAGCTTCTGGATTGAAGGACGTCCGCCCACCATGGGGCTTGGACCACAGAGCGAGCGTCCATCTTTATACCGCCCGCCAGTTTGGAGCGTGGATAAGCGATCGTCCATCTTTGTGCCGCCCGCCAGTGCAGCTTCCTTCGGTTCGTGGGATTCGGCAGTATCCGCCCGGTCTAAGGAGGACGTCCGTCCGGCTAACAGCGTTCGTCCATCACGAGACCGTCCGCTCGGTCTGCATCAGCTGGAGAGAAAGTGTCTGCCCGTCTTCAGCATTGTCCGCCCGGTCTACGGATCTTCGACAAGAAAGTTTATGTTTTAACAAGGTCCGCTCGGATCCAGTCGAAACAGTTTCAGATTTAAATAATTTTTATTTATTTATTTTTTTTCAAGAGTTTGATTTTATAAGAATCGTCTTAAGCAGAACCATGAGTTGTCATGTTTGGATTAAATTGCTTCCACTCTTGACTAAACTTTTTTTATCTGTAAAACTGCAAATAAAAAATACAAATAGTAAATAATCAATTTGTTTGTTATAAGTATGTAATATTATTATTAAAAATTAAAATGTATGTTATTATGGAAATATGATTTGTGTATTTCTTATAAATCTATCATTCCAAAATTCATTTTCTCATTTTTTACACGCATGCTTAGTAATTATTATTAATAAGAATAATTTAATTTTTTTGGAAAAATCTATTCCTAGATATTTACATATGTACGTTGTAAATCTAAAGATAATTTGTTCTTTTTTATCAAAATTTGTGTCATTACCATTTTTGAACAATATAATAAATATAATATGTACTTGTTTTTAGAAGAAAAAAAATGTTTTAACTAAGAATTACTATTTCTCATTTTTTTTTATTTAGAAATTTGAATAAAAATCATTCTCTAAATCCTACTTCATTCTCCAATTCCATAATTTGGTCAAGAAAATTAAAATGATTTCCTGTTTTTTAAAGATTACTCCAATATATTTATTAATTCAAGTATGACATTTAATTACAATAAAAAAATAACTCCTCAATAGAAAAAATTAATAATTCAAAAACAAATTCACATCTTTATTCAAATTGTATATTATAAAGTAGTATTTATAAATTGTAAAACAAAATATTCAAAATACTCCGTTACAAAATAATTGATAATTTACATGATTGAAAAATAACTAAAACTAAATGGGATGGAATAAAACATTATAAAAAAAGTCTAACTCAAAATCCCATCTACAATTTTCACATGAGTTTTTAGTATTATCATCATCATCTTCAGTATCCATTATTTCCCAAGAATAACACTTCTTCATACTCCACCCATTGCATTGTCTCTCAGAACATAAAGGAGTTGGATTGCGCACCAATGTTTCATAAGGTTTTCTCCAGAAGTTACTCAACAAAGTTACTATCTTATTTCTACACCTTACAACACACTTGAGATTTTTAAGAAATTGCATATACTCAACTCCTTCTTTTCTTAAATTAATATGTATGAACATAATAAGATAAAACCATACACATACTTTGCTTCAAGATGACCCTTTTTGGCAGCCATTTTCAAGTCATTAATGTTTTTTTTCTATATTTCCCTTATATCTAATTAGTTCTCTTAATCGCTCTTTATACAAAGCTTCAATATTTCCACCCTCTTTACAACTTTGCATAAAAATATCAAATGCCCTTGCTTTTGACCAGGAAATCAACGAAAACTTTTCTAATGAAATTTGTTGCCACATATAATTATCTTTTGTGGCATGCAAAAAATCTCTACAACATACTTTCATGTTGTAATGATTAAGGTAAGATTCAGAACTTACCTTTGCAACAACATTAACCAATAAGTCTACAGGAAGTGATTTGATTGGAAAAAATGTAGATTTGTCATGTTCAGTGCATTGTCTTTTGTTATCTCTCAGAAATTATTCTTCCATTACAATCAAACGAGTAGACTCATTGCTTTCATCGCATTGTCTCTTGTTGAACTGTGTCTTCTCCGTCATAAAACTAAGCAGGGAATCCTCAGTTCCATTTGTTGCAAATGAAGACATCTAGTGCACAAAAACATTATACGACATTATGGTAAAATAAGGAGGTTGTTCTTCACTCACAGGAAAAGAGTGTAATCAGAGTGCCTAATAATCTTTAGTGTTCTTGTTCACCCACTCCTCTTGTTATAACAATGGCAGGGAGGGAGAGAGAATTTTAAACACCATGATGTCTTGTACGTGGCTCCCTCTTCCTCCGATTTTTATGATTGAAATTCCTTCGGCATTAATTGTCATTAATAATTATGAGATTAGGTAGATTTTGAGTTCTCCATAATTATGAGATTATCGGCATTCTTTCTGTCAAAATCTGAACCATTGCTTAGTCATAATTAATAACTAAATTCGGATGCGATCCTCCACCATATCTGATATCTTATTTGGTAGTCACAATTAGTTTGAAACAGTGTTTATTTATATGTTTTTATAATGGTTAAGCTAAAAAAACATATTTTTAAGTTATATTCAATAGGCATTGAAAATTGAGATTAAAATTAATTTAGATAATTTTTTTAAAATTTTGGAAAAAAAATGTGATAAAATTATGAAATCAATAATATCTTAAATTAAAACAATATTTTTCATATTTGTAAGAATTTATTGTCCAGCAATATGGCCACCAAATGAAAAAGAGTGGTGCCAATTGTTTTTTCATAAAAGTATATGTATAATCAACTTTATCGTGCCGCCAGTTATTTATGATCAATTATAGCATAAAAAAATAAGTTAAATCTAAAATATATATCTCTCCAACAATTATATGCATATAACTTAAGCAGATCAATTTTATTTTATATATATTTATTTGTTTATTAGTTTCTGTGACATCCCAAAAATACAGTCATAAATCATATAATTAGAAAATCACTTTTAATAATAATTCAAAATAGTTTTACAACTAAAAATAAAACCGAACGAACGAACGCTCAAGGACGAACGTCCTTGAGTACAGTATTACAACTTTAAAGAAACGAACGCGCAAAGCCGCACGTCCTTAAATAAGAGTTACAAATTAAGGCCGAACGTAAGCGGAAACTGACCGAACAGTTTACACATGAAAAATACCGAACGGTCGAACATAGCCAAAATAAAAGCATAAGTTGGTCGAACGAACACTCTGCCACAAACCTACACTATTAGCCGAGCGTCTCACTGCTCGGTCTTCACTTCAACTTCAACCAGATTCTCTTCGTCCAACACAACTTCCAAACGCTCATCTCCCTCTGCTCACATCCACACGGATGATCATTGCAATGACAGGACGGACGTACAAAACGAGACAACACAAGGAAAAACGCAGGGTAAGCTTAAGTAATTTAACTCATGCATCAACATACAAATTCACATAAACAGTTCATCATACATGTACATTTCAACGCACGCATAACAGAAAACTCAACACACGACTGACCGTCCGGACTGTATGAATTCTGCGTAGTTACAGGCTTTCACGCACCCGGGTGGTGTGGTAACTGGCATCCTCATCAGCTGCCACCCGAGGTTAGTCTGTTCCGTCCGAAGTACCCCTAGGGACAAGGACCTCCTGCCGTTCCCACGCATGACGAGCCCCCTCTACTTGAGGACGAGCACTCACGGAACATCAGGATCGAACAGCCAGCATTAACTATCCACAGTCATACTTTACAACTTTCAACATTCATCCATGAGTCGTTCCTACCTGGAACGCTCGTTCAACAATCATAACTTTCATTCCATCTCATATACTTTCTATCATTCACTATTCATCTATGAGTCGTCCCTACCTGGAACGCTCGTTCAAAAGTCACAATTTGTTTTCCATCTCATATATTCCTCAACATTTATCATTTATCATTTTATATTCATTTTCATCATTTCTTTGAAGACCATAAAAAAAAGAAACCGAACGTTCTGTCCCTAATAAGGCCGAGGACGAACGCTGTGAACGAGACCAAAAGACACTCGTTCGGATCAGAGTACGAACGACCAATTTACTTCCAAGCGACGAACGTCATTTACCAGGGAATTAGTTTAATGAACTGACGCTCGTGAATTTCAAACCAATTTAAGTATGAAGGCCCTAGGCCCAATTACATCAAACGTGAGCATTTCAAGACTTCGAGGAAATAGTTTTATAAAAATTCTCATACTGAACCCACTGCCAGTCAATGACCGAGCGTGGAAATCTGAAGTTGGACGTACGCTATTTCAATAAGACTAATTTTACAAGGATGAGTACGAACGCTCAGTATAAGACCGAGCATCATTTTGAGCGAGCGCTCAATATAAGACCGAGCCCCTTTTTAGAACGAGCGCTCAGTATAAAACCGAACACCCTATTTGAACGAGCGCTCATTATAAAACCGAGCACCCTTAAGGACGAACGCTCAGTTCAAAATCGAGCACCATTAGGACGAACGCTCAGTTCAAAACCGAGCACCTTTAGGACGAACGCTCAGTTCAAAACCGAGCACCATTAGGACGAACGCTTAGTTCAAAACCGAGCACCATTAGGACGAACGCTCAGTGTGAGACCGAACGTTAATAACCTTAAAATTTGATAACTATACTAAGAGGATTTCGAAGAAATGTTTACGGACGGGAAATATACTATTCCCTGTATATATATATACATATATAAGAACGGAATTTAACAAAGGATACCATATACAACAGTGCTTGGCCGAACGCTCAAGCAAAAGTTTTAGACACGAGGACGCTCGTCCTCAACAAGGGATCCTTCCAAATGAACGAATCCCACTTCTGCTACTTTATCAGGAAAACCGAACGGTCAAGGACCGTTCAGTAACGAACGCATATGATCATAGGGAGAGTTCTTATTCAATATTCATTCATATTCCAGTTCATTTCTCATCATACAATATCATAGTTTCGTTCGTTCATATCATCATTAGCTTTCACATTTCATACGATCCATATCATGTAAATTCATATTTCTCATTTCACCAAAATAACGAACGTTCATGTACTTCAGTCACATCAAATATCATGCATTATACCCATACAATCAAATAACGAACGTTCATACCATTCATTCATATCATCCATCATGCATTATTTTCATGCAGTTAAATAACGAACGTTCATACGAAGCACACCACATGAATTAAATCAAATAAGCTTCCCTTACTTGGAAATGACCGAACGTTCTCAAACGCAGAGACACAACCTCTCAACCTCTGATTCTCCTACTGTCAATGCTCGTTAATCCACTACACGAACGAACCCCGACACCAAAATCAGATTTACTCAACTTTAGGGAAGATGACGAACGTACAACTCAGAACTGAGTTTGCATGCATGAAAAACGAACGACCAGAGAGTGGGAAAAGGACTTACCAGTCCAGCTTCGCCAACCGAGCGTCTTCTTTGGAAGTCCTTGACGCCGAGCGTCCTTCTACAGTGCCGGAATACATAACGGAGGAGGTGAACGGGTGTCTTCTTTGAGAGAGGGTGCAGAGAGCTTAGAGAGAAGAAGGAGAGAATTGAATTCTCAGAAACGAAAATGGTGGAGCGTGTGGAGGGTGGAGAATATTTCAGAAATTCTCAGACGTGGTTTCTCGCTCTGCCAGCGCACTTCTCCACTCTGCCAACGCACGTTTCCACTCTGCCAGCGCATTCCACTTACAGCCCATGCCGGACGCACGTTACACGCTGGCAGGCGCACGTTTTGCACTGCCCATACCGAATGGTCGTCCTTTCAGAGCCGGACACGTGTAATCCACTATCAGTTTCTGACTCACCTCCACGTGCGTCCGCGTGTGAAAATTGTAGATGGGATTTCAGAGAACGTAGAGAGAAGGAGGAGAGAATTAAATTCTCAGAAATGAAGCAGAGAGGTGCGTGCAGAGGGAGGGGAATATTTCAGAATCTTAGTTTGCTTTCCACTCTGCCAGCGCACGTTTCCATTTCCGCCAGCGCACGTTCCTATTCTGGCAGACACGTTCCCATGCTCTCAGCGCACTGCACTACGTTTCTGACAGCCCATACCGGACGGTCGTCCACTATGTGGTCGCCACGTGGTTTCCACTTCCGATTCGTGACTCAGCTCCACGTGCGCCCGCGAGCGTCCGTTAGTGGGTGTCAGACGCTGCTGTCGTCCATGTGCGTCGCTGAGGTGGCTCGCTCGACGCTCGCCACGTGGACTCCACCAACGCTCGTTTTTTTTTTCTTTTTTAAAAGGCCTGACACTCACCATTAATGTTAATTTGACTTCTGCATTGGTTTAGTACACACCAAATTTAAATATCTCACTATTATTAGCTTGTTTAAGACTTTTTCTAATAAAGGAAAAATGCTTCTTTGGTCTGAAATACAAAAGATACACATATCTGTCTTTACTGTAAGATACACAGATATAGAAATACAAATTATACACGTTACCTTTTCCTTTCTTGTGTCTAACCCTTTAAGGATCACGACTTTGTTTTCATTGAAGTTTTCCTTTTTTTGTTTAAATTTGATACTTGATCAATGAGACTTTAACCATTAAATAAAATATAGACAATGCATTTATCACAAAAGCAACGAAAAGCATATTAGAGAAAGAAAAAGAAAAATATTAACGTGCAAGTTAACTCCCTCCAGTTTTAGGATGCTTCTCATTTTAGTTTGATGAATAATAAAGAAAGAGATTCGAAAATTAACAAAGGACGAGAAAAGAAACAAGGGTCACCTTTATGAACAAGTTTGACAAACGAAAGATAAATAGAAAGTAAAATATATCATGGATAGAATAGAATTTATTATTCTTATTTAAGACTGAGATTAGGACAGTGTTTGTTTGTTGTATTTGTAAAATATCAATATTTGAAAGTTTAGTCAAAAGTGGAAGCAATTTAATCCAAACATGACAACTCATGGTTTTGCTTAAGACGATTTGTGACATCCCAAAAATACAGCAATAACCATATAATTAGAAAATCACAGTTAATAATAAACCAGTACAGTTTTCCAACTAAAAACAAAAACGAAAGAACGAACGCTCAAGGACGAACGTCCTTGAGTACAGTCTTATAACCTTAAAGAACGAACGCACAAAACCGCACGTCTTCAACAAGAATTACAATTTAAGGCCGAACGTAAAATAAACACCTGACCGAACGGTTTACACGGACAAATACCGAACGGTCGAACTATGTTGTTACAGAAATATGTTACACTATATGATTTTGCAAGCTATTATTGTTACATGTTGCCAATGTCTGAAAATATAGACATTATTCTATGTTATCTGACCATAATGTCGTATAATGTTTTTGTGCACTAGATGTCTTCATTTGCAACAAATGGAACTGAGGCTTCCCTGCTTAGTTTTATGACGGAGAAGACACAGTTCAACAAGAGACAATGCGATGAAAGCAATGAGTCTACTCGTTTGATATTAATGGAAGAATCATTTCTGAGAGATAACAAAAGACAATGCACTGAACATGACAAATCTACATTTTTTCCAATCAAATCACTTCCTGTAGACTTATTGGTTAATGTTGTTGCAAAGGTAAGTTTTGAATCTTGCCTTAATCATTACAACATGAAAGTATGTTGTAGAGATTTTTTGCATGCCACAAAAGATAATTATATGTGGCAACAAATTTCATTAGAAAAGTTTCCGTTGATTTCCTGGTCAAAAGCAAGGGCATTTGATATTTTTATGCAAAGTTGTAAAGAGGGTGGAAATATTGAAGCTTTGTATAGAGAGGGATTAAGAGAACTAATTAGATAAGGGAAATATAGGAAAAAGCATTAATGACTTGAAAATGGCTGCCAAAAAGGGTCATCTTGAAGCAAAGTATGTGTATGGTTTTATCTTATTATGTTCATACGATATTAATTTAAGAAAAGAAGGAGTTGAGTATATGCAATTTCTGAAAAATCTCAAGTGTGTTGTAAGGTGTAGAAATAAGATAGTAACTTTGTTGAGTAACTTCTGGAGAAAACCTTATGAAACATTGGTGCGCAATCCAACTCCTTTATCTTCTGAGAGACAATGCAATGGGTGGAGTATGAAGAAGTGTTATTCTTGGGAAAGAATGGATACTGAAGATGATGATGATAATACTAAAAACTCATGTGAAAATTGTAGATGGGATTTCAGAGAACGTAGAGAGAAGGAGGAGAGAATTAAATTCTCAGAAATGAAGCAGAGAGGTGCGTGCAGAGGGAGGGGAATATTTCAGAATCTCAGTTTGCTTTCCACTCTGCCAGCGCACGTTTCCATTTCCGCCAGCGCACGTTTCCATTTCCGCCAGCGCACGTTCCTATTCTGGCAGACACGTTCCCATGCTGTCAGCGCACTGCACTACGTTTCTGACAGCCCATACCGGACGGTCGTCCACTATGTGGTCGCCACGTGGTTTCCACTTCCGATTCGTGACTCAGCTCCACGTGCGCCCGCGAGCGTCCGTTAGTGGGTGTCAGACGCTGCTGTCGTCCATGTGCGTCGCTGAGGTGGCTCGCTCGACGCTCGCCACGTGGACTCCACCAACGCTCGTTTTGTTTTTTTTTTCTTTTTTAAAAGGCCTGACACTCACCATTAATGTTAATTTGACTTCTGCATTGGTTTAGTACACACCAAATTTAAATATCTCACTATTATTAGCTTGTTTAAGACTTTTTCTAATAAAGGAAAAATGCTTCTTTGGTCTGAAATACAAAAGATACACATATCTGTCTTTACTGTAAGATACACAGATATAGAAATACAAATTATACACGTTACCTTTTCCTTTCTTGTGTCTAACCCTTTAAGGATCACGACTTTGTTTTCATTGAAGTTTTCCTTTTTTTGTTTAAATTTGATACTTGATCAATGAGACTTTAACCATTAAATAAAATATAGACAATGCATTTATCACAAAAGCAACGAAAAGCATATTAGAGAAAGAAAAAGAAAAATATTAACGTGCAAGTTAACTCCCTCCAGTTTTAGGATGCTTCTCATTTTAGTTTGATGAATAATAAAGAAAGAGATTCGAAATTAACAAAGGACGAGAAAAGAAACAAGGGTCACCTTTATGAACAAGTTTGACAAACGAAAGATAAATAGAAAGTAAAATATATCATGGATAGAATAGAATTTATTATTCTTATTTAAGACTGAGATTAGGACAGTGTTTGTTTGTTGTATTTGTAAAATATCAATATTTGAAAGTTTAGTCAAAAGTGGAAGCAATTTAATCCAAACATGACAACTCATGGTTTTGCTTAAGACGATTTGTGACATCCCAAAAATACAGCAATAACCATATAATTAGAAAATCACAGTTAATAATAAACCAGTACAGTTTTCCAACTAAAAACAAAAACGAAAGAACGAACGCTCAAGGACGAACGTCCTTGAGTACAGTCTTATAACCTTAAAGAACGAACGCACAAAACCGCACGTCTTCAACAAGAATTACAATTTAAGGCCGAACGTAAAATAAACACCTGACCGAACGGTTTACACGGACAAATACCGAACGGTCGAACTATGTTGTTACAGAAATATGTTACACTATATGATTTTGCAAGCTATTATTGTTACATGTTGCCAATGTCTGAAAATATAGACATTATTCTATGTTATCTGACCATAATGTCGTATAATGTTTTTGTGCACTAGATGTCTTCATTTGCAACAAATGGAACTGAGGCTTCCCTGCTTAGTTTTATGACGGAGAAGACACAGTTCAACAAGAGACAATGCGATGAAAGCAATGAGTCTACTCGTTTGATATTAATGGAAGAATCATTTCTGAGAGATAACAAAAGACAATGCACTGAACATGACAAATCTACATTTTTTCCAATCAAATCACTTCCTGTAGACTTATTGGTTAATGTTGTTGCAAAGGTAAGTTTTGAATCTTGCCTTAATCATTACAACATGAAAGTATGTTGTAGAGATTTTTTGCATGCCACAAAAGATAATTATATGTGGCAACAAATTTCATTAGAAAAGTTTCCGTTGATTTCCTGGTCAAAAGCAAGGGCATTTGATATTTTTATGCAAAGTTGTAAAGAGGGTGGAAATATTGAAGCTTTGTATAGAGAGGGATTAAGAGAACTAATTAGATAAGGGAAATATAGGAAAAAGCATTAATGACTTGAAAATGGCTGCCAAAAAGGGTCATCTTGAAGCAAAGTATGTGTATGGTTTTATCTTATTATGTTCATACGATATTAATTTAAGAAAAGAAGGAGTTGAGTATATGCAATTTCTGAAAAATCTCAAGTGTGTTGTAAGGTGTAGAAATAAGATAGTAACTTTGTTGAGTAACTTCTGGAGAAAACCTTATGAAACATTGGTGCGCAATCCAACTCCTTTATCTTCTGAGAGACAATGCAATGGGTGGAGTATGAAGAAGTGTTATTCTTGGGAAAGAATGGATACTGAAGATGATGATGATAATACTAAAAACTCATGTGAAAATTGTAGATGGGATTTCAGAGAACGTAGAGAGAAGGAGGAGAGAATTAAATTCTCAGAAATGAAGCAGAGAGGTGCGTGCAGAGGGAGGGGAATATTTCAGAATCTCAGTTTGCTTTCCACTCTGCCAGCGCACGTTTCCATTTCCGCCAGCGCACGTTCCTATTCTGGCAGACACGTTCCCATGCTGTCAGCGCACTGCACTACGTTTCTGACAGCCCATACCGGACGGTCGTCCACTATGTGGTCGCCACGTGGTTTCCACTTCCGATTCGTGACTCAGCTCCACGTGCGCCCGCGAGCGTCCGTTAGTGGGTGTCAGACGCTGCTGTCGTCCATGTGCGTCGCTGAGGTGGCTCACTCGACGCTCGCCACGTGGACTCCACCAACGCTCGTTTTGTTTTTTTTTTCTTTTTTAAAAGGCCTGACACTCACCATTAATGTTAATTTGACTTCTGCATTGGTTTAGTACACACCAAATTTAAATATCTCACTATTATTAGCTTGTTTAAGACTTTTTCTAATAAAGGAAAAATGCTTCTTTGGTCTGAAATACAAAAGATACACATATCTGTCTTTACTGTAAGATACACAGATATAGAAATACAAATTATACACGTTACCTTTTCCTTTCTTGTGTCTAACCCTTTAAGGATCACGACTTTGTTTTCATTGAAGTTTTCCTTTTTTTGTTTAAATTTGATACTTGATCAATGAGACTTTAACCATTAAATAAAATATAGACAATGCATTTATCACAAAAGCAACGAAAAGCATATTAGAGAAAGAAAAAGAAAAATATTAACGTGCAAGTTAACTCCCTCCAGTTTTAGGATGCTTCTCATTTTAGTTTGATGAATAATAAAGAAAGAGATTCGGAAATTAACAAAGGACGAGAAAAGAAACAAGGGTCACCTTTATGAACAAGTTTGACAAACGAAAGATAAATAGAAAGTAAAATATATCATGGGATAGAATAGAATTTATTATTCTTATTTAAGACTGAGATTAGGACAGTGTTTGTTTGTTGTATTTGTAAAATATCAATATTTGAAAGTTTAGTCAAAAGTGGAAGCAATTTAATCCAAACATGACAACTCATGGTTCTGCTTAAGACGATTTGTGACATCCCAAAAATACAGCAATAACCATATAATTAGAAAATCACAGTTAATAATAAACCAGTACAGTTTTCCAACTAAAAACAAAAACAAAAGAATGAACGCTCAAGGACGAACGTCCTTGAGTACAGTCTTATAACCTTAAAGAACGAACGCACAAAACCGCACGTCTTCAACAAGAATTACAATTTAAGGCCGAACGTAAAATAAACACCTGACCGAACGGTTTACACGTGACAAATACCGAACGGTCGAACTTAACCAAAATAAAGGAATGAAGTGGTCGAACAACCATTACAACAAACACCTATACTACTGGCCGAGCGTCTCACTACTCGGTCTTCACTTCAACTTTGACCAGATTCTCTTCGTTCAACGCCTCTTCCAAACGCTCGTCTCCCTCTGCTCACATCCACACGGATGATCATTGCAACGACAGGACGAACGTACAAAACGAGACAACACAAGGAAAAACGCAGGGTAAGCTTATGTAATTTAACTCATGCATCAACACACCAATTCAAGTAAACAATTCAACATACATGCTCATTTCAACGCACGCTTAACATAAAACTCAATACACGACTGACTGTCCGGACTGTATGATTTCCCGTGTAGCTACGACGTTCGCGCACCCGGGTGGTGTGGTAACTGGCACTCTCATCAGTTGCCACCCGAGGTTAGTTCGTTCCGTCCAAATTACATTTATGGACTAGGACCTCCTGCCGTTCCCACGCATGACATACCCCCTCTATGTGAGGACGAGTACTCACGGAACATCAGGATCGAATCGCCCGCTAAGTCTGGCCACGTTCATACTTTACAAATTCTCATAATCATCCAAGAGTCATTCCTCCCCGGAACGCTCGTTCAACATTCATACTTTCTTTCCATCTCATATACTGTTCATCATTCACTATTCATCATTCCATAATATTTTCATCATTTATAAGGAAGCCATCAAAAACCGAACGTTCTGTCCCCAATAAGACCGAGGACGAACGCTGTGAGCGAGACCCAAAAGACGCTCGTTCGAATCAGAGTACGAACGACAGAGTTACAGTTACGTTCAGGAATGGCCGAGTAATATCTTGTTCATTTGGACGAACGTCATTTACCAGGTGAATCAGTTTAAGGAACTGACGCTCGTGAATATTCCAGGAATAATTTAAGTGTAGAGGTCCTAGGTCGAGTACATCAAACGCGAATATTTCAAGACTTCAAGGAAACGTTTTTATAAAAATTCTCATGCTGAACCCACTGCCAGCCAATGACCGAGCGTGGAAAATCTGAAGTTGGACGTACGCTATTTCAATAAAACCGAACACCATTTAGAGCGAGCGCTCAGTATAAGACCGAACACCAATTAGAACGAGCGCTCAGCATAAAACCGAGCACCCTTTAGGACGAACGCTCAGTTCAAACCGAGCACCATTAGGACAAACGCTTAGTTCAAAACCGAGCACCATTAGGACGAACGCTCTGTTCAAAACCGAGCACCATTAGGACGAACGCTCAGTTCAAAACCGAGCACCATTAATCTTAAAATAACAACTGTTGAGGTAATATTTACGAACGGTATTATATAAAAAGAATGGGGTTTATCACAGAAAACTCAGATACGACCGTACTTGGCCGAACGCTCAAGCATGGTATTGTGACACGAGGACGCTCGTCCTCGACTAGAGTTCTATTTAAATGAAAGAATCAACATTTCAACTGTTACTTACTGGAAAACCGAACGGTTCAGTACGAACGTACATATTCATGGGAAATTCTCTTACAATCCATTCTCATTCCAGTTCATATCATCATTAACTTTCACATTTCATACGATCCATATCATGTAAATTCATATATTTCATTCCACCAAATCAACGAACGTTCATGCATCTCAAACACAGCAACATCATGCATTATACTCATGCAGTTATATAACGAACGTTCACACAACATACATCAAACCAGTTAAATTAAATAAGCTTCCCTTACCTGGAAATGACCGAACGTTCTCAAACGCAGAGACACAACCTCTCAACCACTGATTCTCCTACTGTCAACGCTCGTTAATCCACTACACGAACGAACCCTGACACCAAAATCAGATTTACTCAACTTTAAGGAAGATGACGAACGTACAACTCAGAACTGAGTTTGCATGCATGAAAAACGAACGTCAGAGAGCGGGGGACTTACCAATCCAGCTTCGCCAACCGAACGTCTTCTCTGGAAGTCCTTGACGCCGGGCGCCCTTCTACAGTGCCGGAATACATAATGGAGGAGAGAAACGGTGGTTCCTTTAGAGAGAAGGCTCATGAATACAGAGAGAAGGTGGAGAGATTTGGATTCTCAGGAATGAAAAATGGTGTGCGTGCAGAGGGTGGAGAATATTTCAGAAGTTCTCAGCTTCTGCTTTCCACTCTGCCAGCGCATGTCCGCACTCCGCCAGCGCACGTTCCACTCTGACAGACACATGATCTGTTCTTTCTGGCTTCTGACAGCCCATACCGGACGGTCGTCCATTCAGAGCCGGACACGTGTAATCCATTACCGTTTTCCACTACCGTTTCTGACTCAGCTCCACGTGCGACGGCTGGCGTCCGTTAGTGGGTGTCAGGCGCCGCTGTCGCCCATGTGCGTCGCGGAGGTGGCGTGTCGGCGCTCGCCACGTGGACTCCACCAACGCTCATTTTTTTTTGAGTAGTAATACTGTGACACGCCTACGTGTCACTTACACTCATTTGACACGGTCCACGTCAGCTTTTTTAAAAAAAAACTGCAAAGTGATGGAGGGTAAAAGTGGAAAAACACCTAGGGTTTGTGTTTTGAGATTCGAAATCCCCATTTGAGTTTTCTTAAGAAACTCGAAATCCCCATTTGAGTTTTCAGATTCGAAATCCCCATCTTTCAGACACCTTAGTCGTTTGATTTTACGGTCCAGGTTTGGTCTTCGGATTTGTGTCGCGCGTTTCGTCTTCGGATTTGTGTCGCGCGTTTCCATCAAGAAACTGGATTTGTGTCGCGCGTTTGGTGTTCGGATTTTACGGTACAGGTTTTTGATTTTTTATTTTCTATTTACGGTACAGATTTGTGTAGTTTTTGTCGCAATGTAATTTTTTTGTACATCGATTTATTGATGTGGGGTTGTGGGGGACCAATCTCTGATTTTTGGGTTGATGGGAGGTGGGGTTGGTTTGTTGGTGATGTGTTCTATGTTGGAGGTGGGGTTGGGGTTGCTTTGGTGGTAACGTGTTTTATGTAGGAGCTTTATGTGTGGTGCGACAGGAAGCAGAGTAGTAAAAAGGTTGAGTCTTTTGAGTTTCATTTTGACCCTAGGATGTAGGCGTGATACGGGGTCGGTTTAAAATTGGGGAGGTGGTTTTTTAGACTTTTGAGTTTGTTTTTGTCGCTATGTCGTTGACTGAGGTTGGTTTTTAAGACCCTTTATGCATGCATGAGTTGAGTAACGAGCTGCAGGAAGTGGTTATGTTGTTAATCGTATGTGGTTATTTGTAAATCTGGTTTTGTACTGCCGTAGAAGTTTTTTATATTCAATGAGACAATGAGAGCCTTAGAAACAACGAGACCCTTCACAACCTGCTAAGCCAGTGAGCTTGCAGGGCAACCTTTTCTTCCACTCCCAAACGAAATGAGATTGCAATATTCTCCCTGCATTAGCTGGTTATCTTGTTAGTCGGATGTGGTTATTTGTAAATCGGTTTTTGTACATCTGTAGCAGTTTTTATATACAATATCAATGTCCACATTTTAAAGTGCAATAAGTGGTGTTATGGTTAGTTATGCATGCATTAGTTAGATACATTGTATTTTTTGGTACAGTAAGTGGTCAATGTTCAAATTTTAATATCACGATTCCACTTTATGCATGCATTAGTTTGATACACTTTATTTAACCAATTTATTAATTTGAACATGTGACTGTCAAGTGAGATACATAGTATTATACAATCAATTTTATTTTGTTTTGTTAAATTTGCAGGATATAGTGATATGGACAAAGAAGTCAGTGAAATGGTAAGTATGGTGTATTTTTATTAATTTACCATTAAATATGCACAATGTTGTATTGAATTAAGTAACATATGGTTTGATTTATACTTGCAGGCCTCACTTAGAGTTAGGCATCGAGTCCAGACACAACATATAGTTCAAGTGAACGGTTGCCTATCATCCTTTCAAAAGGAACGTTTAAAGTCAACACCTTTCAAGTGGTTGGTGGATATGGTTGATGATATGGTTATTTCTAGCCCTATTCTTATAGAGTTAATCAGTAGGTGGGATGTGGTTCATAAGGCGTTTAGGATTAGGGAGAATTTAGTGCCTTTTAGAGTTGATGAAGTTTGTTTTTTTTTAGGTTTACCTAATGTTGGTGAGAGTGTTAATTTAGAGAATGATGTCGGTGGCATTGTCAATGACTTGTTTAAGGATGAGGACATCACAATTTTAAGTATAATGGAAAAGATGAAGCATAAGACATTTAAATCGAAAAGAAGTGTTGACATGTTTTGCAGGTTGTATATTTTGTTAGGTTTTGGAGCCTTCTATTTTCCTAGGAATAGTAATGTGATAAACAGTGTCCCTTTTAGTAAACTAGACAACATTAATGATCTAAATATATACAATTGGGGTGATGCTGTACATGGTTTGATAGTAAGTAGTTTGAATCGGGCATGCAATAAATACAATAGCAGATCTTACCACGAAGTTATACACATGGCTGGGTGTGCAACAGTTCTGCAGGTATGTTTATACATTCATTTATTTAACTGTTACAAAATAAATAATGATACTTTTTGAAAGAGATATAACTACTGTAATGAACTTTACAGTTGTGGGTTGTTGAACACATCAGTTTGTATCATCTTGATGGACGATGTATTTATCCCCGATTTCTTCATTGGGTTTTTATTAAAGATAAAAGGAAAAAAATCAAATTAAGTTTTCAACAAACAGAGGTAATTCCTTACTTTTTTATATAATGGTTACATTTGTTGTGTTATTTGATTAATATGATTTATTAGCGTTGTTAAAATTTCTATTTTGTTTTGAAGATATTGTGGGAATGCAACTTGTCTGAAGAGCAATTACAAAATGATGAAATGAAGGAATCACAAACTCATGGTGGGAAAAGTAATCCTGAGTCAAATGATGAGAACGTAGAGTTTGCTAGACTTGTGGAAGAGCAGAGAGTATTGAGGAGAAGAGTTGACAAGCATGCAGAAGGCTTGATGAGTTACAAATGAAAATAAGACGTCTTGAAGAACAAGTACAGAATGAAATGCCATCTTCTAATGATGGTATGGAGGGACCATCCACAGCTGACAAAATGAATGATGAAATGCCATCTTCTAATGATGGTATGGAGGGACCATCCACAGCTGACAAAATGAATGATTTAGCTATTGTCAATTTTGTGGATGTGGGAATGGAGGGAGCTTCCAGACAGGACAACATTGATTTTAGAAGTGTTTACACCACCTGCACTTCATCACTTTGTCATGATGGTGATGTGTAAGTTATACATAACTCAATAGAACCAAAAATTCAAAAAATTATTAATAAATGTTTTTATGATTGAAATTTATGAGGAATTTGTTTTGTATATAGAGCGCTTGTGGAGGTGTCTAACAACATCTTAACCAGAGGAGACTTGCAATGCTTTCGACCTCGTGCAAAAATTGATAACATTGTAAGTTCAAATACCCGAAAGTTGTTGTGTAGAAGTACTATGTGAGGAGTATATAGAACGGTTAAGATTGAAAAATGCTACGTTATTTTATTATGAAGAAATATAAATGTGAAAAGGATATTCAGTGATTGGTTATGAACTTTTGGTGTAGGTTATGCTGTTTGCGACTGCGATGCTTGTGTTAAATCAATTGCATAAATCAGGAATGATCACTCGATGTTGTTTCAATCCATTTTTTGCGGTAGATTAATTATTCATTGATGTTTGACCTTGGTGAAGTACGTATGTTTGAACTAATGTTACTGATGCAATTTTTGTAGACAACGATCATTGAAAGAATGAAGATTCCTAAAAAAAAGAGAGAATTATTGGAAGCAATAGATTACCATAATTTCTTCCAACCTCAGAGTTGTTCATTAAATCATTTGTTAAATTATGAATTTGTAAGTACTTCAACCTATACCTTTATCATAACATGTGTTGTTCACTATATTGATGTTTGTGGTTGTGGTTCTGTAGTTGTTTGTGCCTACTGTGAGTGATGACCATTGGTGGTGCTATTGTGTCAATTGCCAATCAAGGGAATTTTTCATTTTAGATTCTCTTGGTCATAAGAGGCGGACCAGATATGGTATTGACAAGGCAATGGTAAGAGAAGTTGTTTTGTAGACTTGTTATTTTGATGGAAGTATTATTTTAGCGTCAAAGGTGTACAATAATAATGAATGTGTTGAATACAAATTTCCAAGGTCGGTTGTTTGCAAGAGTTATTCAATATGATAGATAATGAAGCAAATTGTGAGGAGCGACAATTGAAGGTCATTAAAGAAGATTTGCCAATTCAACCAAATACGTTAGTGACCTTATCCATAACCAATGTATTAGGTTGTGTCATATGTGATCCTTCTAATATTAGTTTAATGTGTAGGTATGATTGTGGTTTGTTGGTGATGAAATATATGGAGTTATGGGACAACCAACCTAAATTTGATGGCAAAAAAATGCCCGATTACACAACGGTTGGTCTTCTTTAAGTATATGTTTGTATTGTTTTATATGGTTTTTTAAAACAGGTTATTAATTATAATATTTCACTACTGTAATATCAATGCAAGAGCAGTTACAACTTATTCGACAACAAACGGTGTGTGATTGGGTATTACATGAAGGAAATATGCATAGAAGTACAGTAATGAAGAACTGTGGAATGCTATAGCAAATGAAGAAGTCATGAAGTAGGATATAACTTGTAATGATGTTGCTGGAATATGATAGAATATGAAACAATTTTTGTTGTATGGTTTTTTAAGTTGTTTACTATGTATAATGAAGGATTAGTTATGCACTAGTATCACCAATGTCCATTTTGTGTACATAAGCTATTAACTAAATTAGCAGAACTTGCAGTGAACAAAAGTTATTGAGCAAATAACCATATAAAACTTGACAGATAACCACTAACTGTACGAAAAAAATTTGACATTGAAATTGAAGTTGAACACTTGTATTGTTGTACATAACATATTCACTAAAGGAAAATGTTATCTGGACAACAAAAGTTTGACACAGTTTTGACAACGGCCACGTGGCGTCTGTGCATTGGCTCAGTGAATTGAAAACAAACCAGAAAAAGTGAACCGGGGCGAGGGGTATTTTGGGTTTTCTAGATTAAATTTTTAACATTTGGGTTTGGCGGTTTAGGGTGCAAAAGACGTTCGTTCAAGCCTTGCTAATCTGCTAATCTGCACCTGTCTGAGGCTTGTGCAGGTGTTCCAGTGGTGGGAGAGGGTGGATGGTGATGTGATGTGAGGCCAAGGAGGGTGGGGAGACCCCTCATGAGTTGGAGGAGCAAGCTGTGCAAGGAATGAGTGAGACTGCTGAAAAAAGGGGCTGGTAATCGTTTACAGGACCCCTGTAAACGATTACCCGAGAGAAATTGCCAATTTGTACAGAAAGTCCAACACAGGTACTCAGTCAGGTGAACACAGGTCACCATTGGACAACAAACTGACTTTTATGCTAATCTGCACCTGTCTGAGGCTTGTGCAGGTGTTCCAGTGGTGGGAGAGGGTGGATGGTGATGTGATGTGAGGCCAAGGAGGGTGGGGAGACCATTAATAGAGATTCAGTTACACAACATACACAACAAAATGATACATTGTACGTTTCAAATATTACAGTTATCCATGAAATAGTTATAATGGTGTTCATATAAAATTACAGTTATCCTAAATCAAATCATCAAAACAACGAATATTGAATTTAACCGAATAACCGAATAAAGTTGTCCTTCAGTAAATAACCGAATAAAGTTGTCCATATATCCAGTTACTGCATCAAAAAATTAAAACTTTGATATTGAATTTAACCAGTAATATTGTTGTACAAAATAAAATTCTGAAATAACCACAAAGGTCTAACAACATAACCAGTTATTGTAACCAAATCAGCGCCTATGCATTTAGTGAACGAGCGCTCTCTACACGTGACCGAGCGTGCGTTCTGTACAGCTGACCGAGCGTCCAGCGTTTCAGCACATCACCCTGTCGCCCAGGACGCTCGTCACAAAGCAAGCTGACGCTCGTCGCCCCCTGCACGCACAAGAGGACGGTCGTCCACGGAATATGAAGTGGACGCTTGATCTGGTAGTGGACGCTGGTCCATACGTCCGTCGCTGGCACATGGACGCTCGTCTAGCGCTCGTGCAGACGCTGGACCAGATGGACGCTCGATCTGCTAGCGGACGCTGGTCCATACGTCCGTCGCTGGCACATGGACGCTCGTTTAGCGCTTGTGCAGACGTTGGACCAAATGGACGCTCGTCCAGACGGTCATCCAGAAGGACGGTCGTCCAGATGTGGACGCTCGTCCAGACGCTCATCCAGAAGGACGGTCGTCCAGAAGTGGACGCTCGTCCAGAAAATTGGACGCTCCTCCAGAAAATTGGACGTTGGTCCAGCGAGACACCCGTGACTCAATAATGGGACCCTTGTCGTTAAACACTTTTAATTTTCACGAAATGAACTTCATATAAAACTTATAACATAACGAACATTACATAAGCACTTAATGCAACAACAAATTGATCAACATAAGTTAAGTAGTTCACAAATTTTTCTAAATAACACATCCATGTAACCACGCACAATATTCCACAACAAACAACAACGATAAATCTAAAATACAGGCAAGGAAATTATGAAAGTTTTAAAGTTGTTGCATTTATATTGATCTTCTTTCATCCAGTGCCTTGAGGTTTGTGAAGAGGTGGAATCAATTTCGATAGAATGTCATTAACGGAGCGTGTTGGAGGCTTGTTGGTATCAATTGGTATTGATAGACGTACTAGGTCATCAGTTGGGCCCCCAATATCACTTCCAAAAACCTGCACAATCCGAGAGTATCATATAAAGTCATAGAAATGTTTACAACATATATAATAGTACAATAGAAAATTGTTCACAAAAATCTTTACCTTCACAATATTCCTCAGAGTTATGTTAAGATAGTATGTTTCACGTATTGGTGAAAAAATTGAAACCTGTAGAAATATTATTGGTGGAATCCATATTTTGATGTGGGAATATAAGGTCAATAGCTAAGTGTTTATGAAAATGAAATATACTTACATCTTGTAGGATTATCACACTTCCAACTTTTAAGTGTATACCTATTTCAGGATGATCAATGGCCTTGTGGTAAACACTTGCTTTTACAGTCCCTGTTGGATCCTGTTAAGAAAGAGGTTCATTTATCACAATTATATTTGAAGATGGTCGTCAAAGTAAATATACATCAACCTACCCGAATTGTTATTTTCATGTCACTCAATCCGTTATGTTCACAAGCTTTAACAATACATCGCAACAACGATAACTGACATGTATGTTGTTACATTTTTTTGGTGATGTCATTTGAAATATGTGGTGGTGAACAACATATTTACAATCATTGGACACAAATCTTCTATTTATACTTTGCTAGTGATATCGATTTCAACTATTCTGCTTTTGTACAAAATGTCTCAGACAACTAACCAAAAAATTGTACGTCAATAACCACTTACTGAACCAAATAATCAAACCACTTAAAATGATCAAATAACTATTCTGCCAAATACCACTCCATTTGACCATATCACGCGATGCACATTAACTACTTAATCAAACCTTAATATCAAACGCATTGAAATGAGGTTGATCAATTTATTGTTGAACGAAATATGTGTGAGGACCAACCACAACTTTTCAATCAAATAACCACTAACTGCTGCAAAAAGGCTGACCATTTAAAATGACCAAATTATTAGTCTGCATCATACCATTCCTGGTACCAAAATATTGGGAACCACATTAACTTCTTAGTCAACTGCTACTATCAAAGCACTTCAAATCAGTGATATAATTTTATTCTTGTACACAATATCTGTTACAACCAACCACAACTTTTCAAACAAATAACCACTTACTGCAGCAAAAAATCTACAGTATTGACTACAAAACTGTTTGAGTTATTGCTTATCTCTAATGAAGCACATGGTTAATTCAATTGCCCTTATCAACAAAAACAACAGAAAAAGTTATGTATTCCCAAATCAAATTCAATGAACCAGGAAAAATAACATCTCAATAACAATTACAAATGCTTCATATATTCAACCTCTATTCATCAAAAAATAGAACAGTTAACATAATTCAAAATAACATTTCAGTTTGGTAACAGTATTTATCATTCCAACCTAATATTGTAAAATCTAAGGAGTTAAAAATAACAGTGGCCAAACACCATATACAAACCACAAACAACATAATCACGCAATATATCTAGGGGCAAAGAGGGCACAATGCACAATGCTAATACAACTGACCAAGAAAGGGCAACCTAGTAGTGATAGAAATAAAATATATGTGATGGATTCCAAAGCAAATTTATCACTGAGTAAAAAACATTAGATGTTGGTAAATAACATATACAATACATAAATTAAAAATAAAATGGTGCCAGAAGCAAATGTATGAAAAATTCAGGACACCTTCAACTGATGTTCAACTCTCATGACAATATTTCCCTTTTTCTAACGCAAAAAAAATATCATCAAACAGAAAATAATGAAGGAACATAGAGGGAGTGAATGCAGCATGGACAGGGAGTTTTCGGACTATAAGAAAAAGGGGAATCATTTGAATCAGTTCATGGGAAGTAGCTCCAGCATTGGCGCGAAGACAGTTAGAAACGTTTGCATTGCATTTCGTGCTGCTGCTGAGCAGAATAACCGTGCTGGGTGGGTGCCATTTTGCAAACTATTCCAATCACTATTCCCTCTGATTTCGTGGAACTTTTTCACTCTCTAGCTCTCCATCGCCACTACCCTTTTTCCATTTCTTCTAATCATCTCACACTTTATCCATTTATTGCAATATTCCCTTTTGCAAATAACCAAAGCAAGCCCAAAAACACTAAGGACAGTGTTTCAGTAGGGATGTAGAGACCAAGATACGAACCTAACAACCTTGCTCCCTCTCTCTCTGGTGCTGGCTTCACTGTGTTATATTTCTCTTTCTCTTCTCGGATCTTCGTAAGCAAAGTGGGCTGGGTACCTGCAAAGGCACTCCGACGCTCAAGTCAACAGGGGTGTTGTTCGAAATATGAGAAATCTATATCAATTTTCTCTTAGGGGAAAAACGTACCTTTTTTCTGGTGTGCTTCGTATATTTAAATTAACATAATAAACCGTTTACCTGAAAATCCGGTCAGTTACTGAAGTGGAAGTTGTAACCGTCGAATTGTGCGCTATTACTGAGTCAATTATTTCCACGATATATGGTCGTGATTCGCGGTGTTATTCAGTCAAGGTGTGTAACTGCTTAACTGCTAGATCACGGTGTCACATTCTGTATGTCGATCATCATTCGTGTCGACCTAAGTGGATGACGTGTCGGACATATGTCTCATGTCGCGACATCGCTTATGCGGTTGTCTGTCGAGCCTCTGTATGTCGATCATCATTCGTGTCGACCTAGGTGGATGACGTGTCGGACGTATGTTTCATGTCGCGACATCGCTTATGCGGCTGTCCAGCCTCAAATGGTCGAGAGCGTCACGTGGTCGTAAGCTATTACGGTTGGTTATCAAGTGATCGACCAAGCTGTGTGGTCGAACGTCATTACAGTAACCTTCAGTGGTTGTTACAGGTTGACCGTTGGGTATCCTATGGTACATGCCCCCCAAGTCCGAGTATATGGGTGACAAAGTTACGAAGGACTTTGAATATTGTTTGGAGAGTCGAGGGGAGGTGGAGAAAACGAGGAGACGTGGAGTAGACGAGGAGTCGTTGAGAAAATGAGGAGACGTGGATAAAACGTGGATGACAGCTGGCTACGGCGTTACGAATTTTAGGGTTTTCCCGCTCCTTTAGGGAAGTGACGAGACGCGAATTAGTAGCCGTTAGATCAAAAGAATCCTACGGCGCTTGACGAATAAACCGTTTTGGCTTCTTCAGCACGATTCAGAAGGGGTTTAGGGTCACATTTGCAGAAAATCAGACATTGAGAGCGTGTACGGCTAGCGAGAGTGCTTCTTCTTCCGTCAGTCTCATTGCCTGCGTTACTACGAGAATCAACCAGGTAACCTTAAAATCTCTTTCGTCTTAGTGTACTTACTATTGATCATGGAAGGGAGGGGGCAGGATACTGGGGGTGAAACGCCGGGGCCGTCATCTACGGTGGAATGTGCCGCAATTACTACAGTACCGTATGGGGAGAGAGCTTTTGTATATGGAAACGTATGTGGTGAGGGTCCAGGGGGACGCATGATATCTCTGATTAGCGGAGATGAATACGCCTGGGCGGCGCGTGAGGTAAAGGAACTGAGGAGTCAATTTAGGAGTAGGGCCATCCTTATGGATTGGATTGAGAATAGTTGTGTGTTGAGGACCCTAGGGTATCAGACTTGTGTGAAATTGGTAGCGTGTCGGGAGGATGAGAGGGTTTGTCATGGGAGGGAGAATGCTGCTGATGAATTTTTTTACTGTTATGCTGCGTTATTCTACGATTTGTATGTAAGGTTGCCGTTCACCACTTTCCAAATAGATGTTTTGCGAACCTTGAATGTTGCACCTAGCCAACTGCATCCCAATAGTTGGGGATATGTACAGGCCTTCGGAGTGTTGTGTGGGGTGTTAGGAATTAGGCCTACTGTAGGCTTGTTTTTGTACTTCTTTAGATGTCGCCCGCTTGCGACGAAGGGGTGGGTGTCACTGATTTCAGAACCAGGTAACGCAATGTTAGAGCTTTACCTGCAATCGTATAGGGGTTTTAAGGAAAATTTTTTTAAGGTGTCGATCACCGATGCTGGTCGACGGTTCTTTTTTGATGGTGAGGGGAATCCCAGATTTCCCTTATATTGGACACAGGAGCCTCTGAAATTTACCTCGTGGCCGGAGGATAAGATGACGATTGAAGAGTTGGAGGCTTTGAGTGTGTTGACCTCGTTGCCCCGCCCCTTCTCTTCACGTCAGATTATAGATTGCCTCGAGTTCGATGACGCGGGGGCGAGGGTGTTTGGTATGTGTCTTTACCTACTACTTTTGTAAATTGTTATGTTATTGCTGACCAATGTGGGTGGATGTTTGTGTTTGCAGAGATAATGGGAAGGAAAGGTAGGGGTATCAGTTGGTTTCAGAGCATTGATAGCGAGAGGGATGAAGGTAATCGGCCAGGGTCGTCTGTTGAGCAACAACGCTCCCAGGTGCCACCATCTGGTCCACCTCCAGTCGCAGTGGCGTCGGTTGGGGAGACAACACAAGTTGAGGTGCCCCTTGTGCGCAAAAGGAAAGCCAAGACAGTCGACCCTAACCGCGAGGCGTCAAAGAAAAGTAAGGAAGTGGTTGAAGACACTGAACGTCCCCTTCCGCTGGGCATATGGGATCGCGCCTTCATGCCGGGTCACAGAGTGGACCTCAACCTGGATGCTTCAGAGAAGAAGGTGATCGAGAACATGAGCGAGCAACAAATTGCTGATAGCTTGCTGGAGATGAATACACGAGCCCAAGCGCTGGCTTGGCATCTGGCGTATGCTTCGGATAGGGGTCAGATGCGGTCTGAGTTAGAAAAGGTGCGTGCTCAACTGAAAGAGCTTGCCGAGGTCCATGCTGGCTGTGAGGTTAAGCAGAAGCGTGCTGAAGAAATGTTGAAGGAGGGTGAGGCACGGTGGAATAAGACTCGGGAAGCTGGGGTGGTCCTCCAACAAGAACGCGATCAGATGGCGAGGGATCTGGATCAAGCGAAGAACTCGATGCTGATAGTGGCCCGAGAGAGAAATGCGCTGAAGGTAGAAATCTTTGAGCACAAGGAGTTGATCGAGGAGCTGAAGGATGCGGTCATGGATGAACATAAGAAAGGCTTCAGGAAGGCTTGAGGCAAGTCGGGCACTTGCTTCAGGTATCGACCAAGGGAGCTGAATTTGACGTCCGTAAGGATGTGCATGAAGGTCAGCTGAAGCCCTTGAAAGAAATTCCGGAGGACGCTGTCCTCGAGGGGGAAGAGGATGAGGAGGTGGTCGCCAACAACGAGCCCGAACGAGCAACGGAGGGTCTGAGCCAATGCCCCTAGGAGAGTGCTGAAACGGTTTGGGGGGTTGAAGGCGATACATCTAAAATTGTAATAGATTAGGATGTAGTAAGGATTTGTACATACATACTTGGGTATTTTGTTGATGACTATTATCTTGAAATTTGATAATACATGAATGCTTGACGTTGAAACAGAAGGCGTTTTGCATGTGTGGCGATATTGCAGTTTGTTTTATTCTGCCACTTATTTGTAGTGATCGTTAAGTGTGAGTGTCGAGTACACTGGTAACGTGTCGTGGGACAGTCGAGTGCGATAGTCGAGTGAGGAGAATATGGGGTGTTCGAGGGTGAACATCTACCCGAGGGAGTGTATCCCAAGCATATTGGGTGTTCAAGGGTGAACATCGACCAATGGGAGTGTATCCCGAACGTACTGGGTGTTCAAGGGTGAACATCTACCAGTGAGTGTGCTCTTAAGCCCTTTGTGTGTAGAAGGGTCCGGTACGACAAGCCTGGGACTCGACATTAGCACAGTGATAAATGAATCTAAACAATAACATGATGAAATGTAATCTTTATTCGATAACTGAATTCGATAGTGTTGTAAAAAGAATGAACAAGACATTAACTAAAGTAATGTTTGAGGTGGGTGGCGTTCCAGGTATTGGGGACTGGTCGTCCATCAAGAAGCTGGAGGCGATATGCGCCGTTCAACATGTTCTCTGCGACCCGAAAGGGTCCTTCCCAGTTAGCTGCAAGCTTGCCATGGGCTCGATTCTTCCGAGCCTCTCCCCGCTTTCGCCACACCAAATCGCCACTTTTGAAGGCTCGGGCTTGACCTTGGTATTGTATCGTCGAGAGAGCATGCGCTTCTGGGCCTCAGCGCGGATGGTGGCAACCTCTCGACGTTCAGGAAGGACGTCGAGATTCGTCCGTAACTGCTCTTCATTAAGCGACATATCAGTGATTTGGCGTCTCAATGAGGGCTCGCCTACCTCGACTGGGAGCATGGCATCAGTGCCGTAGGTTAAGTTGAAGGGCGTCTCCCCGGTAGATCCATGGGGAGTGCATCTGTATGCCCAAAGGACTTCTGGTAGCTCCTCCACCCATAAACTCTTGGCGTCACCGAGTCGCTTTTTTAGCTCTGTCAGAACTGCTTTGTTTGCGGCTTCGGCTTGGCCGTTTGTTTGAGGATGTCGACTGATGAGGTGACATGCTTAATGCCTAAATTGCTAAGGAAATCTCCAACTTGCGTTCGATGAATTGGCGACCATTGTCGGTGATGATCTTCTGAGGGAGACCGAACCGACAGATGAGACGCCAAATGAATTTCTGCACTCGTTGGGCGCTGATGACAGATAGTGGTTCAGCTTCTATCCATTTTGTGAAATAATCGACCGCCACTAAGAGGAACTTGTTTTGGCTTTGGCGATCGGCAGAGGTCCCACTATGTCGAGACCCCATTGGGCGAATGGCCAAGGAGAAACATATTATGCAAATCTTCGGGAGGTGCACGTATGTCGTGACCATGTGCTTGACAGGAGAAACACTTCTTGACGAAAGCCTCACAATCGTGGTCGAGCGTAGGCCAGTAGTACCCTGCACGGAGTACACGTGCTCTCAGGGTGCGTTTGCCAGAGTGGAAACCACATATTCCGGTGTGCAATTCACGCAGTACATAGTCCGCCTCCTCTTCTGAGATGCATTTCAGCAGAGGAGTGCTGTGGCCGCGACGATAGAGGTCGTCACCTATACACAAAAAACGCGCAATGCGTTTGGAATCAGCCACGGTGATGTTATCTCCTTTCTCCTGCCGTCCATGAGATGTTTGATGTTCTGTCGCCAGTCTGTCATAGGTGGTGACACATTGGTGACGAAAGCTTCCACCACAGGACGGTCGAGTGTCATCCGAATGACTGAGGATAACTGTGCTCGCTCTTTACAATGAGTTTTAGACAAAAGGCTGCTCTTGCGTTTTGCTCCCGGGGTATATGGAGGATATTAATTTCGGCAAAATGTCGGAGTAAGGTCTGAACCGTGTGGAAGTAACGTAACAGCTGATTGTCCTTGACTTGATAGACTCCATTCACATGGCTGACGACCAACTTCGAGTCCATTCGACATCTAAATGCTCGACCGAGAACTCTCTGGCCAGGGATAATCCGGCGATCAGGGCTTCGTACTCGGCCTGGTTGTTGCTAACTGGAAAGTTGAATATGATGGCTTGTTCTATAACTGAACCATCAGGCCCTTCTAGGACGATGCCGGCTCCTCCCCCCTTTTTGTCGGAAGAGCCGTCGACGCTGAGTAGCCACGTTGTCGTGAGTCTCTTGGGCAGGTATGAGCTCAGATGCGAAATCTGCCAAATGTTGGCCCTTGATAGACCCACGTGGCTCGTAACGGAGTCCGAACTCAGATAGTTCGACTGACCAGGCGACCATTCTTCCTGCCAAGTCTGGTCTGCGGAGGATCTTGGCTATGGGGTGATCTGTGCGGACTACCACCTGATGGCTCTGGAAGTATGGGCGAAGTCGTCTAGAGGCGGTGAGAAGGGCCAATGCGAACTTCTCAATTCGAGAATATCGCTCCTCTGCCCCTTGCAACGTACGACTGGTAAAATATATTAACTTGAGGGAGGGTGCTTCCTGTACCAAGGCTGCACTAACGGCATGCTGGGAAGCTGAGATATACAGCTGCAAGTCGGATCCCTCGTCCGGCCGAGCCATAACGGGAGGACTGGTTAAGATGTGTTTGACGGTGTTGAATGCAGTCTCACAATCATCGTCCCAGTGTTGCGGGGAACCCTTTTTCAAATTCCTAAGGATGGGTTTGATGTGTTCAGCCAGCTTTGGAATAAATCTGGATAGGGCGGTGAGGCGACCCACTAGACGTTGTACCTCCCTCAGGGTCTTTGGAGAAGACATGTCTAGTACCGCCCTGCACTTGTCGGGGTTGGCTTCGATGCCTCGACGTGTGAGCATGAATCCTAAGAACTTTCCGGCGGGGACGCCGAAAGTACATTTGGAAGGATTGAGGCGCATGCTATACCGTCGGATTGGCCGAAGACCTCCTTCAAATCCTGCAGGTGCTGTTCCACAGAATTGCTGCGAATGACCATGTCGTCAACATACACGTCCATACAACGTCCTATCTGATGATGGAAGACTTTATCCATGAGGCGTTGATAAGTGGCCCCGGCATTTTTCAATCCAAACGGCATTACTTCGTAGCAGTAATTGGCGCGTTCGGTGATGAAGGCTGTTTTGCTTTGATCAGGGTGATACATAGGGATCTGGTTGTACCCCGAGTACGCGTCTAGAAAACTTAATACGACATGACCCGAAGCTCCATCTACGAGGCGATCGATGCTGGGCAGGGGATACGAGTCTTTAGGGCATGCCTTGTTGAGGTCAGTGAAATCGACACACATCCGCCATTGACCGTTCGACTTCTTGACCATAACTACGTTTGAGCCACGTAGTGTACGTTAACTCCCTGATGAATCGGGCGTTCATCAACTTGTCGACTTCAACCTGGATGGCTTGACGCTTTTCCTCTCCGAACCTTCGCTTCTTCTGGGCGACTGGTCGTGCCTCCCGGAAGATTGACAACCTGTGAGCCATAACCCCTGGATGGATTCCTGGCATGTCAGCGGCTGTCCATGCGAATAAGTCTGCATTGGTTCGCAGTATATGACCTAGGGCGTGTTCCTCGCCCAAGGGAAGGTCTCCGCCAATGCTGGTGGTTTTAGACGCTCATTCGTCAGGGATAGGAGTTTGACTTCGCCTTGCGGATGAAGACGTTCGTCTACATTGGTCCGGGGGTCTAAGTCAACTGCTGCTGCCTCGACTCTTCTTGCCCTTTTGGATGGAACAAAAGGGGTGACTTTTAGCCCGGCGACATAACATTGTCGGGCTGTTTGCTGATCGGCTCTGACGGTACAAACAGTACCATGATCTGTCGGGAACTTCATGGCGAGGTGGGGAGTAGATACTATTGCCCCGAACGCATTCAGGCAAGGTCGTCCTAGCAGAGCATTGTACGACGTGTTTGCCTCGACCAAAAGAAATCGGACCCGAAGCTCAGGAGCTTCTCGACTTGTTCCGAGCCGAGTCCGTAGGTCAAGGTATCCCCTGGTGTCTACTCTTTCCCCTGAGAATCCGACAATCTGCTCGTTAAACGGGGCGATGAGATCCTCGGATAGGTCCATTTTCTGAAAGGTGGACCAGTACAAGATATTGACTGAACTTCCTTGATCGACGAGGACTTTGCTGACATCATAGCGAGCTATGTTAGCCGTGATGACCATAGGATCGTCATGGTCGGGGTCGGGTGCATGGAAGTCAGCGTTGGTGAACGTAATGTCGGGGATCGACCGAGCCTGCCGCTCGACCATATGGACCGACTTCAATTGTCTCAAATGTCGCTTCCTCGCCGAAGCCGACACACCTCCTCCAGCGAAGCCACCAGATATGGTGTCGATGCGGCCTCGGACTGAGCGTTCTCTCTCTATGCGTCGAGGCGGACTGCGCGACCGCCTGCGGTGTCGATCATCCCTGGGGGTGATCGTTGGGGACTTCGCCTAGGAGGGTCTCTTCGGCGAGGAGTTGTTGCTCTAGTGGAAACTCTCTCCTTGACATAGTTCTGGAGATAACCTGCCCGAATGAGTCGTTCTAACTCGTCTTTTACCATGTTGCACTCTTCCGTGTCGTGCCCATGGTTCATGTGGAACCGGCAGGTTTTGCTGTTATCCGCATTCTTGGGAGTGACTTTTCGCCGCACGGTGAGAAGTTCGGCGTGTAAGGCCTCTTCCAGTACCCTCGTCCTTGGTGCGTTGAGGGCCGTGTAACGATCGTATTTAGATGTCCACCCCGACTCCTTCCGAGGTACTCGGTCTGGCCTGTAGTCGTTGGGGGGTCGTTTCGCTGGTTTTCTTGTCTCCTGATTGGGGGCATCTTGGTGGTGCTTCTTTCTGGCATTACGGTGGTCTTCAATGCGGATGAATTTTGCCACAGTAGATTGTAATTCTTCCATGGATGCTGGAGGGTCAGCATATAATTGTTCCGAAAATTGCCCCGGCTTTAAGCAGGACGACAGATTGCTGATGATGAAAGTAGGAGTTATGTCCGGCACTCGCCGGGCTGTCTCGATGTACCGCTGCATGAAAGCTTTCAAGGTCTCATCCTTTTCCTGTCTGGTATGGACAAGCTCAGTAGCAGTCATCGCCGGTTTTTTATTTGCCGCGTACTGTTTCCGGAATAAAGATTCGACGGTTGCGAAGCAATCTATGGAATATCGGGGAAGTTTATGGAACCATTCCAGAGCTTCCCCCTTGAGGGATAAGGAGAAAGCTCTGCATATCACCGGATCGCTATCGGTATAGAATGCCATGGCATCTATAAAATTGCGTAGATGGTCATCAGGATCTTCAGAGCCATTGTAGCGTTCCAGAGTTGGAGGAGGCTTGTCCGGCATGTTTGCTTGCATGATGGCTTCTGTGAATGGAAGCAGGTTAGTGAGGCGCATAGGAGTAGGCCCCCTCCTTCCTCCACCGGCCCGTTGGGAGGCTTCCCCATGATGGCTGGCCTCGTTATCTTCCTGTCTGTTGGAAGCAGATAACTCTGGCGTTGGGATCTGTGCTCGCAGTGCCGCCATCTCCTCTGCGTGTTTACGCTGAATCTCCTGCATGGTTTGTGCCTGTGCCTCAAGTTGCGCTTGCAATTGCCTGATCAAATCGTGCGTATCGGAATTTTCCATTGTTCCGGTGGTCGTTGTTGGGATAGTAATCTCGGGCCCCACGGTGGGCGCCAAAATGTTTCAGTAGGGATGTAGAGACCAAGATACGAACCTAACAACCTTGCTCCCTTCTCTCTGGTGCTGGCTTCACTGTGTTATATTTCTCTTTCTCTTCTCGGATCTTCGTAAGCAAAGTGGGCTGGGTACCTGCAAAGGCACTCCGACGCTCAAGTCAACAGGGGTGTTGTTCGAAATATGAGAAATCTCAATCAATTTTCTCTTAGGGGAAAAACGTACCTTTTTTCTGGTGTGCTTCGTATATTTAAATTAACATAATAAACCGTTTACCTGAAAATCCGGTCAGTTACTGAAGTGGAAGTTGTAACCGTCGAATTGTGCGCTATTACTGAGTCAATTATTTCCACGATATATGGTCGTGATTCGCGGTGTTATTCAGTCAAGGTGTGTAACTGCTTAACTGCTAGATCACGGTGTCACATTCTGTATGTCGATCATCATTCGTGTCGACCTAAGTGGATGACGTGTCGGACATATGTCTCATGTCGCGACATCGCTTATGCGGTTGTCTGTCGAGCCTCTGTATGTCGATCATCATTCGTGTCGACCTAGGTGGATGACGTGTCGGACGTATGTTTTCATGTCGCGACATCGCTTATGCGGCTGTCGAGCCTCAAATGGTCGAGAGCGTCACGTGGTCGTAAGCTATTACGGTTGGTTATCAAGTGATCGACCAAGCTGTGTGGTCGAACGTCATTACAGTAACCTTCAGTGGTTGTTACTGGTTGACCGTTGGGTATCCTATGGTACAGACAGTAAATAATCCTACAGGTTTGCCCAATCCAAAATTTTATCTCTCACGACATTTCCCCCTTTAGTCTAGGGTTTCCGAAAATAAACCAAAAATAAAAAGAAAGATAGACAAATTATGAGAAAAGAAGAAACGAAGAACAAACTCATACTTTATATTCTTCAAACGGTACAAAGGGGAGAAATTAGAAAGGGGACAAACCTTCCGCGCTCCAAATCGATCACGTCCGGTACGAACTTTGCCTTCGGCTACACCTTCGCTGGTACAAACTTTTCCGATCACGTCCAGGCTCCGGTGGCAGCAATGGAGTTCTCCTTTTTTTTTCTCCCTCGATCTCTCTCGTTCTCTCGTTATCTCTCGTTCTCTCTCAATCCTAACCCTAGCTCGAACTTTCGAAATTTGAAATCCCGAAATTTGAAATCCCACACACGATCCTAAGCCAGCAACTGAAACGCAACGTTTTATTTACGTTTTTACAAGCCAACTCAGCACCAGCCCATAAACTGAAATGACCAAGCTAGCCTTCATGATGTTGACAGTTATCGGGTCCCACCGCGTGTCAAATGAATGTAATTTGCTTTAACCGTGTCAAAGAATCATTTCTGAATCATCAAATTGAGTTCCGTTTTTAGATCATAAAAGAAAGAGGAAGTAACAGTAGTGGACATGTTTACTTTAGATAGTATTTTTTGTATGTAATGGTTATTAATTGGTGAAATGTCTGTCATCTTGGACTTTTGGTACAGGAATGGATCACAGATAGTCTGGATTGCCCCTTGTGGTGGTAGGGATCGCCCAGAAGCCCTTACCAGAGAGAATGAAATGGGTTAAGTAGCAACACTCTCACACTGAGAAGCCATGCAAATGGAGAAATCTTACTTTCAGACACAAACTAAATGCCCTTTCTCCTTCTCTTATTAGCTAGCTGTGGTTGTTGTAAGGACCGAGTGTCCTTTTTATTTTAAAAGAGGAAAGTGGTGGAGGAAGGGAGGAAGGTTCCTGGAAGTGGAAGGGAGCGGCTGTAAGGACTGAGTTTTATTTTAAAAGAAGAAAGTGGTGGAGGAAGGGAGGCACGTTCCTAGAAGTGGAAAGGGGCGGCTGCACGTTGAGAAAATGGATGGACTCCCTGTGCAGAGTGGTGCAGCTGATGGTGGTAGGTCTCCCCACTTTGAAGTGCTCAAACCACTAAGGAACACCAGCATCTCCATCATCCGTGGGCACAACACTAAGGAAGGAAGGGAGAAGCTGGGGAGTTCACGGGTTCTACTTCTTAAGGAGAAGAGTTGGTAGATTGAAGGAGTTGGAAGGAGATCCGCATACTGCATTTCAAGATTCAAGGAAGTCTTCAAGAGGTAAGGGGAGCTAGATTTTGTTTGTTTGATTGTTAAATTTTATTATCTTTGAAGTAAATCTGGGCATTTTGGGATGAACAATGGAGTTTTCTGGATTTCTGGAAAACCTGAGATTCTGCAGAATTCTGCAGTTGCGCGTTCGTCCAAATTGATGAGCCAAATAGGACGCTCGTCCAAATGGCTCGACCAAATTTATGAACATTCGGTTATTTTCTGAACGTTCGTCCAAATTAGAGAAATTTCTGAACGTTCGGTATTGTTCTGAGCGTTCGCCCGAATCGGACATATTAGTACGTTCGTCCAACTTGTTCGACAGAAAAACGCTGAGCGTTCGGTTTTCATTTTGACGAACGTTCGCGTTCATCCTATAAGTGTAGCGTTCGTCCTTCCTATAAGTGTAGCGTACGCTCTTAATAATGATAGCGTTCGGTTTTAGTTAAGTAATCTCTAATAGTAATTTAGAGCGTTCGCATGAGTGTATAATGGAATTTGAGCGTTCGTTCTTAAATGGGTATGCATAATTTTCAATCTTGAGCGTTCGTTGTGAAATTGATAACTATAGCGTTTGACATAATTTAGTAGTATCAAGCTTGAATTCTAAGACGTTCGTTTTTGGGTATTAGTATAATGTGACATTCTTAGTTTAAGAGCTCGGACGTTCGTTTTAGTGAATTAGTTATCATAGTGTTCGGTTTAAATCTGATGTTCTTATGTTTAATATTGAACGTTCGGTTTTGGATGAGATATTCTAATTGAGAGCGTTCGGTCTTGGCTTGATTCTGATTATGTACGTTCGGTATTGGTTTAAGTCTGTTACTGAACGTTCGGCCTGTTGTTTGGAGATAGCGTTCGTCAAGTTTATTTGGTGACGTTCGGCCAAAAAGTGTTCGGCCTTGGAAATGGCGTTTGTTCGTTTTGGTGAATTAGTGATTGAAGACGTTCGTTCTTATTTTGGTAGTCCAGGAAGCGAGCGTTCAACCTTGATAATAATTATTCTAAGTTAGTGATCGTTCATAACGAACGTTCGGTTTCGATGACGTTATATTCAGATAGAAATCTCCATGAGCAGCGTTCGGTCTCTGATGAGAATTGGTCTCTGAGCGTTCGTCCAAGCAATGAAGCCTAAGAGTTTGATTTTAACGTTCGTTCAAAGAGTATCCATTTTGAGTGAGGTGTTCAATCCAGCATGGTGCTCGGTTTTAGTGTTCGGCCTAAGTACTTGATATTAGCGTTCGCCTCAGTAGTGCTGAATTTAGCATTGCGTTCCTTTTTGAACGTTTGGCCAACCAGTATCGGATTTAAGTGAGGCGTCTGGTTATAGCGTTCGGCATGAATTGATGACGTCCGTCCAAATTAGTGTTCGGCCAATAGCGTTCGGCCTGGTGTTTGAAAAGGGCGCTCGTCCCGTAACGTTCGGATGAATAGTGTTTGGATGAATAGTGTTCGTATGAATAGTGTTCGGATGAATAGTGTTTGGATGAATAGTGTTCGTATGAATAGTGTTCGGATGAATAGTGTTTGGATGAATAGTGTTTGGATGAATAGTGTTCGGATGAATAGTGTTTGGATAAATAGTGTTCTACAAATAATGTTGAGTTCTAAGTTGATTTTCTCTGGAATTGAATTATGTGTTTGCAATGGTTATTGTAATATGTGAAAGTATGTGAATGCATGATATATGCTAAATTACTGGGATAATATGATTGTGAAAATGAATAACGAATTTGAGTAGGATTTGGACATCTCGAGGAGAGATGGACGAAAGTGATATGTGGTGTTGTTGTTCTGTATAACTGTAGTGAACTTTGTATTTTGGTTTGTCTATCCCTAAACTCAAAGCATTGTTCATACTCAAGTAGAGAAGAACAATGTGAGTGGTGAGAGTAGAGGGAGGTCCTCGTCTATAGTCTTTGAATTTAGACATAGATAGATTGGGGTATTTACCTTGCATAGTGTTGGGGAGTGCCAACAGACTATGCGAGTATAAAGATGAATCGTGTGTGCTTACCTTGCATAGTGTTGGGGAGTGCCAGCAGACTATGCGAGTGCAAAGATGAATCGTGTTTATTCACCTTGCATAGTGTTGGGGAGTGCCAGCAGACTATGTGAGTGTAAAGATGAGTCGTGTGTATTTACCTTGCATAGTGTTGGGGAGTGCCAGCAGACTATGTGAGTGTAAAGATGAGTCGTGTGTATTTACCTTGCATAGTGTTGGGGAGTGCCAGCAGACTATGTGAGTGTAAAGATGAGTCTTGTGAGGTCAATTTATCATGTTTGGAGGACTTTTGCATGATGTGTTAGTGTGTGATTTGTGGTTTAACGAGTATGTCTTATTTGTTCTATGTATGATAACATAAGTTAACTGTGATATTGGTATGACATGCTTTTTATATCTAGCTCACCCTTGCATTGTTTTGTGTTGTGTGCCGTTTGGATATATTTCTTTGGCGATGATCATCCACTTGGATGGGAGCAGATGCTGTCGAGGAGAGTCCTTTGGAACAAGAGCTGGAGAACACCGAGGTTGTGGAGTAGTCTTCTTAGGAATTTCCTATCTGAACACGTGTAGTGTTCGAACCTATAAACTGTTTAATTTTGAATTTTTAGTTTCTTTTATTTTGGATGACTGTAATTTCGTACTTAAATTACACGTCGTACTCGACTGTTCTCTATATTTGAATGATGACGTCTTTATTATGTAATATTTATTATTATATAATCGGGATGTTACAGTTGTGCAGTAGGTTTTCCAGTGAGTGAAGAACAACCTCCTTATTTTACCAATTCGTTTTTTCATTAACATGATGCCAATGTCTGAAAATTTAATTAGTTTTCTGAGTGAAGTCTCAAAATATAAACATTATTCTATGTTATCTGTCATATAATCCCGTATCGTATAATGTTTGTGCAGTAGATGTCTTCATTTGCGACAAATGAAATTGAGGATTCCCTGCCTCCGCCACCACCTGCTATCCCATCAGATGTAGTGCCTTAGAAAAAGAAGTGATTAGTGAGAAGTTGGAATTTCATCCCTTTAGAGCCAAGGCCACGCCTGGCTAGACCTTCTTTTTCTCCGGCTCCATTTTGATAGGCACTACATCTGATGGGATAGCAGGTGGTGGCGGAGGCAGGAAATCCTTAGTTCCATTTGTTCCAAATGAAGACATCGGTGGTTCAGTGATGTAATTGAAAGTCTGATGAGATGCTGGCCGGATACAAGGAAACAACTTCTCCAAGAAAACATCATTCTGGTCGAGCTCGTCTTTTCAGCCTGGAATCGTGTTGTCCGACTCTCTCTCTCCCTTGGTAACTTGTAATTAGCTTAATGTAATGTATTACGTATGCATTGTAATCAATTACATTACATTTGGAGAAGTTGAAGACTCTCACTTTTCAACTGTGTCAGCATAAAATTGGTGTAAGAGGTATACAACTTTTTAATTTGAAGTCCTGTTGGGAATACATGACTTCTTCATTTCATGTAATTTTTTTATTTTTTTCAAATTTACGTAAAAGTGAAATTTGCATCGTTAAGTAACCCTCATTTTTATTATACACGAAAATTTATAATTAAATTAAATTTTTGAAATATGTATTTAGTTTATGATTTTTGTTTTGATTCCTTGAATTTTAAAAAATATATATTTTAGTTTACAATTTTAAAAACATGCATTCTATTGTTCTAGATATTTAACGAACTAAATGATTTTTGGAAAATGTAACATCCCAAAATTATACAGTCATCAACCATATACTTAGAATAATTACACGTATCAATAACTCAAAACAGTTTTAAAAGAGAAGGAAACAGATTTAAATAAATGGCTGAACGGCCTTTCATATAAATTAACGAGCGTTTACAAAAGAAATGAGGACGAACGGTTTACAAAGACTGACCGAACGTCCAAATATGTACATCTACAAAAGAAAGACGCTCGCTCACAGCCGCTCGATACCCTATTTACACTGACTAAAACCGAACGTATTCATGGTTCGGCCTTCACCTCAACTTCCACCAAGTTTTCTTCAGCAATGATCTCCTCCTCAAGTGTTCGCTCCAAAGATGCATCTCCCTCTGCTCACATCCACACGGATGATCATTGCATTTGACAAGACGGATATACATAGACAAGACAACACAATGGAAAATGCAAGGGTAAGCTTATTGAATTTAATTTAAGTCAAACATACAGTTCATGCTTATCAATTCCAGCAAGTACATTCACAACATACACATACAATTCATACATTAATTCCATCCAAAAATCCTGATACTAGACCGACCGTCCGGACTGTATGAATCCTGTGTAGCTAAGGCGTCCGTGCACCCAGGTGGGGTAACTGGAATGCTCATCAGTAGCCACCTGAGGTTAGTCTTTTGTCCAAGTTACAGTTATGGACAAGACCTCCTGCCATTCCCACGCATGACGTACTCCTCTCTACTTGAGAACGAGCACTCACGGAATATCAGGATGAACCACCATCTAAGCTTACCACGTTCATACTTACAAATCTCAATTTCCAACCAAGAGTCGTTCCACCCTGGAACGCTCGTTCAAATACACAAATCACAATTTCAGTTCTCATAGTGTTCACACCTCTTATTTCATCCTCTTAATTAAATTTTCATTCTATGTTCCACTCTCTTAAAAAGACGAACGTTCACTCCCCTTCATAACGAGGACGAACGTCAAGAGCTAGACCAATAAAGACTCCTTCAAATCAGTTAAATGAACTGATTCTAGTACGATCCAAATAATACTTAGAAAAATTTAAGTTCAGTGACACTTGAACGAATCAAATGGATAAGGAAAATCACAAGCAGTTTAGGTAAATAAACTGGATAAGATTTAATTCAAGAGACAAAATCGCTAGTCAATGACTGAACGCGAAAATAGAAGTTAAAGAAATTTTGGACGAACGTCACTGAGGACTTGGACGAACGTCAATAGAACTTTTGGACGAACGCTGTTACCGTTCGTTGAAAATGAAAGAAGGAACGAACGTTCGGTATATGACCGAGCGTCCTTTATCACATACTCATTTAGACGAGCGTTCGATATCAGACCGAGCGCTACTTATCATTTACACTTTTAAGACGAGCGTTCGGTCTAAGACCGAGCGCCATTCAGGACGTACGTTTTTAGGTCGAGGCTCTTAGCTGGATTCAGAATCAGAGAAAAATTTGGAATTTATATAAGATGAGATATTTAAAGTTTATATTTTAGTAATTTGACTAATAGTTCAAAGGGATATTATCAGGCTTCTCAATTCTCACACAACACTCATGATGTTTACATCTGGCCGAATGCACAACGTAAAGCTATATAAGAGGGCGTTCGTCCTCAATGAGAATCCTTTCCAAATGAAAGGGTTCAACTACTTCAAGGAAATTACCAATACTACCGAACGGTAAATGACCGTATCGATACGAACGTTCATTTTCATAGTCTTTACATATTCAAAATCATCTTACAGTAACTCATTTTCCAGTATAACTTACATTCATATAATTAATCATCTCACAGTATACTCTATACTTCTAAATCTTTGAATCAAAATCATATACCAACATCAAATATCAAGATCACATTACATACAAATTTACAGAACATTCATACACACAAACGTACAGTTCCCAGTACATACATGCAACACTTTCATATATCATCTCAGAATCATATTCATATACTCAAAAGTCAGATATCAGAAATCATATTTTCAAGCATCACATACGCGCATGCAGTACAGACATCACATGAATTAAACCAATAAGCTTCCCTTACCCGGATTAATCAACGTGCGTTCGTTCTTCAGAGAGAAAACAAGATTCCCGTACACTCCTCTACCCTTAACGTTCAAAACCCCAAAACTCCTCAAACTAAAATATTACAGAAAAACCAATACTGGTTCAGAGAAGGTGCATGCAGATTAAGACGAGGCTTGCATGTTGAAAATGAAGAGTGGTTGAGGACGTGAAACTTACCCGTTTCAGAATCCAAAACCAATCGGTTTGATGGAAAGCTCACGGTGCAGGGACGCTTCTCACGGTGCTGAAACGTGAACGGAGTAAAGGGTGATGAGTTGCAGAAGAGAGAAGAAGAAAGATTTCTAGAGAAAAGGTAGAGAATTTGGAATGCAAGAGTTCGGAGAGGAAGACGAAGTGTGCAAAGGAATGTGAAAAGTGTTTTTCAGAAATCATTTCTTTCCCCACGCAGGACAATCGTCCAACCGCCTACTGCCACTTGGATTCCATTAACGTTTTAGAACGTTCTAAAGTGACACTTGTCAGCATGCATGCAGTGTGAGTGTGAGTGCGTTTTAATGGAAGGGTGTGCGTGTCACGGTGCATTAATGGAAGCACAGTGGTGACTCAGCGGAGTAATTAATGGGACGTGACAATCCCCCTATCTACAAAAATTTTCGTCCTCGAAAATTAAAAACTTACCAGGGAATAGATGAGGGTATAAGTCCTTCATGGCATCCTCAACTTCCCAAGTAGAATCGCCAGTCTTGTCGTCCCACACCACTTTCACCAAACGAACGTCCTTCCCTTTGTATAACTTAGTGCGTTCGTCTTCAATACGAATCGGTTTCATCTCCAGCGTTCGGTCTTGACGAAGACGAACGTCCTCCAGCTCCAATATGTGCGAGGGATCAGCTACGTACTTCCGGAGTTGAGACACGTGAAATACTGGATGAAGGTTGGACAATTGTGGAGGCAAGGATAGCTCGTATGCAACAGGTCCAATCCTTCTCAAAATCTGATATGGTCCTACGAACTTGGGAGACAACTTCTTTGATCTCAACGCTCGTCCTACTCCAGTAGTTGGATTTAGCCTTAGAAAAACATGATCGCCAGCTTTGAACTCCAGAGGTCGTCTCCTCTTATCCGCATATGACTTCTGCCTGCTCTTAGACGTCTTCAACCTCTCTTGAATTAATTTCACCTTTTCAGTCGTTTGTTGAACGAGCTCCGGTCCTGTTAATACGTTTTCTCCTTCTTGAAACCAGCAAAGTGGTGTGCGGCATTTGCGTCCGTAAAGAGCTTCAAAAGGAGCCATTCCAATGCTTGACTGGAAGCTGTTGTTGTAGGTGAATTCCACTAACGGCATGACTTCATCCCAAACGCCCATGTGATCGAGCACGCACGTTCGCAATAAATCTTCAAGCGTCTGGATCGTTCTCTCGGATTGACCGTCCGTCTGAGGATGATACGCTGAACTCATTTGGAGTCTGCTGCCCAGTTCGCTTTGCAACGACTGCCAAAACCGAGAGGTGAACCTGGTGTCTCGGTCAGAGATGATGCTGGACGGCACTCCATGCAGACGAACGATCTCTTTGATGTAGAGCTTGGCCAAGTTAGTCAATGACATCTTCAGGTTGATTGGTAGGAAGTGAGCACTCTTTGTTAAACGATCCACTATTACCCAAATGGAATCGTGATTCTTGAATGTGCGAGGCAAGTGTGTCACGAAGTCCATTGAGATGCTGTCCCACTTCCATTCTGGAATTTCCAAAGGTTGCAGTAGGCCGCCCGGTCTTTGATATTCAGCTTTGGCACGTTGACAAGTTAGGCATGAAGCCACAAAACGTGCGACATCGCTCTTCATTCCTGGCCACCAAAACGACAGCTTGAGATCATGATACATCTTAGTCATGCCGGGATGCATGCTAAGACGGCTGTGATGCCCTTCTTCCAGTATGATCCGCTTCAGATCTCCGTCATTTGGAACGCACGTCCTACCCATATAGCGTAGTAGGCCGTCCGTCCCAGCATTGAACTCTTTTGCTTGATCTGTGCCGAGCGCGCCTCTTATCTTCACTAATTCCTCATCTTCAAGTTGCTTCATTCTGATTCGTTCAAACACGTCACAGGATATCCTAAGGTTACAGCATTTGATGCTGTCCGGTTCCAAGTCGAATTGTAACCTTTGGTCTCTAAAGCTTTCCACTAAACTTATCTCACGCACCATCATGGACGAGACATGCACCACCTTCCTGCTCAATGCGTCCGCCACAACGTTAGCTTTACCAGGATGATAAAGCAACTCAAAGTCATAATCCTTTAGGAATTCCAGCCACCTCCGCTGCCTCATATTCAACTCCTTTTGATCAAAGAGGTACTTGAGACTCTTATGATCACTGAAGACTTGGAAAACGGATCCATACAAGTAGTGCCTCCAAATCTTCAGGGCAAAGACGACCGCTGCCAACTCCAGGTCGTGCGTTGGGTAATTCCTCTCATGTATCTTCAATTATCGAGAGGCGTACGCCACTGCCTTCTTCTCTTGCATAAGAACGCACCCCAAACCTTGGTGAGACGCGTCATAGTAAACTTCGAAAGGTTTAGCGGTATCCGGAATTACCAAAACTGGAGCGCTCGTCAACTTCTGCTTCAGCTCTTGAAAGCTAGATTCACACCGATCGGTCCAGGCGAACGGGTGATCTTTCCTGGTCAGCTGGGTCAATCGGGCTACTATCTTAGAAAACCCCTCTATAAAGCGCCTGTAGTAGCCCGCGAGCCCCACAAAGCTTCTAACTTCAGTAATCGAGCGCGGACTCTCCCATTCCAAGACCGCTCGTACTTTGGCTGGATCAACTGAAATTCCACCAGCGGATACTACATGACCCAAAAATTGCACTTCCTTCATCCAGAATTCGCACTTGGACAACTTAGCGTACAACTCCTTTTCTCTCAACACTCCAAGTACCAACCTCAAATGCTCTTCGTGCTCTTCACAACTCTTGGAGTAGATGAGAATATCATCAATGAACACCACCACAAACTTGTCCAAGTACGGCCTAAAGATCCTGTTCATGTAATCCATGAAGACTGCTGGAGCGTTCGTCACACCGAACGGCATGACCACATACTCATAGTGTCCATACCGAGATCTAAAGGCCGTCTTCTGAATGTCTCCTTCCTTAACCCGAATCTGGTGATAACCTGATCTTAGATCAATCTTTGAGAAGACGTTCGCTCCATGCAATTGATCCAGTAGATCGTCAATCTGAGGCAGTGGGTATTTATTCTTGATGGTCAGCTTATTTAATTGACGATAATCAATGCATAGCCGTGAGCTGCCATCCTTCTTTTTCACCAACAATACAGGCGCTCCCCAAGGTGACACGCTTGGACGGATGAACCTTTTGTCCATCAATTCCTCAATTTGCTTTTTAAGCTCAACCAATTCAGCAGGTGCCATTCTGTATGGTTGAACGGATATGGGAGCTGCGGTCGTTACCAAATCAATCGTGAATTCCACTTCACGAACAGGAGGAAGTCCTGGTACTTCATCCGGAAAGACGTCAGGAAATTCGTCCACCACCGTTCGTCCTTCAGTGTACTTATTGGACGAACGTTCAAAACTCTTACCCGCACCCCCTCTGTCTTCATTCGTCATGATCAAAAAGCAACTAGCGCCCTCCATGATATCTTCTTTCAACTGGCTGAGCGTCACACCCAAATAATCCTCGTCTTCTTCAGGAAACACCAACTTCTTAGCTCCACAATCTATGAGAATGCGATTGGTATTCAGCCAATCCATTCCCAGAATTACTTCTAAGTCTTTGAGAGGCAAACAGATGAGATTCACCTTGTACCTACGTCCTTCTACCTCAATAGGGCATCTAACACACATGGTAGACGTCCTAACTTCCCCAGCTGCTGGTGTTGATACCAGCAAATCAAACTGCATTTCACTCTCAATTAATCCCAGCTTATCAACGCACGCCTTCGAGATGAAGGAGTGTGTTGCCCCCGAATCATATAACACAAAGCAATGAATTCCACGAACTAAGCAGGTACCAGTGACGAGCGTACCTGAGCTCGCTGCTTCTGCCCCAGTGATCGCATACACACGCCCAACAGCTTGGGCTCGTCCACCTCTTCCTTGCTGATTCCTTCCAGCGTTCGGCGGCCTCATCACTGCGCGTCCGCCCATATTACATTCACTCTCCAGATGTACATTTCTTCTGCACCGATTACAATACTTCACTCCAACCAATTGAGGGCATGATGATCTGAAATGTGGTCCCCCACATTGAAAACATTTAACCGACCCCTGTTGCCCAGATTGTCCAGCAACCACCAAAGCTTGAGACCCACTATTCTGTGCTGGACGAGCGTACGGTGTCCTGTTCCGGTTCAGATTGGGCCTCGACAGAATTGGTCCCCTTGACGCTTGTTGTTTCTTATGCTGTTCCGCCTCAGCCATATTTTTCTCTAACACTTTGGCCCTTTCCACCATGGCTGGGAATGACCGAATGCACAAGCTAGAAATCAACACCTTCAGATCACTTCTCAACCCATTTTCAAACTTTCTACACTGCCATTCTTCACTGGTCGCCATAGTGTTAAATCTCACCAAGTGCTTGAATTTATTCGTATATTCTGAAACTGACATTTCCCCTTGCACCAGTTGTAAAAATTCCACTTCTTTAGCAAAACGGACGCTATCCGGAAAGTACTCTTCATAAAATTTACCTCTGAAAACTTCCCAAGTGACAGGATTGTGAGCGTTCGTCAATAATGCCTTCACGCTCGCCCACCAGTGGCTCGCTTCCCCAGTCAGAAGGTACTCTGTGAAGGCCAAGCGATTCTCGTCAGGGCACCTTTTGGCATTAAAAATTCTCTCCATATCCCTCAGCCACTGATCTGCCTCATCAGGGAGGCATTTCCCACTGAATTTAGCCGGATGATGTTGAAGAAAGCTCTCCAAACTCCATTCGGTATGATGTACAGCATTTGAAGAGGACGCTCCTGGCGTGCCCCTGGTGGCAGCAATAAGTTCCATTAGCTGCCTCTGCGTGGCTTTAGAATTGATGCGTGCAGCCTCCAAACTCTGTAGAGCAGCAGCGTTTTGCTCCATTAATGTAGCGTTTTGTTGTTGCCTTTCAATTACAGATTCCAGCAACCTAGTGTTGTTGGATGCGTCAGGTTCATTAGGTTGCGGTGGAGGAGGTAATCTAGGCGCCATCGTTTTCTGGACCAGAGAAAACGAACGTTAGAAATGTCTAAGAGTTAAAACAGTAACTCATTAAACATACAATAAGCACACAGCAAAACGCAATGCACACATAACCTACAGCGTCCTTAATAGAACAAAACTGCTCTGATACCAATAATGTAACATCCCAAAATTATACAGTCATCAACCATATACTTAGAATAATTACACGTATCAATAACTCAAAACAGTTTTAAAAGAGAAGGAAACAGATTTAAATAAATGGCCGAACGGCCTTTCATATAAATTAACGAGCGTTTACAAAAGAAATGAGGACGAACGGTTTACAAAGACTGACCGAACGTCCAAATATGTACATCTACAAAAGAAAGACGCTCGCTCACAGCCGCTCGATACCCTATTTACACTGACTAAAACCGAACGTATTCATGGTTCGGCCTTCACCTCAACTTCCACCAAGTTTTCTTCAGCAATGATCTCCTCCTCAAGTGTTCGCTCCAAAGATGCATCTCCCTCTGCTCACATCCACACGGATGATCATTGCATTTGACAAGACGGATATACATAGACAAGACAACACAATGGAAAATGCAAGGGTAAGCTTATTGAATTTAATTTAAGTCAAACATACAGTTCATGCTTATCAATTCTAGCAAGTACATTCACAACATACACATACAATTCATACATTAATTCCATCCAAAAATCCTGATACTAGACCGACCGTCCGGACTGTATGAATCCTGTGTAGCTAAGGCGTCCGTGCACCCAGGTGGGGTAACTGGAATGCTCATCAGTAGCCACCTGAGGTTAGTCTTTTGTCCAAGTTACAGTTATGGACAAGACCTCCTGCCATTCCCACGCATGACGTACTCCTCTCTACTTGAGAACGAGCACTCACGGAATATCAGGATGAACCACCATCTAAGCTTACCACGTTCATACTTACAAATCTCAATTTCCAACCAAGAGTCGTTCCACCCTGGAACGCTCGTTCAAATACACAAATCACAATTTCAGTTCTCATAGTGTTCACACCTCTTATTTCATCCTCTTAATTAAATTTTCATTCTATGTTCCACTCTCTTAAAAAGACGAACGTTCACTCCCCTTCATAACGAGGACGAACGTCAAGAGCTAGACCAATAAAGACTCCTTCAAATCAGTTAAATGAACTGATTCTAGTACGATCCAAATAATACTTAGAAAAATTTAAGTTCAGTGACACTTGAACGAATCAAATGGATAAGGAAAATCACAAGCAGTTTAGGTAAATAAACTGGATAAGATTTAATTCAAGAGACAAAATCGCTAGTCAATGACTGAACGCGAAAATAGAAGTTAAAGAAATTTTGGACGAACGTCACTGAGGACTTGGACGAACGTCAATAGAACTTTTGGACGAACGCTGTTACCGTTCGTTGAAAATGAAAGAAGGAACGAACGTTCGGTATATGACCGAGCGTCCTTTATCACATACTCATTTAGACGAGCGTTCGATATCAGACCGAGCGCTACTTATCATTTACACTTTTAAGACGAGCGTTCGGTCTAAGACCGAGCGCCATTCAGGACGTACGTTTTTAGGTCGAGGCTCTTAGCTGGATTCAGAATCAGAGAAAAATTTGGAATTTATATAAGATGAGATATTTAAAGTTTATATTTTAGTAATTTGACTAATAGTTCAAAGGGATATTATCAGGCTTCTCAATTCTCACACAACACTCATGATGTTTACATCTGGCCGAATGCACAACGTAAAGCTATATAAGAGGGCGTTCGTCCTCAATGAGAATCCTTTCCAAATGAAAGGGTTCAACTACTTCAAGGAAATTACCAATACTACCGAACGGTAAATGACCGTATCGATACGAACGTTCATTTTCATAGTCTTTACATATTCAAAATCATCTTACAGTAACTCATTTTCCAGTATAACTTACATTCATATAATTAATCATCTCACAGTATACTCTATACTTCTAAATCTTTGAATCAAAATCATATACCAACATCAAATATCAAGATCACATTACATACAAATTTACAGAACATTCATACACACAAACGTACAGTTCCCAGTACATACATGCAACACTTTCATATATCATCTCAGAATCATATTCATATACTCAAAAGTCAGATATCAGAAATCATATTTTCAAGCATCACATACGCGCATGCAGTACAGACATCACATGAATTAAACCAATAAGCTTCCCTTACCCGGATTAATCAACGTGCGTTCGTTCTTCAGAGAGAAAACAAGATTCCCGTACACTCCTCTACCCTTAACGTTCAAAACCCCAAAACTCCTCAAACTAAAATATTACAGAAAAACCAATACTGGTTCAGAGAAGGTGCATGCAGATTAAGACGAGGCTTGCATGTTGAAAATGAAGAGTGGTTGAGGACGTGAAACTTACCCGTTTCAGAATCCAAAACCAATCGGTTTGATGGAAAGCTCACGGTGCAGGGACGCTTCTCACGGTGCTGAAACGTGAACGGAGTAAAGGGTGATGAGTTGCAGAAGAGAGAAGAAGAAAGATTTCTAGAGAGAAGGTAGAGAATTTGGAATGCAAGAGTTCGGAGAGGAAGACGAAGTGTGCAAAGGAATGTGAAAAGTGTTTTTCAGAAATCATTTCTTTCCCCACGCAGGACAATCGTCCAACCACCTGCTGCCACTTGGATTCCATTAACGTTTTAGAACGTTCTAAAGTGACACTTGTCAGCATGCATGCAGTGTGAGTGTGAGTGCGTTTTAATAGAAGGGTGTGCGTGTCACGGTGCATTAATGGAAGCACAGTGGTGACTCAGCGGAGTAATTAATGGGACGTGACAGAAAACATATTTTTAACCTATAAAACTGTTTTAAATGCGTATTTTTTTTTAAATTGAAAAGATTAAGTATTTAAAGATATTAGAGAATAAAAATAATATTTATTTCAAATTTAAGATAAATCAAACCTTAATATTCAAAAGAATAAAACAAATCAATTAAGACATAATCATGCTGTGACATCCCAAAAATACAGTCATAAACCATATAATTAGAAAATCACTTTTAATAATAATTCAAAACAGTTTTCCAACTAAAAATAAAATCGAACAAACGAAAGCTCAAGGACGAACGTCCTTGAGTACAGTCTTACATCAATAACGAACGAACGCGCAAAGCCGTACGTCCTCACAAGAGTTACAAATTTCAGCCGAACGTACAATTAAAACTTGACCGAACGGTTTACACGGAAATTACCGAACGGTCGTACAAACCAAAAGAAAACAGCTAAGTGATCGAACGACCATTATAGCACACTGCTACACTACTAGCCGAACCTCTTACTGCTCGGTCTTCACTTCAACTTCAACCAGATTCTCTTCGTTCAATGCCTCTTCCAAACGCTCGTCCCCCTCTGCTCACATCCACACGGATGATCATTGCAATGACAGGACGGACGTACAAAATGAGACAACACAAGATAAAACGCAGGGTAAGCTTATGTAATTTAACTCATGCATCAACATACAAATTCAAGTAAACAGTTCATCATACATGTATATTTCAACACACCCATAATAGAAAACTCAACACACGACTGACTGTCCGGACTGTATGATTTCCCGTGTAGCTACGACGTTCGCGCACTCGGGTGGTGTAGTAGCTGGCACTCTCATCAGCTGCCACCCGAGGTTAGTCCGTTCCGTCCAAATTACTGTTATGTGACGGTTCTGTCCAAATTACTGTTATGTGACGGGGACCTCCTGCCATTCCACGCATGACATACCCTCTCTATGTGAGGACGAGTAGTCACGGAATATCACAATCGAATCGCCTGCTAAGTCTGGCCACGGTCATACTTTACAAATTCTCATAATCATCCAAGAGTCATTCCTCCCCGGAACGCTCGTTCAATATTCATACTTTCATTTCATTTCATATACTGTACATCATTTACTATTCATCATTCATAGGGAAACCATAAAAAACGAACGTTCTGTCCCCAATAAGACCGAGGACGAACGCTGTGAGCAAGACCAAAAGACGCTCGTTCGAATCACAGTACGAACGGCAAGATTTCAATGACGTACGGGAATACATATTATACTGTTCATTGGACGAACGTTATTTACTTTCAGAATCAATTGAATGAACGGACGCTCGTGAATCAATAACCGAACGTGGTAAATCTGAAGTTGGACGTACGCTATTTCAATAAAACCGAACACCATTTAGAGCGAGCGCTCAGCATAAGACCGAGCCCCATTTTAGGACGAGCGCTCAGTATAAAACCGAACACCATTTAGGACGAGCGCTCAGTCCAAGACCGAGCCCCCTTTCAGGACGAACGCTCATTTCAAAAACCGAGTACCATTTGGACGAACGCTCAATTCGGAGCACTATTTGGACGAACGCTCAATTCAAAACCGATCGCCATTTTGGACGAACGCTCAGTGTGAGTCCGAGCACCATTTTCGACGAACGCTCAATTCAAAACCGAGCACCATTTGGACGAACGCTCAATTCAAAACCGAGCAACATTTGGACGAACGATCAGTGTGAGACCGAACGTTAATAGTCTTAAAAGAATAGTCTTTGATAACCATACTAAGGGATTTTCGAAGTATTTACGAATGGTAAAGTATACTATTGCATATAAATGTAAAGGAATGTGATTTATCAAAGAATACCGAACACCACAGTAATTGACCGAACGCTCAAACAAAGCTTTAGAACATGAGGAAGCTCGTCCTCAACAGGGTTCTATCCAAATGACCGAATCCCATTTCCTGACTGTTAAAGAGGGAGGCCGAACGGTCAAAGACCGTTCAGCACGAACGTTCTTTATTACGGGAAAACTCTTATTCAATCCATTTATATTCCAGTTCATTTTCAACATGCAAATCTCATAATTTCATTCGCTCATACCAAAACCATCCCATTCATATATCTCATACATCATATGTAACTCTGTCATATTTCATTTCCATTCAATAAACAACGAACGTCCATGCAAATCAATCACAGTAACATCATGCATCATTTCCATACAATTGAATAACGAACGTTCACACACATACATCAAACCAGTTAAATTAAATAAGCTTCCCCTTACTTGGAATGACCGAACGTTCACATATGCACCACCACTCTTTTCCACTATAGGTCCTATGCTCGTCAACGCTCGTTAATCAAACGGCTTCGTTTTCTCCAGACGAACGTTTCCTCTGGTAGTCCTCGATGCAGTGCGTCCTTCTACGGTGCCGGAACACAGAAAGGAGGAGATGAAAGGTGTACACTTAGAGGGAAGTTGCAGAGAAATGAAGAGAGAAGGAGGAGAAAGAATTTCCAGAAATGAAAAATGGTGGAGCGTGTGGAGTGTGGAGAATATTTCAGAATTCTCAGATCTGCTTTCCACCTCACCAGCGCACTTCTCCACTCAGCCAACGCACATTCCCAGTCAGCCACACTGGACGCACGTTCTGCACTCCAGATTCCTGACAGTCCATGCTGGACGTCCACTCCGCAGTCGCCACGTGTCTTCCACTTCCAATTCCTGACTCAGCTCCATGTGCAACAGCTGGCGCTCGTTAGTGGGTGTCGGGCGCTGCTGTCGTCCAAGTGCGTCGCTGAGGTGGCGCGCTCTTCAACTGCCACGTTTTTTTTTTTTTTTTTTTTTTTTTGAGGCCTGACACATGCTCTTTAGACTTAACTGATATCAAATTTTTGAGGAATCTACACTTGTATGATAAAAGAACTTATCCACCCAAACTATCACACAAGGTTAACTTATCAAACATATATAACAAGAAAAAAGGTCAATAGACTAGGAATCTCTTACTACTCTTGACTATATATCCACCCTTCTATATTTGAGTTTTGATGATTATTAGAGTGTTAGAATTATTTTCCACTTCAAAACTTCTACGTCAATACCTCACTCTAAAAATGTCAACTCCTTTCATTTTAGTTTTGTTTCATCAATTTGATAAATTAAGTATGACGTACTAAAGAAACCTGTATTAATCCACTATGATCCTGTCAACACCCAATTTCGTCCGGATTGACTAATAGAGTGTAAAATAAAAATAAAAATAAAACATTAAAAAGAAAAAGAGCGTTCGTCCTCCACCGTTCGTCCTTTGCTTTATTCGACCGTTCGTCCGTCTTTACCTCTAGGACGTTCGGCAATCTCAGCTTCAACCGTTCAGTCTTCAAGCGTTCATCATTCGACCGTTCGTCCATTCATTCCTCTAGGACGTTCGGTCTTCAGTCAACCGTTCGGTCTTCTTTTGAACGTTCGGCCTTGGTGAAGTTATTCTCATTTGAACGCTCGGTCATCCATGATCAGCCTTCAGCCATTCTCATTGACGTTCGGCAATCTTTACCATTTAGCGTTCCACCTTTAGATCGCTCGTCCTATACCGTTCGTCCATTCCTGACCATAAGCGATTGTACTGCACCGTGCGTGTTCGTTTCTACGCTTTCAAACGTTCGTCCTCTATCCTACGTGAGCGTTCGTCATCGACTGTGAATTCAACCGTTCGTTCTGTATTAACGTTCGTCCTGTTGGGGAGTGAGTGTCGATAGGTAGCTTTTGGTCTTGATGATGTATATTCTCATAAAGCAATCTCGAGCGTTCGGTCTTGTTGGATTGATGATTGTGGGCGTTCATCCTTAAATTGGTAACTCTTAAGCGTTCGACCTAGATCAGAACTCTTACCTTGTGAACGTTCGGTCTGAACGTTCGTTCATTTTATGTGAACGGTCGTTCACGGTCGTTCGTTTCCGGTATTGACCGAGCGTCCAAAAGTGGTGGTGGCTGCGTTTTTAATTCGTTTGAGCTGTACAGCAAAGATTCCCACCTTCAACTGCAGATTTTGTCTGAAGTGAAAGCGATTGACAGCATGGGTTTCTGAAAAAGAGAATATTTTTGGCTGACACCTTCACTTTTGTCTGCCACGGGTGCCCATGTGGTGCCTGTACAGATTCCATCTGTAAAGTCTGGCGAGCACTACAACAGACACAGGGGTCCTCTTGGGGGAGGGATCATCTCACATTTTTCGAACTCAACAAGATGATCTCCCATGACCATCATCATACACACACGGCCATTCAGGGGCACTGGTCCCTTTCTTCTTCATCTACATCATCCATCTCCCCTGTTGCGGCAACTCCGATTCATCTACAACAGAGACAAAAAGGGAAAGCCAGCCACAAAGGGGGAGCTTCAGGAGTTTAACAATGGTGAACAGAGCTCCAAGAGTTTGTGAAAGAAGACAACACATGTCACAGCCAAGTCTTGGAAAAACATCAGCACATTGAGTCAAAAAGAAGGGGCCACCACATTGAAAACTCTTTGAAGCATCCAGCAGCTCACGGTTTGCTTGAAGCTTCTTCTTGGAGAAATAACACACGGTGGAGTGGTGTCAAAGCTGGCTGGATCAAGGAGCTGGTGTCTCATTCACGGACAACATCAAGGCATGAGGAGCAGCACTCTTTGGAAGCAAATCAATAGGAGTTGCTGCCACATCTTTCTATCAAATTATCACGGCTGGAAGCAAGCCAATGCACACCGTAATGAATCTCTTTTTTGGCTGGAATGAAGAGCATGGTGAGTGGATACTGCAGCAAAGTTTAAACGTCCATTGTGAAGGATGAAGCCACCACCATGGCTGGAAGGAGCTCACGGTCTAGGTGCAGCAAAGAGAAGGGTGGTAGCAGCTCCACACGTTCAGCAACTCCAAGGACCTTCACGGTCCAGCGCCTAGCAGTAACGTCCAGCCAACCCAATCTCAACACCCAAAGCAGATAACAGATATTAGAGGATAAGGGAGCAATTGTCGAGAGCAAGTTCTAAGTTCAAATGAAGGGGGGTAACTGTCGGAGCTAGGTTGGCGGCAGTATCGTGCGAAGAAAAGAGAAGGAGAGGGGAAAGCTTGGCGCGACTCGCGGCTTCCGGTCGGGTGGAGGAGTGGCGACGACGTTGCAGGTTGAAGTCAGAGCGCCTCTCTCTCACGCGAGAAAGGAAGAGGACCTACACATTGGTCTTTGACTGTATTAAAATTTATTTTAACCAATGTGTAGGTCTTCAAAGCTGACATTGGTCCTCCAACTGAGGAACTACTTAACGCTTCATCAAGACCTGTGGAAGTCAAATACAATCCTGCGTACCTTCTTCCTTCTATCACGTCCTTTACTTTGTTCACCAAGTTCCTCCATGACACTACACCAACACAAAAAGATAAATTACATTACACCAACACAATCAAGTAAAAGAACAAAATGGAAATGATAACAAACATTGTCAGCATTTGTTAAAAGACAACCAAAAAGAGAACAAAAAAATAATACTAATTTACTAATTCATATCATTCGTGCCACATAAAAATACATTTTGTAAGACTCGTGGTACAGGAACAGAACTGGTACCTAAGGCAAATTAACTGGGTACCTGGGTTCAAGTTTTAGCACACCGAGGCCAACAACGACCACCACACTAATTTTGGGGTGCCTTCTTTATTTTCCCTCATTTGATCTACTTCTACGTTATCTGGGAACAATTTCTTAACATTTTTTTAACAAATTCGTGCCACATAAAAATACATTTTCTAACACTCATGGAACAGGAACATAACTGGTACCTTAGGCAGAATATGTGGGTACCTAGGTTCCAATTTTTGCACACCAAGGCCAACTACGTCCACCACTCTCATTTTGGGGTGCCTTGTTTGTTTTCCCTCGTTTCAGCTACTTCTAAGTAATCTGGGAACATTTTCTTAACAAATTCGTGTCACATAAAAATACATTTTCTAGGACCCTGGGTTCACCAACATAACTCGTACCAAAGCCGAATGAATTGGGTAATTGGGTTCAAGTTTTTTCACAGCAAGGCCAACTAGGTTCACCACTCTCATTTTGAGGTGGCCTGTTTTTTTTCACAGCAAGGCCAACGCGGTCCATGACTACCAATCGAAAAAAATTACAACAACAATGTAAGATTAAGCAAACAAGTATACAAATCAGTAACACAACAAAATCCACTTGGGAGACATTTCATACATAAGCAAAACCATCCACAAACAACATCATGCATGTATGAAACCTTCATTCCACTAAAATCAAAAAAAAAAACGAACCTTCACTCAGCACGAGGCACGGCGGTTGGAACACAGACGAAGATAAAGGTGTGGGTGGGACTGACAACCCGGAAAACCCCTCTTTTTGGTCCACCGAACAGTCCACACTCCGGCGACACTCCGGCGATGCTCCGGCGGCACTCCGCCGGCACTCCGGGACAGGGACGGAAGCAGGTGGGACGACGCGAGACCTTCAACGCGCCCCTAGTTCGCTGGGCCGGACCGGACGGAAGACGATGGCGTCTTCCCTTCCTTCGCCAACGTCAGACCTGTGGCGGCCGTGAATCGGAATCGCCTGGAGGGGTTCGATAGCTCCCAGACAGCCTTCAACGTTGTCCGGCGACACTCCGGCAAGCACTCCGTCGGACGTCTCTCTCTCCAACTCCCTTTCTCCAAGTCGTTCGGCCTCTCTAGGTTACACTCTCTATCTCTGAACCTTGGCACTTCTCTTTCTAAAATTGTTCCAAATTCAATTTCAAATTTGAAACGCGAACCTGCAAACCCTGACCACTCCCTTTCCACGTCATATTTCATTTTCATTTAATTTTTCCAACTGGACCACTCAAATTTAGACACGTGTAGCGTGTCTAAATGTTGTCATGGTTGTTCAAGTATCATTTTCCAATCAGATATTTCATGAAACTGATCTTTATAATTGTTTTTTCATTTCACAAAATAAGAGTATTTAACAATATTGTCTACGTAGCATATGTATTTTTCTTGCCAAGTTTTAGTTTAGTTCCGTTTTCAAACTAAAATTAGAAATTTCTATTAAATTATTACGTAGTATACAAATTAAAACAATCAAACTTATACGAGTTTGAGTAGAAAAGGTAAAGAAATGAATGAATTTTACTTCAATTGATGGAACACTTCACCTGGTCAATCTCGTAAGGTAAATAGTTTTTTGTGAAGAAAAAATTAACCCAGGTTATCTTACGTGTCACTTAATAATTATCTTTTTCATGTTTAACGTGACATTTTATCTGCACAGATATAATCTTCTACTTAAATGCTTATTATCTAGGTAAGCTCTAATTAATTATTGCTAAGAACTCATTATCTCTACCATACTTACATTATTACCATTATGTCACGTCCAAATTGTATTAATCTGAAACAATTGCAAGGTTGTCACGCCCCATTTAATGCCACTGTGTATTCATTAATACACTCACGCCCCCACGTGCGGTGCCATTAATGTGCACTTTCATTCTTTGAATCTCTCTGACATGTGTCACATCGGAAGGTTCTGCTCTCAATTCTGGAAGCCAGGTGTCAGCACAGGAAGGAACGTCCGTATAATTTGGTAAGAGAATTAAATTTCTCTGAAAAACTCTTCCCTCCTCTGCGTACACCTTCCTCTTCCCCAGAAATTCAAAATCTCCATTTTTCTCCTCCTTCTCTCTAGAACCCCTCTTCTTCTCTCTTCTGTAACTCACCCTACGCTGCTCCGTTCACGTTTCAGCACCGTGAGAACCATCCCTGCACCGTGAGCTTTCCATCCAACCGAACAGTTTCGGATTCTGAAACGGCTTGAGGAGTTTTTGGGGTTTGAACGTTAAGGGTAGAAGAGTATACTGGAATCTTGTTTTCTTTCTGAAGAGCGAACGCACACTGTTTAATCCGGGTAAGGGAAGCTTATTAGATTTAATTCTTGTGTTGTGCGTTGTTGCATGATTGTTCTGTGATGTTGCACTGTGTTGAATGAATGTTATATGAATTTTGGTTAAGTATGATTTTGATATCAAATGTTGGTATATGATTTTGATGATGAGATGATGTATGAAAATGTATAAATTGTACTATGATATGAATGATTTAATGCATGAAAGTGTATACTGGAAAATATGATTACTGTATGTGGAATGTAAATATGAAAATCCTATGAAAATGAACGTTCGTTATCGAAACGGTCTTTGACCGTTCGGTATTCGTAGTAAATTATTTGAATGAGTCGAACCCTTTCATTTGGAAAGGATTATCCTCGAGGACGAACGCCCTCTTATATAGCTTTACGTTGTGCGTTCGGCCAGACGTAAATATCACGAGTGTTGTGTGAGAATTGAGAAGCCTGATAATATCCCTTTGAACTCTTAGTCGAATTATTTAAAATATAAACTTTAAATATCTCATCTTATATAAATCCCAATTTTCTATGATGTTGAATTCAACTAAGAGCCTCGACCTGAAAACGTACGTCCTAAGTGGCGCTCGGTCTTATACCGAACGCTCGTCCCAACAGTGTAAATGATAAGTAGCGCTCGGTCCTTTACCGAACGTTCTTTCCTTCCGTAATTATCAACGAGCGGTTATAGCGTTCGTCCTAAATTGAAATAGCGTTCGTCCAATAGTTCTATTGATGTTCGTCCAAGACTTCAGTGACGTTCGTCCAAACTTCATTAAATGCCTAATTTTACGCTATGTCATTGACTAGCGATTTGTCTCCTGAATTAACTCGTGTTCGGTTTATTTATATAAAACAATTTGTGATATATCTATCCATTTGATTCGTTCCAGAGTTATTGAATTTAAATTATTCTAAGTAAATTCCAGATCATTCTAGATTCAGTTCATCTAACTGATTCAAGTTCGTGAACAAGCCTTCTTGGTATTGCATTAACGTTCGTCCTCTATTACAAAGAGGGTTGGACGTTCGTTCTTTTATGGAAGTGAAACTAAGAATGAAAGTGTGAATGAGATGAAAGATTAAGATGTGCGAACACCATGAAAAATGAAATTGTGATTGTTGGTTTTGAACGAGCGTTCCAGGGAGGAACGACTCTTGGTTGGAAATTGAGATTTGTAAGTATGAACGTGGTAAGCTTAGATGGTGGTTCATCCTGATATTCCGTGAGTGCTCGTTCTCAAGTAGAGAGGAGTATGTCATGCGTGGGAATGGCAGGAGGTCTAGTCCATAACTGTAACTTGGACAAAAAGACTAACCTCAGGTGGCTACTGATGAGCATTCCAGTTACCCCACCTGGGTGCACGGACGCCTTAGCTACACAGGATTCATACAGTCCGGACGGTCGGTCTAGTATCAGGATTTGGATGAAATTATTGTATGAATTGAATGTAAATGTTTGTGAATTTACTTGCTGTATTTGATAAGTATGAAATATATGTTTGACTTGAATTAAATTCAATAAGCTTACCCTTGCACTTTCCTTGCGTTGTCTGTATATGTGTATCCGTCTTGTCCTTGCAATGATCATCCGTGTGGATGTGAGCAGAAGGTGATACTTCCCTGGAGCAAACACTTGAAGAAGAAATCCTAGCTGAGGAAAATCTCGTTGAAGTGGAAGTGAAGGCCGAGCAGTAAAGACGTTCGGTTTTTGGTTAAAGAAATTAGAATAGCGGGTCGCTTAAGCGAGCGCCCTTTTGGTTGGTTGTATATAGTTGGACGTTCGGTCATTATTTTGTAAACCGTTCGTCCTAATTCTTTTTGTGAACGCTCGTTATTTTTGTGTGTATATGTAAGGCCGTTCGGCCATTTTTGCACAGTGCTCTCTTTAATTGTAAAACTGCTATATAATATTAATACATGTTAATATTCTATTATATAGTTGCTGACTGTATAAATTTTGGGATGTTACAAATGTCGATTCACATTATTAAGAAAATGTATTCCTTAATTATTAAATTATCATACTAGTAACTACCAAGCCTTCACTACTTATATACCTACATTTGCAAGTCAAATTGTTGAACCTTGAAATAAGTAATTTGGTTATTATTTTTTTTGTCGAAACTTTATTATCATTTATAAAATAATCATAAATTTTTAAACGCGTTTTAATTTGAACAAATATTATGCAGTTTTTAATTAAAAAATATAAAGAATAAGAAAAGTTTAGCATATAAAAAAAAAAGACGAAAACAATTTGTTGATAATAAAAAAATGTTAGTAAATTAACTTTATAGATGAAACGAACGAAAATCAATTGGTAAAGTGATTATTAATAAATGTCCATAGATAAATATTCATGGATAAATGTTTGTAGATAAATATTTGTAGGTAAATGTTTGTAGATAAATATTTGCCGATAACATCGGTTAGTAGAATGTGTAATTAGATTTTTTTTTTCTCTTTTCTTTTTATCTTTTTTCTAGTATTGTTAAAATGGATTATTTGACTCAACTCAATCTAATTTGACCTACCACGAGTTGGTCATTTAGTCCATATTCACTTGAATGGATTTGAAGTTAAATTTTTTGTTGTTTATTTAAGTAGATTTTGGAAGTAAGTGAGAGTGAATTTAGAAGTACAATTTGTAAGAATTGGTATAGAATTTGATTAATGTGACAAATTAAAAAAATTTACTTCCAAATTCGTTCTCACTTACCTCAAAAATTCACTCAAATAAACAATAAAAAATTTATCTTCAACTTCTCTCAAATTCATTGAATCACTCTCCACCAAATTCATTTATTAGTGAGCTAATTCAACCCGATTCATTTATTAGTGAGCAGGAAACATTCAAACCCGATCCGGCTTACTACGGGTTGATGGGTTATTACAATTTTTTTTAAATCTAAAACAATTACAATTTATTTTTTTGTAATTCAAATTTAAATAATTTTACTCTAAACTGATATTAAACTCTAAAGACAATTCAACGTAAAAAATTAACATACAACTCAAATATAATTCAAAAGCAAACCCAAAAAGTGAATAATAATTTATAATATTTACGGGTAGGCAAATGGAACTGAACTACACTGCACTATTAAAAATTGTACTAAACTAAAAACTAATTTGTCTAAACTAAACTGAATTGTAAAATAGTTCAGACAAACTGAACTAAATTGTTTTTTGTTTTATCAAACTGGAGTGAATTGTACTAAATTACAATATAAACTTAACTGAACTACTAATTGAATTGTAAACTGTACTAATTTTAACCGAACTAGGTAAATAATGGAGTTCAAGTCGTTACAGATAATCATCACAATGATTTATTAGATTAGAGATTTATACCAAATAGTTAATTATTTATTTTATGAATGTATTTTATACATAGTAAAAAAATGTAACATATGAAATATTAATAATATCTTAATTTTGACTTTTTGAATTTAAATAATAATTAACTATATTTATATTTTTTAAATATTGAAAGGTGTAACATCCCAAAATACAGTAATTACCATAAATCAGAATTAATTACAATTAACAGTAATCACAAACAGTCTTTACATTAAACTCAGCGTTTAAAAGCCGAACGGCTTGAATACGAAAGAACGTACGCTCAAAATACAATCAGAGATGGTTAAGACGAACGGCCTTACAAAATAATTGGTCGAACGTTCATACTATACTAACACGCACAGTACTATTCTAACGAGCACTCTAAGGCTCGGCCTTTACTTCAACCTCCACCAGGTTAGCTTCATCCAAATTTTCTTCTTCCAGCATTTGCTCAAGGGACGTACCATCATCTGCTCACATCCACAACGGATGATCATTGCATTTGACAAGACGGAGGTACATGGACAGTAGACAACACAATGGAAATGCAAGGGTAAGCTTATAATATTTAATTTATACAATCAACACATACATTTACATTTCAAAACACACATACAGCATGTGGTTCATCAAATAATAATCATAGAAAAATGTAATATAAGATAGACCGTCCGGACTGTATGAACCGTGTAGCTACAGGCGTCCTTGCACCCGAGTGATGTAGTAACTGGGATACCCTCAACAGCTGCCACTCGAGGTTAATCCTTCGCCCCTGCTAAGTGAGGGATACGAAAGACCTCCTGCCATTCCCACATATGACTACTCCCTTCTACGTGAAGATGAGCATCACGGAATATCAGGATGGACCAAGCCAGCATTAGCATGCCCACAGTCATACTTTACAAAACTCAATAATCAATCATATCTGAGACGTTCCTCCTTGGAACGCTCGTTAAAATCCATTTCCAATAATTCGTTCACAATATCATTCGCCCATATTAAACGGTTCTCATATTCACATTTTCATTCTGTGTTCCACTCTCTTAAATTCATTAACGTTCATCACTTAATCAATAGAGACTATCGTTACAGTACTCCTACATCCTCGTTTCTGAACAAAAGAAACGAACCATTTATCCACTTAATACGTTTCAACACTAAAAATTTTGAAGGTACTGATCTTAGAAGATATGGATGATACTTAGAAAGATTTTAAGTATAAAGACTCCAGGTAGAATCCAAAGGATACAACCAGTAAGAAAATATTTAGATAAACAACCAAATATGATTAAATTCAGAAGACAACACTGCCAGTCAAAGAACGAACGTTAAATAACAATTTGGACGAACGCCAGTTACGTTCGCATTCAGAATTCAATAATAAGGACGAGCGTTCAGTTATAAAACCGAACCCTCCTTTAACGAACGCTGGGTCAATGACCGAGCATAAATCCGAACGAACGCTTGGTATAAACCGAGCGCTATCTAGGACGAACGCTTCGGTATAAGACCGAGCGCCCATTTGGGACGAACGTTTAATAAAATGACGAACGCTCTGTAAAATGAACGTTCGACACAAAGTCGAATGACATCAAGGACGAACGCTCGACTTAAGGCCGAACGTCATTGAGGACGAACGCTCGACTTAAGGCCGAACGTCACGTATTTATAAAGTTTCAAATATTTATCTATACTGAGCTGAACCGAACGCTCATTCACAAAATTGGGGACGCTCGTTCTCGAGCAGAATTCCTTCCAAATGAAGGAATTCCAAATCTAAGTTATTTTGCTGAACCCCGAACGGTCTATGACCGTACCGGGACAAGCGTCACTTATCAGAGGGAAGATTAAAATTCCAGATTTCTCAAGTTTAACAGAACTTTCCAGATTTCAAATTTATAACTTTATAACTTTCATTCCAGATTTAATTCATCACTAACATCATTCTCATACAGATTTCAACATTTTAATCATTCCAACTCTACCATAATCATACTCCATTCATACGTAATCAAATCATCATGCATTTCAAACCACCAACAATATATACAATCCACGCAAACAGTGATCGTTCATGACAGATAAATCAAAATCAGAAAGCCAGATTCCATAACAGTGGTCAATCATACAGCTCAAACATCATGCAGTTCATACATGCACAATAACAGTGATCATCCATACAACTCAAACCTTACATTTTTCATTCATACAACTCAGATTACACAATATGCAGTATAAATTAAACACATAAGTTTCCCTTACCCGGATTAGAATTCAAGCTTGTCCTAGAAGTAAAAATGGCTTTGTCCAACTAAGCTTTCCTCACGTTCTTGACTCTTCCAAACAAAAATCTAACCATGGAACACAGAACACTTAGAATACATGCTTGCATGTATGAAAAACTCTATTTTTCCAGAAACCTAAGGACGAACTACAGTAAGGAGACTTACCAGGTTGGATTTAATTTCTGTTCGGTCCAAAATGAAGATCACAACTGGACGAACACTCCTACGGTGCTGAAATCGTGATTGGAGAAGAGATATAAGTTTTTACAGTAAAAAGGAAGTTCACTGGTTCAAGAGAGAAGTTGGAGAATATGAAAGGGTGAGTTTCAGAGGTTGAAGATGAGTTCGTGTAAGTGAAAGTGTGTTTTCGAAAAGTCTGATTTTGTTAAACTAACGTTAAATTGGAAGAACGTGTCACAGGTTGCCACATGCACACCAAACTCTGATTTGGAATTCTCTCCCGTGACACGTGGTGTGCTTGCATGCAAAGATTGGTGCATTTTTAATGTAGCAGAGAAATGATGGTGGCTTAAATTTTCGTGCACAGCAGAGGTGAAAATCAGAATTGGGAGTGGGTTTTAAATGGCTGGGAATGAGGTGGCAAGCATTAAGGGTGAGGTGTCAGGATCAACTTAAGCTAATTATTACGGATCTCACATTCTCCCTAACTACAAAAATTTTCGTCCTCGAAAATTTAGAACTTACCCGTGAATAGGTGTGGATATAAGTTCCTCATTGCACTCTCCACTTCCCACGTTGAATCTCCAGTCTTTTCGTCCCATACAATCTTTACCAAACGAATGTCTTTTCCTTTATGCAGCTTGGTACGTTCATCTTCAATGCGGACTGGTTGTAGCTCCAACGTTCGGTCTGGACGCAGTTGAATGTCTTCCAGCTCCAAGACATGAGAAGGATTAGCTATGTATCTTCTAAGCTGAGACACATGGAAGACTGGATGCAGATTTGATAGTTGAGGAGGCAATGCGAGTTCATAGGCCACTGGTCCAATCTTCTTCAATATTTGATACGGCCCTATGAACTTGGGAGACAGTTTCTTTGGACGAACAACTCTGCCTACTCCAGTGATTGGATTCAGTCTCAAAAATACATGATCACCTGCAGCGAATTCCAATGGTCTTCTTCTTCTATCCGCATAGGATTTCTGCCTGCTCAAGGACGTCTTCAACCTATCTTGGATCAACTTAACCTTCTCGGTTGTTTGCTGGATGAGTTCAGGTCCAGTTAGCACGTTCTCTCCCTCTTGGAACCAGCAAAGTGGCGTTCTGCACTTCCTCCCATAGAGAGCTTCAAACGGCGCCATTCCAATACTAGCTTGAAAGCTGTTGTTATACGTGAATTCCACAAGAGGCAGCACCTCATCCCATGCGCCTAAGTGATCTAGGACGCACGTCCTCAGTAGGTCTTCTAGCGTCTGAATAGTACGTTCGGATTGACCGTCCATTTGCGGATGATATGCTGAACTCATCTGCAGCTTGCTTCCCAATTCACCTTGTAAAGATTGCCAAAACCGAGAGGTGAATCTCGTGTCTCGGTCAGAAACTATGCTTGAAGGTACTCCATGCAGACGAACAATCTCATTAATATACAACTTGGCCAAATTAGTCATTGACATCTTCAGGTTCACGGCCAAGAAGTGTGCGCTCTTCGTTAATCTGTCCACGATCACCCAGATTGAATCATGATTCCTCACCGTTCGTGGTAGATGAGTCACGAAGTCCATGGAAATGCTGTCCCACTTCCATTCAGGAATTTCCAGTGGTTGAAGCAAACCACCTGGTCGTTGGTGTTCGGCCTTAGCACGCTGGCAAGTTAAGCAAGACGCTACAAATCGTGCTACATCACTCTTCATTCCAGGCCACCAAAACGATTTTCGTAGGTCTTGATACATCTTAGTCATGCCAGGGTGCATGCTAAGACGACTGTGATGAGCTTCCTCCAAAATAATCCGCTTCAGCTCGCCATCGTTAGGAACGCACGTCCTACCCTTGTAACGCAGCATGCCGTCCGTTCCTGTGTTGAAGTCCTTATCTTTAGTTGAAACCAGCGCGTTTAATATCTTCACCAGATCTTCATCCTCACGCTGCTTCTTCCAGATTCGATCAAACACATTACTTGATATTCTAAGGTTGCAGCACTTGATGCTGTTCGGTTCTAACTCAAACTGCAACCTTAAATCCCTAAAGCTCTCCACTAAGCTTAACTCTTTAACCATCATAACCGAGACATGCACTGCCTTCCTGCTTAGTGCGTCCGCCACCACATTGGCCTTCCCAGGATGATACAACAGCTCAAACTCATAGTCTTTCAGAAATTCCAACCAACGCCTCTGCCTCATGTTCAATTCCTTTTGATCAAATAAATACTTGAGGCTCTTGTGGTCACTGAAGACTTGGAATGTGGATCCGTATAGGTAATGCCTCCAAATCTTCAATGCGAACACAACCGCTGCCAGTTCCAGGTCGTGTGTGGGGTAGTTCCTCTCATGAATTTTCAATTGGCGAGATGCGTACGCTACTGCCCGCTTCTCCTGCATAAGCACACAGCCCAACCCTTGATGAGATGCATCACAGTAAACTTCAAAGGGCTTGGACGTGTCTGGAATGATTAATACCGGAGCGCTCGTTAATTTCACTTTCAGCTCCTGAAAACGCTCCTCACACAGATCAGTCCAGGCGAACGGTTGATCCTTCCTAGTCAACTGAGTTAGCGAGGCTACTATCTTAGCAAATCCTTCAATAAAACGCCTATAGTAGCCCGCGAGTCCCACAAAGCTACGAACCTCAGTGACCGTACTCGGACTCTTCCAATCCAACACCGCTCGCACTTTAGCTGGATCTACTGAGATACCTCCAGCCGACACCACATGTCCCAAAAATTGCACCTCCTTCATCCAGAATTCGCACTTGGACAGCTTTGCATATAATTCCTTCTCACGTAATACTCCAAGTACAAATCTAAGATGTTCCTCATGCTCGTCTTCTGTCTTGGAATAGACGAGAATATCATCTATGAAGACGACTACAAACTTATCCAAATAAGGCCTGAAGATGCGATTCATATACTCCATGAACACGGCTGGAGCGTTCGTCACTCCAAATGGCATCACCACGTATTCATAATGCCCATACCGCGACCTGAACGCTGTCTTATGAATATCATCCTCCTTAACTCTGATTTGATGATATCCGGATCTCAAATCAATCTTTGAAAATACTGCAGCCCCATGCAGTTGATCTAGTAAGTCATCTATCCTCGGCAATGGGTATTTGTTCTTGATGGTCAGCTTATTTAACTGCCTGTAATCTATGCACAACCGAGAGCTGCCATCCTTCTTCTTCACTAATAGTACAGGCGCTCCCCATGGTGACACGCTCGGTCTAATAAACTGCTTGTCCAAGAGTTCTTCAATTTGTTTCTTCAATTCGGCCAACTCTGCAGGCGCCATTCGGTACGGTTGAACCGAGATAGGTGCTGCTGTCGTCACCAAATCTATGGTGAATTCAACTTCCCGAACAGGAGGCAGTCCAGGGATCTCTTCCGGAAAGACGTCTGGAAACTCGTCCACGACCGTTCGTTCAATACCGCCCTCCCTGGACGTTCGTTCTTTTCCTAATTCTCCGAACTCCTGATATTCCTGTGTCATGATCAGGAAACAGCTTGCTCCTTCCATTATATCCTCCTTTAATTGACCGAGCGTTACTGAAAATTCTTCTTCTTCTTCATCCGGAAACACCAACTCTTTTTTTCCACAATCTATGAGGATGTGATTGGTAGACAACCAATCCATTCCTAGAATCACCTCCAACCCTTGAAGAGGTAGGCAGATGAGATTAACTTTGTACTTACGCCCTTCCAATTCTATAGGACACCGGACGCACATAGTGGACGTCCTAACCTCTCCAGCCGCTGGTGTTGACACCACCAGATCGAACGGCATCTCACTCACTTCTAATCCCAGCTTGCAAACGCACGCCTTCGAGATGAAGGAATGCGTTGCTCCCGAATCAAATAACACGCAGCAAGATGTACCAAACACAAGGCATGTGCTAATGATCAGTGTACCTGAGTTGGCTGCCTCTGCACCAGTAATAGCGTACACACGCCCAGCTGCTTGAGCTCGTCCTCCTCTAGGCTGATTTCTGCCAGCATTTGGTGGCCTCATCACTGCCCGTCCACCCATGTTACAGTCATTTTCCAAGTGTCCGTTTCGCCCACAACGATTACAGTGCTTCACTCCCACCAATTGAGGACAGGACGAACGGTAGTGTGGTCCTCCACACTGGAAACACGTAACATTTCCATACTGACCAGCTCGTCCAGCAGGAACTAAAGCTTGAGAACCGCTCGCATTAGATGGCTGGTTTGGACGAGCGTACGGGGCTCTTCTTGGAGTAACATTGCCCCTGGAAACTGTAGTCCCTCTACTCACTTGTTGTTGCTTCTTGTGCCTTTCCGCTTCTGCCATGTTCTTCTCTAAAACCTTGGCCCTTTCCACCATGGCCGGAAACGTCCGTATACACAAACTGGAGATCAAAACCTTCAAGTCACTCCGCAGTCCGTTTTCAAACTTACGGCACTGCCATTCTTCGTTTGTGGCCATCGTGCTGAAACGAACCAAGTGTTTGAACTTGTTCGTATATTCAGAAATAGACATCCCGCCTTGGACCAGTTGAAGAAACTCCACCTCTTTTGCAAACCGGACGCTATCAGGAAAATATTCTTCGTAGAATTTACTCCTAAACACTTCCCAAGTAATAGGAGTTTGAGCGTCTGTCAAGAGAGCTTTCACGCTCGTCCACCAGTGGTTCGCCTCACCAGTCAACAAATACTCAGCGTACGCCAACCTGTTCACATCTGGGCAGCGTTTGGCGTTGAAAATTCTCTCAATATCTCCCAGCCACTGATCAGCCTCATCAGGGAGGCACTTCCCACTGAACTTAGCTGGGTGATGCTGCAGGAAGCTCTCCAAACTCCACTCGGCAGCAGGTTGAGCAGCGTTTGAAGAAGATGCTCCAGGCGCACCTCTAGTTGCAGCCAAGATTTCCATCAACTGCCTTTGCGTGTTTTCAGAATTGACACGCGAGGCCTCCAAACCTTGCATAGCAGCTTGGTTTTGCTGCATCAGGGTGGCGTTTTGCTCCAGCAACGTGGTGTTCTGTTGATGCAGTCGTTCAACTACGGTTTCCAACAACCTAGCGTTGCTGGACGTATCGGACTCATTCGGTTGGGGAGGAGGAGGAAGTCTAGGCGCCATTAGTTCTCTGGATCAGAGAAAAACAAGCGTTAGTAAAGTTCGAGAGTTAAAACAATAACTCATTAACACATAATAAGCACACAGCAAAAACGTAGTGCACTCATAGCCTACAGTGTTCCTTAAAAGAACAAAACTGCTCTGATACCACTAATGTAACATCCCAAAATACAGTAATTACCATAAATCAGAATTAATTACAATTAACAGTAATCACAAACAGTCTTTACATTAAACTCAGCGTTTAAAAGCCGAACGGCTTGAATACGAAAGAACGTACGCTCAAAATACAATCAGAGATGGTTAAGACGAACGGCCTTACAAAATAATTGGCCGAACGTTCATACTATACTAACACGCACAGTACTATTCTAACGAGCACTCTAAGGCTCGGCCTTTACTTCAACCTCCACCAGGTTAGCTTCATCCAAATTTTCTTCTTCCAGCATTTGCTCAAGGGACGTACCATCATCTGCTCACATCCACAACGGATGATCATTGCATTTGACAAGACGGAGGTACATGGACAGTAGACAACACAATGGAAATGCAAGGGTAAGCTTATAATATTTAATTTATACAATCAACACATACATTTACATTTCAAAACACACATACAGCATGTGGTTCATCAAATAATAATCATAGAAAAATGTAATATAAGACAGACCGTCCGGACTGTATGAACCGTGTAGCTACAGGCGTCCTTGCACCCGAGTGATGTAGTAACTGGGATACCCTCAACAGCTGCCACTCGAGGTTAATCCTTCGCCCCTGCTAAGTGAGGGATACGAAAGACCTCCTGCCATTCCCACATATGACTACTCCCTTCTACGTGAAGATGAGCATCACGGAATATCAGGATGGACCAAGCCAGCATTAGCATGCCCACAGTCATACTTTACAAAACTCAATAATCAATCATATCTGAGACGTTCCTCCTTGGAACGCTCGTTAAAATCCATTTCCAATAATTCGTTCACAATATCATTCGCCCATATTAAACGGTTCTCATATTCACATTTTCATTCTGTGTTCCACTCTCTTAAATTCATTAACGTTCATCACTTAATCAATAGAGACTATCGTTACAGTACTCCTACATCCTCGTTTCTGAACAAAAGAAACGAACCATTTATCCACTTAATACGTTTCAACACTAAAAATTTTGAAGGTACTGATCTTAGAAGATATGGATGATACTTAGAAAGATTTTAAGTATAAAGACTCCAGGTAGAATCCAAAGGATACAACCAGTAAGAAAATATTTAGATAAACAACCAAATATGATTAAATTCAGAAGACAACACTGCCAGTCAAAGAACGAACGTTAAATAACAATTTGGACGAACGCCAGTTACGTTCGCATTCAGAATTCAATAATAAGGACGAGCGTTCAGTTATAAAATCGAACCCTCCTTTAACGAACGCTGGGTCAATGACCGAGCATAAATCCGAACGAACGCTTGGTATAAACCGAGCGCTATCTAGGACGAACGCTTCGGTATAAGACCGAGCGCCCATTTGGGACGAACGTTTAATAAAATGACGAACGCTCTGTAAAATGAACGTTCGACACAAAGTCGAATGACATCAAGGACGAACGCTCGACTTAAGGCCGAACGTCATTGAGGACGAACGCTCGACTTAAGGCCGAACGTCACGTATTTATAAAGTTTCAAATATTTATCTATACTGAGCTGAACCGAACGCTCATTCACAAAATTGGGGACGCTCGTTCTCGAGCAGAATTCCTTCCAAATGAAGGAATTCCAAATCTAAGTTATTTTGCTGAACCCCGAACGGTCTATGACCGTACCGGGACAAGCGTCACTTATCAGAGGGAAGATTAAAATTCCAGATTTCTCAAGTTTAACAGAACTTTCCAGATTTCAAATTTATAACTTTATAACTTTCATTCCAGATTTAATTCATCACTAACATCATTCTCATACAGATTTCAACATTTTAATCATTCCAACTCTACCATAATCATACTCCATTCATACGTAATCAAATCATCATGCATTTCAAACCACCAACAATATATACAATCCACGCAAACAGTGATCGTTCATGACAGATAAATCAAAATCAGAAAGCCAGATTCCATAACAGTGGTCAATCATACAGCTCAAACATCATGCAGTTCATACATGCACAATAACAGTGATCATCCATACAACTCAAACCTTACATTTTTCATTCATACAACTCAGATTACACAATATGCAGTATAAATTAAACACATAAGTTTCCCTTACCCGGATTAGAATTCAAGCTTGTCCTAGAAGTAAAAATGGCTTTGTCCAACTAAGCTTTCCTCACGTTCTTGACTCTTCCAAACAAAAATCTAACCATGGAACACAGAACACTTAGAATACATGCTTGCATGTATGAAAAACTCTATTTTTCCAGAAACCTAAGGACGAACTACAGTAAGGAGACTTACCAGGTTGGATTTAATTTCTGTTCGGTCCAAAATGAAGATCACAACTGGACGAACACTCCTACGGTGCTGAAATCGTGATTGGAGAAGAGATATAAGTTTTTACAGTAAAAAGGAAGTTCACTGGTTCAAGAGAGAAGTTGGAGAATATGAAAGGGTGAGTTTCAGAGGTTGAAGATGAGTTCGTGTAAGTGAAAGTGTGTTTTCGAAAAGTCTGATTTTGTTAAACTAACGTTAAATTGGAAGAACGTGTCACAGGTTGCCACATGCACACCAAACTCTGATTTGGAATTCTCTCCCGTGACACGTGGTGTGCTTGCATGCAAAGATTGGTGCATTTTTAATGTAGCAGAGAAATGATGGTGGCTTAAATTTTCGTGCACAGCAGAGGTGAAAATCAGAATTGGGAGTGGGTTTTAAATGGCTGGGAATGAGGTGGCAAGCATTAAGGGTGAGGTGTCAGGATCAACTTAAGCTAATTATTACGGATCTCACAAAAGGTTTTCTAAAAGATATTTTAAATAAAATATATTAAATAAATATTTTTTAATATAATAGACGAGTAAAGTTTTATCATTCATTTATTTATTTTAATTTATATTTTTATACTAAATAAGTTTGTTTTATCATTCTCAAGTAACGTACTTGTATCTAGGATTATATCTATTTATTTATTATTTTACACATTAACTAATTTTTATATAAAATATAAAAATCAAAATAAGATAAACATAATATTATAATTAATTTGATGGAAGCGCAATTTTTAATTATCAAATATTAAAAATATATCATAATTATATAAATATTAAATAAAAATAAAAATAAAATAATTATAAAGTCAGTAAAAATAATCAAATGCTAATTTAATGAGATTGAGATTTGAATTTAATTTGAAAAAAATCATAAAAAATATAATACAGTTTTAGAAATAATTGAAAAATTAAAAATGAAAGAAGGATGAAAACCACATTACATTTCTCTCAAACGAAAATGTCATAAGTTCAATTTTTAAAAAATAATCATAAAATAGTATATTTAACTTTTAGTAAAAATGGATCAGTTTTTTTAGTATAACGTAGTATAGTTAACTAGTACAAATTAGTTATTTTTGCCAAGCCCTAATAATATTGATAATTTTTGTGTCACTTATCCATTTATAAGATTAGAGTCTTGAGTGGATAAATTTATAATATTTTACTCTCTTGAAATATTTTTCGCTTTATTTACATAAAATAATAAATAATTAAATTAAATTAGGTGGGTTCTAAATGAGTCAAAAGTCCTGTATAAAAAAATTTCATTTTTTTCAAACTCAACGTAACTTAAATTCGTAGTGAGCCGGATTGATCCGTGAGTTCTAACCCATTTTGGCAACACTACTTTTTCCTTTTCATCGTCGTTAGGTTACCACTACCACCTCCCGATCATTTTCATCTTTTGGGTCTTATTTGCCTCTAGGTCTTTTTTTCTTCCTTCCTCTTCTATCTCTTTCTCTAACTCTAACAATCATCATCTCCACATATGCATCATCAGCGATCATTGACATTTTCGGTGAACATTATCAACGTACATCACCGACAAGTTTTTTTTTCCTCACCCATTTTATTTATTTATATATATATATATATATATATATATATATATATATATATATATATATATATATATATAACGTCGTATTGGATGAAAAGTTTATTGTCTAAATCTTTGACAAATTTACTAATAGAATGAGATCGTTAGTAATTATGATGAATATCAACTAAAATATTCATCAATAACAAAAATTATAATTTAACCACGAACAATTCAAATGACTTTTTTATCGTTTTTTTTAACAAATTTTATAGATGAATATGGCTTTGATAGAAATATTTGTCAATAAATAAAATTTGGAGATAAAAATTATTTGATTAATTTAAATATATCAATAGATTTGTTATTTTTAGTAGTATTTCATCCGTGATTAACAAAATTATTGTGGTGACTTCTAGATCAATAGTAACATAAATTACATATGATTGTTTTTGGAACAATGCAAGAAATAAACATGCTTAAAAATGAAAGAGTGATTCTCCCTACACCACCACACATTTCTCCCTACACCACCACACCCTTCTCTCTAATTCTTTTCATTCCAAAAGTAACCTTCAGTAATTTTTTTTTTACTTTTACCTTATTTAATCTAAAACCCTAATCTTCTCTTCTCTCTCTTTCATTGTGATGCTTACCCCACACCTCACAGAATCTCATTTTTTTTCATTCTCTCTTCTTCCTACTCTCCTCATCTTACTCTCCCTTTTTGTGAATTTCGTTTCGTCTCCCTCCATTATTGTATGGTTGTTGTTTTGGTTGAGGTTGGGATCCTGTGAGTTGATCTCTTTGAGTGTTCCTTTTCACGCATTATGGTTGGTGTTTATGAGTCTCGGTTTTGGTTATGGTGCATGGATATATGATGTTGTTACACGTATGAGGCATTGTGTTAATGAATTCTAGAATTCGTATGGTACGAGGGTATTTGTTACATTGTCATATGAGTCTCTCTTGGGTTGAGAATGCTTGGGTTACGAGGTAGCTAACCGTGGATATGTAGCAGTAGACTAAGGGCATAAGCTCATGAGTAGATTCGTGTGGTGTTTAGCGTGAAAAATGCAAGGGTTTTGTTTGAGGAAGAGAAAAGTAGAGTTTCCCTAGTGAAGGTTGCATTTTGATTCTCCATAATTGTTTAAAAAACCAAAATAAAATAAAAATGGTTGTAGGCGGGAATGGGGATCCGTTAACGGATTCTCCATTTCCGTGGGGTGGGGGTGCATGTTTATATATTGGTAAAAAACAAAATTTTTTAACCGCCAACTTTAAATGTGTGTCAAGGGTAAATTGGAGATGTGATGGTGCAGGGAGAAAAACATTGTGGTACAGGGAAAAACTCTCAAAATGAAAATGTGAGACATAAGCCCGCCGATCTTCTCCACTTGCTCCACAGATGAAACCTTCGTTGAGCTACCACTTTAGAGTATGGAAGAAATACGTCCCAAGGGTTTTCGGCGTACTTATGTTTCTTCTTTTGTGAGTATCTATGGGCTTAGGTATACCTGTTTGGGCTTTGAGTTTGAGCCCACCAAAAATATTGAATAAATAAAAATTGAGAGTGGCCATTAAAAGAGTGTTTCATCCTACACCTCCAAGATCTCATCCTGCACCTCCAAAAATTCCAGTTTTAACCTTCTGACATATCATCATTATCCTACACCTTTAACTTTATAGAAAATTTTATTTTTAATTTTAATAAATACATTTTTTTTCTTTTTTTTTGTTAAAAAGACTCTATATCACCTTAATAATAACTAAATTTAAAATTCAAATATTATTTAATATAATTTTATATTTTAATAATTATTAAAATATGATTTATATTATAATAATAATTATATTAAAAGCAACAAATAAAATAATTAAAAGTAAAAAAAAAAAAAAAGTAAATTATATTAAATAAAATATTTAAATATATTAAATTATATTAAAATATTAATTAAATTAAATAATTATTAAAATTTATATAAAATAAAATTTTAACATTCTTTATCGGATATGGATATCCGATTTATAACTTATCGGATATCGATATCCGATTAACAAATTTTTCAAAATTTTTATTTATTTTAAATTTTAATAACTATTAAATTTAATTTAATATTTTGATATAATTTAATATATTTAAATATATTAAATATGATTTTATGTATTATTTTTATTTTTATTCTTATTTTAGTTATTATTTTTCAATTTTCTTAATAAAACTATTTTAAAAATATAAATTATATTTTATTAATTATTAAAATATATAAATATAATAAGTACATATTATAATTTTTATTTAAGTTTAATATTATTTAAATTTTAAATAAAAAGCAAAGTATTAACATATTTTATAGATTTTAATATATAAATAAGCTTTTTAAAATTTTCATTTTTATTTAAAATTTAATAATTATTTAATTTATTTTAATATTTTATTATAATTTAATATATTTGAATATATTAAATTAAATTTATTTTTATTATTATTTATTATTATTATTATTATTATTATTTTATTTTTATGTTTTTAATATAACTATTATTATAATATAAATTATATTTTAATAATTATTAAAATACAAAATTATTTTAAATAATATTTAAATTTTAAAATAAAATAAATTAAATTATTATTAAGGTAGTGAAGATTGTTTTTAATAAAAAAGAAAAGAAAATGGAAAAATATTTATTAAAGTTAGAAATAAAGTTTTGAAAAATTGGAAGTGCAGAATGATGATGAGATGTCAGAAGGTTAAAAGTGGAATTTTTGGAGGTGCAGGATGAGATCTTGGAGGTATAGGATGAAACACTCCCATTAAAATTAGATCTAGAGGGTATATGCGTAAAACAATCAATGTGTAGTGATGTAATATAGAGCCGTTAAAATTTGTGAAAATATGTAGGCTATTGCTCCCTGCCCCCTCACGATTACTAATGGCATCTTACACTAATAGAGAAGATTCAAACACTACAAAGGAAGAAAAAAAGAGGTGTTTTGTTCAAGAACTAAAGATAGATTATAACTTAAAGTGAGAACGTTTTGACTACCATACATAAAAGAAACTTTTATTTTTGTTGTACTGATTCTAAAGTAAATATTTTATCATCAGAAGCTCAAATATCACCACAATTAACATTATATGTTATAGATGAGACTAGATGACAATAGGTATAAACCATATATGTTTAATACCTACGATCACTAGTACAGAAAAGACTTTTAACGTCACTCTTTAGACGTCTGACCCTCGAATATCCAACGTAAAAAATAACCGATGACATTTTTCATAAATAAAACAACTATTTAAACGTCGGCTATGGCGGGACCCAACGTCTAGATACTCATATACGTCGGCTCCCTCGAATAAACGCCAAAACTAAACAAAAAAGTTAAAAAAAAATTATTCTATTTAGACGTCTGTTATGGGGGAACCGCCTTCTAAAGTCATTTGGACGTCTGTTATTGGAGAACCGACGTCTAAATAAACAACCCAGAAATTTAAAAAGTCACTTTTTGACTCCATTTAGACATTTGATCCCGCCACTCCGACTTCTAAAGTCATTTAGACGTCTGTTATTGGGGCAACCGACATCTAAATACACAACCCAAAAATTTAAAAAGTCACTTTTTGACTCCATTTAGACGTCTGATCCCGCCACTTCGACTTCTAAAGTTATTTAGACGTCTGTTACTGGGGGAACCGACATCTAAATACACAATCCAAAAATTTAAAAAGTCACTTTTTGACTTCATTTAGACGTTTGATCCAGCCACTCCGACTTCTAAAACCATTTAGATGTCTGTTATGGGGGGAACCAACGTCTAAATACACAACCCAAGAATTTAAAAAATCACTTTTTGACTCCATTTAGACGTCTGTTATGGGGGGTAACCGACTTCTAAAGCCCTTTAGGCGTTTGTTATGGGGGAATCAACTTCTAAATATCGACATTAAAACACCACGAACGCGAGACAACCGTTACGCGCACTCATTGTTCATCATATTCGTTGCATTTTCTCTCTACGGGTTACGCTTTTCAGGTTCGTTTTCTCACTTTTGCACCGTTTTAAATTAATTTTACTCTGATTACATCACTTTTTGATGCATTATCTTTCATTTGAACGGATTAAAATGCATTTTCTTTGGGTTCTGGTGCAGTTATTCTCGTGTCCTTGGGCGGCGTTCTTCGGCGGCGATTTCTTGCGTTTTGCACTTCTCCAATTCCCTCCACCACGTTTTTAAAACCATCCAATAAGAAAATGTATAATACATTCTCTTCAACTAAAATATAAAGTTGTAAACTCGAATCACCATGAGTCAAGAGCAACCTCAGAGATGTCTGACTTATATGAATCAGATGTTTATATAGACATCTGACCTATAGTGTCTGATGTCTCATTAACATCACCCATATAGACGTCGGACATAGAGCAAACGTTAAAAGTCCAAAATAACAAACGTCTAAAGTCGTTTCTGCACTAGTGGATGACTTTGTCATCATTGCATTAACTTCATCTAAGCCACTTGTGATGCCTTCAACAATGAAAAAAATTCACCATTCTTTTACTTGAGTTGCTATGGTAAGACCTCCTTTTCAGAACCAAAGTTTTCTTTCTCAAGGACTTCCTCTTCAACACTTACGCAAGGTCTAAGACAACAAATCTAACTGGATCGAGTACATCGTTGTCACGTCAAACCGTCACTCAGAAAAGCTAGGACATAGAGAGATCTACGTGATGTGGCAAGGCACCTCAAGAGACATGCAATATTTTTTACATACCAACCAAGAGTTCACTTACACACTGCCCAACACGTTAAAGAGTTGAAGGCAAGAAAGAAGGACAATAATATATATAAATTTAGTTAAATAATATTTTGTGATAAAGTCTTAGACTATAAACTTAACCATTGTTAAATTTGACATTGGATTTATAATATAGGAAGCAACAATATTAACAATGAAGATAACTCGGGAACACCAAAGGTGATGTTAGTTTGGCTCACAATATATGCATTCGATGATCCAAAATCTTCTATCATGAAAAACAACGCAAGAACACAAGTTGTTTCTCCTGTTAAATCCCTGTTAGAACGTGAACACAAGTTGTTTCTCCTGTGAAATCCTTGTTAGAACGTTACAAATATGAGAGTTTGATTTGTATATGTCAACTTACAATGTTAGGTCTACCAACACCTGTCATAATAAGTTGGATTTATTGATGATATTTCCTAGTCATGGCCCAAGCACATTCAAGAAGAACTACAATCATTTATGCAAGGTGAAACAAAAATCTTTCTCTTAAGCTATCATAGAGCACCTGATGACATATCCCCTAGTAATGGCCAAGCACATTCAGAAAGAGTTAAAATCATCTGTGGAAGATAGATCTATGTCTCCTAGGACATCTTGGGCATCATGAAGCTTCTAGTAAAGTAAGAATAATGTTGGGTATTGTATTTTTGGCCAAGTAGTATAGGATTTAATTGGACTTTGTATTATGGGCCTATTAGTGTAGGATTTATTTTGGACCTTGTATTTTGGACCAAGTAGAATAGGGTTTTGACCACCCAAGTCAACAAAGGATCAAGGCCCAATGTTGATCAAGGTGGGATGTCCAAGCCATGGGTTGACTAAGGGATCAACATTTTTAGCTAAGTTGGTAGACAAGAGAAGGGTGGATGGTCAAGACATGTGCCCTCCTACCAGTGAAGAGTTTTTCTTCCTCGTTCATGGCCACGTGTCACTCTAAGAATGGAAAGTATTTTCATAGGTAGTGGCCATATGTTACTCCCTCATTGGAGAGAATTTTTCACCACTTGTTTCCCTTCTATTTGAGAGGATTTCTCTTTACTCTCCAAGCTAGACAAGGTAGCTTTTTTAAGTCTAAGTTTTTGCCTATTTGGAGACAACTTAGCTTATATATAGAGGTGTCTCCCCTTCATGTAATTACCTTTGAAATAGAGTATTGTTATGCTACCAAATTTGAACCATATTACTCTTATTAGGTCACCCTAGGCTAGAGCAACCAAAGTGGCCTCCTCTAGCCACTATGATGACAAGACCGTTTCTAGGATCGTCTAAAGCATCTATGGTTTTGAAGTTTAATAAACAACCTTAAACAAAAAAGTCCAGGGTAATCAAATATGTAAAGATATAAAAGAGCATAATGATAGAACAAATTACACTCTCTTATAAATGTAAAAGATATAAAAGAGCATAATGATAGAACAAATTACACTCTCTTATAAATGTAAAAGATAAAACGTCTAAACAACTAGAAAATTAAGATCATAGAATTATCTTGGCACAAAACATTTAGTTGCCCACTTAACATGAAAAAAGATGTCTAAAAGGAAAGATGTATAGACATTAGAAGCATCAATGTGCAAAATCAAATCAAAGTAAAATCAAGATTGCATCTAAAGCTACATAAGGAGATTAAACAACAGAAGAGATAAGTTAAAAAAACATAGAAAAGACTACACACATTATTTTTAAAAATATACAATCACAAGTAATGAATATAAGAAATGCCAAAATAAAACAATAAGAGCAAGAATCGATCAAGTAAGACTTAACTCACAATACATAAAACTTAACATGCAAATTATAAGAATGCACTCTTAGTCTTTTAATGCTTATTGTAATCATAAATGAACCTTTGAGGTTTATGAACAAGAGTGAAATGTGAAGACTCAAAGCTAGTAGCACTAACACAAAATAGGTTACATAATGTGATTTATGTCTACTCAGTGAATGTCAAGAATCAAAAAAGCACGGAGATATTTTTGTAAATAAGTTCTCAAAATTTACGTTTGACCCTCCTAGGTCAAATGTAAAATTTGATTTTTACGTCTCACTTCCTTTGGTCAAACATAAATTTATGTGTGGTAGGTAGGGTTTAGACATAAATTTATGTCTGACCAAAGATGATTAGATGTAAAAATTAAATTTTACCTCTCACATAGGGGGGTCAAACGTAAATCCCTTCATATGTAACCCTTAAACCACTTTATTTTCCCTTTCTTCTTCATAGTAGCATGAAAAAAATACGCTAACGACCATTGCGAGCACTCCACTAGTGCTTGTTTTGTTGCTTTTTATTCTTTTAATATCAAACCTTCACTTGCGCCACTTTCGTTTTCCCTTTCTTCTTCAAAGCTTGTGAACCATCTTGGGAAGACATTGCAGACCACCTTGAGAACACATCATGTGAATACCACGAATCTTGGAGGGCCTCTATTGGTGCTTATTTCTTACATGGTGATTGACGAAGCTTGCGCAATGATGAGTGTTACTACTATACATTTTCGGCAAGGTGTACTCAATGGATCTCGTAATTGCTCAAACAGTGATGGCACAATTGTATTACAAATCTAGGCACGGTAGTTACGCGACTTTAGTGACGCATATTTGTTTGGTTGTTGCTCTTTGAGATACATATCTAGTCTATGATTGTTTGGTGAGTATGTGTGGTGGCATGCAAAGAAACATGAACCTTTACGTTTGTTATGTTACCACCAAACATAAATTAAGGTATGTTATTTAACAAATGTAAATTTACGTCTCTCAAATCTGCGTTCAATCTAAACCAAATGTTAAAGGCTAAAAATATCAAACGTAAAATGTCTTTTTTGTGTTAATGGGGATTGAAATATGTAAACATATTCTAGCATGTCATTTAAGATTGCATGAATGATATCACTATACTAAATAGAAAATTTGTTTGTAAGTACTAATAGAAAATAAGCCTAACACTAACAAGCTTCACCACCAATGAAAAAATTCAAAATAATCTCATTCAAACATGCAGTGAAACTTCTTAACCATTGAACCAGTTTTATTACTACATTTCTCCAATCCCTATACTTTAAATATGTTATTTATGTTCATAATGCTTGGTCTTTGACCTTATACCTTTTTCTTTCGTTTGGCTAACACACTTTATCTCACTTAACTCCTAGGATATTTTTCCCTTTCCATTCCATCCCACCAAAAAAATGTCCTGCATTGTGTTACCTTTCTAACAACTAACTTAGGCCTTCTAAAGAATGACATATAATATAGTGAAAAATGATATAATTTAACTTAGGCCTTCTAAAGAATGACATGTAATATAGTGAAAATGATATAACACTAATTTAATGATAAATTCTCTGTGCATAAGATAAAACATGTTTCTATGAGAGTGACTTGTGTCTAAATTTTGCGATAAATAGTTAGTTGAATATAATCATAATTGGAATATGTCATTTTTAATATAATAAGAAAAAAAAAAGCACAATTTTAGTACAAAAATATTAATTTTGTTAATTTTATTTGATCTCCATTAATTGTTAAAGTAATTAAACACATATTTTTTTAGTGATTACCATTTATATAAATTAACATTAACATGTAAATAATAATAAAGGAACTTGTTTTTTTTTCTTGTAAATTTAAAATCTTCAATTTTTCTTTCAAGGCTAATTGTATATTGTGGTTAATTTTTACTTTAACAAACGTATATGACAATTATTAAAGGTCGAATAGGTGTTCAATTAGCTTGATTATTAACAGAAATTAAACAATGAAATTAGATTTTTGAGTTAAAATTGTAATTATTTTTATTTTGTACTATATACAAATATGTTAATACTAATAAACTATTTACCCTAAATTTATTTACTACTAAACACTTCCATGACTATTCTTACATAGTTGTTTCTAATTTATATAGCAAGCGGGAAAAAATAACATAAAGCTATTCATAACTTTTGCAAACACTTTTATCCTTTTTATTTCCGCTAACCCTAATACTCAAAATCTACTTTTATTATAGTTAATTTCCAGTCACAACAACATTTAGGCGCATGTCCAAAACTAAATATATTAGCAATCTGGAATATATGGACATAATAAATAATGTTTTTCAAATTCTCATTTTACAATGAATTCTTTGAACGTAGTGCCATTAACTTCATATTTCACTCATTAATAGGAATAATAGTAATGGGTCTAACATTTTCAAATGTGTCATAAAAAAGAAGGCAGATATAGACTGTAAGGTACCAAAGGCAAACAGAAAAAAATTGGAAAGGTTAAAAAAAAGAGATGAAGGTGGTGAATGGGAAAATAGGAGGGCAAGGTAGGGTAGAACAATGGCTGTCGTAGGGGTGAGGAAATACAAAAGAGGTGAGAAGAAGAAATTTCCCTTGTAGAGATAGAAAGTTTCTATCAAATTAACCACACCCAAAAAAAGCAATGAAACAATTATTGCAGAAGTCATGGATAAGGTGAAAGGATTTGAAAATTCACATAGATAAGCATAGGTGAAAATAAGATGAAAGTGGTTGAAAATGAAGATGAAGAAACGGTAATGTAGTTGGGGAAGGAAGGGTAATAGTTTTGAATATTGGGGGTGTGAAGAGTTAAAAATGGGTTACAAATGCAATTATAAATTGGGTTCACATATTCACAAAATTGAGCCTAAACTTCAAGCCCAGATAGTATCCCTTGCCCGCAGAATGTAAAAGAGTGAAATAGCCCATATATGTAAAACTTCAATTGAATTCAATTCAACTTAGACACTATTGCTTGCTGCACCCCATCGTTTATTTTAATTCCATTCCGGGCATTTGCGAAAGTGAGTTAAGTATGGGTATTTTTGTGGTGTTATTTCGTTGTTGAAGGTAACGACGTTACCGAAAATCGATTTCCGAAAAATACTTCCCAAAAACATTATCCCAAATAGTATGGAAAACATAATAGTAATTTAAATGTGATGCGGAAACTAAGTTCTATAATGATTCTTCTGTGTAGCGGAAAATAAAATCCCAAAGTGAAAATTTACATTTCGGAAATTCTATTCCGAAGCAACAAAATTTTGATTTCCGGAATTAGTTGTTCGAAAAAAAAAATTGTAATCCAAAATTGACTTTTCGGGAGAAAATTTTTCACTTACGGACTTTATGTTCTGATATATTGAAGAACCATTATGGAATATTATTTTTGAAAATAGGAAATTAATGTTTTTAATTCATGTAAATTGAAATTTAGTAAAAATTAATATGGAAGGGATATTTGAAGAGGTTGAGATGTTAAAATAATAAATTTAGCAATAAATATAGTTAACAATCATAATTTCTATTAGTTTGTATTCATTTATTAAATTATTTATCTTTTTTCTGTGTGAAACTTATTTCAACTCATCTTGATTCTATAATTGTTAATCAACATTATTTTAGTTACTTCAATGCATAGCATATATACCAATTTCAGTTAAACTATATTTCCTAAACCTTTAATTATATCAACATATTTACTTACCACATTCCACAATTGTGGAGTGGATGTTAATCAAAACTAACAAGCAATGACTAGTCCAATGATCTTTCTAATAGAAACCTCATCAAGCTAGGTTAGAAGAGATGTTATGGAAGATGGTCCCTTTAGTGATGATGGTGTGGAAATTATGGGCAAAATGTGGAAGCTATGGATGGACAAGGGTAAAAAGCTCACAACCTAGGGCGGTGTTGTGGTGGTAGTGTGGTGTTTGAAAGTTTAAAAAAAGGTCAGATCAACTTTAAGAGGAAGGTGACTGGAAAGGTCTCATGAGTTACTCTAGTCTTGATCTTAAGATAAGTAGTATGACAAAAAATGGGCAGCATAACGTTACTCAACATTAAAGATTATTTCAAGAGAGGGGACACCTCTATTTATAGGTTAAGGGTATTTCCTAAAAACCAAAAATTTGCATGTCAACCTTACTATGCAATCCTTGGCCTAAACTAGGGGCCTTTTCTAGTTACCTTCCAATCACCGAGAGTTCTCTTTCCTCATCCTCCTTACTTCAGTACACATCCACCAAAACACATCAATCACCTCTTCTATTCAAGTCACTCTCCTTTGTCTATGCATCACCAATTCTGGAATGATCATTGAATGCATATGTTCGATGTAATCACTCTATAAATCCAAAACCAATAAATGCTCCAAAAAACTAAGGGTGGCAAAACAAGCAAGTCAGACTTATAATTGGTTCCTAAAAAAGGATGGTCGAACTAACCCTTGAAACAAAAACGGACCATTAGTGATAATTTGCTTCACACAGCATGGATTCACAGTCTAGGCTGGGTTAGCTCATCACTTTTTTAAAAAAGTTTTTATTTTTATTTTTTAATTTGGTTTCAATTTTTAAAAATTTTTTATTTTTAAAGTTTATTTGTATATACATATAAATTAATATTAAAAATATATTTAATTATATAAAGTATTTTTTTAACTTTTAATTAATTAATTAATATTTTCAATTAAATAAATTAAAAATAATTATTACATTTATATGTTAATTTTTTTATAACTAATAATTAGAATTTAATTTATAAATATTAATTATTTAAATTACAATAATATTATTATTTATACCTTTGAAAAATATAATATAGAAAAGTTAATGTTTTAAATTTTAAAAAAATATTAACAGATTTAGTTGAAAAATTTAAGGACTCAATATATCACAAAAATTTAATAGACTTAATTAAAAATTCTCAAAATTGACCATACATCAAACTTAATTGAAAAACTTCATGTTAACCATATAAACTGGTTCATTCTTATGAGACAAAGTTTAAGTAAATAATTGACACGTTTTAGTCCAAAACCATCAAAGACACCCACTACAAGAAACTATGGGATTAGCGTCCCAATTAAACAGAAATTAATTGATAATCATTATGGTTTCATCTATTATACTGGTTAATGTAATATCATTAGTTGGTTATTTAAAATAAAGGATATTATTTATCTTGATATTGGATACATAAATTTTTAAGACAATGACACATTCATGCTCTTTTTTATCTAAAATATTTATTATACAATTACTTTTTTTATCTTTCCTATTATCACTGTATTTGTTTTTCTCTTTCTAAATGTAAATGAAAGGTAAATCAATATTTTGAATTCTCACCAATAAAAAATGGACAACGTGACAGTTTAATAGTAATGGATTGTAAATCCAAAACCTAGAAGCAACATATGTTTGAAGCATCAATTTAAATTATTTTTTTCCTTTTGTATCAACAAAAATTAATTAATACATAAAGCTGCAAAAGCTTTAGATTCAGTGATAACTGAATTTTTTTTATCTTTAAAAAATAATATTTATTTAATAATATAGAGGTAGTATTATTGCGAAATTTATTCATGAATGACTTTTATTATTGTTGTTATTTTGAAGAAAGTGAGAATGAAAACAAAAAAAGCAATAAAGAATTATATACAAAAATTCAAAGTTATAGAAAAGTTTAGGGTATTATTAAGTTTTAAGTTTGATGAGATTGATTCGTAAAAATTCTTTCAAAAATTCATTTATATATATAAAAATAGTAATTAAATGTGGACTGGGAATACCTTTCAATAGATAATAGTTTATTAGTTGGCTAGTCTTAAACTTTTGAATAAATAAAATACTTTAATTTTTTTGTTGTCGTTCTGTCAATAAATAAAGCAATTTACGCTTATGAAATTAAATAACTATAAAGTAGCAAGTTGAAGTAAAAATTACAAACTGAAGGGAATTTTCTGAGGAAAGTGAGGAAATTATGAGAAGAAAAGGAAAAGGACGTAAACAGATCCGTTTGTTCGTAGAAAATAAGTTATGAATAAAAGATGTGAAAGTTATGATGTTAAAATTGACGTTTATAAGGCAACAATCTGATACAAAAGAAGGTGCAAATGCAAAGAATTGTTAACAAAAATATGCCTATCCTTTATATTACCAGATCTATTGCATAAGACAGTGGCAACAACTAAATGGACAAAAACTAGGAAATAGTTTAGAAATATACAAGTTAGCTTTTGATTTATAGAAAATCTAGTACAATGAGATCAACAATCAACATAGATGCAATGTAAAAAGACAACTTTTGATTTAGCGAAAAACCTGAAACAGTGTTTCCCAGTACACAGTTGAAGGTGGTGTGTGCCCAAAATTTCATCATCAAGCAAGATTTTCAGCTTGTGTTTCGTTTTTAAAATAACTAGCATGTTGTACAACGCAAAAGAGAGAGATGTGGTTCTTAATTTTTTTGTTTATGGATATCTCAGATATGGCAGAAAAATTCAGATATTTGTCACCAGCAAATTATTTAGATGTGTAGTTCTTATTCTTATCATAATTTTAAAAAATCACTCATCTTATGAAATTAAGTAAATATTATGTAAATATGAATTAAGTCTAACTTACATAAAAAATTAGCATTATTTTTAGGATAATGATACTTGAACAACTTAATTTGACAACATTTAGACACAGCCCACGTGTCAGCATGTGAGCGATCCACGTTTTGAGGGAAAAAGCTGCTGAAATCTGAGAAAACCTGCTTCAATTGTGACGTGGCGAGGGACGGGCACGGGCAGAGTAAGTGATTGCGTTTCAAATTTGAAATTCATATTCGAACTTCGTAGAGAGAGAAGCGGCGCGAACATTGGGGACGGATGCTGTGACCTAGACAGAGAGACGAGAGAGTTGGAGAAAGGGTTCACGAGCGAGAGAGAGACGGAGTGGTTGCCGGAGTGCCGCCGTTCAACGTTGAAGGCCGTGTCGGAGAGATCAAACCCCTCCAGCCCGTTCCGTTTCACGGCGCCGCAGGTCCGACGTGGAGCGCTCGAAGCGAACAGGGCATCGTGTTCCGTCCGTTCCGGCCCAGCGACTTAGGGAGGCGTTGAAGGTGTCGCTTCGTCCCAGGTGGTTCCGTCCCTGTCCCGGAGTGCCGCCGGAGTGCCGCGGGAGGTTCGCCGGAGTCTCGCCGGAGTTTGGGCTGTTCGGTGGACCAAAAATAGGGATTTTTCGGGTTGTCAGTCCCACCCACACCTTAGGCAATCGTCTCTGTTCCAACCGCCACACGTGGTCTTCACTCAAGGTTGGTTTCTTTTTTGATTTGTCAGTGCAATGAATGTTGAATACATGGATGATGTTGTTTTTGGATTTGATTTGGTTATGTATGAAACGTCTCCCAAGTGGATGTTGTTCTGTTACTCATTTTTATACAAGTTCTTTGGTTAATCTTACATTGCTGTAATTCTGTTCGATTGGTAGTCATGGACCTAGTTGGCCTTGCTGTCAAAAAACTTCAACCCAATAACCCACTTCATTCGGCTTTGGTAGCAGTAATGTTGGTGAACCAAGGGTCCTAGAGAATGTGTTTTTATGCGAGACGAATTTGTTAATAAAATGTTAAGAATTGTTCCCAAATTACTTAGAAGTAGCTGAAATGAGGGAAAACAAACAAGCCACACCAAAATGAGAGTGATGGACGTAGTTGGCCTTGGTGTGCAAAAACTGACACCCAGGTACCCACTTATTTTGCCTAAGGTACCAGTTCTGTTCCTGTACCCTGAGTGTTAGAAAATGTTGTTTTATGTGGCACGAATTATATGAATTAGTAAATGACTATTATTTTTTTGTTCTCTTTTTTGTCGTGGTTTAACAAATGCTGACAATGTTTGTTATGATTTTCAATTTGTTGTTTTAGTTGATTGTGTTGGTGTAATGTAATTTCAGTTTTTGTGTTGGTGTAGTGTTATTATACATTGAATTCTGTGTTATTTTGATTTGGGGATTACTGTCATGTTGGTCACCTCCTGTCTAGTTCAAATATCTGGCATTTCTTAAAGAGAGTTTAAATTAAATTCATTGTGCTTGAATATGAATACTATGTATTAAGTTTCCGTTTTCTGTTCATTCACACCCCATCCGTCTAGCAGTTCCAGCAGCACGCCTATGAGAAGCTTGGGAGCTGCAACGTTGGAAGCATTCACGTCCAGCTGCATCAAACAGCAGCAACGACAACACACACCGTCTTCAAGTCCAGCCGAATTGGATGCACATGTTGAGATGGGAGAGAAGTGGAAAGCTGACACAGACCTTGTTTATTCCAGCATGGGCAGCGATGGTGTGCAGAACATGCAGAAGTGTAAACAAAATGGAGGGCCCCACATGGCTTTATCTGACAGAGAAGCAAAAGAGTGATGGAAGAAATTCATTAAAGGTTGCTAATGGGAGACAACAGCATGGCAACCTGGCTGGAAACGCACGAGGCAGCACCAGAACGAGACTTGAGAATTTGGCTTTAAAAGAGTGAGAGGCCGTGAGTGAGAGGGTTACGCTTGGAAGGAGGCTCTCGGTTCTTCTCCTCCAAGTTCAGTAGATTAGTTTTGAACTCCAGATAATGTAATGTAGTGAGATTGTTGTATGAGAGTAGAGGTGCGTGAGGTGCTGTGAGGTGCATAGGGAGTTCCAGCCGAGGAGAAGTCACGGTAGTAGGAGTTGTTGGTGATTGGCACAGTAGACGTTTACCAATTTGAGGTGTACGGTTCGAATTTAATTTTCTGTATTGTAATGAATTTTAATTTGAATGAACAATGTCATTTAATTTCCTGTTACTGAATTGTCAATTTTATTCTACTGATGCGATTAAATTTCTGCTGAAATCTGATCTGTGTTGTTGTGTGTCTGCCATTTAATTTATACTGTTGTTGATTGTTTGCAATTTAATTTTTACGTTCGTTTGTACTGATAGCTTTATTGTGCGAGTTTACTGTTCCTGCAATTGCGTTTCTCCTGGTTTTGAATTCTGCACGTTTACTGTTTCTGCCTGTCAAACCGTTCGGCCTTTAACGTCACTGTTAGAGATCGTTCGTCCATCTTTCATCTGATTTTTATTTGTTCTGTGACGTTCGGCTTGTCTCTGTGTTCGTGCTTGTTGTTTATCGACCGTTCGTTCTTAATCTTCATACTGTTCGGTCTGTTAGAGATCGAATGGCTCCTTCATTTATACTTACATCTACCGTTTCGGTCACAGTATGGACGTTCGGTCTTTACCTTGCTGCTTTAACCGTTCGGTTGATTCTTTATTTTCTGGTTTAGCTCTGGTCTTGGTACCTTTAGCTTGATGAATGAATATTCTTGTACCGTTCGGTCATTAACGTTCGTTTTTGTGTTTGGTTTAGTTTTCAATATCATTTTCCATTGCCTGTTATCTTCATACCGTTCGGTCACCTAATACCGTTCGTCCTTTTCATTAACTGTTTAAGCTGCTTTTACCGTTCGGCTTTATTGTGCTCATTTCTGATTTACTGCCTTAACCGATCGGCCTTCTTATAAGAACCGTGCGGTTAGGACGCTCGGTATTTAGCGTTCGCTCAAATCCATTTTCGGAGACCGCTCGGTCTCAATGTTATTACAGCTCGGTTTTTACTTCTGTGCAATTTATACTTCAACCTTTCGTTCTGTGCTTTGGACCGTTCGGTCTTTTATATCACCGTTCGGTTTTAACACTGGTTAGAACTGTTCGGTTTTCTGCTTTCAGCTTTTAATTTTCATAATTTTGTCAATTGTTTTTAACTTTCAACTTTTAATTAATTTAATTTTCCTTGCAAAACAATCCAAAAAAAACCCTCCCTTTTTTTCGTGTGTGATCTATGACTCAACCGCAATATTGGATTAATTCAAATCATCAATAACTCGTTAAATGGATTTAGAATCTTAAACAAAAGATGAACATTGGGGCACCTATTGCTGCACCAAATTCAATAAACTGGCCGTAAAAGGTTATCATATGACGCTACAAAGGCGTACATTAACATAATTACAATTTGCTTCTTAGGAGGACCACGAAAGTCACTATTGACTCGGTGTTCAAGAATCCATATAACAATTCCAATCACAAAAAATGAGACAGTCGTGGCACGCCACATATCTGCTGTAAATGGTTTGAGGAACACCCAAGCACTTGATCCTGATTTGTTGTTAGGAGCCACTATGACAAGGCTAGATGATGCAAAAGGCTGAGAAAAATCCACAATCCTTGTACGGTTAGTTACAATTGCAATGTCTCCAACAACAACATCATATACCTAAACAATTTTCAAGGATTACATGTTATCAAAATTAAGACAACACTGAATAGAAACAACCTGCCCCAAAATCCAACACCTAACTAATATGGAGGCCCAAAGATAGTTTCTCCAAACACTAAGAATAAACAAACACCATGTATGATATTGATAATAGAACAATAAGTTCTATCTTGCATCATGACCATAATAACAACATAAGTTGAACAGTATTATAATAGTAAAACCAAGTAGTTAAATCAAATAAATTATAAAATCAAACAACATATTACATCATGTTGTTAACAATGTAAACATAATGAAACAACAAAACATAATATAAGTAGAATAAAGCATAGTGTATAACACTAACCCGCTTCACGATCAAAAACCTCTCGCTTTTCATGATAAACATCTGCGAAAAAGGTCAAGGAGCCAAAGTTAAGCATAATGTAGGCATAGCAACTAAAGAAACAGTGAATCAAAACAAGTCGCATGACATAGAGTCTCATCAGCCTATCTAAATGATTACATGTTTACACAATGCATAATATCTACAAAGCCCGGAGGGATTAACTCAATTGTATTCACCATTCTCCATCAGCTTCATAGCATCCTCAGTTAGCTGGTCAAATACAACCTTAGTCTCAGCAGACATTTTTGCCTTCCTGTCACTGTTACCTTTTAGCCTTCTCAAGGCTTGCAAAACCTATTGGAAGAATATCGGTTAATACTGCCCAACTAATGAACCTCAAAAAAACTCTTAACGAAGTAGATATATGATATATAATTCCAGCCTAGTCAAGTATAAAGATTTACAAGATATAAAGAGAACATGTAATGAACATGATATAAAATTAATAATTGCAGTTAGATACAAGCCAAATATAACTTTAAATATTGTTTCTTATATTTTTATCTTTATGAACACCATTAATCCTTTATTTTGAAAAAATGGCAATTAACAGGCTTTCTCTGATAACGGTTTAGGGTTGCCATACTCAACTCAAGTTAAAAGTAAATTTGCATACGCAACTATGGAGTCAACAGCAGATTCGGGTTCTCTTATTTTCTGTATTTATTTGTTCCAACTTGAAAAGCACAATGTCAAAATTACACATTCCTTACACGTTCAGATTTGAGAGTAAAATATTTTTAACTGGATAATATTTTTTAAGGATATGAACTAACCTTAGCAAGAAATTCCACAACTCCTTGGCCACATAAAAAACCAATGATTGCCTAAACAAATGGATGATCTACAACTACTCTGGAGTGAATTGGAAAATAAATATTGTATTTTACAATGATACTTCAGTAGAACAAAGAAATAAAAAATCAGAAAATTAAGAATGATAAAATACATACATACCGTTTCCCCAGGTTCAAGAACATTTGCAATCTGCCTCTTCATGACGGCAATATCTTTAGAAGAAAGGTCCGGCGGCACTCCGGGACAGGGACGGAAGCAGCTGGGACGAAGCGACACCTTCAACGCCTCCCTAAGTCGCTGGGCCGGAACGGACGGAACACGATGCCGTGTTCGCTTCGACCGGTCGACGTCGGACCTGCGGCGCCCCTGAAACGGAACGAGCTGGAGGCATTCGATCTCTCCGACACGGCCTTCGACAGTGAACGGCGGCACTCCGGCAAGCACTCCGTCTCTCTCTCGCTCGTGAACCCTTTCTCCAACTCTCTCGTCTCTCTGTCTAGGTCACAGCATCCGTCCCCAGTGTTCGCGCGACTTTCGAAAATGAATTTCAAATTTGAAACGCAACTTTTACTCTGCCCGTGCCCGTCCCTCGCCACATCACAATTGAAGCAGGTTTTCTCAGATTTCAGCAGCTTTTTCCCTCAAAACGTGGATCGCTCACATGCTGACACGTGGGCTGTGTCTAAATGTTGTCAAATTAAGTTGTTCAAGTATCATTATCCTTTTAATTTTGTCATTGGTTACGTAAGATGTGTTACAAGATAAATTAGTTTAGCAGAAATTCTGAACTTGTTTTTGAATGGAAATATTTGGAAATGGTATTTAAGGTAAATGGGAGTAGATTTGACATTTGAATTTATTATTTAGGGTAATATGGAATTAGATATAATATTTGGATTTTCATATATTAGTTAATTAATTACAATATTTTAAAAGAAGGTACTAAGATCTTTCGAGCGTAATGTGAACATAAAAAATTCCAATCAAAGAAATGAATAAAAGCGAGACTTTATTATATGAGGGAATATCTTTGCTAATTACAAATATTTTTTATGAAAAATGATTTTGCACATTAAAAATTGTGTGAAGAATAAATTTATCATAATAAATAGGGATTTGAGACAAAATTTGGTTTAAATAAAAATTAAATTCGATTAAAGCTGGTAATAAATTTTACTGCTTGGAAATAAAAAAAACATATCCACTCAATGTTAGGTAGGAGATATAAAAACAAATCAACACAATATAACAGCTTAATAATTTTATTAAATCATGTTTGATATATATTTTTTTAAATTGCATATTTCAACTCATGATTTGATGTCAAAAACCAAATCGAATACATTATTTTACTTATCTTTTATATAGATGTTACCTATTCAGTACTGAGATTATTTTTAATAAAAATAATTTTGTAGGATTTTAAGATAAAATTAGATTAGTTAATGATGACAAAAATATTTAAATAAATTATAATTAATTTAATAAGTGACACCTAATTATATAAATCTATTATTAACTAACATAAATAATGTTTTTTTAGTTAACATTAAATATATTAAAATAAATGCATGATTGCTATGAATAAGATAAAAAATCTATATATAATCTTAAAAGTAACGAGAAATAGATGCTTTGCTTTATAAACTTGTCAAACTTTATATATTTTTTTAAAACTAATATTAGCACGATATAATAATCTTTTATAGATATCTTATAATAACTAATTTCGGAAATTTATAATGATATAGCTGTTGAAACATTAAAATAAAATCAAAATTCATTTAGTTTTGATTATTTTTCTCTCACGTGATACTCGTGCATATTATAGTTAGAGTTAGTTATTTCAGTGAAAGTAATGGTTAATGTGGATCATGATTGATTGTTCTAATCAAAGATTACTATAATTATGCAAAACTAATTCGTTGTAAGATCATAAATGTATATTTCATCTTCCAATGTCATATTTACTATACAATAACTAATGGTAGATATAATAATAATAATGATGATAATTAATAAAGTATATATATTTTGAAATTTGTAGCCTGATTAAGTTCAAAATAATGCTATATTTTAAGGTTGAATTTTATCTTGTCAAAATATATTTAAATATCTTTAAATATCTTCAGCAAATAATATGTAGCAAAATTGTTCAAAAAGTATACAAAATGAGCCAATTTAAACTTCTTTTTTTTCGTTTGTTTGGTTCAAATTTCATCTTAATTTAATCCAACTAAATCAAACTACACTTTTTTATTTTTAATTTGTCGTAGTGAATTTAGTTCAAAACTGGATCAAATCATACTAGGAAAGTCTTTATCCATCAAATTCATACTTCCAATATATAACTTTTTTTTTAAGTCAAATAAATTAACGAAGAGAGAAAAAACATCATGAGGAAGATTAAAACCAAAGTCGATGTGACAAAAGAAACAAGATATAGGTAAATATAAATTTAAATTGAGATAACTCTAAGCAGTTTATGAAGAAATCCTCTCTGCAAGATGGATAAAGAAGAGTACTACCAGAAATCATATTTTGCATGTAATTCAAGATAAACTTACATGTTTGTACATTTGTTGCCTTCTCTCTAAATGTGTGTTACTATTAGTTGCATATTTTGTGTCTTTGTTATATAAATTTTCCATGTATTTCTAATATCCCATAAGGACCATTTCTTGTTTAACAAAAGCTAAATTCACTAGTGACGAATTATAGTCCAACCAAAGTTAGTCCATCCTCTATCCACTACAATTTCAATTGTCATAATAGCCCCATCATTTCGGCTTTAAACACGAAATCATTTCCAATGAAGGTGTTGAAGCTTTCCAAGCATTCAACACCACTTCCCCTAAATATTCCTCCATAAGTCATTTTATAACACCCTATTTTAGGATGCTAAGAGTAAAGTATAAAATATTCTTATATGCGAACAATTACAAAAAATATAACATTGCGTAAGAATAAAAGTCTTAATCTATTTAATGCCAAATAAATGAAAAACTTATTCATTGTTGATCATATTCTACACTTGAGGTGTATAACTCTATTAATATAGTGGTTCCCTTCAACTTAGGTTGTTGAAGGAAGACTGGATGTAGGTTTGGCTGAACAATATAAATCTTTATGTTGATCTCTTTCTTCCTTCTATTTTATTGTTAATTCATATACTTGCTATATTGCATTTCAAGAAACCTTAAAGATTTTTTAAAAGCTTTTAAAAGATCAATTTTTTTAAAGGGCTAACCAATTCATCCCCATTCCTGGTTGAAATTATTGGAATCACTATTTTTACAATTGGCACCAGAGCTGGAAATTCAAACTTTACTCGAATTTTAATCGGTTAGGTTTTAAGTATAATCGATTAAATTGTTTCTGATGGCCCATATGTCTCATATAATGAGCAGAGGTGTAACTAATGATGGTTTCTTGAATTCAATAAGAAAAGATATATGAAATCTTGTGACTAATAGCTCTCATGAGCCTATTACGACAAGAACATCAAGGAAATCAAATCAAATGAAGAAAAGAATCACCAACATCTTGAAGCCTACAGAAAATTTTGAGAGTGAAGAAACAAATTTGATGGTAAAGAGGTTCTCAAAAATCTTGACATGCAAAGGGAAATCTGACGTGAATCTTGCAGAAAATCAAGAGCACTCTGAAGACTAAGATCTGCAGCAAGAAAATGAAGGCTAGAAAGATGTATGCAAGCACCTAGAACAAAAAACATATTTGAGCATGATGGCCAGATCTACACAGGATGGAAATAGTGAAGAAAAGGGTGAAAAAGAGGTTGTGTGGTATCTTGATAGTGGATGTTTCAGACACATGACTAGAGATCCCACCAGGTTCAGTAGTCTATCATACGAAACAAATGGACATGCTACATATGAGGACAATAATAAGGGTAAAATTGTTGGTATTGGTAAAATACAAACACCTTCCTCATACATTATTGAGAATGTTTTACTTGTTGATGGGCTGAAACATAATATGCTTAGCATTAACCAATTGTGTGATAAAGGATTAAAAGTTACATTTGAACCAAATCATTGTTTAATCTGTCATGCTTCTTCAAATGAACTTGTGTTAATTGGATGGAGATTTAACAACATACACATGGTTGATTTTAAAAAGACTACTTTTAAATCTATTATATGCTTGTTATCTAAAGAAGAAGAACCTTGGTTGTAGCACAAAAGACTTGCACACATTCACATGCCTCACTTAAGTAAACTTGCATCTAGAGGTCTTATTCTTGGGCTGCCAAACATAAAGTATGAATTTGATAGGCTTTGTGATGCTTGTCAAAAGGGAAAACAAACCACAACATCTTTCAAATCCAAGAGGATAATATCTACTACTAGATCTCTTGAGCTTTTACACATGGATTTGTTTGACCCTTCAAGCATAAAAAGTCTAGGAGGAAATCTTTATGGTCTAGTCATTGCAGATGATTATTCTAGATTCACTTGGACTTTCTTTCTTGCATCTAAGAGTGATACTTTTAAAACTTTTAAGAGATTTGCCTCTATTCCAGAATGAAAAGGATATGAGGATGAAGGCTATTAAAAGTGATCATGGGAGAGAATTTCAGAATGAGAACTTTGAGAAATTTTGTGATGAGCAAGACATATCACGCAACTTCTCTACACCTAGAACACCATAGCAGAATGGTGTAGTTGAGAGGAAGAATATGGCCTTAGAAGAGCTTGTTAGGACAATGTTGAATGAGAGGTCTCTGCCCAAACATTTATGGGCTGATGTTGTTAGCACAACTTGCTGTGCTAAATAGGACCATCATTAGACCATTGCTTAAGCTTACCTCCTATGAGTTATTCAAAGGTAGAAAGCCCAACATTACTCATCTTAGGGTCTTTGGTTGTAAGTGTTTTATGTTAAATAATGGTAAAAGCTAGTGTTGTCAAAACGGGCCACCCGGCTCGATCCACCACGGGTTAGTCACTTAGTGAGCCAACCCAACCTGACTCATTTATTAACGAGTCAGAAAACTTCAAACTCGGCTTGACTCACCATGGGTTGGTGGGATAAACGGGTTGGCTCATTGGCTCACTTAATTACAATTTTTTTAAAATAGAAAATTACAAACTTTGTATAATTCAAATCTAAATAAATTTCACTCCCAAAACGATGTTAAACTCAAGACAATTCAAAATAATAATAAAAAGTACAAAATAATCTTTCATTAAATACAGTCACGGTGAGTGAGGAGACTATTTTTTAGGATTTCATAGGATAATAAATTAATAAAATAAAATTAGGTGGGTTGGTGAGTTAACCCGGCTCCCCATGGGTTCAACCTGGAAGAGCCAAGTTTAAATGAGCTGGGTTGAAAATTGACCCACATAAAAAAAATACATTTTTTTCAAACCCAACCCGGCCCGATCCCGTGGTAAGCTGGGTTGGCCTAGGGCTTGTAACCCATTTTGACAGCTCTAGTAAAAGCAACCTTGGTAAGTTTGATTCCAAAGTTGATGAGGAATTTTTATTGGATACTTTTTAACCAGCAAAGCATATAGAGTGTATAACAAGAGAACTTTATCTATTGAAGAATTAATACGTGTTGCATTTGATGAAACTGTTGATTGTATTACTAACACGATGCAACCATGAGAGTGTATAAATGTAGGAGAATCTGATACAAGAGAAGAATTAGAGGTTGAAGAGACTCAATAAACTCACACTCCTACTACCAATGTAATCGCACCCAACACTAATTCTATCAAGGACTGGAAAGCTCCTAAAAATGTGTCAACAAGCAACAACATTGGTGATATTACTAAAGGTGTATCTACAAGGAGACAACTAAACCAGCTCTGCCTAAATGTTGCATTCGTCTCACAGATTAAACCAAAGAATGTGAATAATGCTTTGAAAGATGAGAATTGGTTCCTGGCTATGCAAGAAGAATTAAATTAGTTCAAAAGGAACTATGTGTGGGAGCTAGTTCCGAGGAAACCAGCACAACAAGTTATAGAAACGAAGTGGGTTTTTTGAAATAAAATGGATGATGCTAGTGTTATCATCAAGAATAAAGCAAGATTGACAGCAAAAGGTTATAGCCAAGAAGAGGGAATTGATTGTGATGAGACGTGCGCTTTTGTGGCCAGATTGAAAGCTATAAGGATCTTTCTTGCAATTGCATCAATGTTGGACTTCAAGCTCTATCAAATGGATGTAAAAAGTGCATTTCTAAATGGCTACATTAAGGAGAAAGTATTTGTGGAACAACCACCTAGCTTCTAAGAATTTGAGTTCCCTGATCATATTTTCAAACTGAAGAAAGCCTTATATGGACCCAAAGAAGCTCTAAGATCATGCTATGAAAGGTTAAGTGAGTTCCTTCTCAAAAAGGAGTTTCAAAGGGGTGAAGTTGATTCAACATTATTCATTAAGAAATCTGGAAAAGATTTATTGTTTGTACAAATATATGTTGATGATATAGTATTTGGATCTACTAACCCTTTTTTGTGCAATGGATTCTCTAAGAATATGCAGGAGGAATTTGAGATGTCCATGATGGGGAGCTAAACTACTTCCTTGGACTTCAAGTGAAGCAAGAAGATGCTGGCATTTTCATTAATCAATCAAAGTATTGTGTTGATCTCTTAAAGAAATTCAAGATGAATGAATGTAAAGAAGTTCCTACTCCTATGGCTACAAATTGCTACCTGGGCAGAGATGAAAAAGGTAAAGATGTAGACCAGAAAATGTATAGAGGTATAATCAAATCTCTACTTTATCTAATTGTTAATCATCCCGACATTATGCATAGTGTTTGTTTATGTGTTATATTTCAATCATGTCCAAAAGAATAACATTTAACTACTGTGAAAAGAATTAGGAAATATCTTGAAGGGACTAAAACTATTAGATTATGGCAAATTTATCCCTTGAAGGTTATAGTGATTATTATTTTGGACGTTGTAAACTAGACAGAAAAAGCACCAGTGACACTTGTCATCTATTGGGATGCTCACTGATTACTTCACTACTACAAAATTGCTTATAAATAACTCTTTTTTAAATAAGCGCTATCTATGAATGTGCAGAACAATAGATAGCGTTTTTTAAAAAAACGCTATCTATAGCTATGAGAATAGATAACGCTTTTTTTAAAAGGTGCTATCTATAAATATTTAATTTTATTTTTTTAATTTATAATTTAAAATAAATCAATAGATAGTGTTTCTTTAAAAAAGCGCTATCTTTTGAAACACAATAGATAACGCTTTTTTAAAGAAGCGCTAGACATAATAGATAGCGCCTTGTAGGATAAGCTATCTTTGAGCCTTAAAAGATTTTTAACTCACGCGCAACTTCAATTGGACATGTATGTTTTCGTTGCTTGCTGCTTCCACACTCGTTTTCTCGTTAAGTGTGTATGCTCTTTATTGGTTATAGTCTCGTTTTCTCATCAATGGTGTGCTCGCAGTCTCATTTTCTCATCAATGGTGTGCTCGCAGTCTCATTTTCTCATTAGTGGTGTGCTCGCAGTCTCGTTTTTTCATCAGTAGTGTGCTAGCATTATCATTTTCTCATCAGTGGTGTGCTCGTAGTCTCGTTTTCTCATCAGTGGTGTGCTCGCAATCTCGTTTCTCATCAGTGATGTGTTCGCAGTCTCGTTTTCTCATCAGTGGTGTGCTCGCTCCTTCGTTTCTATATCGTTTTCTTTAGTACGTATAGCATTGCCTTAGGGCTCGTTCGTTTCAGGGCTTTGCTCGCTCCTTCGTCGCACTCCCGTTTTCATTAGTGTGTGTGACCTTTGCTCGTATGTTTCTCTACCATTTTCTTCAGTGCGTGTGGCATTGCCTTAGGGCTCTTTTGTTTCATGGTTGTCGTTTTTAGGTATCACGTTCCATCTCCCTTCTTCTCTTCTTCTCTCGTCGCTTCTCTCTCTTCTCTTTCTTCTACTTTCCCTTTTTTCCATTCTCATTCCTTTGTTTTTTCTACAAGAAAAGCGTGAATTATCGATGATGTTTTTCCGAAGGCCTCTCTACCGTCGGTAAAAGTGCTTTACCGAGGGTCAAAGAGTGAATCATCGACGACCTTGATGAAATAACATTTCTGATGGTCAAGAAGACCTTAAAGAGGGTTTTGTAGCCTTCGGTAAATGCCTCGACCAATTAAAATCAGTGATTGGGGGTATTCATGCTGGTAAGTGTTGAGAATTTGGCTGTAAATACCCATCGACCTTCCCATTCGCTCCATCTGCCTTCGCTTTCGCTTGTTATCGTTCATTCTCTCCCTAGCCCTCTCCCTATCCATTATGTCTGTTCTGTTCGGTAGCATTGTGTGCCTAGGGTTCGTCGTGCCGTTATGGGTGTTGCGGGTGGGGTGGTGGTTCGTGGTTGTGCGCGTGAGGCTTGTGCGGCGAGTGGGGTGGTGATTCGTGGTGATTAAAGTCAGGAGGTCCTTGCGGTGAAGCCCAAGGTTGGCTATTGGGTTGAGAGCTCGCGGTGTCGCTTGGCTTCCATTGAATTGGGTGTTCATGAGTGCGAGGTAAGTTCTCTGTTTTAGAACGCTACTTGAATAAATTGATTGCCTTGTTCTTCCCTACTTGTGTGCATTGTGTCCATCTAATTGGGTGTTGCCCTGTTCTTACCAATATGTGTGAAGTTGTTTGCACTGTGGATATTTCTGCTTTGGCACCTTATATGTATCATGTGATAATGTGAATTGTTTGGCTTATACTGGGATTTTGGGTTGAGACTGTGAGCACAATGGGGAGACCAGGCAGGTTAGTACGTTCGACGTTTTCTGTTGAATTCCTATATGGCATTCTGTGTACTATAACTTATTCTGGTATTGCTGGCCAGTTAGTTGTGATTCCTCTTGATTTTGTTTCGAGCTTGGAATAAGTTTTGGGATTTGTTTTGGTATTGCTGTAAGCATAGCGGAAATTGGTAAATCAAGAGTATAAGGAAAATATGTCCTGAGTAGGTTAAGGCTTTGTAAGTTTTTTTATTTTTTTTTTTCAGTTGCTCTAAGGTCTATATCATATGTTCCAAGGTCTATATCATATGTTCCAATTGCTATAAGGTCTATGCCAATTTTTCAGTTGCAATAAAGTCCCTGACATTTTTGTTCAATTGCTATAAGAGAAACTTTCAGTAGTTCCCTTATTATTATGCTTTAATCCAGTGCCTAGTTATTACGGTGTTGTTGTGAAGTGTTAAAAGTATACATGTGTTGCTATAAGGTTCCTAATCCAAATGCTTGGTGGTCAGATTGTTCAGACCAGTGTTCCAGTTGCTGTAAGGACCAATTTCAGTTGCTTAGTTGCTAAGAACCAATGTCTTTTTGCTAATTGAGTTATTTCCAACGTGCCTTAATTGTTTTAGGACCTAAGTTAGCAATTTTAGTTGTTGTAAGGCCTTTGTACAATAGTTCAGTTCCTATAAGACCCCATCATCCTTACAAGCTTTGTGTAATTCTTACCTAACCAGCATAAGTTGAGCTCTAAACCCAAAATGTTAATATGAAATCATAGCCTAACCTAGATCTACTATAAGACCACCCTAATTATCTATTCCATAGATGTTTATTTCTAGGCACAAAGGTGAATAGTTATTGGGTGACCAACACAAAGGGGAATAATTAATGTGAAATGTATCACTAATCCCTTATACATACCTTTCTAGTGCAAGTAAGGCACTCACCTTTACCACTTGTCAATTATATCGAACTACACTTTCTTTGCTACAGTCTTTTTATTCTTTTATTCATTTCAGCATTAGTTCACTGTTGGAATTTTGTTTAATCTTTCTTAGAGTCATTCTCAAACTTTTGTTCACATTCCAAATTGCAAACATGTCTTATTGAAGTGCTTCTTACTTACTAATGTGGTCAAAAATCAGTTTTGAGCCATATGAGTTATTTACTTGAAAGTCAAATTGCATAAAAGCCAATAAGTTCATGTAACAAGCCTAATTACAACTTTTTTGAATATTGGGTATAATTAGAAATGTCTATATATAGTCTTTCTAACGAAGGTAATGCAGTCTCTTACACAATCTTGTTCATCTATAAAGATAGAGGAATTGAAATGTTACTTGTGTGTTTTCCGTGCTTTATGAATGCAAGACTTATGCATAGCCTATAATTTCTTTAAACATGAGAAACCTAGTGTTTATAAATATACATGTGTGGTTATTGAATCAGAGAAGTTATCATGGGTCATTTGAGAAAACTATTAAGTTAAGAGTGCAAATTATGACGAATTTTATACTAGAACACAATCTAAATGGCTTCATCATTGCTTTATTTAAGTATACATATCTTATTTCTTTGCTTTACTTAATTGTGCATTCTTTGGTCTTGTAGAGACATGTAGGAAATTTGTTGGAAGGATTTTCTCAGACCTAGATTAGCACATTGGCTGTGAAGGATAAACTTCTTGTTGTTGGTGGCTTCCAAGGAGAGCTTACCTATAAGGTGAGTCCACATGATTTATGCTTCTGATACTCTATTAAAAGATGAATGACTTTGTATTATTAGTAATACATTTATATACTTCTTGAACATGTATCCATTGGGAGACATTAAATTTTCTCGAATGTGCAGGTTGCTGTGAATAAATTCTCCCATGTAAAGTATAAGGCAAGTGGTCATAAAGGGCTACATGTTCATTAAAAGAAAGCAGGATATCAATATGGAATCAGTGCTATGTAGGGTTTTGTTGATAGGTGGTTGTGCGTTAACTCACTGTTATTGTGCGAAAATTTCATCTTTTGATATGATTCTTATATGTTATAAAGAAGGAAACATTTAGAACTCAAAATATGATACCCTAGAACCTAAAACAATATGCTCTGTTGGGTTATAATCATTGGATGGTTCTAAAGTGAACTTAAAGGTTTAATAAGGTCATGAGAGCTTGTAGACCAGAATTGTAATACTACAACACTTGAATTGTACGATGTTTTGTTCTTCATGAGGCTAAAATGGTCAGTTAGAGTGCATTTAGAAGGTTGATTGATGTTTTACACACTGTCTTGATCATCCAATACCACTTTCCTTTGATCCTGAATGGTCCACTATGATCCTAGCACAATAAAACAGTTGTTGTGTTTCTCAAACAGCTACAACAACAATTGAAACTATTATTTTATAGTTTATATAATAACTAAAAAACTGAAAATTCCTTACTAAGGCTAAAGTAGACCATCTCTTAGGCTAAGCTTTATTAACTTTGCTCCAACTGGTAGTGGTTAAGGGCACTATAATGGTTAATTTGGCCTTCAACATGTTAACATATAGGTATCTTAGAGTTTCCAACAACCTGGACATGAATTTGAACTTCAATTGAAAATCAACTCTAAAGTCAAAGTTCAGCATATGAAAGGTTGAAATTGTAGGTTTAAAATTGTGTAGTTGTTGTGATTTGTGATTGTTCTTCCTTTAATCAAGGTTTAACCACAAGATTTGTTTGCTTTGATCAGCCCTCAAATAACTCCATTGAATTGTCCTTGGTTGACCTTTTCTGCACCAAATCAAGTTAAAGAAGTTACCTTTTTTGCTTCATATGATTTGGATACTTCCTTCTATTTTTCTGAGGTACTTAATTTAACATTTTTAAAAGATCAAGAAAGATCTTGAATGCTCTCCTCATTTTTCCTGACCATTTTAAGGGCAACCTTTTTTGGTTGCCTGTCTACAGCTGTTGTGTCTGTTTGACCTGCGAATGATTTTGAAACACTATACTGATCTTATTTTTCTTCTTCACCATATTTTTCTCATTTTGTTCCAGCTTTTTCTCTCATTTATCAATGATTCACAAACTATTTTGACCATAAACTCTGTCACATATGCCTCTTTTTCATTGATACCCCCATACTTGAACTCAACAATGTCCCATAACACACAACCTACTTTACCTCACAACTCTAGGACATGGTATAAAAAAGTGGTTCCAAGTTGGTGAAATGCTGCTGAAAATCAAGCCAAATTCCTACTTTTAGAGCTACTTGTTTGTCCAATTCAGCAACCCTTCCACTTCTTAGTATGCTACCCCCTTGGAGCAAGAATTATAGACCTTGGAAGCCTCACCAAAACGTCACAACACCCTACCACACACTAAACCAGTCACAGCAAAAATCTGCACTACACCAGATTTTAATTTCGGGTAACAGACTTTGTGGCACAATTTGGAGACCAAACAAATGGATTCCAAATGAATCAATAGAGGGACACAAAAGGAACCTAGGAGAGACACTAGATCAGATTAAAACAACAAGGAATCACACTACACTCGAAAATCACTAATTCACTTCCAAATTTAAGCAAAATTGATGGTTTAGGAAGTGATTTGCATGTAGGCTCAAATTTGACCAAATGAACAGTGCACACAGGTTTGAAATGGTAAAATAAACTTGTTCAAACATTCACAATGCACAAAAACAACCAGATGCTTCAAATCACACCTGCTATAGCCAATTATGTAGCCTTTTTAAACCAAAATTAGCACTAGAAGTTTGAGTATTTAGTACCTAAAAAGTGTACTTCTAAGGTGAGAAATTGTCATTTCACCTAATGTAAACATCCTAACAAGTCTAACTTAGTGAAATCAAGATAGGAAAGTAGTGAAAAACAAAGAATAACCTAACACTGAAAGTTTAAGTATTTAGCACATAAAAAGTGTGTTCAAAGGGTGAAAAATTGAAAATAGACCTAATGTAGATTAAATCTAAGTAATGTGAACATTCTAACATGATAAAGTAGTGAAATGAACCTAGGAAACTATTCAAAAGCAAAGAATTAGGTACAACTCAAATTTTGAGTAGTTGGAACCTATAAAAGTGTGCTTAAAAGGTGAGAATTTGCATCCAGACCTAATGTACACTTATTTTAAGTAATGTAAACATTCTACCATGTCTAAACTAGTGGAATGAAGCTAGGAAACTTGTCAAAAGCAAAGAATTACCTCAAACTCAAAGTTTGAGTATTTAGAACCTAAAAAGTGTGCTTAAAGGGTAAAATTTTGCAATTAGGCTCCAATGTAGACTTATTTTAACTAGTGTGATTGTCACTAGATACTTTTATAGCTATTTGATTACCTAAATTATGTTAATATGTATTATATATCCATGCTTTTATAGATATTTGATTGCCTAAATTATGTTGATGTATATATTGTATGTTCATGTATATTGTATTTCATTCATTAGGCAACAACTTGATTAAGTTAAGTAGTCATTTAAAATCCTATGGTACTACACACATTCTCAATGCAATGAGAAGGGTAAAAATATTATAAACACTTAGAACCTACAAAATATTTGGAAGTACTCTATACAAGAGAACTTCAATAGTAATAAGTTGTCTCCTCCAACTTTAATACATAGCCCCTTAGGATGTCTAAGGCATTTCAATACTAAGGACTTCTCTTTGCATGCCCTTATTGAATAATAGGTTTATTACTTTCATGTTCGACTTGAGTAGTAATAGGTTTATTACTTATGTCACATGGAGTGTTGTTGTTTTGGCTAAGTTTTATTTGTTTGGCTTGTCATAGAACATGACCCATTTTCCCAACCATCGTGGATGGATGTACGACCATTGTTATAGTGGAAGGAGAGGTTTGAAGGAATCTTTTTTCATCGGAGTTGAAGAGTTTGTGGAGACAACCCGACGATATTAATATTATGCTCTTGATGGAGGGATTTGATGTCCATGCATCAAGTGCGAATATACAAGGATTTTGAAAGATGAAGTCGTCAAACTTCACCTATACCAAAAAGGGTTCATGCCTAATTACACGGTTTGGACATTTCATGGTGAAGAAATTCCTTTGATCTCCACTACAGCTGAAAAGCGGATTGCATCAAGTTCGAATACTATTGTACATACATCTGAGATAGATCAATTTGCCTATATGAAAGAGATGGTCGATAATCCTCTTCGTCGTCATGCCGAACAAGAAGCAAACGATAGTCATGATGAAGAGTCTCCAAATGAAACCACTCAGAGGTTTTACAATTTACTGACAAAGGAAAATCTACCTGTATTTGAAGGTTCATCTGAGTCAAAATTGTCAGTGTGCATTAGACTCATGGCTGGCAAATCTAATTGGAATGTTCCCATTCAAGCAGTGGACTTCTATACAAAATTGATGTTAGATTTGACACCACTAAACAATTTTATGCCGAAGAATTATTACCAAGCCAAAAAATGTGTTTCAAAGTTGGGATTGGAAGTCAAGAAGATTGATTGTTGTGTTAATGGATGTACGTTATTCTATGACAATGACAGTGGCAAAAATGATGCATTGTTGGTTGAATGCAAGTTTTGTGGCTCACCTCGATATCATATGTTGCATGCTGGACGGAGGCAAAAAAAACTAATTCCCTTAAAGTCCATGTTCTACTTGCCTATAATTCCAAGATTACAAAGAATGTTTACTTCAATGCAAACATTAGAACACATGACATGGCATGATGGTAACAAAACTGAAGGATTTTTGCGTCATCCTTCTAATGGTGAAGCTTGGAAGCACTTCAATCGTAAACATCCATCCTTTGCTAGTGAACTGCGTAACGTCAGACTTGGTCTATGCTGTGATGGGTTTACCCCGTACATTCAGGCATCTGCATCACCATATTTATGATGGCCCGTGATTGTTACCCCATACAAACTACCACCTGAGATGTGTATGACAAAGCCTTACATGTTTTTATCGTGTATAATACCAGGTCCATCTAATCCCAAATCATCGATTGATGTTTATTTGGAGCCTTTGATTGATGATTTGAAGAAGCTATGGAATGGTGTTTGGACGTATGATGTTTCAAGGAAGCAAAATTTCCTTATAAGGGCAGCCTTGGTGTGAACTACTAATGACTTTCCAGCGTATGACATGTTATTTGGTTGGAGCATGCATGGTCGATTAGCTTGTCCACATTACATGGAACATACAAAGTCATTCCAATTGAGTTATGGTCGGAAAAGTAGTTGGTTTGACTGCCATCGACGGTTCTTGCCCATCGATCACCCCTTTAGACGAAACAAAAAGGCATTTCGCAAAAGGCAAGTTGAAACGGATATGCCCCCGCCGAAGTTGACTGGATCACACGTTTGGAGAAGAGTGAAAGACTATCCAAAAGTCACTAAATCTGGTCAGAATAGGATAGAAGGGTTTGGAGAATGGCATAATTGGACTAAAAGAAGCATATTTTGGGATCTTCCCTATTGGAAAAACAACTTGCTAAGACACAACCTCGATGTCACTCTCACAGAAAAAAATTTCTTTGACAATGTCTTCAACACGGTTATGAATGTTATTGGTAAGACAAAAGATAATAACAAAGTAAGAAAAGATTTACCTTTGTATTGTGGACAAAAAGACTAAGAGTTGAAGGCCCAAGGTAACAGTCGATTATTTAAACCAAAAGCAAATTACACCATATCAAAAGACGAGGCAAGAATAGTGTGTGGATAGATCAAGGAGCTTAGAATGCCATATGGATATGCTTCTAACTTGTCCAGATGTGCCAATGTTCAGAACGATACTATTCAAGGGTTGAAGAGTCATGATTGTCATGTATTCATGGAGACTTTCATCCCTCTTACGTTCAGTTGTTTGTCAATGCACATGTTAAATCCACTGATAGAAATCAGTAACTTCTTTAAAGATTTGTGCTGCACGACACTAAAGGAAAATTCCCTTAGAAAGATGGAAGAAAATATCCCAATTATTCTCTACAAATTAGAAAGAATATTCCCTCCTGCATTCTTTGATTCAATGGAGATATTCCAAATCATCTTGCATATAAAGCTTGGCTTGGGGGACCTGTGCAATACAGGTGGATGTATCCATTTGAAAGGTTTATGAGAGAATTCAAACGTTTCGTTAAAAATAAAGCTAGAGTAGAAGGCTCAATTTGTGCAGCTTACTTGCACAGAGAGACAACGTATTTTTGTTCACATTATTTCAAAAACTTCATGTTGTCCCCCACTCATGTCAGAAATGAAATGCAATGGCAAGTTGAACCACATTAAGGTGCATTATCAGTTTTCTGACAATTAAGTCGTCATGCAGGAAAAGAATTCACTCATTGGTTTACTGACGCTGAATTCAACTCTGCTCATGTCTATGTCTTAATCAATTGCAGTGAAGTTAAGTCGTACCTTGAGTATGTCATCATCCAACTCTTATCTTTGCAATGGTACAATTGTTATACACTAATTCATTTCATTTGTACCAGCTCATTTCTTGTGGCTGAGCAAGTCGTAGAAGGAAATGCTTCTGCTAGAATACACTCAGAGTTTCCCCATTGGTTCATAAATCAGGTTCGTACTTTTTCATATGTTTAGAGCAAGGTTAATTTGACTCTTGCTTTTAAATTTTTTTTAGTATCTTTGTAGGTTTTTAATCAGGTATTAACTCCCACGGTTCAAGAGTTAAGACATCTCTCGAATTGGCCAATGATATGTGTCAAAGAATGGCACACTTACTTCACCAATGGTTACAAATTCCACACACATGAATGGTCTAAAGGAAAGAAAACAACAAATTGTGGTGTGTACGTCAAGGGCCTAACAGAGGGTTGTTATGATGATTTCTACGGCATCATTCATAAAATATATGAGCTAGAGTACAACAGCACTACTTCTTGAAACAGAGTAGTACTTTTTTATTGTGAATGGTTTGATCCTTCTAGAGCTGGTACTAGAGTGGATCCACGATTTAATATTGTCGAACTCAGCCAGAGATTAAGATATGGATCGTTTGATCCTTTCATTCTACCAACTAATGTCAGACAGGTTTATTATGTGTCATATCCACCATTCCGCAATATTGACAAGCGTGGTTGGGCTGTAGCAATACAAACCAAGCCTAGAGGCCGCATTGACTCAAATGAGGTTGAGGAAGATGTTGCCTACCAACTTGACCAAATGTCACAACCACAAGAAATTATTGAGGTTGAACATATAACTGCATTGGTCAACCCTGATGGTGATGAAGATGAATTAGAAGCAGCAATACAAGGTGAAGAAGAAGAAGAAGAAGAATAAGATGATGATGAAGAAGAAGAAGATGATGATGATGATGATGATGATGATGATGATGATGATGATGAAGAAGAAGATGAAGATGGAGATCATGATGACGACGATTGAATGTTGGACATCTGTAGTAGGAAATTGAACTATCATTTCAATAGAGTTATCTAAAATACCATCTTAAAAGTTGTATGCAATTATTTTATATTCATTTTAATTTGTATTCATCCTTCCTTATTCATTTCTATTGTTTCGATTTATTTGTAACCATTTCAATGCAGTAATGACAGAACAAGGTTTAGAATGTCCTGATAAAGGAAAGGGGGTAGCAAGGTCTAAAAAGAGGCAACGTGATACGGGCGTCGCGACCCGTCAAATTTGATTGCACGAAATAATGCAGTATAACTAGGAAGTGACTCCTAGGTCGTCTCTCAAGGACCAATTTGTGTTGGTTTAGTCTTAGATTTTTTTTTACACGAAATGGGGGGTTTTTGAGATTTTTGGTTGTGGTAAAATTAAAATTTACTGGAATTTAAATAAGACAAAATTAAAAACACTGAAATAAATTTTAACAGCGGTAAAAACAAACGGTAAAAGACAGTAAAAACAGAAAACGAAAAATTATGCAGTGTTTGAAATTAAAATACTGGAACTGTAAACATGCATAAAACGTAACAGCAGACGGTAAAATAAAGAGAGTTCAAAAAAAATGGTAAATTCATAAAACGATAATTTCAGAAAACGGTAAATGAAAATAAAATTCAACGAACATCTGAGAAATGGAGAATGGAAAATTCAATTAAAATTCAATTATGAAACTGGAAACTAAAACAAGCACAAAACCTCCCCAAGAGGGGAGGAGAAACTCAGAACGTAACTCCTAATTCTACTCCTAAAATCTACTCCTAAAAACTAATAATTTTGTTTCTCTGATGTTGCTTGCATTTTATAGCCAATTCTCTCTAACACATTCCCGTAGGAAGTCTGCTGCCTAGTCTACTGCCCGTTTTGGTTTGTAGCAGGTTTTGTTTTTGTCTCCCGTAGGTTGAAGACTTTCTTCAACTCCTAAATGTCCAAGGAAATAGGGTAGGGCCCTCACTTCTTGTCTTCTTCTTCAATTACGTTGCACACACTTCTTCTTTCACGGAAATGGTTTTCAAGGCTCCCATTCCAAGCTGCTGCACCGTTCTCTTCTTCACTCATCCAGCCAACAACTATGCTTCTTTCCACGTGCTTCTTTTCCATATCAGCTGGACGTGATGCTCCTGGATGTGGCTGTAGCTGTTCATTGCCGAGACATCATTCTTCCTCTCGGTTTGCTTCTCTTGTTTGCAGCATGTGTGCTTCTTCTTCTTTGCTTGGACAAGCTGCTGGATGTGCTTCCATTCTAAGATCATTGATTTTCCTTCTTGTGATATGAAGTTGGACGGAAGTTGTACTCTTCAAAATGAGAAATATATGTGTGAATACGTAGGTGGCAACTGCTAGATGTTCCCTTCTTGTGCCGTGGCATTCCCCTTAGCATTTTGGAATCCATTATGAGCTTTCAATCAACCAAGTGGTGGCCCCCTCCATTATGCTTCACGGTTTACTACATCCTTTCCTAAGCCAAAGAAAATTCTCGCGGCTCCCACTTTGATTCCATCCAAAACTTTGCTTGTAAAATGAATTATTCATGGGCCCATTATAATTGGAAGATGACTACCGTGAGTGGGAATTGTGGCAGCTCCTTTTGCACAATAGAAAAATCACATATGTTACCTATATAAAACAAAATGTAAGCTTCATTTCAAAGTGGCCCCTCCATGGTTGCAATGGCAGTACTACATTCTCTTAAACCAAAGAAAACGTGAACTATGGTGGTCTTTTGTTTCAAGTGTTTCCTTCTCAACGAGATGCTTTCAATGTTTTGCCAAAACTGTGATATGAACTGTTGAATCCTTGTTTAAGAGTGTTGGGAGGTCTTAGCACCATATAATGATCAATTCCAGCCACCACAAGTACCAAACAGCAAGCAAACAATGCAAACAGATTAGAAGTACTCAAACAATAAACACTAGACTGACATAGGGGAGTAAAACAAATACTGGGAACAACACATAATGAATTTGAACAAAATAAAAACTATACATGAAAATAGACATCTAGACGAAACTATGAAAAAAAATTGCATGGAAAACGGATAAGAATTGAACTCGAATGAAGACACACAAGTTGACACAACATTCACGCAGCACTGTGCGAAAATTGAAATGGCTGAGATGCATTGGGCTCAATTGCCATTTCTCATTTAACCTTCAAATGTTCCAAATTGTATTTCCAAAATTTTTCCTGCAATTACTAATGCAAATAATTAGCTCAGATAATTCAAATTAATTAAAATAAGAATTTCTGATCGAATTAAGCGCAATCAAGAAAAATGGGAAAATACTAGACAATTAAGCAAAATTCCCTGATTAATTTTAGTACAATAAACTAAGTGAAGTGAAGAAAATATTGACTCATCACAACGGCAGGCACCAAAGTATGTACTTAGGGTGCCTGCTAAACTACCTACCACTGCTGCCCCCAGTCCATCATCTGTGGGGCCTCCTCCTACACCTACAATACAGCCTCTTACCCCTGCAGTAGACCCTACTCCTACCTTTGCAATACATCCTTCTCCTACTCCTGTAGTACACCCTTCTCCTACCCCTACAACACACCCTTCTCATACCCCTACAGTAGATCCTCTTCCTCCTCCTGTGATTATAACCCTCACTCCTCCCCATGTGCTTATTACCCCACTCCTCCCCTTGACTCTACTTCTATACCTTCCTCATCTTGTATATTGTCTTCTGAGACTGTCACACAATCTACTGATCCAGATTCAACTGGTGATGGTGAAGGTATTGACCCACCCCTCCATGATCGACCATGGATTGAGCCATATGGTAAAGGGTAAGATTTTAACCCCCTTTTTTAGTCATTTTGATGTTTACAGATTGCATTAATTCAAATGACTTTTATTATGTAGGTTTATTCCATCTAGGGTTGCTTCCCAGGCCATCACACGTTCAATTTTAATATGTTCATTAATCAATGTTTGTTCTGTTTAATGTTATAGATGAAGGTGTAGTGGAAACCTGAACACGAAACACAAATACAAAGAAATTTCCACATGAAAGCATCTCATCGGTTGTCAGAGATGTTTAGGGATGCCCGCAATGCAGGAGAGGTTATGTTAAACTTTCATTACTTTTCTGTTTCTTTCATATATAAGTTATGTATTTTCTATTTCATATGTACACTTGTAACTCTAAATTATGTTACAAGCACAAGCTTTGGGACGAGCGGTCCATGTTGATGAGGTCTTTGCACATACTCATGTTCGGAAGACACTAATGAATTTGTTGATGAAAGATCTCGGAAGACACATGTAAGCAAATAACATTATTACTATTAGTAATTTTTCATTTATGTTATTATATCATTCCCTAACATTGCTTTTAATGTTTGAACAAAAAGAATTTTCTATGAGACTTTCACAGGTTAGATCTGAACATGAGTCAGCTCCTACACCGGATGATGTGAGTAATGTAGAAGACAACATCCGTAGGACACAGTGTTGGGTCGACATCGTTGGTGGGAAGAAAAAGGGACGAGTGTACGGTGCAGGACAACTTGCTGCAAACTGTACAACATCGAGGGAGGTACTCTGAAGCACTAACCTTCTTCTTCCACCACTACTACAGACGAGGCTGTTGTCCGCCTCACGCAGGCACTGAAGCAACGTGACCAGGAAATCACTGATTTGAGAGCATAGTTTAGAAACTTTAAGGCCCTGATCATGAGAGTGTTGCATGAAACTTCACAGGATCAGTTCATTATCCCTCCGACCCAGCCACGACTCTCTCCGTCACCCGCTGTCCCTCAGCAGCCCACATCAGTCCAACCCAGACCAGTCCAGCCGTCTATAGAGGAGCAGGATGATGAAGATCATTTTGATGGTAACTATGTACATTATTAGTTTTATTTTGTTATTAGTTGTTATAGAAACATTTGGATATTATAACATTTGGAGTTTAGATCATTTGGATGTTAGATCAATTGGATGATTTGGATGTTAGAACATTATGTTAGATTGTTTTATGTTTTATTTATAAATACATGTTCTATGGATGATTGGATGATTCAGATGTTATATTGTTTTTCTGATCAATGATTGCATGATTGAGATGCACATTATGAAGGTCTGTATGTGGTTGAAAAATGTTATGCAGGTCTGTTTGTGTTGTGAACAATTTAATAGGGAAGCAAATAAGTGTACTCTATGTTGTTTGATTAGAAAAAAGAATAATGGGTAAAGGTTGGAGTTGTAATAAATTAACTGAAGTGTTAAATAACAAAAAGGAACAAACTTTGGAAATTAGAAAGGTCGCTATAGGATAATGTATATACCTTAATATTAAGGTACAAATGTTTTCTCTGTGTAACTTTAGTTGAAACGTGAAGTGGCATGACAATATATTTGAATTCATTGTGATTAAGAACTAGTCTAGTCATTTGTAATATCTTGGAACTAACTTGGCTTGAATTGTAATTAAGCATAATATATGTGAAAGAGAAAATTATGTATTATGAAGGTGTGTCCCTATGTTTTAATCTATGCATTAGACTAATAAGAATGTACTAGAAATAAGAATGAATATATTGTAGAATAACTAATTGACTATAAATTCAAAGTGAATTAAAATTGGTTAGAATGAGTAAAGGGATAGTACTTTAAATATTTCTAAATTAATTATGATTGTATCCTTTATAATTTCATAATGGTGGTTGTTATTACTATCAAATAACTTGTCCAAGTGATTATTAGCATTGAAAGCAAATTGGAATAATTTGGTGCTTGGGTTGTGGTTTGCATTTTTTTTATAATGTAATTCTGGAAAATAATAGGAATTATGGTTAATGTCTTACGAAATTGTCAGAGTTTATATTTTATTAATTAAATGCTTTATATATAGCAAATAACTAGGAATGTTATGGTTATTGTTTGGATAAGGAATATATGAACTATGATGTGTTAGAATGATTATTAACGGAACAAATCATGATTCGGTGATGAACTAGCTTTAGAGGAAACTTGGATTTTATAGAATGTTATGTTGTTTAAATTATTCGTATAGCTATGAACAATGGGTGAATGTTGCATATGTATTAGGATTGAGGAATTATGACGTTCATGCTTATATAGTGTAACTAGGCAATTAAAGTAGTATGCTTAACAGGTTTTCTGGTTATCTATGTTAAGCTGCTAGAATTAACTAGTTAGTATTATTTTCTAAATTGACTGGTATAGTTATGTGTTTGGTGAGTTTCCATGTTTTATCATGTTATAAGGTATATATATATTTGTTTAATTGTGACTTGAGTTCGAAATTTGCTCAACAATAGTGTGTTACTAATTTTCGGTGTCCATAAGGAGTAGATTAATTAGGAGGGATACTTCTAAATGATAAATTGCTAAAAGTCTTGTGCTTTGAGGTGGTAAATGTGGAGGTAAGAGGAAGAGACTTAAACCAAAATGGGTGATTACACTACAAAAATAATGTATTATAATAGGGGTTTATCTCCTGCGGCTTTGAGAACCTCGAGTAATTTTCAGCTTAATTGTTAAAAAAATAATTTGCACGACTTTCATCTGTTTCCTTTTTTCCATTTTCTATTTCCCTCTCCATTGTCTTCACACTTACCATTTCCTTATGTATCTGTAGGTCTGCCTGGGGTTTCTGATTTTGCAGGTTTCCATAGAAGCTCGAAGAAGATGAAGGCGCGAGAGGCGCTGTTTGCGGTGGATTACATGGAAGAGTTGTAGTGGTCCGGCGACGTGGAGAAACTCGCGATTAAGGTCCGCGAATTTGGGGTTGAACATCTGCCTGAGTTAGGGTTATCGTGATTAGGGATTTTTCTGGTCTTTGATTTGGGGATTTTCGCAGGTTCTAATTTTTTCTCACGGTGGCTTGCAGTGGTGAAAATGTTGGGTGAAGTCGCGTTTGGTTTATATTGCTTGTTGGTGGAGCAAATGCAAGTACTGGTGAAGGAACTGAGGAAGCTCAACAAACTCTCTATATTCTTGATGTCTTGAAAGAATGTCTTCCTTTTTTTGTCACGGAAATCTAAGACCAGCATTCTTAATTACTTCAAATATCTCTTGGATCTGCATTTACCCCTAGTCACAAGGCACATTACAGATTGTTTGAGTTTTCTTTGTCACTATCCACTATCAGAAAACACTCCTAATCTACCATTGGAGAGGGTGCCTGCTTGGGGTACATATGTGCAGCCAGGTAAATCTTATAAGGATTCTTGAAAGTTATTCAATCTTATATGGATTCTTATGATTGTTTCTTACATATTAACTATAATGCATCTTGGACTTGGAAGATATGTTAAAATAAGAAGATATGTTAAATTTTTATTTGTAACTTTTTTATATAGTTTTTCCTTAAAGTGCTTATGGAAAAATCCGTCTGGACCTTTGGTCACTCTGTTTTTGGAGGATGGAGATGGAGGTCCTTTGATTTGTGTTATCAATGATGCTGATTTAATGCATTGCAGAGGTTGATGGGAAGCAAGCTTATGTAATTCACTTGGAACCACCCCTTGAGCAAGCATAAAAGTGGAAAAATAGAAGTCCCAAAGTACCAAAATCCCAGCGAATATACGATGCTCATGTTGAAATTAGTGGTTCTGAACCCAAAATATCCTCATTCAATGATTTCACAGACAAGGTTTCCCCCATTTCTTTTGGTTGGAATTTATAATTATTCCATTATACATATCTTCCATGTCTATATTTGTAATTGGTTCTGTTGATTTTTTATTGTTGCAAAATATTCTCAATAAACAATGCAGGTTCTTCCTTACATTAAGGAAGCTGGATACAATGTCATCCAGCTGATTGTAATTGTTGAACATAAGGATTATTTTATTATTGGTTACAGAGTAAGTTAATGTTGTAATTCTTATTTTTCTCATGGTAATTACACAATGATTAAGATTCTTTATTTTAAGTTATGTGTATGAATTGTACAAAAGGCATACATGTTTTTTTTAAGTCTTGACACTGACACAAACTATGTGCACACCTTGTACATACTGGCATGCTGCTTATAATTGTTTATAAGTTTTGCTAGAATTTTATTACCACTCTGACCTTTAGTGACATGTTCAAACATTGATTCAATGGTGCAGGTTACAAATTATTTTGCTATTAGTAGCAGATATGGTACTCTTGAGGATTTCAAGCGATTAGTTGATGAGGTCCATGGTAAGCATTTTTATGTAGTACTGATTTTATTTTTATTGCTTAAACTAACCATGTTGATAGCTACAGTTCTTAAGATATTGGATTAGTTGGGTTGCCCATATGGTCAAATTCAAATAGACTGACTAGAAGGCATGAATTAAAACTAAACTGAACTTTTGGAGTAACCAGTTAAAGAGACTTTACTCTAAATGGGTTTGCAAAAGCATATGTAATTCATATCATTAAATCTATGTTTTTGGCCCCACCTAGTTATGAGAAGGCTTAGTTCTCAGATTAAAAAGGTTTATAAAAAAGGTTAACCTGTTAAAAAGATGAACATTTGTCATGATTCAAAAAGATGAACATTTTTCTCTGGGATGAAGCTTGGGGTACTAAAAACGTGCTTTGTTAATTATTTAATGCATCTTCTTAAGGTGTACATGATGATTTGCATTTATTCATTGATCTCCTTTTGTTTCTTCATTGATATGCATTTGTTCCTCTAGTTTCCTGTTTGTGCAAGTTTTGTTGTGCAACTATTGAGAGCTTACTTGATTATTACTATAGTCTGGGATAGAGTATTACAAGTTGTTTCAGCTATGTTTCAGAAACTAGGTGCGTATTTGAATGATATGATTTTGGGGAGCTAAAGGAAAAATCTATCTTATTTTATGCAAAATCTTGAAGCTTATTATTAAAATCTGATAGGTGATTTTCTTGTTTTTCTATTTTATTTCTAACCTTAAAGTGTTTATGATTTATAATACGAAATAAATTATGACAAATAATTTAATACCTTAAAGTGCTTATTATTAAAATCATATTTTAACATTTTTCAACATCAATAGTTCTTAAATTCGTCTAATAATTATTTTAAAATATTATTAACTAATTATTGTTTTATATTGTAGGTATTTGAAAAAGGAAGCATATCAAATGATGGATAAAATGAAGAAGTATCAAATGATGAATAAAATGAAGAAGTACCAAATGATGGATAAAATGAAGAAGTACCAAATGATGAAAATAATGAAGAAGTACATAACTATAATTATTATTCATAACATGTTAATTTTAATTTTTAAGAAACATTAATTGTATTTATAATGTTTATAATTTATATAATAATATTTTGGTTTATATTTAATGTTTACATTTAATTTTGGTTTCATATTATTTAATTTTGGTTTATTAATGATAATCAAGTCTTTTGAATAATAAAAAAAATCAAATTATATATATTTCCGGTGGTTCTAGAAAACCCTCAAAAGTACCGGCGGTTTTCATAAACCCTCACAAATTACCGGCGGTTTTGCTTAACTCCGGTTATTTCCGGCGGTTTTAGTAAAACCCCCACTACTACCGGCGGTTTTTCAAAACCCCCGTTAATTGCGGCGGTTTTTTAAAAAACCGCCGGTAATTACTTAGCGACGCAGGTTTTCCCAACGGTTTTCCTAACCGCGGGTAACATATTTTCCGGGAGTTAAAACCGCCGGAAACGGAAAAAATAACCCCCGGTAAAAATCTATTTTTTTGTAGTGTTATAAGGTAATAGGAGAAGTGGTGTTTTTTATTTGATTTGGGTTAAAGTAAACAGTGGTTACATGGTGGAACAATTGGAAAGTACTCATAACTAAATTAAAGCTACAATAATATTACCACACAGTACCACCTTACTGCACATTCCTCTTTGATTAGCCACCTGAAGAAACTAATTTAGTAGACTAATATATATATATATATATATATATATATATATATATATATACACATAAAGAAAAAAATTGAATGGTAATTAAGAGTTACACCTGTGAAAGTTGTGATTACATATTATGAGTAATGTGTTAATCGATTTAAGTTGTACTCTAACCTAAGACTTTAAGAAAAGAGAGTGGATGAGTGGTAGAATAGATAAGTACTTAGGGAGTATGCAATGAGTTTAAATGTTTGATTGATGAGTGTTGGTGTTGGGCACAATAAATAGTTTTTACAGAATGCATAGGATATGTTCAATGTATTCCAGTTTACATATATTTGGTATTAAACTATTTTTGGATTGTTCAAATTTGTTTGGCATTAGTTTTGACAATTAAATTATTGTTTGATAATACTTGGGTAAAATTGAAATCGGTTAATGAGTGTAACGTTGCAACTGATGTGATTTGGCATTGAAAGATAACTAATGTGCAACTCTGATGCTCTTTTATGGTGTTTCATAACTGTTGGACTGATTGTATTGGTATACTCTAGAAAGAATAAGCTAAGTTGTATATGGATTACTTAATTTTTTTGATAAATTTGTGTCTTCTCTGTTTACTTAATGATGTTGGATTAATGAATGGTTATTATGGTATCTGATATGATATACATGCTTAGTGGTAAAATGTGTTTTCATGTTACTTGACTTGAATTCTATTTGGTGTTTTAAGTTTGTATAGACCGCTTGTGATTTGAAATTGAATTTTATAAATTGGCTTAGCTTAGTGCATGTACATTCCTGCATACTACTTCAGAATAAAACCTACTCAAAACACTTTCTTTCTTTGCACTCTCTAACGTAAGAACCAACTCAATCTCCCTTCCTTCTCCAACTTTACGTAGCCCTTGGAAAACATAATAGAACCCATGCATGCACATTTCACGTGTACCCCTACAGCCCCTGCATGGCCAGTTTTCACCCAACAAAATAAAATGTACCTACATGGCCAGTTTTCAGTTATTGATATTTAGCTAATTTGATCTTTTTCACAATAATTAGATAAAGGATTCGGGATCAAATGTTAATAAATTCTCCGTCAAGAATTGTAGAAGCATGGTCGTGTGAACAAAAGCGAGGCAATTGAAAACGAAGAAACTCAGCAAGTTTGGGACAAATGTATAAGTAATATGTTTTCATATTATATTTGTGTGTATGAAATGAGAATAAATGTGATAGGTTTGGTTCTTGTTTAGGTTCAATTGTCACAAACTAATTCAGAAGAGATGAGTAATGATCACTCCGACATTCTAAGTCAAGCTTTATGTCTCCCAGAGTATCCAAGTCGTGTTAGGGGAATGAGATTTGGAGTCGGTCATAGAGATTATTTCCCATCCAAAAAGCGTCATATGCACCATGAGCATGATAAATTAACTGCTCAAGTAAAAGACATGTTGGAAAGAATGACACAAATGGAAAATGATATGATTTCGCATCGAAAATTGGCACACCAAATACTACTGAAGAAGCTAACATTAATAGTGGCCAAGGGAGTTGCACATTGTCATCAAATAGTTTTCCCGAGGTAACGAACTTATCTATATTACTTTCATTATCACTTTAATTTGCTTACTTTAAACTTTCATAGGTCTTCATATCTAGTCACATTGAAGATTGTTTTATAATTATGTTTTATAATGTAAGGGGTCTCGAGTTGTAAATTTTTTACATTATCACCATCACTTTGCTTGGTTGCCCATGGAAAATTGCATAATTTTAAAAATGATACACTACATGGTAGACCTCTACCTAAGGGACATGTCAAAGTTAGTATAAATATTGCTTTGGAGCCAAATGTATCGTTGTCTATACCAATTGATGATGATGACATGATGGCAATAGGACAAGCAATAGGTACATTTGTGGCATGGCCAATGAATTTCATACAGATTAGTGATGAGGTATGTTTATACCATTGTATTCATTCATATTTATGAACATATTTTAGCTATTACCTAACTTGTTTAATTGATGATGTTTTAGGATTCTACTCAACCTAAAAAGAAAAAGATGAATGATACAAATGAATGTGTCTCACACCTAAAAAAATGTCAAGGGAAAATGACCATTCAACATACTCCTCGTACACTGTTTCATCTCCAATCTTTCTGAATGGTGCAATTGTCTCTCTTCATACATGAAACTAAAGCCATCAGAGTCACTTCCTCCAATACAAATGGACAAAAACATATTTGGACTAGATAATCATAAAGAAATCGTTAATGCAGAAATTATTGAAGAAGTTACTAACTATGCATGGCTAGGTGCAACTACAATTTCTATATATATCGGGTAAAATATATAGTACATTTTATCATTAACTTCATTATTATATTGACACTTTATCATATTGCTAATACATTCTTATATTTTTCTTTTAGAAGGTACCTATATCAAAATTTTGTCAAGCCAAATGATAAGGCATTCTTTTTTTTATCACCCCAAATCACAACACATGAGCTACCAATGAAAGACAGAATGCAAAAAATAGTTACTCTTTTTCTTGATAATGTGGTGATTGATAAGTTTGTTCTTGCACCTATTAATATCGGGTAATACTTTACTTTACAACTTTCTCAACAATGTATTATTTTCAAAGTTTGATGTACGAATTCTAATTTTGTTGATTCATTTCAAATTGTAGTCAACATTGGGTCTTCCTGGGAACCAATCTTAAACTAGAGATAATTCATTATCTTGACCCAGTGGCAGTGTAAACATTAATATGAGGCAACATTTGAAAAAATTGTTTGACATGTAAGAATATACGTGTTGTATACTTTTAGTTGACATATTTGTATACTTTTAGTTGTGTTGTTTTTACTTATACATGCTTTAATTTTATTTCTTCACTAGGGTTATACAAACCTATCGAACTCAAACAGGAAACATGGTTTCAAAGTCTAAGTCAAACAATATCAAGTGGACAACAATTAAGGTACATTACTCTAGTATGTTTTGTGTAGTGTAGTCTTGATTGTGATAATTAAATTGTTGAATGACCTTATGTGACTGTTAGTTCACATTATGGCTGCTTGTATCGTATTGATTAGGTGAATAACTTGTATTCTTGAATGGTTGAAGACTTATTTCCTTGTTGCATGGTAATGGTTAGTTAAATAACATGTATTATTGTGAAATTGGTTGGAGGAGTATATGGTTGTTATGAAAGCATAACTTATTATTAAGAGTTTAAACTTGTGTATGGTATATAGTTATTTGTTATCAAGCATTGAATCTGTTTGGAGTATACTAGAGTTTTGGTTCTTTTTTATGTTCAAATTATAAAAATGTTTTTTTAATTTTGGAATTCTAGTGCCCAAGACAACCCAACGACAATGATTGTGGGTATTACGTGTGTCAATATATGAAGGAAATTATTACATATTATGAAGGAGGAAAAATTCCAACTGATGTAAGTTATCTTTATCGTCATAATTAATTGTAGTAATATTTAATTAACTAATTCTATATTATTTTTCTAGTTTCAGGTCAGCCTCCATGCCTTCAGTGACGGTGTTGGTTCATCCACCATACGTCTCCAAGGGAAAATCGGCAACAATCATGTTTCTATTCTCGTTGACGGTGGTAGTGACCACAATTTTGTTCAAGATCGGGTAGTCAAATTCCTAGATCTCCCTTCAATCCCTTACAACCCCCTGACCGTTATGGTTGATAGCACGTGCAATGACATATGACTTGACACTGACATGTGGTACTGTTAGCTTAATACATGACAACTTTTTTTTTTACTTTTAAAAAAAGACCACAAACTGACATGTGATACTTTTTTAACGGTGTTAGTATGAAGGAACTAATGATAATGACCTAATCGCTTCAATTTTTCAAAAATAGACCCAATTGAGAAAAAAAAAAGTAAGAGACATATTTAAGAAAAGTCACCGAAAATAAGAACAATCTCAATTATTAAACCTTTATTTTATCAACTAGGAAAAACTTCTTTAATATAAAAGTTTAATTTTTTTTATGAAATATAAAATTTATACTAAAAAAATCTAATATTTGTGATTTTTATTTTTTATTGATATATTTATTGTTATTTTAGGTTTTAAAAATAATGCTGCAATTTTATTTTATTTTTTTGTAATTTTCCATTTTTAAAGACTTATAACGTGATTTGTTTTTAGATAAGACTGGTTCTATTATTAATTTCAAAGATATGTTTAGTATTTAAAGTTTTAAAATATTTTTGGAATGCTTTTTTCGTAATTTTTCATTTTTAAAGACTTATAAACACAACTTTATACATTATTTTGATATTTTTCATCTAAATATTTTAATTAATCTTTTACATTCACTATTTTAGATTTATAGATCTTCAACAAAATATTTTAAGAAATTAAAGGAAAGATTTTTTAAAAAGTAAAACATGTATACTTAGTTGAAGTTCTCTTATGAATTCTATCAAACATAAATATTTAATATTAAATCTCGATATTCATACTCATAAAATAGTTTTAAAAAACTATAACCCTTACACGGGAACAATACAATAACCAGTTATCACAAATGTGTGATCATCATCCTTTCTTAGTTTCCCAAACGTGGCACCATTTTGGCTTCGGTTTTTCATCACTTTCAAGACATCGCCTCAAACAACCTGTGTCTTCCAACATCATCGAATCCAACTATTAAGAAGCCCTTATGCAACATAACCAACTTTTCTAAACTCCAAACAACCTTATCTCTGTATCTATTCCTTCTTCTTAAGCTAAAATGGTGGTAACTAAGGCATTGTTACCTTCTCATCCACACCCTCTATGTTCCCTTCCAATTTCTCCCAAAACCAGAGGCCTCACACTCCACCAAGTAGACCCTTTGGTGAGGTTCAAGTTGGATGAGAGAAAGCAAAGGAAACATGTGGCTCATGTGTCACTCCATGACCCTTTGGTTTCTTCTTATGCTCTTGCTGACTTCTTCATCCACCAACACCAGCAAAACCCTTATAGTCTTGTATTCTTGGCTGATAGTGCGGGCTACTCTTTGGCTAGCTATTACACTTCTTTGGGTCTCTTTGTCATCTCTGTGCCTGGCCTTTGGTCCCTCATTAAACGTTCTGTCAAGTCTAAGGTAATTTCCATGTTTATTTGTTAGATTTTGTTTAAGAAATGCTAGCAAAACTCTTTTTTTCAATGCATTTCTTAATCGTTCTAATTTGTGTTAGTCCTTAATTAACTGTTTTAGTCTCTATAATTTCGCATGACAGAGGTAATACAGATTAAGAAACATGTTTGTAAAAACACTAAATGACTAATTTTTAAGTTTAGAAACTAGGACATAAAAAGTGTACAAACGAAAGAATAAGATGAGTGGTTAAACCTACCAAAAATTACAATTTTATACGTCTTGTTATCTCATATTTGATAAGCCCTGTTTCTGATTTTGTTTAGTTTTCAATCAATTTTAATGCAACCAGCACTTTTTTTGTTCAGGTTGTTGCCTGTTTTTTGTTGCATTGACTATTTTGGTGTGTTTTGGTGGATGGGGAAATAGATTGTGCAGAAGACGTTTATAGGTGAAGGTGAAAAGAAGGCACCGAATCAAGTTGCTGGGGAGATTTTATCGTTTTTCACTCGTAACAACTTTGCAGTGACTGATAGGGGAGAGACAATCACGTACGTCACTGTCTCATTCTTGTATAGTGCATGTTCTTGGTTGCTTTGGATTTTTCTTGGTACCTTTCTTTCTATCAATCTATAATTAGGAAACAATATGTATTGTTTAACTGTTCTCACAGTATGCTTATCAGGGTATTTTTTGTATTTTGAGGCCTCAAATTTGTTTTAGGGAAACTTAAGCATCCCGTTTGTTTCAAATAATAGAAAGAGTTTAATTTTTATGAGCTCTTGTATTTTTACATATTAGTCAGGGAAATTCATCACAGGATTGACTTTTGGAATTGTTATTATGATAGTCATGTATGATAATGTGTGATTATATATGATAAATATTTACATGAGAAGTGTATTTTAAATATCTTGGTAATCATATTCAATTCTGATGTTTTCTTACACACAAGAATTCACCTTTTCCAAGTTCACCATTGGAGCGGGTAGGAGGTGTTTGCTAAATGGTAGAATAGTTCTTATGTAAGAAGGTGCTCTGATACTAGATAAATAATTTTATTGCTCAGGATAATGTGGGAATAGTTTCTTGAGTTTATTGATGCAATAAAAAATGTAGCAATAGCAAGACGGTCCAATGAAAAGTAATTTAATAACCCAAAAGATGGTTCTCCCTTGATGATGATGATGATGCTCTATATGAAACTATGGTGGGATTTTTTCATTTTCAAGAGTCATGGTTTCTGCTATCAAATTTCTTGAAGACAAATTTGGAGATACGGTTTTCTTTGTTTGGAAATACAAAGCCCATGTCTTCCTTACAGATCATGTTTTGTGAGCAAGCTGAAATAAGCTGAAATGTTGACCCCATTTTCCCTTGCAGATTTGAAGGACAGATGGTTCCAAGCAGGGGTCAAGCAGCACTACTAACCTTCTGCACTTGCATCAGCTTGGCAAGCGTGGCCCTTGTGCTTACCATAACCTTCCCAGATATTGGCAACAACTGGTTTTTGATCACGCTCTTAAGTCCATTGGCGTAAGTGATTAAACTGAAAACTTCACACTTTCTTTTCCTTTTCATTATGGTTATTGTGTTTTCTGTTGTGAGGGAGGTGTAGCTGAGAGTTTGCTGTTATTGCCTTGTTATGCTGACTGATATACTCAATTACATTTGGGGTCAATGTAGAGGCGTTTATTACTGGACTCGGGCATCCAGAAAGGAGCAGATTAAAGTGAAAATAATAGTTGCAGATGATGGAAACTTATCAGAGATCATTGCCCAAGGTGATGATCAACAAGTCGAGCAAATGAGGAAGGAACTCAAATTCAGTGAAAAAGGAATGGTGTATGTTAAAGGCGTTTTTGAAAGATGACCTATTTCTTCAGGCAGTAGAATCAGAATGCTAAAGAATGTTGAGATCAATTTTATTCTGTATTTGACAATAGCTAATAATCAAAATCATATTAAAATTGTTATACATGATGCGAGATTCCTGAACTTGTCGCAAGCTAAGCAAAAAGCCTGACGATTTTTTATAAAGGTCTCGCCAAAAGGTAACAGTTACAATTTCCAAGTTACACAAACCAATTGCCAAACAGACTCAACAAGTACTGTAAGGTAAAAGACTGTCTTTAAGGCACATTGTAACTTACTCAACCCAATTGGTAAACTCATCTCATTTGTATGCAGAACAACCATTTTCAACCAATCAATAACGTGTTCTCATCCAAGAAGGAATAGGTAGGAACCTCCAGATTGTATGGTGCTGGTCCCTTCCTAATTCTGCCTGAAATATCATAATGTGATCCATGGCATGGGCAAAACCACCCACCAAAGTCACCAGCATTTGGCAATGGAATGCAGCCCAAATGTGTGCAAACCCCAATTACAATGAGCCATTCTGGGTCCTTCACCCTCTCTGCATCCTGTTGGGGATCACGAAGAGACAGAACATCAACACTGTTTGCCAGCTTGATATCATCCTCTGTCCGGCGCCTGATGAACACCGGTTTTCCACGCCACTTTACGGTCACCGTGGTGCCAGGCTCAATGCTGGAGAGATCAACCTCAAGTGAAGCCAGAGCAAGAACATCCTTACTAGCAGACATGCTAAGCACAAACTTGAGGATTAGGAGACGAACCAGAGAGGCATAAGCAAACCTACCACCAGTAAGGACAAAGTAAGCAAATGCCCTCTTGCTGGGGTCACCTGGGGGAAACCTTTCATGGTTGTGCTCATCATAGACAATCGTAGAGGTCGGGTTCTTAACAGCAGCAATAGTTGCTGGAATCTCAGAAATAATGCTGTCTTTTTGTGTGTAGCTCAGTGATTCAGTAGTAAAACCTTATACAAAATCAAATTCCATTAGTTAACTCATAATTCAGTCCCTTAGTAAAAAACAATAACGAGTTAAATACATTTTTAGACATCAAAGTAGGGGAATTGTTAGCTTTTAGTTCCTAAAAAAGATTTATATTTTATGCAAATGTGTCAAGTGTGGTTCCTTCCACTTGACACCTGAAATATATTATTTCTGTAAATCAAGACCAAATCTAACATTTTTTTACTATAAACATATTTAACCTTGAATTACCGGACAAAAGGTATGGTTCAACCTAATTGCAGAATCCAATTACAAAGAATAGGCATAGGTACAACTAAAAACCGCAAAACTAAACGCCAAAGTAAAACAAGCAAGTACTATTTCCTTCTTTTCATTAGTATACTATATAGACAATAAAGATAAATACTAGCAGCACTAATTCTCATTAGCTATCACGGTCACTTTTTATTTAGGCCATCTTTAGATTAACTTCTCAATAAGCACTTCTAGAAGAAAAAGAAAAAGAAAAAAGCTTTTATATATATATATATATATATATAGAGTTTAGGGTATAGGGTTTATATATATATATATATATATATATATATATATATATATATATATATATATATATATATATATATATATATATATATATATGCACCATATATATATATGCACAAGTAAAAATTAAAATTTGGATAAACTATATAAGTATGGAAAGAAGCCCCTAACTAGTTTCTCCAATAATTTTGCAGTTTAATAAAATTCAACCAATAAAAATATGAAATGTGAGTTGGTAAGTAGCCACAATATTAGGGGGTTGTGTGACCAGAAATGCTTGCAGCACCACATCAACTATAGCAGAGATTTTTTTTTTTGAAGTTAAAATTAACTCATAAACAAATAAAAAAATTTAGAAGCTACAGTAGGGAATTTTCTGCAAATTAGTTAACATATAAACTAAATTAAGTTGTAAACAATGAAAATGTGTAGAAGCTAAAACAGAAAACTTTACGCAAATTCGCTTACACTTAAACAAATTGACATTAAATCATATTTTTGTCACTTCACAGTGGTTTGGGCAACAGAATTATTAAAATTAAGTGAAATAGAAATAATTTGGAAACACTAGCGAGAGAGAGAGAGATAGGGAAACGGGAAATGGGAACCTCTGAAGGGAAGAAGGAAATTGGTGAGGTGAGAGGAAGGGAGGGATCTGGAATCATGAACGACGACGTTTGGGGAGAGGAAAGCGGAAGCAGCGTGGTAGGGTCGGAAGGAGGGAGAGGAAAGAGAAGACAGTCTCTTAAATGCAAGCCTCAACATGGTGTTCTTCCTTCTTCTCCTTATTCTTCTTCTTCTTGTTTCTCTTCTACGAGTGCTTTGTGTTTGTTGCAGAAAATTGGAAGTGGTAAAGTTGAAGTTGTAGAGAGGATCGGAGTGTGTCTCTGAAGGTGGCTTTTCCAATTAAGGGGAGAAGGAAAAGTCAGAACCGTTCCTTCAATGTCGGCTTCTTGCTTATTTTTATTTTCCGTCTAATTTTGACAGAATGCTCCATTCGTTTTTTCTTTTTCTTTTTTTATTATCATCTTTTTGGGTCTAAATCTAGGCATCACTTCTTGAGTTTTCTTGCAGCACCCTATATTTCGAAGTTTTCTTCTTGCAGCACTGCTGCATTTTTTTCCAGGACTTCTGTATTCTAAAAATAATATTTTTCAGTAAATTTCAAAATCTATTAAAGTTTTCAAAAAATCTTTAACAATTTCAAAATTTTTATTAAAAAAAATTCTTTCAAAAATTTCAAAATTTATTAAAAAAATTTCAATAAATTTCGAAATTTGTTAAAAATATTTTCTTCAAATAAATTTAACCAATTTTAAAATCAGTTAAAAAAAGTGAAATATAAAATTTTTTGAAATGTAAAAAATAGTTTTGAAATTTTTAAAAATATGAAAATGCAGGAAGAAATATAAGGTAGTGTAAGAAAAAAATAATTTCCGATCTCTAATCAATTAAGTTAGGTTTTCTTTTTCTTTCTAAACCTCGTTTTTATTAAGTATACCTCTTTGTCTTTGATCATGCCTACAACCCTTACTACATTTATATTCTTCAATGTAGTCTTTAAGAAGAGGAAGAATAGAGAAATAATCTTTTATCATTTATATTTGAGAGTTACTCTCTTTTCACCACTCTTATCTTCTCCCTACACCACTCCAATTTTCAATTTTACCTTTTTTACTTTTACCTCTATCTATTTTACTTTTTATTTCACTCAGCCATAAGTCTCCACCCTCACTCTCACTTTCTCTCTTTCTCTTCATTTCCATTTCCGTTAACACACCAGTCTTCACTTCCATTGTTTCTTCTTTCTTTCTTCTTTGCGTTGGTGGTGCGTCATTCGTGATGGTGGTGGTTCGTGGTAGTGGTGGTTCGTGCATTTGATGCCATAATGGGTAGAGTTGATGCCACATCGGGTTGTAAAATCGAAAGTAAGATTGTTGTGGTTGTTTGTTGTTAGGGATGTTCTGTATTGAAAACGGAACTTGGGTTCTCATTGGATTGTGAATTTGGTGTGAGATCAGTCTGAATTGGAAGATTGTGGAGAGGGAGAATGAGAATCTGAGCATTGTCTATCATCATGATGATTTGTATGAATCTCTAGTTGTTGCAGGTTTAGTCTCTAATTATATCTTGATGTACTAAGAACTTTAATAATTGTTGTAACTGCTAGGCAAATGTGACAGAAGTTTTGAATACGGGACTCTCACGCTTTATTATGTATACCTTTATTGTATTGCCTTTCTCACCTTTTTCTTTTGTCTTAATTGAAAATAAAAATCTTGCTCCGATTATTCTTCATGACTGTAAACCATATAAAGGAGAATCGTTTAAGATCCTATGAATACTGACAACTTGGGAAGCATCTGAAAGGTTAGATCACTCACTAACAGAAACAACAAACATTGATTTGTTATGCACCAAAGCCTATGTCAAAAGGATGTGGTTGATGCAAAGGATGTCCTTCAACGGACGTCCATATGCGACAGACGTCCTCACGGATGTCCATATGAATGCAACGCATATTTAAAGCGATAGACTAATCAGCTTTGGACTTTTTTTATCTATCTTTAAATATCAAAGTCTCAGACGACAGTATAGAAATCTTGATTTAGAGATATCCCTTTTCAACTACGTGTGTTTTAGAAAGTTCATTGTAGAAAGTATCATGTATATTTTAGAAAAGGATAATGATACTTTGACAACATTTTTTTGACAACATTTTAACATCATCTACGGTAATTCTCTTATTGGTCCAAAATTACTCCATAATCAATAATAATAATCATAAATACCAACATGGACCAATCACAGAATGACACGTAGATGGTGTTAAAATGTTGTCAAAATATCATTATTTTTTAAAAAAAATGTTTCGAAACTTATGTTGCTGAAATTTTACAAAACTTGTTCTAAAAATCTTATTTTGAAAATATTTTTATGGAAATCTTAACATGTTCTGAAAATTCTATTCCAAAAATTATGTTTTGAAAATTTTGTTTCAGAAATTATATTTTGGAAATTATAGAAAATTTGTTCTAAAAGTAACTTGAAAGTCACTTTTACAAAAATAAACATTATGGCGGTGCAGTTAGAAATTATGGGGTATAAGAAGAAAACTACATTCAGTTCTTGTTTCTTGTCATTTGGTGCTTTCTTTCCAATTCTAGGTTAATTTTGAGAAATGTGAAAAACATCTTTCATGGTCGTTTTTTCCAAAGTTGGAGTGTTAAGGGGTGAAGCTTGTAATAAGATTTGGAATGACCATCCTTCACGTTTTGTGAGTATATGCTTCTGACATATTCAACGCGTCTTTGGTTTTAATTTCAGAACTTAGTTTTATGTTTCTATACATATATTTTTCTAACGTATCAGAAAGAATAACTCTCAGCTCATCACTTGTGCAAACCATCATGCAACTTAGTGCTTCCATATTTGAAGCATCCTATCAGACATAACTACTGAAGTTGTTCGTGTGCTTGTGGTTATGGTGGAGTACTTGTATTCATGTTAAAGCAGCAAATGACAGCTTAAAGCCTGGTTATGCACTGAATTACAGAGACATCAACAGTGTGTTCAAAAAAGGACAAATACTGTTTAGATTTTTTGTTCCTTGCTAAGGACAAACAATGTCAAGTAACTTTTGTTTAATTGTCCTTTTACCTCCAATATCAACCTTCTTAAATCGTTTTTTAACCTTATGAAGCTCACCTTGTATGGATAACTCTACTTGCGATTCATTTGATACAATATCTGAAATAGTCAATCTTGTCCACATGACATGAAATTCACCCAAAGGAATGACACCAGAGTCATAATGTGCTAATTCAAATGCATATGGGACATCGTAAGTCCGTCTAAGTATGCATCCACATCAAGACCATGATACGTGAAGGGTGAATTACTTTCCACGTCAACCTCTAATCACTAACACATAAGCACAAATATATCTACAAAATAACACGTTAACCCTATTTTCTGTCACATCATTAATCTCTTAACTCCGTTTATTTGTATTTAACGGAAGGGACTTCATTGATACAAAAATTACAAAATGAGGATGCATTTAACACTTTTTTCAAAGGTTGAACGTAATTGAGAAATTTAAGCAAAACTGGGGACCAAATAAGCTATTAAGCTTAATATTTATTATGCCTAACAAAGAATGGATGAAGCTCTCTAATCTTTTCCTCACAAACTAAATATGAAAATGCACTAATATTGTTACAAAAGAATGGAATGTCACACTCATTTTTATGATGTAGCTCATCCTCGTTATGACTTAAATAAAAAATAATATAAAACTCATTTTTTTTAAAAAAATGTTATGCATAAACAATTATTTAAAATTTCAAAAAAAGTTCCTTAAGAGACTTAAGGAAGCAAAAGATACTCAAGTTCACTTCGAGGAAAGGGAGGTGAATCACAAAGGATTGCTTAAGAACCAAGCCTTTCCTAGCCAAAACTTACCTTAAGAACTTTTGCACCAAACTTCTCAAAGGGAACTAAAGTTGAAATTAAAGTGTACACACACTAAGTTACCACAATTAAAGAAAACAAAAAACTAACTATGCGGCCTAATGACTGAATTAGAAGAACTTTGGTTCCTCCAACCTACACAACTAAAAACGAAAATTACTAAGGATTAAAGGTTCTTGTTAAGAGATGAGATTGATCACCAAAGACTCCCCTGAGACACTTAACAAGGTTGTGGGATACAAAGAAAAAGGAAACCAATTACAAGGCAAAGAAATACAACCAAACAAAGGTTCTTCCTCCCAAGTGTTTCTCTCTTTTCTTTTTGGCTATCACTCTAGACTTCAAGTTTCCTTTGAGTCTCCAACACCTAGAAGGATATCTCAAATTTATTGGATCACCTCATAAAGAGAACCTACTCCACAAAAACAAGACAAAATCGAGAAGAGAAAACAAAGAAGAAAAACAAGAAAATGTCTTAAACAAGAAAGGCTTTGCAAAAGGAATTTGAATATGACAAAACTAGGAAATCTAAGAAGATAAGCAAGAAATTAAATGGCAAGAAAGAAAGGTTATGCACTCAAAAGAAGTCCTAATGAAAGGTACTAGAATATATTCACAAAAATAAAAATTACTAGATGATAAAGTGGATGCTTCTTATCTTTGGCAACTTCGAAAAAATGGGACACTAAGGCCACTCTCTTAGCATCATTAGCCAAGACTTTTAGCTTCTAGAAAGTGAAAAGAAATGCCTGAAACAGAGAGTAAATATTGTCGCAAAACAGATTACACAAAAATAGGGGCAGTGGTTTATGCATACAAATTTTTTTCAGCACTTTTCTAAGCTCCCTTTGGTAATCTTTTGAGGCCTTTTGCTTAAAAGCTTTTAGTACTTCTTTTTCCATTATTCCAAAAAAAAAAACCACGCACCAGAAACATAGGTGAAATATTGGTTTTAAAAGCCATAAAGACAAGAAACACAAAATAGAAAAAAACCTATTAGAATCAAAATAAAGTTTGAAACTTCAACAAAACAATAGAGAAAAAAAAGATGGCTACAACAAGACAATAAGGAGATAACATGAATAACACGAAATTAAAAAAAAATAGAGACCAATATACTTATTCTCAAAGAACTTAAGCTATTGATACCAAATGATGGAAATCCTCCTAGCTAGATTAGGCCAAAGCTATAAGAGAAAGCCATAAGGAAAGGTGAAGGGTGAGTGTTTGAGGAAGTTTGTGGAAATGAGAGTTAAGGCTCTCAATCATGGGCTGTTTTTTGGTGATGGAGGCGGTGTTTGATGATTCTCTAAGAGAGTTTGGGCCAACTCTTAGAGGAAGTGGCTAGAGGGGACCACTTGAGTTGCTTTAGCCTAAGGTGACTTTAAAAGAGTAGTATGACACAAAAATGGTAGCATAACTATGCTCTGAATCAAAGGTATCTACATGAAGGAGAGACACCTCTATTTATAGGCTAGGGTGTTTCAAAATGGACAGAAACTTTAACCTAAAAGAGCCATCTTTGCTAGCTTGGAAAGCAAGGAGAAATCCTCTCCAATAACAAGAAGACAAGTAGTGAAAATCTTCTCAAAATGAAAGGATGACATGTGGCCACAAACTAAGACGAAAAACTCTTCAATAGGACGGTGAAACTTGTCAAGGTCATCCACTTTCTCTTGTCTACCAAGCTAGCTAAAAATGTTGACCCCTTAGTTAACTCATTGTGTGGACATCCCACCTTCGTCAACATTGGGCCTTGGCCCTTTGTTTACTCAGGTGGTTAAAACCCTATTCTACTTTGTCCAAAATACAAAGCCCAAATTAAATCCTACATTATTAGGCTCATAATACAAAGCCCAAATATATCTTATACTACTTGGCCCAAAATACAATGCCTAAAATTAATCTTATTCTAAAATCTTTACGATGGCCCATGATGGCCTAAGGGATAGAGTCTAGGTCCATCTTTCACAAATGACTTCAACTCTTCTTGAAAGTGTTTGGCTATGGCTGAAGGTATGTCATCACTTGATAACTTTCTTTATGTGAAATTCAATATCAACAAAGTCGAAAGAATCTCAAATTTGATAAAAGAAAACATAAAAGTAACATCATAAATATTAATTTCGAATATTCATCATTACATATACTATTCATATCAAAATTTAAAACACTTTGAATATTCTTAAACATAATATAATCCCTACAAAGAACTTAACATTGTGACCAAGTCACGTCTAGATCATCTACTCTAAAGTGTTATGAAAAAAAATATAGCAAGTTTTCCTTACCGTTATAAAGGGTTTAATCAAGCTCCAGCTCTCAACTTCACTACCTTCACAAGAAGACTAAACCTACACATAAAATACTTTGATCAACATTATAAACACACCATCCCACCCCAAAACTAAAAAAAGTTCATCATTCACTACAAGAAAAGCAATTATTACTGATAATATTTTATCAATGAATATAAATTTGTTAGTAATAGGAAATTTCAGACGGATATCCACATTCAAAAATTACTAACGGATAACATCCATTAGTAAGTTACTCAAAGAAATAATAATCCAATTTCAGATTCCTTCCTCCCCCAATTCATTTTCTCCCATAAAATGCGAGAAAGAACACAACACAATCAAACCTTCATTATGGATTGAATGAATGAGGCTTGCCACCAAGGAAGGATGTTGAAATCTTTTGCTGCTTCGATCGTCAAGGGACAATGTCGCGTTTGTGGTTGCACCAACCATCAAGGTAAGCAAATTGATTAAGTATGAATTGGTGGGGGATTTATGGGTTTATCACTTTATTAATTGGGTATGAACTTGTTTCTATCTTGTTGTAATTTATTCATTGTTGTAGTTTGTTACAAGGTTTGTTTTGGGTATGGTTTTGGTGATGGTGCTACAACATTTAGGGTAAGGGAGTTTTTCTTAGTCCAACCTAACACCGTCCCAACAGTAGCTCGATTGGTTCAACTCAGTTCAGTTCAACCTAATCCAACAAAATACTAGAGCCACAAGAACACATTGATTCATATGATTATGTAGATTATTAGAACTTATATGACACTTATAATATTGAGGATTAGTTTAATTTGGATATCGATCCTTAGAATTATGTTTGATTGAGTTTGGTATTATTTGACTTAGTTTGGATTATGTTTACATATATTATTGTACATTATGTTTATTATTGATTATGTTTATTATTAATTATGTTTATTATTGTGATATGTATATTTTATGTGATATAAGGTTGGATATTCATTATTGAATATTTGGTATTTTGTCTTTGTAATTGACAAGTATGTTTGTGCGCGTTAGAATGCTTCTACATGTCTATTTTGTGTGATAAAGAGTCATACCAAACTGACTTTGAATTTTGCATAACAATTATTAACAGATACACTTGTTGGTAAACTACATTCTTGTCTTACCAATAGATTAATTATCCATTGATAATTATCGACGGATAAGTATATGTTTTTCTAATGGATATGTTCATCAGTAATTGTTAATGACCTTTAATCTATCAGTAAAATTTATAAAGTAACTAATTTAATGACAAATTTTTATCTAGTGAAAACATGTTATTATTGATGGATTTTTGTAGTTACCAACAAATAGTGGTTGCCAATAATAAGCAAATTTTTTGTAGTGTTTACTCCATAAACATCGCATGCAAAGCCTTAACCCATTACATACATATCTAATACGACCAACTCAAGAAAAGAATAGAGAGAAAAAAAACTTAACTAAAAATAACTTTTAATTGCAGAAAAGTGTTCAACTATCTAATATGATCATCAAATTGACTTAATTATATAAAAAGTTAAATAAATATTTTAGAAATCCTAAAATAAAAGAAAATACAAAATATTTAGAAAGATAATATTTTTTTAAAATAAAATTTAAATAGTTATATATTACAAAAATTTTAACTTGAATAACTCCATTTTATTTAAATCACTTATACTCTTAAATAATTTAACTACATCCTTACCTAATGTTATGATTAAATTATTTTAATTGAAGATACAAAATATAAGATCTTCAATTGATGGTACGGTGAAATACTAAATTTTACCAATACTTTTAGGATTTGTTTTTATTAATATATTAATTCTTCTTATTTTTTTTCATTTGCAAGAAAATCATAATACTATTTAAATAAAATCGTAATTTTATTTAAATAGTTAAAAATATTATTACAAAAATAAAGGAATGAGAACTATAGATATTTGACAAGATATCATGAACTAACTGTATAATTTATCTTTTAAATAAGGTTTAACCATTTTTTAGGTCTCTAATTTTGCTGAGAAGTCTCAATTAGGTTATTAGTTGTTTTTTTTCTCAATTGGGTCTTTATTTTCGAAAAATTAAAGCAATTAGGTCCTTATCATTAGTTTCGTACTAACACGGTTAAAGGAGGTGATACGTGTCAATTCCTAGTTTATTTTTTAATTATTTTTATTTTTATTTTTTATTCATTTTTACTTTTTTGAAATAAAATTTAAAAATACCACATGCCAAACTGATATGTGTCATGTGACAATGATAGTGTGACATGGCACTAACATTGCCATGTGTCATTATTAGGCCACATGTCATTGCATTAGTCTCAATTTGGTCCCTGTATTTTTATTGAGTCTCAACTTTGAACCCTGGATTTTTATTGTCTCAATTTATTTTTAATTTTAAAAATTAAACAATTTTGTCCCTCCTCAAATTCAATCAAAATTTAAATTGTATATAAATCTTAACAAATATTTTTATTAAAATTGATATTTTTATTAAATATTTTTAACAAGATTAAGTTTAATTATATTTATATTTACTTAATTATACAAATGTTAATTATGTTATTTAAATATATCTATAAGGGGTTTAAAAAAAGAGTGACATAACATGCTGGTGTGAATTTTCGTGGGAAAAGTTTTCATGGAAGATCATGAAAAAAGAAACTATCTTTAATTACCGTTTTCGCTAAAATTTTATCCAATTTTTTATTTTAAAAAAGTAAAATTTCACATCAATAACGACCGATCAATCAGCACTCCTAGGGTTAATCCATTGAGAAGACCCTCTATGCGCAAAGTTGTAGGGTTATTCCGACCACCCCATGGTACTTCAACTTCTGCGAACAGCCCCATAGACCCACACTCCAAGTTATGGTCATCTTCCTCCTCTTGCGTCTCACTCGTGATCACCTCCCCCGCTTCATTTACTGTTTCGTCATCCGCTAACACCACGATTCGCAGTTGCCGCTCTGTGCATCGATGCAAGGGGTGATACTTTTCACCGCATCGAAAACAAAGCCCTTGAGCTTTCCTGTTCATCAATTCCGCATACGGCAAATGTTTCGTACCGCGATTTCGGTCGGCGGTCGAAAAACGATCACTTGAAACGCGACTGCCTTGCGTCGTCGAACGTGACTCATGAAGGCTGGAGCCCGCTGCCGATAATGGTTTATTTGATATGCTCTGGGTTGGGCCTAACCCAACGCCTAATTTCCCTAAATGTGGGCCTTGACCCGACCCGGATCCAGACTTCTCTCCCTAACCCGTACCCCAATCACGATTGCTTTTCCACCCTCGTAATCCTCCTCCACGCTGAAATCCCTCTCCCTGCACTTCTGCTTCCACGTCTCGAGCTAGGCGCATGGCTTGGAGACGATTCATCGGGTTGAAGGTGCGAACCCTCCGCCGAATCTCCGGTCGCAACCCTCCAATAAAGTAACCCAGATATTGCTCCTCTAGTAAACGAGAAACTTGAGAGGAGATATATTCGAACTCCGCTAGATACTCATCTACGCTGCCCGTCTGCGACAAATCTTTCAACTCTTCGAAAGGATTACCGCTAGTACGACCACCATAACGACCGATCAACTCTCTTTTTAACTTTGCCCACGACAACCCCATTTCTGCTTCTTGTAGAAGATTAAACCAATGAATGGTTGCCCCTTCCATGCTTAGTTTTGCCAATCGAACCTTCACCTCTTCTGTAGAGCCGTGCACTTCAAAATATGTCTCTGCCCTGGTAATCCATCCCACAGGGTCAGTACCATCAAATGATGGCAATTCCACCTTCTTTGCTGCCATCCTGTACTCTGCCCCTGAATCCATATCTGAAAACGGAGATTCTCGACGCTCTCCCGCTTGCTCGTTACGCAGCTTAGTCAACTCTTCCAACATTAGTTGGCGAAATTCCCCCAACGTCTCACGTACAGACACTTCCATCGCTAACAATCTTTCCTCCAATGCGTCGACTCGGTCAGACATTTTGGGTGGCATGGACAACAATGCTAGCTCTTCTCGGGAATCCGGCAGGTCGGACCAATGATAGAAACCCAACAATAAAACTGAATATCACAGGTATATTATTCAAGTATTATGCAGAATAAAAGTTATGGAGCTGAAAGCTCTACAATCACCAGTAAAACCCAGAGTGCTCTCACTCCTAACCAGAGGATGACTCTCCTCCTAACCAACTCACCACCTCTCCTCCCTCCTCCCTTCACACTCTCTATTCTCTCTCCTATAACAGAATTCCCCTCCCCTGGATTCCTGACACGTCATTCCCCTTTCTAACTAACTTCCCTTTCTTTTCCTAACCCCATTTTCTTTCTTCTCACGTAAACCTTCCATATTTTGGGCCTTGCTCCCTCTATAATTGTTTCATGTTGATTAACAGGCCCATCCTTATTAGGAGTCCTATCACCTTCAAAGAAGTTCATTGATTAGTATTAAACTATTATTAATTTCATTTCATTTCCCAATTATGCTGTTCCTCATAGCTTCCCTGTATGTGCATAGTATCTAGCACGTTTCCATTGTATGTTTTGTGATGCAAGTATAATCATCAGGTATATTTCATTATCTTCAGGTGCATTGAAACTGAAGCGAAGGACACATCGGGGACTTCCTTTATTCCCCTTCAAGAGATTGCTAAATCCAACTGCCTTTAAGAGGAAAGTTAAAAAAAGCAAGAGCAGAACTTAGCTGAAGTAATTTTTTTTTCTGGATTATTAGTGTTACTTGGCGTAGATTGTGCTAATTTTTTTAAAATGTGTTAATACTAGTATATTTACTAGAGTGTGAAGAAAATAGTGTTTACAAGTCGTGGGGCCTATTTTATTCCAACTAGACAGAAAAACTATCCCCCTCACTTTTGAAGTCACAAGAAGTTGAAATTTTGAAGAGTTTTATGAGAACTTGAATTCATATCTGGATATTTTTGAATACTAAACCTTGACATAGATTTCCAAATGTGTATGTATGAGTTTCTGTTAGTGTAATTAAATTCCTTAAAATAATGCAAACATAAATTGAAATTAATGTATCAAAATTGAATATATTCGGGTAATGTGATTCTTTTAGGGGAATTAGGGTAATGGGGTTGAAACTGAAGTATCCAACAATTAAATATACTAGGGTGGTGTTTAAAATTTTAATGCAAAATGTAAAATTATCGTTAAATGCTTCTAAAATGTCACAATTGTTTTTAAGCTAGTATAAGTTGTCTTGGGCACACCTTGTTTGCCCCACCTTTAAAAGGACAACAATTTTTCTAGTTGCAACTGGCTGTTCTTTGATTGGTTGTTTCTCCTTTGTTGTTGACAGCTAGATACACTGTCCGTTCTTTTGGTATCAGAAGAAATGAAAAGATTGCACGCTGTCACTGTTAGAGGTGACAAGGCAGTGCAGCTTCTGGACAGTGGATTGAAGGTGAAGGATGAATATTTGCGAAGAAACTTTAGTGATATTGGGTGCTTTGGCTTTGGTATTCAAGAGCATATTGACTTGGGAAACAAGTAAGATTAAAATCTCCTGCAGTTTTTTGTTGAATACATGTTATTTATTGTTGTACTTGTTTTGTTGTACTTGAAGCTGTCATTTACTGATACAAAGCTGCAAGGCTTTTTTTTATTTTCATTTGTTAAATATAGTGAAGAAGATTAGGAGAAATCTCCCTTATGTGTTTAGCATACACATAGGGTAGTTTATTTATAATGTAAGATAAGGGTTAAACCCTAAATACAGAATGGGCTAAGCCCAATTAACAGAAATACACAACTTAACATCTAACACTCCCCCTCAAGCTGGAGCATATAAATCATATGTTCCAAGCTTGTTACAAAGATAGTTAATTCTAGGTCCTCGTAAGGACTTGGTGAATATGTCTGCCAACTGGTTGCTTGAGTTAACGAACTCAGTCTTGATATCTCCGGATATGATTTTTTCTCTAATAAAATGACAATCAACTTCAATGTGCTTGGTTCTCTCATGGAAGACAGGGTTAGAGCTAATATGAAGAGCAGCATGATTATCACATATAAGTGTCATGTGAGTGGCATCTCCAAATTTCAATTCATTAAGTAATTGTTTAAGCCACACAAGCTCGCAAGTAGCAGATGCCATAGCTCTATATTCTGCTTCTGCGCTGGACCTTGCCACAACACTTTGCTTCTTACTTTTCCAAGATATCAGGTTGCCACCAATAGAGACACAATATCCAGAAGTAGACCTCCTATCAGAAGGGGAACCAGCCCAATCAGCATCTGAATAGCAAACGATTTTTGTATCGTTGTTAGGGCCATATAACAAACCTTTTCCAGGTGATCTTTTAATATACTTCAGTATGCGAACAACTGCATCCCAATGGTCTTCACATGGGGAGTTTAGAAATTTACTCACCACACTAACTGCGAAGGAAATGTCAAGACGCGTAACAGTAAGATAGTTTAATTTACCAACTAATCTTCTGTACCGTTCAGGATCTGAGAAAGGCTCCCCCTGATTTGGTAAGAGTTTGATGTTAGGGTCCATAGGTGTCTCAACAGATTTACAGTTCATTAACCTTGTTTCCTCCAAGATGTCTAACGCATACTTCCTCTGAGATATGACAATACCATCATTGGATTGTGCTACTTCAATACCCAAAAAATACCGGAGTTTGCCAAGATCTTTGGTTTGAAAATGATGACAAAGGTGTTGTTTCATCTGAGAGATGCCGAGATAGTCACTTCCTGTGAGAACAATATCATCAACATACACTATTAAGTAAATACATCCAGCATCCGCTTCACTGCGAGACATACCAAATTGTTGAACAACACAGCTGAATTTACCAAACCAGGCCCGAGGAGATTGTTTTAGGCCATATAAGGATTTGCGAAGACGACATACCAATCCAGATGACTCCCCCTGAGCAACAAAGCCAGGCGGTTGCTCCATATAAATTTCTTCATGCAAATCACCATTTAGGAAAGCATTTTTGACATCAAGTTGGTAAAGAGGCCATTGTCGAAGAGCGGCCATGGTAATGAATAGGCGAACAGAGGCCATTTTTGCCACTGGAGAAAAAGTATCATCATAATCCAAACCAAAAATCTGTGTGTAGCCTTTGGCAACCAGTCGAGCTTTCAAACGATCAATTGTGCCATCAGGGCCAACCTTGATAGCATACACCCACCTGCAACCAACAACAGACTTTCCAGATGGTAATTGGACAAGCTCCCAAGTTCCACTTTTCTGTAAAGCACTTAATTCATCCAGCATAGCTTGACGCCAGCCAGGATGACTTAAGGCATCACCCACAGATTTAGGAATTGACACAGAAGAAATGGATGAGAGACAAGTGTAAAAAGATGGAGATAATCTATGGTAACTAAGAACAATATAATGGGGGGAAGGGTTACGGGTAGAGCGTATACCTTTACGGAGGGCAATAGGCAAGTCAGACTCATTTGCTGGAGCCGGAGGAGACACAGGAGGCGGCACTGGAAGTGAGTCATGAGGGAGACAATTGCGGCGACTATAAACCTGAAGGGGTGGTGGTGAAGGACGATCCTGTGGTGAAGGAGAGTCTAAAGAAGGAGACAAAATTGGTGGAGCATCACCAGGAGGATCACAGATAAGAGGAATATCAACAGTAACAGGGAGAGGTACAGAACTAGAAGATAAATGTGTAAAGTAAAAAGAAGATTCATCAAAAGTGACATCAGCAGAGATAAAATGACGATTGAGGGAAGGGGAAAAACACTTATAGCCCTTTTGTGACCGTGGAAATCCTAAGAAGATACATTTGTGAGACCTAGGAGATAACTTATCAAGACCAGGACTAAAATCATGAACAAAACATGTAGACCCAAAAACTCTAAGAGGTAATGGATGTAGAGGGTCTTGAGGAAATAATATAGAATGAGGGATTTTGTTTGCTAGGACGGAAGATGGCATGCGGTTGATAAGATAACATGCCGTGAGAACAGCATCACCCCAAAAACGTGAGGGTACTTGACCATGAATGAGAAGGGTACAAGTTGTTTCAATAAGGTGTCTATTCTTGCGCTCAGCCACCCCATTTTGTTGAGGGGTATAAGCACATGAGGTTTGGTGAAGAATGCCATGAGAAGCCATTATCACTACGTAAAGTGCGAATAGAAACCCCAAACTGAGTTTTTATTTCATTGAAAAAAGTTTGAAAAATAGAAAACAACTCAGAACGATTCTTCATGAGAAACAACCAAGTACATCTGGAATAGTTATCAATGAAGGTAACAAAATACTGAAATCCTAAAGTTGACTTAACACGACTAGGTCCCCAAATATCAGAATGAACCAATGAAAAGGGGGATGACGCTCGTTGTGAAACACTACGAGGAAAGGAACTACGAGTATGTTTACCTAACTGACAAGACTCACACGACAAACTTGATAATTTGGACAGACTCGGAACAAGTTGCTGCAGTTTGGCAAGACTGGGATGACCTAACTGAGCATGAAGAAGGGATGGTGACTCCATGATTACGCCAGCATGTGGAGAAGGGCTGAGATGATATAGGCCATGAGACTCACATCCTGTGCCAATCATGTGTTTCGAACTCTGGTCCTGCAACCAAACAGAATCTTTGGTAAATGAAATAACACAATTAAGGGAACGAGTTAGACGACTTACGGACAATAAGTTAAAAGGAGACCCAGGGACATAAAGTACATTATCAATGGATATGGACGGAAAAATATGAACAATACCAATACCATGAGATGAGACTCGAGACCCATCAGCCATCGTTACCGAGGGTAGATTAACCGGACATGACAAGGAAGAAAACAAGGACTTGTTACCAGTGATATGATCGGTGGCACCTGAGTCAAGGACCCAAGATCCGAGAGAGTGAGTCAGACCGACAAAAGGAGTACCTGTGCGTGTAACAGAAGCAGATGAAGTGGAACTAGAGTGCTGACGGTCCTCATACCATCTGAGAAATTCCTGAAAGAGTAAAGGGTTATTCATGGTATTTGATGAAGTAGGATGGTCTGCAGACGGTGATCGGGGAGGTGGATCAGAATTAGCCATTGCTATAGGTCGAAGAGGACGTCCATGAAGTGCATAACATCTATCAATTTTGTGGCCTAGCTTGCCACAGTGGTCACATTTTGGACGTCCTTTACCTGGTTGGCGAGACCGACTCCGATCATCAAGTTGGGCAGCCATGGAGAGGGAGAAATCCTAAAAATTCAAAATGCTCCGATTGACGCAACGACCACAGATCCAGAAAGAGGGCGAGGAGGCGATCACGGCGGTGTTGATCACGGCGGTCCAGATCGTTTAAATTACTAAAATGTTCATAGTTTATATATATATATATATATATATATATATATATATATATATATATATATATATATATATATATATATATTCTTTAGTTTTGGAATTTTTTTTAACTACACACTTTTTTTTAATTGTTTGACTTATCATGAAATCAATTCACATTTTCAACATACCTTGTTTCTTATTAAAATTTTTGTGCAGCAAATGATATATGTAATTAAATATTTATGTCTCATATTTGAATATTTCTACTGTTTTTTAATATTTTTATTTATTACTTATTTTTTTCACATGAAAATATTTAACTTTCAAGTGTTTAATAGCATAAACCATTCATATTTATTAGGTAATATAAAAAGTTTACCTTTTACATTCTCTTATCGTTAATTTTTGTTTTATTTAAAGAATTCTTTCTGTTTTAACTAAAAGAATTTTCATTATCTTTCAAAAGTTTAACTAGTTTGATATCTTAATTTTATTTTTACATTTCTACGATATTTTTCATCTTATCATACCCTTAATTATTCATTTATTTTTCTTTGTGCAATTTGATTCAATATTGTATCAAATTGTTTCTAAGACATACATTTGATTACTCTTACTTATTTTTAAAATTTTTATTTGTTGTTTATTTTTATCATGTAGTATGTTGTTTTCATATTTTTTAGATAAGTATTTTTATTTTCTAACTCATTATTATAAGTGTAATTCTATCACCATAATTGCATTAAAAAATTCCATTTACTATCATATAATAATTTAGTGTCATTATCATGAATTTAATTATAAATGTAATTCTATCACCATAATTGTATTAAAAAATCCCATTTACTATCATATAATAATTTAGTGTCATTATCATGAATTTATCACCATCAAACATATATAGAAATTTAAAAGATGAAACATCTATACTAAATTTCAATTATGATTAGTTTAATCTTTTATTTTTGGGGATTTCATTCAAGTGATATATTATCATTTTTATTAATGTATAAGAAAATAAATTTCAATAGAATTTGAAAAATAGGAGTAAAGAGACATTTAAAATATTTTAAAATGTTAATATTTGTTTTCTTTTTGTAATTTTGTAAAAATATTTTTAAATTTTATCAACTTTGTTTCATTAACGTTTACAAATTTCATAAGTGTTTTGGTTCTTATGAAGTTTTATATGGTACTCAAATCTAAAATATATAATTATAATATCGTTTTTATATATTTGATAATATTGTGTTTCTTTTGCAAGAAATTTTATTATTTTATAAGAATAAATTAATTGATATTGAAACATTATCAAAGCTGGTATGGGTAGACACATAAGTATGAGTGTATACCTATTATCTGATGAGGACGAGGATGAGAAAAAAATTTATATCCGTTCAGTTTGGGTATAGGAATAAAGATGAATTGTTTCTTTGAGGATATGTATGAGATAATGAAACTCATCTTTATCTCACCTGATTGCCATCCCTAGTCATAAAACAACTAGGTCTCATTTATTATAAATGAATTTATTAAATATTCAATAGATTAACAAATTTAGAATTATATAAACAAAAATTATTTTCAAAACTAATTAAATACTAAGCTTATTTTATTCTAGATGTACTGTTATATGATCAAGTACCTCTCGATCATACCAGTATAGATCTTGTCCTTGGATGAGTATATGTTGGACTACTAAGTCGACATGTACTCGGTGCATCCCTATTCTACCAGTTCAACATCAGACAAGACACTTGATCACCACAACCTAAGCTTAACTATGATGATTTAGAAACCAATGTGTATTTGAGCCAATGAGCCTAGGCCAATCCAGGTAAAAGCCATAAATAGTAAGTATAAACACATTTTACGAGGTATGTTAATTACGTTTCTCAATAATTACACATTTATTGTTTGTTGACATGAGAGACTAACTTGAGCGTTATAGTGTCTTATATAGACACAAACCCCTTTCGTCTTATGGAGAATGATCACTTAGGAGGAGGACGAGTACTCTGAAGATTGAAGGTCTAGAAAGTCTTTGGAAGTCTTTATAAGGTACATACTCGGTTCCACATGATCAATTGGCACCCACCGTGGTACATACTCGGAAGTCTTTATAAAGTTTTTCTCCTAGGTTGCTTTTGATCTTTAACTTATTTTAATGTTATTTGAATAAACTTCAAAACATGAGATCATTTGTATTGTGATGCATCATATCAAGGGTTGGGATGCGTATTAATGCAAAATAGAAGACCAGTGGCATATGCTTCTCATCAGTTGAAGATACACGAGCAGAATTATCCGACACATGACGTTGAGTTATCAACTGTAGTGTTTGCATTGAAGACTTGGCGTCACTATTTGTATGGAGGGAAGTTTCAGGTTTTCAGTGACTACAAAAGTTTGAAATACCTGTTTGATAAAAAAGAGTTGAACATGAGGCAGCGGAGGTGGATGGAATATTTGAAGGACTACGACTTTGAGTTGCTTTATCATCCAGGAAAGGCAAATGTCGTGCCGGATGCCTTGAGTAGAAAGCGGGTTCAAATGTCATCTCTAATGATCAAAGAGTTAGAGTTGATAGAGAAGTTAAGGGACATGAATCTCGGTGTTCTTTTGGGTCGGGATCACATGTGGTGTAGTCATCTGACAATTACGAGTAGTTTCTTGGAGCAAGTGAAGTCAGAACAAGAAACTGATCTGGAGCTGCAACGAATTGTGGGGTTGTTAGGAACTGATCAAGCCAAAGATTTTGCTTTATGCCGGAATGGTATTCTTCGATTTCGAGGAAGAGCGTGTGTGCCGGCAACAACAGAGTTGTGAAGGTTGATATTGGAGGAAAGACATAAGAGTAGTCTCAATATACATCTTGGGATGACTAAGATGTATAAAGACCTAAAAGAATCTTTTTGGTGGTGCGGAATAAAGAAGGATGTTGCAGAGTTTGTAGCTTCCTGTTTGGTAAGTCAGAAGACGAAGATCGAACATCAAAGACCTGGTGGAATGTTACAACAGCTGAATATTCCCCAGTGGAAGTGGGACAACATCTCGATGGGCTTCGTAACTCACTTACCGAGGTCATCGAGGGGTCACGACTTCATATGGGTGATATTTGATCGATTGACGAAGAGCGCCCACTTTATATCCATCAATCAGAAGATGTCAATGGAGAAATTAACAGAGTTGTACATAAGAGAAATTGTAAGATTGCATGGTGTACCAGATAACATTGTATCGGATCGGGATCTAAGGTTTACCTCGAGGTTCTGGCAATAGTTGCAGGATGCTTTGGGTTCTCGGTTGAGGATGAGTTCAGGATATCACCCTCAAACAGATGGACAGACTGAAAGAACTATTCAGTCATTAGAGGACTTGTTGAGGGCTTGTGTTTTGGACCATCTTGGAGGTTGGAGTGAGATCTTACCGTTAGTGGAGTTCACATATAACAACAACTATCATTCTAGCTTTGGGATGGCGCCTTTCGAAGCTTTGTATGGGCGAAGATGTCGAACTCCTATTTGTGGGTTTCAAGATGGGGAAGCAATATCAGTAGGTCCTGAGTTGTTGCAACAAACTACTGAAAAAGGTGAAGTTGATTCAAGAAAGAATGAGAGCAACACAAAGTAGGCAAAAGTCGTACGCTAATCGGAGAAGGAGGCCGCTTGAGTTCAATGAAGGTGATCATGTGTTTCTACGCGTGACACCGATGGCGGGTGTGGGTAGGGCTATCAAGGCGAGGAAGTTGTCTCCTAAGTTTCTTGGTCCTTATGATATTCTTAGGCGGATTGGACCCGTAGCGTATGAGATAATGTTACCACTGCAGTTGGCAAACCTGCATAACGTGTTTCACGTGTCTCAATTGAGGAAATACATTCCAGATCCTACACATGTGATAGAGGTTGATGATATACAAGTTGATGTTGGAGGTACAGACGAAAAATCTGAGGGGAAAGGAAATTCGCACGGCGAAGGTGTTGTGGAACGAGGAAACCCAAGAGATGACTTAGGAGCTTGAAGAGTTTATGAGAAATGAATACCCATTTCTGTTTGTGTAGTAGCCTTTATTTTCGAGGACGAAAATTTTTGGAGTAGGGGAGAATGTAAGACCCATATAAATAAAATGATTTCTTACCTTAAGTATTTTATTTTGTGGTATTATATAATAAATTGTGATGAAAAACAATGTTGAGAAATATTTAAGGAAGGGAAGAAAATTAAATTAATACTGGTTTCATAGTAAATTTCGAAAAAAGTTGAAAGAGTATTTAAGTATAATTGTTTGCGCTATTATATCAGCGGATGGAGCCTGGTCTAATGGTTGTTGTGAGTGTGCATGGGAGGGTGTGTGTGCCTGGTCTAGTGGTTGTTGTTATATTATTTTATTGATGTTGAGGGAAGCACTTTACGTTAATGCTTCCATTATTTGATTCCAAGAGGGAGCTTTTATTCTCATTAATCCCTCATTCACGTGAAAGGTTGCATGAGTGCTTGAGTCATTGCTTTTTTTTCCACTTTGCTTGAGTGGGCACATGTTTTCTGGGCACATGTTTTCTAGACTTAGGAAGCTTGTAAGTGACCTTGGGGAGGTTAAAACTTGGAGAGTGGAAAAGAGATTTCGGAGAGCAACCAAGTTGGTGAGAGAAAGGAAGAGCCACCCTAGCCTTGGAGTTTTTGGACGTCACTTGTAGGAGACCAAGAGGAGTGGAAGCTTGTTGTCTAGTGAGGAAAGAAACCTAAGAACCTTTGGAAGCTAGCTTGGAATAGAGGTAAGGGGTTTAACTTGGGATATAACATAATGTATGATGGGTAAAAGGTAACATTATACTGTTGTTGCATGCTTTTCTTGTGTGTTGGGATTAAAGTTAACATGTTGAGGCATGTACTCTTCTTTTGGGTTTAAGTTTCATGTGTTGTTGCATGGAGAATGGGTATTCACATGTTCATTTTCGTTTTTCTACTATATGGGATATTTAATGGATTATACATGTTTATATTTTATGAAAAAGTGGTGTTGTTGTAATGGGTATACATGTTGGATGTATTGGGGTGTTGTTTGTGTATGAAAAAGTGTCACGGGCGGGTACACTTTAAAATCATGTATATTTTGTATATCTTGGTTCTTATTACCTTGTAAGAATTATATATTGTTGGGAGCATTTATCTTCACTCTTTAACCAAGAGTGTGGGTAAGAGGGTATTGAAAATTCTTTTCCATTGTTAGAAGAGGAAAGAATGAATTATGAGAATGAGATGAGTGAAAATGATGTTTGGTGAGTTGGAGTATATGTGATTGATGAAAAACAATGAAGAATGATGGATTTTTGATGTCTTTGGTAGAAGAAGAACATGATGGAAGAAGAATAGAAGTGTAAGATGGAGATGGGCATGGCTTGGTTGATGTAAAAGTGGCAAAGAAAAAGAAAGGTGATGGAAGAGGACCAAAAACCGTGAAGAAAGAAGCTTGGGATGACCTTTGAAAGCAAAGAAGAAAAATAAATAAATAAAGAGAGAGATGTGGGGCCGTGGGCATAAAATGAAAGAAAGAGAAGAGTGAAATGAAAGAAGGGTAGTGTGTGAGGGTGTTTTGCACGTAAATGAGGTTGGGAGAGTGAAGAAAGAAGAAAATAAAAAATAAAATGTTATGTGTAGTGTGTGAGCCGTGAGTTTAATGTAGAAAGGAGAAAAGGAAAGAAAAGAGTGGGAGAGTTGTGTGCATGGGAGTGTGCTACGTAAACTTTGGGGAGAGGAAGAATGATTTTGTTTTGAAAAGTCAAATAAAGGGGAAAGTGGGGTCCACGGTTTTGTGAGAAAAGAGGAGTGCGTGGAACTTGTGTTTTAATTGAAAAAAAAAGGGAGAAGAAAGAAGTGAAAGGTTACGTAAATGGTAAAAGGGGAGAGAGAAAGAGAGTTTCATAAGAAGTGAGTGGTTTCATGTGGGACCTATTTGGAAGTGAGAGAAAATGTAGATATAGAATGGAGTGTGTTTAGAGTAAAAAAGGGGTGTATTAGAATTATGTGTTATTTTTTTATGTTGGGTATTAATTAAAAAGTGGGGGTGCACTAGAAATGTTGTTCTAGTTGATGGAAGTGTGAAATTAGTAATTTCACGAGGGTGCATCAGTAGGAAAAATAATTAAATTAATTTATTTAATTATTTGTGATTTTAATTAATTGTTGGTGAATGAATTTGGTTGACTTTGTGCATGATGGTGATTTGCGTATGGTTGTGATGGTAAAATTGTGAGAGCAAGCGTTCTGTCATTTCCTTAGAATTTTTGTCGAATCGATGATGTTCGTATTACGATACGATAGTGTGTTAAGTCTCTGCGGAGATTGAGGTTCGAGTGTCACCCTTTCCTCGTGCGCGAGGACTAGAGAGGGTTGAATGTCTCGCCCAATGACTTCGGCTCGTGTGAGTATAGTGCTCGGTGGGTGCGCCTAACCGAAGTTTTTACTCGTAATTTTTTGAGGAGTCGGGAGATAGGTCTGAAGTTGCGATGGAAGACGACTCGAATTGCCCTGTTTTGCGAAACAGGTTTGGTACGACAAAATTCAAGGAAACAATAAAAGCTCGTGTAAATGATTGAGTCGTGAGTTTAATACTGTGATGTATTGTAATATTGTGACTTTGATAGTCTGAGTGGTGATAATCTAAGTTATGAGTTGAATATTATGTTGTATTGTAAGGTTGTGACTAGGATAATCTAAGTTATGATATTTTGATATTGAAATTATATGCTATGTTAGGTTCTTCGTTACTCACCCTTTCCTTTTGTGGTTGTGGTTCCATCTACGATGATCGTACTTGTACTGGAGTAGATGGCGTTGCAGATGAGGCAGCGATGGAGTAACACGATGAGAGTTATGGGAATAACTATGGGGGATTTATCATGTTTTAAAGTAATTTTATGTTTTTGAATAATGAATTTGATATTTGTAAGGTTTTAACCTTATGTTGTAAGACGCGTAGACTTTTGAGGTTTAGTTCCGCGATGCTAATCTTAAAAGAAAAAAAAACTGGCGTAAAATTTTGGATTTTATTATTTTTCAGTGGCACTCCGTAAGGGGTGTTACACTAGATATGTATGCAAGCTCCCTAAACTCGGAAGTTTGATTAGTCGGTGGAGTGAACTTATTGCAACTGCAACTAAGCCTTTGGTCAAGTTGTATCTGTCTTTATGTTTGTATGGAATGACCATTTGGCCAGATTAGTCGTCTTTGATAATGCTGAACTCAATATTAGCTTATGTTGTCGAATTAGATTTTAACTTATGTTATCGATTTAAGTAGATTTTAAAGTGTAAACCTAAATACCATGAGAGAAAACTTTAACACGTGCTATCATCTTAAATATACTAATATAAGTTTAATAATTGTAGAGAGTTACTAACAAAGATACTAACAACAATCCTCCAAAAGAATCATCAAAATTCTCCATAAGATTTATATATATTCCTATTATTATTTCTCATGTCAATTATATCATATTTATTTGGATCAAGATTATTTGGCAAGCTGCTTTATTTGTAGCATTATACATTTTCATTACTAATATGATTTATGTCATTAATTCTTTAATCTTTTAAGTAATAGAATTTCATTTTATAGTTATCTTAATCCTCTTCTTATTTTTCATATTTATCAGTGTGGTATCAAAATGAGTTTGAATTTATAAGTTAACGTGATTTTATTGTTGATTTTTTAGTTAAATTGAGTTGAATTTTTTTTAACTCTTTTTAGATATGAGTGAAACATAACTTTCAAATTAAACATGTTTGAATTGACTTAAATATAAGTTGAACAGTAATTCATTAACAATATTTTATTATTTCTTTTACAATTTTTTTTATTATAATTATTCATTACTTTCTATTATATAGATTCATACTTTACCTTATAATAATGTTTACAAAATTTTCTATTTATTAAAAAAATTAAACTCTGAACCGTGAGACTCAACATTAGTTTTCCGTTAAATACATATTTTATTCCTTTCGTAGCACCCAACTTTTCTTTTCTATTTTGTTTCTTAATTCTATTGAACATGTGTCACACAAGTATACTTCCTATTAACAATAGTATTTTGACACTAATTTCTTTTTACTTTTAGTTGACACTACTCTTTTTGCTACTTTTTTTCTCACTTTCTTTCTTTAAAAATATAAAACTTCACAAGTTCCTTTATATTATTTTCTTAATTTTTAAAAATTGTTTATGAATAAAATCATTGTTTTTTCTCAATTCATTTTAGTTTTTCCTGAATAAACTTTATTTCATATTTTGCTTTTCTACAAATTATTATTTCTATTTAAGCTTTTTTATTTATTAACACCTTTTAAATGATAGATTATTATTTAAGTAATCATTTTAGAAATAATAGGATTCAAATATGTATTTCTTAAAAAGATTAATTATAATTAAATAATTTCATTTTCTTCTATTAAGATTTTGGACTCCAAATTTCTTTGAATAATTATTATTAAAATCAATCACTACATTCAACATTTTATCAGTTTTAGAGTTTAAAGTTTTATTTGTATTATAGGATTGAAGAAGAAAAAAATATTGAATATATAAAAATAAATCTTTCAATCGATATAAAGGAATGAATGTTTATATTTGTCAGAACCCTTAAAACCCCAACTTAGTGGAGTATATGTGTAGTGTAAGGATGTCTGAAATTCAGAAAGTGGAAGACATGTGTGTGATGCAGAGTGGACGATCGGTTTTGACGGTGATATAAAAGATCAACTTTCAAATTTCGTGCCACTTTTCTACATGCATTCATCTTCTTCAACCTTATGAACCTTCCTTTTCTCCTCCCTCTCTCTACAAATCTCCATCTTCTCTCTAAGAATTCTCACCTTTTTCTTTTTCCGATCTCCATTCAGGCAACGTCTGAACTCTCTAGGTGTCAAGGACTTTCATTTAGACCGATCAAGTTTCGGTTTTGAAGTGGTAAGTCCAATCTCCTCTTTTGTGGTACGTGCATTTCTATCACATGCAAAGTACTGTTTGGTCGTGCATGTGTTCATTGAGTTCTTATCTGAAACTGTTTTCTATCTTTGATTCCATCGTTGGTTCTTCTGCACCGATCAGAATCCTGTAGGAAGTCGTAGCAGTTTCTTGGGGGTATAGTCAATACTGTGAAAGCTTAACATTCAGTGGGTTTTGAGATAAGGGAAGCTTATATAATTTGATTAAGATTCTTGTTTTGAATGGTTGCATGTTTGTTTGATTGTTGAATGAATACGAAGTATTGTTGTTACTGTATTTTTGGCTGTATGAGTGTATGAGTATAAATGACGAGGAACTGGGTTGATATAAGGTTTGATCGTAGGTCTACAGCTTTCTGCAAAATTCTATGTTTCTCACCGAGAGTCATTATTGACCGTTCGGTTTTTCCTTTAAGTATTCGGTCTGAACTGGATCCTTCTCTGTAGAGAATTTCAGTTAAGGACCGATCAATTTTATATTATTATACATGTAAATAAGTGTCCGGTCTACATTCAGTTTTCCATTTTTATTTCTTAAATCAGTTCAGCTAAGGTATTCGATAACTACTTAGAATTCTTAAATATTATATTCATCCTTTGTTGAAAATAAGTTATATGTTTTTGTATTCAGAATATATTCCTTTATTGTATAAGCTTAGTAGTGCCCGGTTATAAACCGGGTTCTCTGTCTCAGTGGTGCTCGGTCTCATCACAATAATCTATTATTATTATTATTTTGGAATAAGAGCGTTAGGCCAAATTCAATAGTGTTCGGTTTTTACAGTGCTCGGTCTCAGACTAGCACTCAGTCTCTTCGATGTTAGTCTTAGACAAAAAGTCAAATATTATTAGTATTCGGTTTCTTCATAGTATCCAGTCTGTTACTAGTATTTGGTGTCAAACAGTATTCGGCCTAGAGTCTTAGTATTCGACCTAGGATTAGTAGCATTCGGTTTACACTATTAGGAGTCGGTTCAGTGTAGTGGTTAAATTGGTAATTAACGTTCGGTCCTATTAGTTACTAGGGAGTGTTATTCCATTCGGTCTCTTTCATAATCATGATAATAACTCTTTTGGTCTTGTCCTGTGTATAAGTTGAAGACCACTCGGTCTTACACTAAGTGTTCGGTTTCATTAGTCTAAAGTATTCAAATCATTCGGCCTTGTCTTTAGAGAGGATGTTATTATTCAGTTTTGGGTTTAAGATGGGTTTTGTTTCTATTGGTTAGGTTTGATTGTATGGATGAATAAGTATGATGATGTTTAAGAGAGATATGAATTGAGTAATATGGATGTGAAAGAGAATTCCAAGGAGGAATATCTCATTAATGGTATTGGAATGGTAAAGTATGAATGTGGACAAGGCTTAACTGGCTTTTATCCTGATATTCCGTGATTACTCATTCTCACATAGAGAAGAGTGACTCATGTGTGGGAATGGCAGGAGGTCCTAGTCCATAAGGTGAACTTGGACGGAACGGACTAACCTCGGGTGACAACTGTTGAGGGCATCCCAGTTACTACATCACCCGGGTGCACAAGCGTCGTACCTACACAGAATTCATACAGTCCGGACAGTTAGAGTCAAGTGGTTGGTCATTGCATGCTTGGATGTATAATTATGGTTGTAAATGTATGATTGGATGAGTGCATGATTGATTTATTGATGTATATCAGATTTATGTTAAACATATGTTTTAGTGAATTAATCAAATTACATAAGCTTACCCTATTTCCTGTCTTGTCTGTTTTGTCTATTTGTTGTATTTATTCTTGTTGCAATGATCATCTTGTGGATGTGAGCACAGAGGGAAGAATGCTTGCTAGAGGAAGCCTTGGAAGAGGTGGAAGTCAAAGCTGAACCATAGGACCGTTCGGTCTTTAGAAGTGGTTTTATTTGGTATAACCGATCGATGTAGGTTTAGTGTTGGAAACTGTTCGGTCTGGTGTTCCTAGTTGTAAATGTTTAAATTCTGTAGTATGTTGTAAGGCCGTTCGACCATAATCGTACCCTTTATATTAAAAATTGAACTGTAATATTGTTAATATGTAAATATTATATGATATGGTTTTATAATGTATTTTTGGATGTTATAATATTTAGAATTATTTTTTCATATTTTTAATTAAAGACCAAGAGAATTAAAATTCATTCTTAAAATTATTTTTCATTCTTTTGAAGAATTTTTGGAGAATAAAAGTTCTAATTTTAGAATCTCAATTTCCTTTGGTCCAATCTAAATTCTTTCAAATAATATTATTAGAGTCAATTATTATATCCAAAATATTATTAACTTTAAAATTTAAAATTTTAACAAATTTTATATTTAAAAAACACTTTATCAAATTAAAGAAAAAATATATTTAAATTATTCTTTAACTCTAATTCTAATCATATGAATAATTATAAAATAATTCATACTTATCTTGTTTTTATTTTAGAATCTTGAATTCAATGACCATTCAACGTACATTGTAGGCCAACATTGATCTAAGACCATAATTGTTTGAGCGAATGGGCAAAGAACAAAAGAAAAATGCCGTGGGTATCTTTAATAAAGATTGATGATTGTTTTAAAATTTTGTACAAATTCTTTATGGTCCTTACATGTTAAATACAATGCACTATTTATTTATGTCAAATACATAAATTCTTATTGACTAAAATATTTGATTGCATGACTTTTTTAAGTCCTATATATATATATATATATATATATATATATATATATATATATATATATATATATATATATATATATATATAATTTAATATTATTTTTTTATAGAAGTTATTTAAAAAATATTTAGATTACTATTAATGTAAGAGAAGAGTAAAGTATAAATTTTATGTTTATTGAATATTAAAGACTAGAGTGAATATAAATGATCAAATTGAAGATAATAGAAACAGGTTGCATAGGAAAAGTTCGTGAATCATCTGCATAACTAAAAAACTATGTGCATATAAATTTATATTCTTTGAACATATTTTACTAAACAACCTCGCAATGTATTATCAAAAACATGACTCTCATTAGACACAATTTTCATACTATTTGGTTATAAAGTATTTTTTGGATACAGAATTTCATAGTGTACTTCGAAAATTAAAAGTTCAAAATATAAATGTTGTTCCAAATTTATATAGTTGAATTTTAAATCAAAATTTTATAATTATAACATTAAACAATATTAATTTTAGGGTTAAATATGTTTTTAGTCCCTAAACTATTGACCGTTTCTGGTTTTCGTCCCTCTTCCAAAGTAAGGTACAATTTAGTCCTCAATCTTTAAAAAACGTTCGTTTTAGTCGAAAAAACGAACGTTTTGAGGACTAAAACAAGGACTAAAAACAAAATTTGGAGGACTAAAACAAACGTTTTTCTAAAGAATGAGGACCAAATTGTACCTTACTTTGGAAGAGGGACGAAAACCAGAAACGGCCAATAGTTTAGGGACTAAAAACATATTTAACCCTTAATTTTATCATTGTTTTATTGTAAGAGCCTAAAAAATAGTGTATTAGAAGTGATAGTGTGTTCTAAATAATGAGACTTACTTATTTTAATATTTAAAGTTCAACATATAAATAAAATTTCAATTAATGAGTTTCATTATCTAAAACATATTATCTCTCTAAAACTCTCTCTCTAAGAGTCATTTATCTTCTGTCTAAGTCTTCTAACCTATAGTTAATCTCTTTAAAGATTAGAGAGCGCTTGAGTGACCACTAATGTAAGATTTTCAAGTCTGCTCGATCAGTTTCTCCTAAAGAATAGTTTTTACCCTTTTCTTTAGTCTATACATTTCTCTAGGCATGTGAGCAGTTCTCAATTGCATGTGTCACTTGAGTCATATATACGAATATCTACTAATTAGTAGTCTTAACATTATGTCCTGATCATGCTTTTGTGATTTTTACTTGTCCTTTTGGAGTATTTGCATATAAAAGGATGTCATTTTGACTATGCAATGCCCCAGTCACCTTTCAAAAATGCATGATGGTCACTTTTGCACATATGATTAAAAAGAGTACAAAAAATATTTATGGATGATCACTTTGTTTTTGCTCATTAATACGTTGTCGTTGAAGTTATCAAATTAATACTACTTTTCAAGGCAACTTTAGTATTGCCAAGTAGTATTCAAGAAAGTAGATGGGGTTAAAGTAACCCTGAGTCGTCTCCCATTGAATACGGAATTCCCTTTCAATATTTGAATCTTATGAATGCAATGCTCAAGAATAGGCTTAATTACCTACTTAGTCCCCATGTTAGTAGGTAATTTTCTGTTTAGTACCCGGTTTTAAAAATGTAGGCATTTGGTACCTATGTTTTGAAATTTGTATCAATTCAATCTATCCAGTTAACGGCGTTATAATTGATGCGAGAAATTAAGGACGTTAATGAAGATGCATTCAAACATTTGATAGCTATTCCACCCAGGCTATCATTAACGTCCTTAATTTCTCGCATCAATTATAACGCCGTTAACTGGATAGGATTGAATTGATACAAATTTCAAAACATAGGTACCAAATGCCTACATTTTTAAAACTGGGTACTAAACAGAAAATTACCTCCTAACATGGGGACTAAGTAGGTAATTAAGCCCTCAAGAATAATAATGATGTTTGGAGAATGTTTAAAGAACAAATAAGAAACTTAAAAATAATTATGAGGAAATAGGCTAATTCCACTACTTTTCCAAGATAGATTCATCATTGGTTATCCATATATCATTATTCAATTGATTATTGTTTAAGATTTAAATTAATTAAAGTACATTCTTAATTAATTTGAGGGCGATCATGCAGTTAACCAAAGTAGATTCTCAATCAAATGCAAGACCTTTCTAGATTATTCATAATAAATTCAACCAAAGTACATGTCAATCAAATTCTAATGTGTTTAATCATGTCTATTCTTAAATCTCTTAACCAAATTAAAAGCTAATTAATCAAAGTAAATTCTCAATTAATTGTAGTTGAAACTATTACCACCAATCAAAGTACATTCTCAATTGATAGCAAAAACCAGTTTAATCATATGAAAGTTCCGAAATTTAATCAAAGTAGATTCTCAACCAAACCTAGAAACCCTAAAACTCATATGATCAATATGCATGTAGATTCAAACACCTTAAGACAAAAAGAGAATAACTCAAATCAATAATCAAAAGAAGCAATTGCATTAATTCAACTTAACCTCAGAATTCATAATAAAATTATAATAGAATAGCCCCAGGAGCTTAGCCCTCCATGAATGGAGTGAAACACATGATGAAATAAAAGTAAGAGGAGTGGTGGATGCTTGCTTACAGTGGAGGAGTATGAGAGATGAATGACATCTTTCCTGCCTCTCTTAGGTCTCTTTATATAGAACTTGTTTGAGCTTGGACTTTGAATAGTTTGTTGATAAGATATTTTCTGTTCATATATTATATCTTTCAAATATTCATTAGATTAAATTAGTTTTAAAGAATATTTAATAAATATTAACTTAATTATCTTTAAAATATCAACTGAATCATGTATGAAATTTCATTCACGTCCCTCCTTAATTTTCCAAATTCATAGAAAAACCCCTTAGAGTTTCTCCAGCTACACTTTAACCATTCTGAATTTCCCAAAGTTACACCAGAATCCCTATTTGACCAACTTTGACCAGATTTAACGGGCCAATAAGATGCTGCCACGTGTTAGATCCCTTCCTACCCAAATTAGGGTTTCCAGATTGGATTCGCACAAGGAGATGAACATTACGGCTGCGCTCTCATGGTAGGTCCATGCGTCTACACCGTGAAGCTTCTGGCTTGCGAATTGGTGATGAAGGTTAATGCGTAGTGGTCGTGCAAAGCATCAATAGAAGATGGTGTTTCTCAATCGCGATAAAGAAGTTGCGATTGGGGTTTCTGAAATTGAAGCGGACCTGGATTCGGGTTTCTCGAAGGCGCGACTAGGGTTCGCTGATTTGGGATTTCTTTCTGCGTTTTAGGACTCCTCTGCTTCGCGGCTTCTGTGATTGATTTGCAGGTTATGAAAGTGCGGTTGGTTGCGCGACGGTGGAGGGACTCACCCAGTGGTGGCGGGCGTGATTGATGCGTTGTGATGGCTCTCACGAGTTGTGTTTCGAAGGCGGTGATGGCTTAGCATAGGAGGAGGCTCGCGGCTGATGGTGAAGGAATGTCGCGAGGCAAATGCGAATCTGGGTGTTGTTTGAAGGTTTCTGTTATGGCTAGATTTGGGGTTTTTCTGGGTTGGCTTTGCAGGTCCAGTGATGATGGCACGAAGGTTGTGTAGTGGCTAAGGAGGTTACTAAGTTGAAGCAGCGGTGGCATTGCTGGCGCGTGATGGAGTTTCACGGCGACAAGAAGGTCGCGCTTTGGTGGTGGCGCGAGGGTTTTTGACGGAAAGAAGACAGTGGCGGCGAGCTCCCTAGTGGCTGCCATGGAGGAGGTTGGGTGGTGGCAAAGTGGTGCGGCGGCAGAGGAGTATTAGGACTTCTGGAGAATGGTTGAAGGCTGACGTGGCATCATCTGGGTGGTTTGATCGGTTAGTGGTTGACTGCCACGTGGCACCATCTTAGGCAATCTGACTTAGGAGTGGTACGATAGGTGTGTGTAGGAAAGTTTAAGTTGTAGGAGAAAAGACTTACTGGATTGGGTTTGGTCTTTTTGGGTCTGTTTCATGGAAGTGTATATTTGTGAAAACAAGGGTGCACTCAATCTCTTTTATTGAATAAACTAATTTTTTTTTTCATAATTTTGATTATGGGCTTTGAGTTGCAATTTAGACCAACAAAGCTTATATTTTAGCTGTATCAACAAATATTAGAACATTCAAGAATAATTTATGCAATTAAAATCACTTTTTAAGCCTCTTTTATTTTCAAACACAATGAATCCAAACATCACAAATCCTCTTCAAATCGACCATTTAAGCACAAATATTCTATAAAAAAATTTAAACTTTAAAACTTAAATGCAGACATAAATATACACTTATCATTCAACTTTAGCTTAGATAACTTGAATGTAGTACTATAAAGATTCACAAAAATTAACTTGGTCCTCAATTGGAAAAAATGTCACTTCATGGTAAAAGAAGGCATACTTTCTTTTGCATAAAATACTTGAGAAAGGAATTGAGGTAGACCTAACTAAAGTGAAGGTCATTTCAAAACTTCCTCAACATACTAATGTCAAAGGGGTTAGAATTTTTCTTGGCCATGTTGGTTTTTATAGGAGGCTCATAAAAGAATTTTCAAAGATTGCTAGACCCCTAAGCAATTTATTGCTCAAGTAGGCCAAATATGATTATGATTGTATGAAGGTTTTTCTATTGTTGAAACAATGGTTGTGCTTAGCACCATTAATCACCACACCTAATTGGAGTTGTAATTGAGTTAATGTGTGATGCAAGTGATTATGCAATAAATATACTTCTAGGCCACATATTATAAGAAAAATCCCATTATCTATAATAATAATTCGTAGACCCCTAAGCAATTTATTGCTCAAGCAGGCCAAATATGATTATGATTGTATGAAGGCTTTTCTATTGTTGAAATAATGGTTGTGCTTAGCACCATTAATCACCACACCTAATTGGAGTTGTAATTGAGTTAATGTGTGATGCAAGTGATTATGCAATGAATATACTTCTAGGTCAAATATTATAAGAAAAATCCCATTATCTATAATAATAATTCGTAGATAATCCACATAATTCGTAGGTAATAGTCTTATCTATAAATTATCTACGAACAAAATATGTAAGTAAAGTGACCTTAATAAAATTTAAGTATGAATTTATTCATAGGTAATTAATACAAATTTATCTGTAACGTGGTTTTAATGGAGAAAGGTGAAATATAGCAGGTGTTTCACCCACAGTTATTCTTAAAATCAAAAGTAGTACACACAACAAATAATGGAAGTAAAATAATCTAATTGACACTTGTCACTTATAGTCAACATTGATCATCTTTTATGACCATAAAAGTTAAGCATGGTATGCAAAATAGGCTCAATAAGTAGAAGACTAGCAACATTTTAACTGGATTGTTGCTTTTAATGTTCAGATTGCATACTCTAATTCCCTGTATAGATCTATCTACATACAACAATTCAGCTCATGAACATTTTGTACTTCTAAATTACAAATACTAAGTTCAAGGGCTTATAAGTTTGCCACACACGAGGCGTAACAAAGGCATTGCCAATCATGATTATAGTAAGTAAATATATTTTCACATAATCCCTGTATAGAACCACAGAAATAATTCAGTTGGGGTGAAAAGTATACAACAACAGAGCTAAAGAAATTTTTATAAAAAGGGAAAAAAGAACAAATAAAAAATAAGCTGGAGATATAAGAAATTGAAGAAGAAAGATACCATGTAACCAATACAAAAGAAAACGTTTCTCAATGCAAGGAAATTTGTTCATAGTTGCCAGAAATTTCTTATCACATACTTATACCTATTATATCTATCCCTAAAAACGTTTAAACTCCTATATCCTGGATCAGTAATTTCTTAAGTGTTCTAGAGTGGTATCGATTTTACATTTTCCTTCTGTTTAGGTTGATTAGTTCATCATTGTTCTAATAAATTTCTATTCAATAAATATAGAATGCCTGATCTTGAATATATACACCATGAGGTATGAGAACTTTAGCCTATTATAATTAAATAGTTTACTATTAGAACTTTATCTCGTGTGACCACCATTTCCTCCCTTTCTATTTATTCATTTTTATAATAGGAAAAAAATTATATTTTATATACTATCATTGCAACACTTTTTAAGAGTAAAATCTACTCACAAGGAATGAGAGTACAGAAAAAACTATTCCTTTTATCACATATTATTTACTTTCTGCTATATACATTCAATAGAACAGTTTTATTGAAATGGATATATCTGTTAGTAACTAGAACCAAATCTTTGTTTTCCATTAACGGCCTAGTTTTCTTCAAGTGTTTTAACACCATTCCTTTTTTTTTCTTTGTTTGGGTGTAACAACACAATCATTTTTTGTGGCTGAAAAATAACCAAGTTGTTTATTTCAAAAGACAGTTAATCACGCAGAAAAGAAATTGTAAAATGAATCTGCATTTTGTTTTTGCTATCACAACTGAGACACAGGTATAATAGACACTTGCCTCTATATTTTAAAGAATATTGCTAAAAGTCTTAAGAGATTATGACTCTTCCTTGAATTATCTATTATAAGAAGTTGAATCTATTAAAGTGTTGAAGCAAAGATGCATCTCTTTTGAACTCTCTTGTATTAGTACTGTTTTATCTATCAAAATATATTTTGTTGAGACAAGATTTATCTAGAGAGAGACTGGATCGTCATATTTGGTTTTGAAAACAAACAACATCAAACAAAATAATCTTGGGTAATCAAATGTCTAAAAAAAAGCAAAGAACATAGATATATCACGTAGTGGTCATAAGATATAGCACTTGACCACTAGTTAACAAACAACATAGAATCATCTAAGTAGTCATCAAATGAACCATCTAGATGCCCTCTTAACTAGAAAAAGAAGCTGGAGAAAAAAATGTCCAAAGATTAGAAGCATCTAAGTGTCAAGCCAAATCAGAAAGAAAATCAAAGGTTATATCTAAAACTACACTAAGCG